>NC_141613.1:42547072-43154572 GCF_047967505.1 Dipteris shenzhenensis | reverse complement strand
CCTGTTCATCACATGGGTCTCGATGTCCTGCTATTTCAGTCACAAAGGTACTGTTTTCAGTGTCGCACGATGTTGCAAAGTGAATCTTTAGATCAACGTTCTTCTCGAGTACTTACCGTATGCTAGCCTTTGAAGAGTGCTCGTCCGATTACTGCATCATGTGTATCAAGTCCAATCCTGTTCATCACGTGGAGCTTGATGTGTTGCCGTTTAGTACCCGTTGGACTTGGTGGGCTACTAATTCAGTTTAAGTTCTACTTGATTTCCATCGCAGACAATGAACTACCTCAGTAAGCAGGTGCGCCATTTTCTGCAGAAGATCACTAGAATAGACCAAGACTACTGTCGAGAATATTTAGGGACGATGCTGACTGTCAACGCCCCCAATTCATTTGAGGCAATGTGGCAAGTTGCAACTAAGAGAACTCAGAAGAAGCTCGTGTAGGTACACGGATCAAAATTCATAGCTAAGTTCTTTGAACTTGCGGATAGTGACTCGTGAGAATCTCCCAGAATTTCTTCGAGGGTCTTGTCGGTGTCCTGGAGGTGTGAGAATTCTGACGCTGGAGCCTCGTCCATGGAACGAATTTTCGTCCCAGTGTCCCACCCTTACCCTGAAGGTTTCTAGCAGAACCTTTAATAGTGTGTGGGAGAGTTTTGATGTATGTAGCAGATACTTGGATGTCCTCAATTGAACACGCTTTCTGCCATCATTGTTTACCTTCTTAGAGACATTACTCCTCCCAAGGTTTGCAATTGAACATACTACCATTCTGACAAGTTGTGTAGATTCTCGAAATTAGATTTTTCAGCAAACATCCATGAGCTGATATTGTGGAACTTAACAGTAACAGTAACAGTGGAAGGCGCAAGTTAGCCTGCACGGAACTAGTATCTCTCTTTAACGTCTACGGTCTTGTAACCGATTCTACTGGATTTCATCATGAGATGTACAAGTTGGCCAGTAATGCTTGATTTCCACCAGCAAAACAGAGGAACTCTGAACTCTTTCGCTGCAAATAGCTCGTGCTTCTTCAATCATATCATCTGTACTTGCTGGACTTGCATAATTGCTTTTCAAGCTTCACGAGGGCTGCCATCCCTTGTATCTTGCTGAGTGTTACGGTCGGGGTAAGAGGCGATGACAAAGACATAGGTTTGCTTTCAAATATAGAGAGGTTTTTATAGGAAGCTTGCGTGTTGGGATTCTGTGCGGTCGAGAGGGGAGGAGCACTATCACACCTGCATTTTCAAATGGTCATCCACATTTGTGCTTGAAGTATCACGATGGTGAACAGACTCATTCAGAAATTTCTCGGTTGGCATGTGAAGAGACCTATGGGTGGATTGATAATGTGTAGAGCTCTGAAGTAGCGGAACATGCACACCTACCACGGGTTGTTGGGTTACTGTTTGAAGGACTGCGGCCAGCCTCATTTCCAGAGTATATGTAAGAACGTCATCTCCAACGATTTGCAAGCCGGGATTGAACTGTATGTCAGGTTTGGGGCAGGCGAGATAAAAAACCGTGTGTGTCTGAACAGCGGGAACATTTTCAATCGTTCGTTTATGTTTTGGAAGTTTAAATTGGGTTGCAGAATCGGCATGCCTTTCAGCAAAGCGGCTTGGGTGATTCCGTTTCAAAGTAAAGGGATGGACACTAAGAGAGCTCAATGCCTGTGGAAAGCGATGACTTCGCCTTGTGCTCTAACTCCCAACGATGTTAGTTCTATTTTCTTCTCCTGTGAATCGCCATCTACCAACCCAGGACGTGAAAGGTATTCTTGAAGGGCCAAGGTACTTCAAAATGCCCGTGTCTCCATCTCGACGGACTGAATGCCGCACTGGTTGTACTGATGTCTCGGATGCAGGTGTTTTATTCTATGCTGAGCCCATTGACTGCTGAGAGAAGCGAGAGTGCTCATATGCAGAAAGAAGTTGATGGTGCGAGTGATGAAGCAAGGCATAGACCCGGAAACGAACCCGTCCTCAGCAAATCTTCCAGTAACAACAATACTTCTCCCCGTTCGCCTGACTTTTTACCATTGATCACAAAGCATTACAATGGCATACATATTGCCTGAGTTTTTGTGAATGTCGTGACTAGATAGCCCGTTTTGCCACATTTTGATGTCAAAGCTCTTACGCTCTATTGTAATAAAGCGACCGGAATTGCCTTCTTACGCAGTATCTTGTAAATTTAATTTTATGTTTTGTGAAGTTAATTGATGGTTTAATCGATGTTTAATTAAATTAAGGTGTCCCTTTAGCTTATGTTAATGAGTATTTGGAATTAGCAAATGTTAAGAAATACAAATGAACACAGGAGCGATTATAGATGAAGTTGAGTTGGTATACATCAAGGAACTATTCAAAGCATTAAAAAAAATGAGATCAACATAAGACAAGACGTTTGAAAACAAATAACCATTGAATAATGGTGTAGCAAAAGGATAAAGAATGTCCTAATGGAGAGAGGATCAATGCAAAGAACATGTCAAACATGCATTAGGCAACAAAGATGGCATGTTAACTCATGAATAGAATGCCACCAAGAACAATGTGAGAAAAGACACCATCGAGGACATATATGTGCAGAGGAAGGTAATAAGTCAATCCAATGTACAATGGATGAGCAAGAGAACAATAAAGAAGAGACACAAAAAACCAAGAGCATTAACAAATGAGAGAGGAAAAAATAACCACATATCAAGCCTGGGCAAGATTGAGCAATGAGAAAGCAAGAAATGTTAATTTAAAATGCCAGTTTCTCCTTTTGCATTGAAAACAACAATCCTGACAATTTCAAGGGACATATACTTCGAGGATGTGCATGGAAACTTAGGATGGAATAAATCAATCAGTAAAAAGATTTGAAGATCGTTCTTAAGTCTCACATCGGTGTGATGTCATTCAAAGATCCACCAAGAGCCATGTGCTTTCATGTGGAAGCCTACAAAAAACGATAAAAGACTAGATTCATTAAAACAGAAGGAACAATGACAATTTAAAAAAATTATGACTGGATCAAACATATATTACCTTATTGACCTTGGGCTATCTCAATCATCTTGCGTCAAGACCCTCCATGCATGTTAGGTCAGTTGACCACCGAGGGTAGAAACCATACATGCAGGTCAAAACATAGGTAGTTCAAATCAAGACCATTTGGACATAGTTGCGCCAACACCAACAGTTGAAGAAGTGCGACTCTAAGTAATAGGGAAAGGCTAACTTAGGCCAACATAGGGATGCTAATCAATAGCAATGGTCTGGCGAGTTTCGAGGTCTAGAATAGGAAGGCTACATACTCAACTCCTTGAGTTTGTAGGTATTTAGAGGGTGAGTGAGAGAGAGGATGGTCTCACTCAATCGCTTGTCTAGGGCCCCTAATTTTGTCTTGTTGAGGTCTGCATACGGTAGAAGGGGTTGAATCTAGCTACACCCAGTGAGTGTTGAACTTAGAAGGGGTTGAGTCTAGCTACCCCTAGTGAGTGTTAAGCCTCAGCCGAGGTGGGCAATAGAGTGTTTGAGCATTGAGTCTACATCTATGGCTATTGTTACCGAATAGTCTACATTAATACAAGTACTGCTTGCTTTTGTATGGTCTTTTCCATTCTTGCATACTTGTATGCATGACATATGCTTAATCACCCATCTCCATATGGTTTTTCCCATGTAGCACAAACCCTGACATTGTGTTACTTTGACGTCTTATTTTGTAACCTGAGCACTATGGAAATCCCATACCTAAGCAACCAACAAAAGAGAGCATCTTCCCATAAGTGTTGTGCACACACATCAACTCAAGCGTTGGTCAGTGTTGGTCAAGGGGTGAGAAAAAGACCTTCCATATTTTTATGATCCTACTAGGAAATAACATGCCAAAATTCTGAGTCTGGAATTGATTCAATTGAGCTAATTGGTCCTTAGAATCGAGTTTACAGACATTGAGAGTAGTTACAAGCTACAATAGTTGCTAGAACTAGCATATTATTATAAAAGATACATGTGAGTGTCGGAGGACAGGTCAAGGTGTTTGTAGGCCTATTTGACAACCACTGTATAGACACATGATTGTACTTAGGCCATTAACATACTTATTTAGGCCTTGACAGATGTCTAATACATGCTCATAGAGACGCCAAGGGTACACAGCCCCAATAGAGAAAAGTACCTGAGCTGAGGCAAAAGAGGTAGGAAAAATCCAATCAAAGACAGTGGTATGGAATCAAAACCAAGAATGGTGGAAAGATGACGAGAACAAGTGTACATAGCAGAGGACTACCAATAGTGAAGAGCCCAAGGATGGAGAAATCATGACCTTGCACTTGGAGAGTTGGTCACAAACGACTACTCAAATCCCCGAACTGAACTTCTTATTGACCTTCGAATCTGAGGAACATGAGATTGGTGTGTCCTTAAGGCAGTGGTATGAAGAGACCGATCATTCTTCCATAGAAAGTCAAGATTTTGACAATTCCAGTGAACCCAACCACGAGCCAAGCCATCAACACACTGATCCATCTAGAAGGCACATAATAAGTCTAGAGGTCAGAAGAGCTTCATGAACAGTACTAAGAGAAAGACCCTACCCGTGAAACAAAGATGGACCATGGAGCTTACTACAAGTGATACGCATCAGCCAAACCGGTTGGTGGAAGATAAACTCATCTGCAACATAGATAAGAGTTTGAGCACTTCACTATGCTAGTTTGGCTCTTCATGTAGAATGTGCAAATAGAGATCATATTCACAATGACAATTGCCAAAATGAAGTGGTGCATATTTGGCTCCAACGAGTCCTTTAGGACCTAGATTCTGAGCCCTATTCAGACCAAAACAACACAACCTCCTAGTCCTAGGCCTTTTGGATCACTGACTTGAATATGAAAGCATAGATCAAAAGTTCTAGTTTGAGTACAAAGGACCAAACTAAAGAGCCTAGCTGGAGTACGAAGAGTCGAAATAATGTCTAGCCGGAGCAAGAAGGACCAAACCAAAGAGTCCCTCACCAATTGTGAGAAGGTAAAAAACAAAGAGTCCATCTCCAAGTACACAAAGGACTAAAGCAAGAAGCTCTTTGGCAAGTAGACCTACTACATGTTTTGGACTGAGGTAGAGGGCAATCAATCCTACATATCCTGATCCAACAGTTCCCGAGCTAGTAGATATCTAGGTTGCTTAGCCTATCAAAGACAAGTTTCAAGAGTTCAAGGGTGCTAGAGATGAAGATCCTTATAGTCATCTACAAAGTTTCTGCGATTATGCCATATACAAGGTGGCACAACAAGGAAGAGTGCATGAATTACTTTCCTTGTACTTTGGCAAATATGGTTTAGTGCTAGTTTAACTAATACCTACTTGGTTACTTTGTGGATTGGCAACAGATGTCTGAGGCTTTCTTCAAATGGTTTAGATAAGAAATCAATGAGGAAGATATTCTCACAAATCTCAATGACGTAAAACATAAAAAAATGAGTCCATTCTAGACTTTGTTTTGAGAAGCCCTCATTGATTAATTAAGCACATCACTAAATGATAAGTCATTGTGAGCTTGGCTAAAAGTCAAGTTGCACATAGATCAATTATGATCACCCTAGATTGTCAAACTGACCAAGACCTATGAAGAATTGAGCGGTGGCCCTAGAGAAGAGTGGAATTTCCAAGAAGAAGATAAAGAAAAAGACCAATGGGGATGATGAGGAAGATGCTTAACTAGCTAAGTTGAAGTCTACACTAAAAAAGGCTTTGACAGGACTAGGTTATCAAGATAAGCCAAGTTTTAATGAGAAATGGTGCAATAAGTGTTCCAGGAAAGGACACATCAAACACAAGTCCTGCACCAAGCATTGCAACAATTGCATCAAATTTGGCCATGATGATTCTGAATGTCGATATAATAAAAATCATACTGTAGATGTGCAACATGTATGACAAGAAGCCAAGCTTGATGTGCGTTGAGATTCGAGTAGGGAAAAGGCAAAGGGAAGAGTGAAAAAGGAAAGAACCAAGGCCCATCACAAATTCCCTACTATTTTTGTCATGTTAGTCATACAAAAACTGAATATAAATTATGGAAAGAGCAACTTAAGTGGATTTGGAGTAATGCTAAGTTGGTCTCAAGTGTCGATCCATTTTTGTAAAAGTATGTGACTCGATAGAAGTTAATTAGTTACACGGTCACAAGGTTCAATTACTAGTTTGGATGAGGAACCCTTAGCCAAAGATGTCAATTCTGAGGTTCCATTACTAGTTTGGATGAGGAACCATTAGCCAAAGATGTCAATTGGAAGGAAGAAAAGTAGGTTGCATTAAAATTTCTAGAAAATTGAAGGGGGAAGCACCAGTAATTGACTTGCCCAACAAGCAAGTTTTTGTGTCGATAGCCTTAACAAGCAAATCTTAGTCTGAGCTGAGTTCCACTCTATATCTGAGTCTAGAGGTGGTCAAAGCATGGGAAACCTTTTGTGACATGAAGGTTAGTCTCACAACCACAAAATTTCTTCAAATTCCACGTACTATAAAGAATTCTTCCTATAGCAACTTTGAGTAGGAGAGAAGCCTGCTAAGGAAGTGGACTCTCTAGTCACCATACCCAGTATTGACACACCAATGGTGGATGAAGAGGTCCCCATTATCACTATTAAGATCAGGAACCAGAACATATCTAGTGTGATCATAAATGGTAGTTTCAAAGTCAATTTTATCCCAAAGAATGTTGCAAAGCATCTGAAGCTAAAAAGTCTTAAGCTTTCTCCATTGTGAGTATGCATGGTTTGTTGGTAAACTGAAAGGAAAGGAAAGAGTGGACACAAACTCAGAATACTTGCATTACTTGCTTGTAGAATGAAGAAGAGTGAGGTCCTTAAGTAGGCACCTCATACATGCTCACTGACATCACTGATGACTTCAGAGCTCCACAATCATCTCCTCAATCTGCTCCTAGATTCTCTCAATCATCCTTTTGGCTCTTCCACCACCTAATATGCTTGTGGGCACCTAACTGTGCCTCTAGCACTCACACATAGAAACATAAGGTGTGCCTGAGGCATACACCTTGAGATATCCCAACAAACCCCCCCTCAAGGGAATGCCTCAGGCTATGTCAAGGATACATCTAGTCTCATAGTTTCTCATGCCATCTCATGGTGGTCAAGGATAAATCTATGGCTAGGTTCTCATGCTAGCAAGGGTTCCCTTGGGTGTAAGAAACAAAAAGGGATACAAAAAGATCTTCCAATGGTTATCTCCCATGCATGTACATGCACACAATGTCTGCAGGAGGTACCATGGAGCAAAACATACACATGGCCTACATCATAAGGTGACCAGAGGTGTTTACAAAACACACAAAACACAATAGTTTATTTTCATTCATTTTGGAGGACTATCCAGGCTGAGTACCTTGACATAAAAAGAGAGATTTGGAGCATACATAGAGATGTTTTAAAATGCATAATCTTCAAAGGATGCCTCATCTTGTGGAGGCTTATTAACTCAAAGTAGATTTGCATTTTCTGTCTTTGCTTTGGCTCTGCAAAACTTCTCATTATGGTTGTTCTTGCCATAGTGCTTGCATGGATTGATTTTGAAGCAGTCCTTTGAAAGATGATTTGTCTTTCCACAGTGTTTGCAAGGCATATACTTGCCCTTCTGGACTTTTACAGCATAAATAGTGTCATTGCCTTTCCTGAGCTCCATATGCCTTTCTTCTTCTTGGAGAGCAGAGATAATACCTTCAAGATTAGGATTAGGAAGATTTTTCAAAGTGCTAACTATGTGATCATAATCTTCAGGCATACTCTTAAGTAACACTACCATAGCATCATCTGGAGTAATAGGAGAGTTGATAGAAGCAAGCTGAGTCATAAGACTCCGCATATAGTTGACATGAGCTGCCAAAGTAGTACCACTAGCCATCTTCAATTCAAAGAAAGAGATTTTAAGTGATAGTTTAGAGATGTGAGAGCTAGCACCAAAAATCATGTCAAGCTTCTGCCAAGCTTCTGAAGGAGACTCCAAGTCAGAGATATGGTAAATATAATCATCTCCTAAAGCAAGAGCAATGATACCATATGCTTTTTCTTCTCTAGCTGGATCCCTTGCCGGTCGTGTCGGAGTTGAGGATTCTTTAGCATTGGAGGCCGTAGAAGAAGCGGTAGGAGTAGGTTTGACAAGTCCCCATAAGTCCTCCCTCATCAATGCAAATTTCACCTTCATCTGCCATGTGTGGAAGCCCTTTCCATTGAACTTCTCTAGATTCAATAGGGTAGCCATGAGAGGGTCTAACCCAGATATTGGGCAGTGTCTATCTCTCTTACAAGGCAAAAAATAACTGAAAGACTTCCAAAATATGAGCACTTGATGTAGCAAAGACTAGTGACCAATATTCAATCAATGATGCTTCTTCTTACATGCTTCATAGAAGTGGCTAAAATGAATACTTTCCAATCAAAACCAGGTCTAGCAATTCAAAACAAAACTGAAGCCACACTTGTACTAAAGTTATTGAAAGATTCAAAAAACCAGAAATGCTAGAGTAGCATTTTATGTAGCATCATCTTCAAAAACTTGTCCAAAACTGTCAAAACTGAAAGGCTGAACTTGCAGGGCTTGTAGCTCACTCTTCAAAGCAAGGAAAAGAGGGCTTTCTGAAGCAAAAGAAAGCTCATATACCAGAGAGGGTCTAGCACAGAGGTTGGACGAAATGGTGCGCACTTTTGCCCGGGAGAGTTGCTACAGGCTGAACCTGAGTTTTGACGATTTCTCCCTCGTACTGAACCAAATGAGCTGAAAAATGTCTCAAAATCTTCATCTTGAGGTTGCCCATCTACTCCTAATAGGGCTCAGGCAATGGCAAAGCAGGCAGGGAGTATTGAGCAATAGAAGAAATGACAAAAAATGCACTGTTTGGGGAATGGCAGCCAACACAGACGTTTTTTCTTCAATTGCTTGCAGGTGGAAGTTTGCCCATACTAGAGGAGTTTCCAGCTCAGAGGGTTTGGGCAATGGTCGTTTGTAGGTGGAGAACCAAGCTCTCAAAGATTTTGGGAAGAAAGAGGAAAATGGAGAAGAAGAAGATGAAGAAGAAGATGATGATGTGGCAGAAATGGGCTCAAGGGGGATCAAAGGGCTCTGATACCATGTTGGTAAACTGAAAGGAAAGGAAAGAGTGGAAACAAACTCAGAATACTTGCATTACTTGCTTGTAGAATGAAGAAGAGTGAGGTCCTTAAGTAGGCACCTCATACATGCTCACTGACATCACTGATGACTTCAGAGCTCCACAATCATCTCCTCAATCTGCTCCTAGATTCTCTCAATCATCCTATGTGGCTCTTCCACCACCTAACTATGCTTGTGGGCACCTAATTGTGCCTCTAGCACTCACACATAGAAACATAAGGTGTGCCTGAGGCATACACCTTGAGATATCCCAACATGGTTGACCACAGACTAGTGTTTCCATATGTTGTACTTACTATTGGGGAAGTCCATTACATAGTTAGCTTGATTGTTATCTCGATGGAAGAAAATGCCTACCCATTGCTATTAGGTAGACTTGTGGGGGTTAAAGGTCACTATGCCTTTACCCCGGTTATGTACAATACTCAAACACATATACAAATGGATGAAAAAGAAAATTAGGGTGTTCTCCACCCACCAAAAACTTGTGTGGCTCTCTGTTTCTCTCTATCCCTCTTCCATTTTGCTTCCATTGAGAGCACTCTCAACTAGTATCAGAGCCCGGGTGATCTAGTTGAGCATGCATGAATGCTTGGAAGCTCAACAGCTCTATGGGAGGAAGGAGAAGCTCTACGGAAAGCTCTGAGGGTGATTTTACTTGCATCCGAGTGTGTAGAGACCTTGAAGGAACCTTTGGAAAAGTCACTTTGGTTTTACGAAGTGGTTTGAGAGCCTGTTAAGTGTTTTCAAAGAAAAAGTCAGTTTTTAAGCTTTTTCTTGTTTCGTTCGACGATAGAGACTCCATATTGACTTGTAGAGGCAACCATTGCTTATTTTTGGTATCCATTTCACTTCAAGAGCTTGGAAACACCTCTTGAATTTGGGATCATTTAGTCAGATTTCTGATTCACTGTGTCAGTTTCAACGTTTTTCTGCCTGGGTGTTGGAACTCAAGTTTGGAGCAACCATTTGCAGATCTGTCAGTTCTGGTGGGCTTAGGAGGTCCTATAACTTCTATGTTGCTCATCATTCACACTCCAGTGGAGTTTACAAATAGTTCAGTTTCCAAAAACGTTTTTCAGTCCGTGTGTTAGACCCAGTGATTAGGACCACGGTTTCCAAAACCGTCTGTCCCATTACGTTCCAGATGCTTAAAGACCCCTACCTATTAGTTCTTGCATGATTCGATGGAGTATTTTTAGAGTTATAGATCTCTGTGTATTTGATTTCATCTCTCTGTTATGTATTTTTCATTCTAAGGTTTTGAAACCTTAGATTTATGCCACATGGCAGTGGATAAGTGTTGATTCCCATTTCTCACTCATCGGTTGAGATTTTGGAGTTCCAGCAGAAGAGAGATATTTGCACATTGTCTTGCTGAGTCTGATTATGCAATGGTGCCCATGTTTTAAGGCATCTTAGGTTCTATTTTCAGTAGCGGTCATTGCCATGGGACCATGATTTCTTGAGCATACCTTATGCAGATCACTCTGGTTGCAATTTGAGCCATGTGCGCTCATTCGTGTTGTGCATTGGGTTGCAGTGGATAATTTATAGGCCACTCTGATGCATTGTGATCCTTATTGGATGCACTGATAGGCCCAGATTGCCTTGTGGGATGCTATTTTTTATGGATGCTATTTTATGCTGAGGGACAGCTTTGACACATTGCAGTTGATGCACTGATAGTGTTATGCTCTCTTGGATGAGATATTGTTGATGCATATGCTCATGGATGGTGTTTATGCTTGAGCCATTTGGCACTTATTAGCATTTTGGATTGCCTTTGCAGTTGGCATTTTCTTTTGGGCCAAATTTGCTCATATGGATGCATAGTACATGCACATGAGTCAGCTGTATCTTTTGATGCTTTGAGCTTTGAGTTTTGGTGATATTTCACTCTATTGTGGCATATACATTTGGGTGCACCTGGTATTTGGTGTGATTCTCTCTTGTAGGAACTAGCATTTGGGATTTTTCTTTATTTGCATCATGGCATCCTCTTCCATGTATGAAAAGGAGTTTTTCAGCATTAAAAGGTTTGACAGGACAAACTTTTCTTTATGGAAAGAACAAATAAGGGATGTGCTTATTCAAAAGAAGCAGATAAAACCCTTGCAAGGGATTGCAGCTAAGCCTACAGCTATGTCCACAGATGAATGGAATGAGTTGGATGCATTGGCAAAGTCTACCATTAGACTTCATCTTGGGGAGACAATTTATTTCACAGTAGTCACTGAAAAGACTACAAAAGCTTTATGGAAAAAGCTGTGTGCTACATATATGAAAGAGACTACCTCAAATCAAGTCTATCTCATGAAGAGATTGTTTGAGCTGCACATGAAGGAAAGAGTATCTATAGCTTTGCACTTAAATGAATTTAATATCATTTTCAGTCAGCTTCTAGCTCAAAAGCTGAATTTTGATGTGAAAATGAAGGCAATATTTCTCTTATGCTCATTACCATCCTCATGGGATACTTTTCATACTGCTATCAGTAACTCTACACGTGGTGGAGTATTGAACTTTAATGATGCGGTTGGTAGCTTGTTGGCTGAGGAGATTAAACGGAAGTCAATGGAAGGAAACAAGCAGGATGTAGCCTTAAATGTGCAAAGGGGCAGATCACAATCCAAGGGGAAGTTTCAAGAAAGAGGGAAGTCCCATAGCAAGTTTAGGGCAAGGAACATTGGGTGTTATTATTGTGGCAAGAAGGGCCACATGAAAAAGGATTGCTACAAGCTTAAAAGAGAGGATAAGAAAAAGAATGCAAATTGGGGTGCAAATCAAAAGGAAGAGAGTCCAAGGGAGGACAAAGGAAAAGTGAAGATCGAGGAGATCAATGCAGTCACACATGATAGTGACAATGACATTCTCTTCATGTCTAGTTTATCTGTAGAGTTGGTTATCACTTCAGATGATGCATATTCCCAGGATTGGATTTTGGATTCTAGTGCTTCATTCCATGTTACTCCCCATAGGCAAGGGTTCTCCACTTATGATAGTGGAAAGACAAGTTGTGTGCATCTTGGAAATGACTATGCATGTGACATAGTGGGAGTAGGTGACATAAAGTTTTCTTTTGCAAATGGATCTGCATTTATTTTGAAAAATGTGAGACATGTGCCTAAGCTTACCAAGAGTCTCATTTCAATGGGTCAGCTAGATGATGCTGGTTTTCAAACCATCTTTGGTTTTGGGAGTTGGAAAATTCAGAAGGGCTCTATGCTTTTGGTCGGGGGTGCCAAGTGTAGGACTTTGTATCCCTTACATGTATCAGTGGTGTTTGATCATGTTGTTGCAAGAACCGAGTAGCCAAGCACTTCTTTATGGCATTGTCAGTTGGGCCATATAAGCCAAAATGGGATGAAACTCTTATGCCGTTTGGGTTATGTACCGCATTGAAGTTTCTCTGATTTTGAATTTTGTGAGCACTGTCTCTATGGGAAGCAAACTAAATCAACCCATAAAAGAAGGGGAAAGAAAGAGTTTGAAAAGCTTGATTTGGTGCATTCAAACATATGTGGTCCCATGCCTACACGGTCATTAGGTGGGGCTGAATACTGTTGAGATATCAAGCTCTATCCCCGACATATCTCCTGGATGACTATCATTTATGTCACCGCCTATGTTAGTTGTACTCGTGGTGTAGTTAGACTACCACGTATGTTTTTGGTTTAGGTTCACATATGAACCACGTATTCTAGGTTTTGACATATAGGGTATTTCCCTCTTCTATTGTATAGTTGTTGTGTGCAAAAGTGAAGAAAGGCTTCACCCTCCAACCTTGTGTCCTCTCTCTTTTGTGTGTTGTGAAGAAAGCTGAACTTGAGTCTCCTATCTCTCTCCCTTATTCTTTACATGGTATCAGAGCCTTGTTCGTGGTAAGGAGCTCAAGAAAGCTAGCCAAGTTTGTGGTGTCCTGGTAAGAGGACCAGTGTAGCTTTCCTATTTCGAGTTTGGGAGCAAATCTCTGCAGGTAGCACAGCCAGAAGTGCAAGAGTGCACTGCTTCAGATTGAGAGGCCCTTCGCGGTGCGGCGAGAGCGCAGTATATGCTGCGGGAAAGGGCTAAGCCCTTGGTGACTTTATTTTTCTGATTTGAGGCCGTTTCGGGGCCCGTTTTGAAGGCGGAAGTTCTTCGCAGGCACTCAGAAAAAGGCCCTGTTTTTGCTGTGCGACCACCGCGCGGCTAGTCGGTGGAAAGGTGCCACAGAAATTGCATCGTATGCCTATGTGCAGAGATATTGGGAGTTGCAGATTCATGCCTGTTGCCTGTTGATGCAAAATCGTCACGAGGAAGTGACTGTGTGGTGAAATACCACTTTCGTCAGTGTTGCAGATCTGCCCCTGTGAGGCTCTTTGCAGAAGTTTTTCTATTTGCCCTTCTGAGGCATTTGCTGTGTTTACAGGTTGCTGTTGCAATTCGTGATTTGTAAAATGTATGAGAATCTGTCTACCATTGTCAGTGAGAAGCTTGACAAGAACAACTTCCAAGCATGGAAGTTCAGGATGACAAACTTCTTTATGGGAAAGGGAGTTTGGGATTACATCAGTGGTGAAACTGCAGAACCAGTTTTGGGTGCTGCTCCCACTCCTGCTGAATTGAAGGCCTTTAAAGAATGGCATGAAAAAGCCAGAAAATGCCTGTATTGGCTGTCCGTTAGCATTTCAGATTCTATGATTGTGCATATACAGGATCTAGAGACGCCTAAGGAGGCATGGGATACATTGGTGAAGCTGTATAGCACAAATACCAAAGCACGAAAGATGCAGCTAAAGCAGGAGTTGCACAATGTGCAAAGGAAAAATCTGAATATAAATGAGTATTCCTTGAAGGTGAAAGGCCTTGCAGACTCTCTTGCCTCCATTGGAGCACCTGTTGATGATGAGGACTTAGTGTTCGTGACCTTGAATGGTCTTGGGAAAGATTATGCACAATTTCGGACATCCATTGGAGTCCGTGAAACATTTCCTGATTTTCAGGAACTTATTGCTCTCTTGCTGTTGCTCTCTTGCTGAGTGAAGAGCAAAGGAATGGTGGTTCAACCACCTCAACTTCTCAAGAGACTGCTTTCTACTCGAATACAGGTAGAGGCAGGGGTAGAGGAAGAGGCCGTTCTGGTGGCCGTGCAGGAAATCAGAACCAACAGCAACAACAGGAAAACCAGTCCTATGGAGGAGGATGTGGTAGTTCTAGAGGCAGGGGGAGCCAAAGAGGCCGTGGCTCATGGCAAAGGAACCAGCAAGTAAATAGCAGCATAGAATGCTATTATTGTGGAAAGCCTGGACACAAGGAGAATACATGCTATAAAAAGCAGAATGACATCAAAAGTGGAAAGTTGCAGCAAAGCAACTATGCATCATCAAGTGGGCATGGTGACGACAGAAATGAGCACCTTTTTGTGATGCAGCATATGGTTAACTCCATGTCAGGAGATGCTGCAGCTTGCAATGATGTTTGGTATGTTGATTCAGGTGCCTCTAACCACATGACCAGTCATGGTGAGTGGTTTCATGATGTTAGAAATTTGGATAAGCCAGGTTATGTTGAAATAGGTGATGATACTGCGCACCCAATTACGCAGGTTGGTAAAGTGCCATTGGCTATGCAGGATGGCAAAACGAAGTACTTGGCAGATGTACTTCATGTTCCAAAAATCACTAAGAACCTGGTTTCAGTTGGCCAGATGGTTGAGCAAGGTCTGCAGGTTAGATTTAATCCTGATGGATGCTTCGTTGAAGACCTGAAAAATAAATGCCGCTTGGTTGCGAAAGGCAACAAAAATGGAAGAATGTTCACCTTGAATGTTGATATGCCTGAGGTGAAAGCTGCTATGTTTGCGCATGGGAGAGGTGTCATTGCAGATATTGAGATATGGCACAAGCGCATTGGGCACGTGAATATACAAAGGCTGAAATCTATGCAAACAAAAAACATTGTTGCAGGTTTGCCTAAATTCAGAGTTGAGGGAATGCAAAAGGTATGTGAAGCATGCCAAATGGGTAAGCAGGCCAGACATGCATTTCCTAAAAATGCTAAGGTGAGCAGAAGACCTTTGGAAGTGATCCATTCAGATGTTTGGACAACCAAAGCTGCTTCTATTGGTGGATGCCATTATTATGTGACGTTTATTGATGACTACACAAGGAAGGTGTGGATTTATTTTATGAAGCACAAAAGTGAAGTGTTCAGCCATTTCAAGGCTTTTAAGGCCATGGTTGAAAAAGAGAAAGGTGTGCATATTAAAGTGCTAAGATCTGATGGAGGGGGAGAGTACTTTTCAGAAGAATTTTGTGAATATCTGAAAGAACAGGGAATTCAAAGGAAGTACTCATGCAGGTCTACCCCTCAGCAGAATGGGGTTGCAGAAAGGAAGAACAGGCATATTGCAGAAGTAGGACGGGCGATCCTAAATGAGAAAAACATGCCTGATTATTTTTGGGCTGAAGCAGTAGCAACTGCTGTTTATATTATGAACAGAACCCCCACTGCAGCTGTCCATGGCATGACGCCTGAAGAAATGTATACAGGCCAAAAACCAGATATTTCTCACTTGAAGGTATTTGGTTGCATAGCTTATGTTCATGTTCCTGATGAGAAGAGAACAAAGCTGGATCCAAAGGCAGAAAAATGCATCTTTATTGGATATGCTCAGCACCAGAAAGGGTATCGCTGTTATAACCCTTCCACCCGCAAAATGCAAGTGAGCAGAGATGTTGTTTTTGATGAAATGAGCAGCTGGTATGCACCAACTGTTATGGTAGGAGATGCAGATGCAGGAAATGGGAATGCTGCAATAAATGCAGAGCAGCAATCTCAAGCCTTGACTAGACCCAGAGAGTCCTCTACTAGTGGATCTAATGCATGGACAGGGAGATTGAGATCTAGTGAATCGTCACATGGCAGTCCTGATAGTGTTGTGCAGGTATCACATAAGGGAAAAGAAAAAGTGGACCATGCTTCAGTGTTTGATGTGTCTGCTGGTAGCTCTCATGTTGATGGAGAGTCAAGCGGCTCTGAAATGAGCCTTGATGAGGAACTTCGGATTCCTTCTGTTGTTACACCTGGTGCAAGGAAAAGCAGGCATGATTTAAAGACGCCTGCAACTGATCCAGTTGTACGGAGGTCCACTCGTATTAAGTATCCAGTTGACAAGCTGAGATATGATGGGTATACATCACATCACTATGCTTATATGGTCAAGGTTCTAGAGGAGCCAGAGCCCACATGTTTTGAGGATGCAGCAGGGCATAAAAATTGGGAAGCAGCTATGGATGAAGAGATGGCTGCCTTGGATGCAAACCACACTTGGGATTTGATGCCTTTGCCTCATGATAAGAAGGCTATTGGCTGCAAGTGGGTTTACAAAGTAAAGCACAATGCTGATGGGTCTGTTAGCAGGTACAAGGCAAGATTGGTTGCCAAAGGTTTTGCACAGACTTATGGAATTGACTATGAGGAAACTTTCAGCCCAGTTGCAAGGATGGCAACCGTGAGAGCAGTAATTGCTATGGCTGCTACAAAGGGATGGTCTTTGCATCAGATGGATGTGAAAAATGCCTTCTTGCATGGTGATTTGCAGGAAGAGGTTTATATGATGCAGCCAGAAGGTTATGAGGATAACTCACACCCCGATTTTGTATGCAGGTTGCGCAAAGCCTTGTATGGCTTAAAACAGGCGCCGAGGGCATGGTCAGACAAGATAGGGCAATATCTTGTCACTATTGGATTTCAGATTTCCAATTCAGATTTTTCACTTTATGTGAAAAGGACAAACAGAGGGATTGTGCTTATAGTCATCTATGTTGATGACTTGATTATTACAGGTGATAGTGATGCAGACATTAATGAAGTGAAGCTACTGTTGAAGCAGAAATTTGAGATGAAGGATTTGGGAGAGCTGCGTTACTTCTTGGGCATTGAGGTTATTAGATCCCCGAGTGGGATATGGCTGTTGCAAAGGCAATACGGTTTGGACATGCTATCCAAATATGGGATGACAGGCTGTAAGCCTATCTCTGTTCCATTGGAGCAGAATGTGAAGCTCAATGCAGAGTCAGGTGAGCTTCTTGAAGATATTACTATGTACAGGCGCATAGTAGGTAGCTTGATTTACATGACTATAACCAGACCAGATTTGAGCTATGCTGTGGGGCTGGTGAGTCAGTTTATGCAGGCACCAAGGAAGCCACATTTGGATGCGGCTAGGCGCATACTGCGGTATGTGAAGTCCACATTGCATTATGGACTGTTTTATGAAGCTGGGTGTGCATTACAGGTACATGGATACACAGATGCTGACTGGGCAGGTAGTGTCTCAGACAGGAGATCTACTAGTGGTTTTATGTTTTCCCTTGGGAGTGGTGCCATCAGTTGGAGCAGCAAGAAGCAGCCAACAGTTGCCTTGTCGAGCACAGAGGCTGAGTACAGGGGTGCAGCAATGGCTGCATGTGAGGTAGCTTGGTTACGGAAGCTACTTGCAGATATGGGACAGTCAGTTCATGCAGCAGTTGTCATTCATTGTGACAACATTAGCAGCATTATGCTTGCTAATAACCCAGTTTATCATGCTAGAACGAAGCACATTGAGGTGCATTATCACTTTGTGAGAGAGAAGGTTCTAGCTGGTGAGATTGATCTTGTCTATGTCAGCACTGAGGAGCAGGTGGCTGATATCTTTACGAAGGCATTGAATACCGAGAAGCTTCGCAGATTTAGGAGCTTGCTTGGTGTACGTGAGATGGATTTGAGCTTGAGGGGGAGTGTTGAGATATCAAGCTCTATCCCCGACATATCTCCTGGATGACTATCATTTATGTCACCGCCTATGTTAGTTGTACTCGTGGTGTAGTTAGACTACCACGTATGTTTTTGGTTTGGGTTCACATATGAACCACGTATTCTAGGTTTTGACATATAGGGTATTTCCCTCTTCTATTGTATAGTTGTTGTGTGCAAAAGTGAAGAAAGGCTTCACCCTCCAACCTTGTGTCCTCTCTCTTTTGTGTGTTGTGAAGAAAGCTGAACTTGAGTCTCCTATCTCTCTCCCTTATTCTTTACAAATACTATGTGACATTCATTGATGATGCAACTAGCAAAGTGTGGGCTTATGCTATAGCTCGAAAGAGTGATGTGTTCTAGGTATTTTAGAAATGGCTGGCCTTGGTTGAGAATTAGTCAAGTAGGATGCTTAAATGCCTATGGATTGACATTGGTGGAGAGTATCTCTCTCATGACTTTCAGCATTTATGTGATACACGTGGGATTAAGAGGGAGCTCACATCCCCTCGTACTCTAGAGCAAAATCCAATTGCGGAAAAGATGAACTATATCATTCAAGAAAGGTTGCAATGCATGCTTTCCAATGCAAGTATTTCTGGTGGTTTTTGGGCAGAGGCAATGAAGACTGCAGTGCATGTGATCAATAGATCACTAGTAAGAGTTTGGATGGTGGTATTCCTACAGAGGCATGGAGTGGCAAGAAGCCTCTTACACTCATTTGCATATATTTGGGTGTGAGGCATATGCACATGTGCCAAAGAAGCTAGACCCTAAGTCTAGGAAATGCATCTTTCTAAGTTATGGTGAAAGTGGAGAGATGGGCTATCATCTCTGGGATCTAGAAGAAAAGAAGATCATATGCAACCATGAAGTAGCCTTCAATGAGAAGAAGATGCATAAGGCACCCATGAGGGATGTGGAAATGAGGAGAATCACTTTCTAGGACATGAATCCACCTACATATGTTGATAGATAGCAAGCTGTCCATGCACCAAATGTGCAAGAAATGGTACCACCAAGTACTCCCACATGTATACAATCAAGGGTAGATGATGGATCATCTATTGGTGGAAATGGTGAGCCAAATGTGGCTGATATGCAGGTGGGATAGCAAGCTAAAATGCCCTTGAGAAGATCATCTAGAGTGTCTAGACCGCCTGATAGGTTTGTTCTAGAGTAGACTATGTGATGCTTACTAATTGCGAGGAGCCTTCTTACTAAAGAGAGGCTATGATGCACGAGGATCAATGCAAGTGGGAGTATGCTATGCAATCAAAGATGAGTTCACTTATGAACAATAAGACTTGGGACTTGGTTTCTTTGCCACATGAAAAGGAAGCATTGCCATGTAAATGGGTCTACAAGATGAAGGTCATAAGTGATGATGTGCCTAGGTATGAGGGCCATTTGGTCGCTAAAGGTTTCAAATAAGAGAAGGGTGTGGACTTTGATGAGATATTCTCTCTGGTTGTGAAGATGACCACACTTAGATACATGCTTGGACTAGTGGTAGCAGAGGATATGGAGCTTATGCAGATGGATGTCAAGACAGTTTTCTTGCATGGGGATCTGCATGAGGAAATTTTCATGGTGCAGCCGGAAGGCTTTGAAGAAAAGGGAAAAGAGCACTTAGTTTGCAAAAGAGTCTCTATGGTCTTAAGCAAGCACCTAGAGAATGGTATCAGAAGTTTGATGCTTTCATTCGGTCACAGGGTTTTAGAAGGAGTGAAATTGATCACAGCCTCTACACTAAAAGGGCTAAGGATAATAGCTTGATACTCCTGGCACTATATGTGGATGATATGCTATTGGCTAGCAAGAATACTTATGAGCTAGATGCATTAAAGGCCACGTTGCATGAGGCCTTTGATATGAAAGATTTGGGACTTACAGGTCATATTCTTGGTATGCGCATCACACATGATCGAAGAAGGAAACTCCTTTGGCTTTCACAGAAGGAGTATGTTACAAAAGTGTTATAGCATTTCAATATAGAGGCGGGGAAGGTAGTGAGTACTCCATTGCCTCCATATGTGAAACTGAGTCATACAGATAGTCCGAAATCAGATGAGGAGAGGGCCATGATGGCCAAGGTTCCTTATGCATCAGCGGTTGGGAGTCTTATGTATGATATGATAGCTACTAGACCAGACATTGCATTTGAAGTGGGAGTTGTTAGTTGATATATGGCTAATCCAGGAAAGAGGCATTGGGAGGCAATTAAGTGCATCATGAGGTACATGAAGGGTACCAAGGAGATGTGCATCTTCTTTGGTAGAGGAGACATGCGTGTACTTGGGTACACAGATTCAGACTATGTAGGAGGGTACCAAGGAGATGTGCATCTTCTTTGGTAGAGGAGACATGCGTGTACTTGGGTACACAGATGTAGACTATGCAGGGCATGTGGATAGTAGGAGATCCACTTTTGGTTATGTGTTCACCTTTGCAGGTGGTGCAGTGTCGTGGATGTCTCATGCACAGAAGTGCATTGCTTTGTCTACCACAAAGGTTGAGTATGTTGCAGCCATAGAGGGTTGCAAGGAGGCTATATGGCTTGATCAGCTAGTGGGAGATTTGGGGATTCATACAGGTGTACCGACATTGCATAGTGATTCCATGAGTGCTATTCAGCTAGCACGGAATCTGGTCTTTCATGCAAAGACCAAACATATTGATGTCAAGTAGTACCATTTCATCAGGGAGGTCTTGAGGACAAGCGCATAGAGCTTGTCAATGTTCATACAGATGATAACCCTGTAGATATGCTAACGAAGAGTCTACCTAGTCAGTGGTTTGAGTATTGTCATGTATTGATGGGCATTGGATAGTATGCTCACTGGTGTTCTCCCTTAAAGGCACATTGTCCTTTAAGTGGGAGGTTGTGGGTGTTAAAGGTCACTGTGCCTTTACCCCATTATGTGCAATACTCAAACACATATATAAATGAATGAAAAAGAAGATTAGGGTGTTCTGCACCCATCAAAACTTTTGTGGCTCTCTGTTTCTCTCTCTCCCTCTTCCATTCTACTTCCATTGAGAGAACTCTCATAGACCTTGGCTAAAGATTGCTAAGGTTCTCCATGATTAGGATACTAAAATAATGACTATCAAGATTAGAGATAGAGAGGTGCAGATCCTTACCAAGCTGAGCAAGGTACTAAGTATTTGTTGCCCTAAAGAGCTAGAAGTGAAAGACCGAGTTTCCATAGGATCTTGAAACTTGGCTCATGGAAATGCATATTCTGCAAGTGGGGAAGATTGATATATTCTAGGTGGTAGCTGAGCTCAAGAAAAAGCTTAAAAAAAAGAAGATAGTAAAACATTAGCAATTGTTTCATGAGAATTTCACTAAAGATATAGCTAACTAGCAAATGCCAAATAGCCAAGCCTAAAGCTATAATCACCTGGCTTGGAATATAGCAACACTTGATACTAGAGGAAACTTAGGAAAATAACTTGGGGACACCCAAAGAGCCATGAACGATAGTGGTAAGTACTTATTCAACTTTAGGGAAAAATATGTTAGTTCATAAGTAAAGACGGGTGGTTTTATTGGGGAAAATTTTTTAGTTGAGGATTTTTTTAAATATGCCTTGAATGCACGTGATACCTAGGCTTTCTTAGTAGTGCACCCCCTCGAGCTATTAAGACTATATTCTTACAATATAAGGATATGTTTGCTTGGAGTTATAAAGATTTGCAAGGAGCTCCACCCGAGTTATGCTAGGATAGAATTTTGTTGGTACTGAAACCTGTGCATCAATAGAGATATAGAATTAATCCTAACTATGCAAAGCAACTAAAACTCGAGCTTGACAAGCTCATTTGAGCACAATTTATCTATCAACTAGATTAAAGTGATTGGTTGTTTCCAATCATAGGTGCCCAAGAAGAATGGCAAACATCGTGTTTGTGTGGATTATAGGAAGATAAATGCTCAAATAGTGTCAAACCCAATTCTAATTTTTTGATAGACAGGATACTTGATTAGCTTTGTAGGCTAGCAGATGTACTCGTTCATGGATGGCTACAATGTGTATAATCAAATTTCCATTTCCCCTAAAGATTGGTCCAAAGCCGCTTTCATAATAGAATGGGGTGCATATGCCACCAAGGTCATGCTGTTTGGTCCATGTAATGCACCATGGGCCTTTTAGAGATTCATAGTTGACACATTCTAGTGTTGTTTGATCGAGTTCATTGAAATTTATTTGGATTATTTCAATGTTTACTTGGCAATATCTATGTATCTTCTCTCTCCTGGAGAAGTCTTTAATAGATTCAGACATGAAGGGATCTCCATAAACCCAACTAAAAGTGTTGTTGTATATGAGTTGGTATATTACTTGGACATGTGATTTCCAAAGATGGTATTTGGAGTAAAGCCAAATAAGATCTAGGCTGGCATTGCAAAGATGAAGGAGCTAGAGAATCTAACACATCTCAGGTCTTCTGTTCAATTCATCAATCTACACACAATTTGTAAAGGATTTTGCCAAGATTGGAGCACCATTGTATGAGGTGACAAAGAAAGATACCATATTTTTGTAGACTGAAGAATTGCCTGTAACATTTTGTGAATTGAAGAAACACCTATACTATGATAGCCACAACAGGATATAATTTTTCATGTGCATGTCAATGCCTCAGGGTATGCTATTGGTATCAAATTTTCACAACCAGATGGGAGATTGGATATCTAGTGTATTATGCAAGTAGGTTATTAACGCCTCTCGAATGCAACTATAGTACAACTGAGTGTGAGCACTTGGGATGGTGTACAGTGTGCAAAAGTTTTGACACTTTTTGCTTGGAAAGTTGTTCATTTTTATGTTGATCATCATGCTTTGCTCTTTTTTATTAACAAAATAGTAATCCAAGGATGCTTGGTGCAATGGAAGCTATTTTTGTAGCAGTCAAAATTTAAAATTACTCACAAATCGGCTAAATCTCATGTAGGAGTAGATTGTTTGTCTCACTTATGAGCTTTAGGTGATACAAAAGGAGCCACTACTGAGCTATCAAATGCTCATTTGTTTGTAGTATGTTATGATGAGATGCTACACTAGCTATTTGCATGGAACTTTTCCCAAGCATATGAGTGCAAAAAATTGGCTTTGAAAGCTTGGAAGTACAATTTGATAGGTGGATGATTGTATTGTAATGTATAGATGGACTGTATTGTAAGGCATAGATGGAGTTCTGGGGGGGATGGGTGTTACTACATGATGATCCATTGTACTTACATAATGGGTCATTGAACGGGAGGTCACTTTAGGGGTTAGCTAACTACTTGGAAAGTCCTGTAAGTAAGATAGTGGTAGCACTTTATTTGAGGATGTACGTGCTTGCTGTGTGGATGCGATGCCTATCAAATAATGGAAAGATTGCTTCCAGGAGTATCACATGCCACTACAAACAAGTCAACCATGGGAAGCATTACAATGATGGGGCTTAGATTGCATGGGACCTTTCAAGAATATGGCTTAGTATCCTTAGCCAAAATGCCAAGTGTCAACTATGTGGACTTGTGATGAAATCTACAACAGAGAAGAAAAACATTGACACAGAGATCTATAACTCGGAGAATCCTTCATTGAATTGCCAAAAATTTGTAGACAATAGTTTTGGCCCATCCCCATCGAAACAGATAGATTCAAAAATGGTGGCCTATGCGAGCGGGTCCAACAGGCAAGCATCCAAATGTAGGAAGAGACCAAAGAATACAAAATGGCTGAGATGGCTACTTCCAATGGGCTTTTCTTGCTCCTACTACTTCTCTTGGGCTTCCCAAAAGCTAGATGGAGGTCTGGAAGAGCTTTGGAAGGCAATGGAAACTCAAGAGATATTTTGTAGCAAGGACACCAGAGTCTCAAGTAGAAAAACAAAATCATATTTTGAGCTCACAAGATGAGCCAGAGAGTCCAAGAACAAGGAATGGCAGCACCCACAATACCCATGAGATGATCTTGAGAAAAAATAATCACCCACACAGAGAAAAACGTCTACTTGCTTCAAATAGCCACCCTTAATGGGACAGAACTGCCTAAATGAAAGCAAAATGAAAAGATACTATGGACCACTCACTATCCCTACCCTTCAAGCCGTACATAGAGACAAAGAGCTCAAGGCAGAGGTAGCCAGGATGAAGTGCCAAGCCATCGAGGAAGCCAAAATCCGTAATGCTAAGATCCGACAGTGTAGTCTACAAATGATCCTTTTTAAGGCAACGACTGAACAAATTCAACTAACAAATGAGCTAACAATAGAGCCAACCAAGTTGCTTATTCAGCTATAGGTACTGCGCTTGCACATCAAAGCACTCGTAGACACAGGAGCGAGCCACAATTTCATTTCCCAAGAGGTATGGGAAAAGCTACAGGTGCCCCTAATCCTCATTGTTGCCTCAATAAGAGCAATAAATGGCCAACTACTACAAACCTTGGGTTATGTAAATCTAAATCTAATGGTTGTTTGCCAAGTTGTGGATATACACTTTTATGTTCTCCCTACAAAAGTCACTAAAGAGCAGATTATTCTAGGAAGAAGCTGGTGTTACGCTATCAATTGCCAAATTGACTAGCACGCTTGAACGGCTTCGCTTACCAATGGTGGTCAAACAATGATAATTCTACTGTGTAGACCAAGCCCCCCCTCTTCATCCCCGATCTTGCTAATTCATGACAATGAAGCGATGCAGCAAAGCCAACCAAAAGCCCCAGCTTCCACTAGAACACCGCCCAAGGGCCCAGCTCAAAAGGAGCACAAAGCTAGTCACAGGGGTAAACCGATGCCATTGCATGCTCAACCCACGCTACCATCCTCCGCTAAGAAATCCATGAGCGGCAAGTACAAGATGCTATCCTCTGTGCCCAACCTCACTTTGATAAGAACCAATGCCTCGAGAATAGTAACGTAGCAATAGTAGCTTAGGTCACCTCAAGATTGCTTCCTCCACCCACATTCGCTACTTGAAGAAAGCCGCATCCAACGCTCACACCTCATCTGCCACCATGCCTCACCAACAATTCAATCAACACCACAGCTTGGGCCGCCAAAGCAACAAAGTCACTTGGATCCAGGAGAAGACATTGCAAACCCCAAAGGTGACAAAGGCAGCACCACAAGAACTTGTGTCCTCCCAAGATACAGCCCCACAAGCACTTGCCAATGATCCAAACACAACAGGCTAGCCTCAAGGTACTGAATACGCAATGGTGCCACAAGCGATTCAACTCAACACAAGCATTACCACCACTAGTCGAGGAACCCCTCGAGATCCGAATTCCATCCCACCAAGAGTTACACAAGAACCTCACCTTGGGAACGACTACTCGATGTTGGAGCCCGCAACATTAGCAAGGTCCAACACAAAGGTGCCTCTGGCATCCAAGGTAAAGAACAAACTGGACACGTACTCTACATGGCTCCTTACTTGCCATGCTGCAGTACGGCATCCACCTCCACTGCATTCATCATAATCATCACATCTAGGTCTAGGTGAGTCAGTACGGTAGGCATCTCACCTAACGCACCAGTAGCACACTAGTCCTTGTTGAGCACACCGTACATGCATACACGGTTAGCACTAGGTGACTAGGGTCTACTCTTGCATTTTTTATAAGGGCTCATGTTCTCGCATGCTGACCTCCTTGTCACATCGCCCAACACAAGTGCACTCTGCTCCACCCACATTTCACCTAGCCCCCCATGCCCCCTTCTCTTTTTCTTTATTTTTCCATAGTCACTACAGTACCGACTGTCGCTGAAGAGTTCACCATCGATTGTCGACATTGAGGTTTGCCACTATCCATTGTTGAAAAGTGCATTGCTGACCATCGTCAAAAGGTTCAATGCCAACCGATGCCGTCGCAATAGCCACCACGTCATCGCCATCCAACATCACACTACGTTTGGGTACCACGTTGGCCACAGTGTATGTTGTTTCACACTGATTGTCGCCATCAGAGTTTGCCACCAACCATCATTGAAATGTTCGACATCGACCGACGCTAGTGTCACAATCCCTATCGGATCATCGCCATCCAACACTACTCTGCCCCGTCACCATTTGGGTACCACACCGGCCATGGCCTATGCTATTTCACACCAATCATTACCATCGAGGTTTGTCACCGACATCGCCATAAGTTCAGCACCGACCATCGCCATACCAGTATCCCACTAGTCGGGGGATAAAAATCTATAAAAGTAGGCTACCTCACCGGTCGTTGGTCGCCATAGCTGTTGCAGCCAAACTCTATCAAAATTATCAAAAAAGTTGATAGTTTCCTACAAAATCTATCAAAATTATTCGTCGGTTACTCTTGCTACAAGGTAGCCCAGCACATGCTGAGTCATTCTAGCTCGAAATCTGCCATTGTCCTCCTATGTGGCAATTAAACGGTCCAGGAGCAGGGCCGCTCGATCCACATATCGATGCACCATCTCACCTTCTGACTACTTCAAGTTTGCCATCTGTAGGTACACATTCTCGGGCTCTTCTTCTTTGCCGAAATACTCAATCATCGCTGCTTTTAACCTTGGCCAGCTTTGGCGAATGTCATTGGCCTGCTTCTCATACCACACTTGAGCCAAACCCTCTAGAAATGTGGGAAGAACCAACAGCCATCGATCTCAGTAAGAAAGTTGAGAGAAACACAACAGCGCTTAAAGGCCACAAGATTCTCATTTGGATTTTCTTCAACCCATCCACAGAACACAGGAATGTCAACCATGCTTGAAAAATGGAAAAGAGAGAGTCGAAATGAGGCTTATCTATTAGCAAACAATGGAAAGAGGTAGCTTGAACTGAAAATCAAGTGAAGATACATCCACAAAGCACACATAGGCAGGGTAGGGTGTGACTGGTGTATTGTGAAATACTACACGGGAAGAATCTTTAGCATAGAATAGCTCATAAACGATCTTAAAAGGACCAACCCTCATGATATCGCATCCATCTTTACAAGCGAGGGTTAGCTGATAGTGTGCCCTTTGGCCTATTTGTGTTTTGAAACATTTTAGGCCACATTGCACTTGTACAATGAGTAGAATTGAAATCAAAGTCCTCCCAGTGTATCACTAGTTCTTTACCTTGAATCATCCATGGTGTATCATCACCCATCGTCTCCTTGAACAGTGCATTGTACAATCAGTTGTTGAAGATTGACATGAAGATCAAGAAAGAGATCTTGCCAATTGGTAGCCGTAATGAGCGAAGGACCAAGCACCAAATCCTTGAACTCATCAAGAAGTGACATAAATATCCACCCTCCTCATGTGGCGTGCATCCAAGGAGTGAACTTGAAAAAGTTTAGAATTTAAGATCTAGTATCAAATAGGAATAGAGCACATGAAATGAAGTACTTTTGCTTTTTACAACAAGAGGAAACTCCCTACGGTTAGAGAGTTACAGTTCATGAGATTTCACCATATAAGCAATATCTTTACACTTTCATCACTTCCTATTTGTTGGCCCATTGGTAAGTCTTCCTTTTGTGAATGGGGAGGTCTTGGGTTCAATTCCCACTCCTTAATAAAAAGAGAGGAGAGGAGAGGAGAAGAGAAGGAGAGGAAGAGGATAGGGGTGCGAGATCTTTTGCAGGAGCCCGAAAAGACTGTCCGTGATGTGCAGGTGCGCCAGAAGATGCAAGAACCCAGGAAAATAGTCGCGATCTGTCTGCGACACGGAGGTGTGCTAGAAGACATAGGAACCCAAGAAAACAGTCGCGATCTGTTCATGACACACACATGTGTTAAAAGATGCAGGAACTCAGAAAATAGTTGCGATTCGTGATCTGTTTGTGATGTGCAACTACGCTAGCTACAACCAGGGAGCGTGTGGGTGTTGCAGATGTGCATGAGCGGTTTTGCAGACACAGTTGACCAAAAGATGCGTGGTGCTATGCAAGAACCCAAAAGATGCGTAGGAACCATAGGCTAAAGGCATAAGAACCCAGAAGATGCGCAAGAACTGCATGCTAAAGGCATAGAAATTGAGAAGTTCTGCAGCCGCAGAGATGGAGAACTAGAGCAAAAGATATGCAAATCGGAGGCATAGAAGCAAAGAACCACACATGGAAGGTGCCGCAGAACTACACCCAGCCGTAGGAGTAAGGAATTTTACACCACTAGCCACGGAGATTTTGATCCCAGCAGCCACACCAGTTCTATTAACTAGAAAAGAATTCAATGCATGAGGCTAGATGCTAGGCATGGCAACGCTCGAGGGCCATGGAGGAAAAGGGAACATGAGGGAAGAAGCGTTAACATAGGTGGGGAAAAAAGATTAAGAGGAGTGGGAATGAAGAGAGGGACTATGGCACAAGGGGGAAGGAAGAGGCAGAAGAGGAGCATGTACATGATGGGAGGTGGAATGTAAAGATGGAGACATCAAGGGAAGAGAGTCATGCTTTATGGGAAAGATGGGGTGGAAATCAAAGTACTAGCTAGGTGGCTTTACAAGAATGGGTGTGTTCCATCAAGGAATAGCCCCCTCCTTTTATAGCCAAGAGAGGGGGTCTCTCCCAATAAATGCATCCTCCCACATGCATGGTGTGTGTGGAAGAGTGTCCCATGTGGGCTAGGTGGTTACGCACTCTCAATTGTATGCGACAACCCTTTGCCTCATTTTTCCACATACATCAACCCCCGTATCTCAAGTCTAAGATACTCCCTTGGCCTCTTCCCAATTTTATAATACATTCAAACATCTAAGAGGACAAGTGGAGGGTTGGCACAAGGAATCTTGCCTCCTCATCCTATTTTCCCATTATTTAACTTGGATTCTTGCACTTTCTACACCACCCCACATGGGCCTATATAACATGGAGGGAATAATCCAATATAATATCCATCACCTATTTTATATTACTTCTCCCATGGTCCTTGGGCCATATCTCACTAAATGTAGGCATGGGACCGCCGCCTAAGTGTAGGGGTGGTGCATGGAGGACCCATGCCACCTTATCATTTTATATTATTACCACCATGGATTATGTACAACACACCTTATGGGTCCTCTTACATGGAAGGGTGGCACATGGTCATGCCCTGCCACCTCAACTTTGGGCCTTATGCACACCATATTTTATTATACTATTGCCACACATGCAAGCACACACACATATTTATGCCTTTTACTTTGGTCAAATTTATCCATAACAGTGTGCACAAAACTCATGGAAAGATGCTCTCACTGGCACTCCTCTAGCTTCTACTGATGTGTGGGATTTCCACAGTACTCGGGTGATAAGATTTCAAAGTAAGATAACATATGGGTTTGTGCTGCATGGGCAAAACTATATGGAGACGGATGATTAATCATATGTCATGAATACAAGTATGCAAGAATGTAAAAGATGGTATAAAAAGCAAATTGTACTTGTATTAATGTAGAATCACTCAATTCCGATAGCCATACAACTATAGACTTAATGCTCTAACACTCTATTTCCTACCTCGACTAAGGCCCAATGTTCATTGGGGAAGTGTAACTCAACTCCTAGCCCATGCAAACCCTAACAAGACAAAATTAGGGAACCTAGACAAAATTTAGTCGAGTGAGTCTGTCTTCTCTCAAACTCAAACTCACCCTTGAAGTGTTATAAATCAAGCAATTGAGGACATTGCCTTTTTATTATAGATCTTAGAACTTGCTAGACTGGTGCTACTAGTACAATTCCCTATGTTGGCCTAAATTGGTTACTGGGAGTCGCACCCCTTCAACTGTTAGTGTTGGCACAGGTCTAGTCCAAATGGTCTCAATCCAAGATAACTACATTTAACCTACATGCATGGTTTTCATCCTCGATGATCAATTGGCCTAACCTTGCATATTGTTAGTCGATATAACCCACAGGCAAAATTTTGCCTCACCTTCAATTCTATTGTGTCCTTAGAGCTACTTGGGTTTGTAGATGAGCCGATGTTCAAATGGTGGAGGTTGACTAAAAGGATGCTATTGACAAGTGCACAAGACTTATCTATCTTTGTTGTTGTAGAAGGAATGGGGGTGCTTGGTGAGAGTCACAGTAGAAGGGGGGGAAAGAGATTTGGAAGTGCTAATGAGCACTACTTGTCCCTCAAGATCAAGTTCTTTAGTCGGTGTGTAGTGGGTCTCACGGTGACTCACGTGTCATGGGGTAGTTGAAGATATGCCGATGGAGCTTCCACTCCTGGCTACTCCTTGTGGGAGCAATGCATAGCACGAGCTATCTGCAAGTGTCACTCAAGCAGCCTCCGGATTGTTGCAATGTGGTTTCATGCAAGAAAGAGGGAAGGGGAAGAGGAGAGGAGAGGGAGAAGGAGGGAGAAGGGAGGAGAAGGAAGGGACGAAGGAGAAGGGAGTGAAGCGGGATAGAGTGACAACCACAAAGGCACTACAATGGAAACAAGAGAACACCCAAAACAATCTCTTGGAAGAGAAGAAGGAGCTTGTATTCAAACTTGTGCAAACAACAATGAAGACCAAAGTCAAACTTTTGGCCTTTTATACAAGTCACCTTTTGAAGGGAGGGCCACCCTTTCCCTTTTTAGCACTCTCCCTCACTTTACAACCATGCACTCTTGGGCTTGTAGGGTGCCAAGGCATATTGCTCTTCTTACCGTCTCTCCCTAATAATGAAAATAGTGCTTTTGTTTACCATATTAAAGCGGTTGGGACAAACCTAGTATTAGGAGGTGATCCTAACCCATTCCCAAATAGGGCTTGTGTTAGCCTTGCCACTCCTAGGCTTGAGTGATTTGGGGCTCAAACTCCTTGAGCACTCTCACACCTTTACGTGTTTGGGGTTCAAACCTCATGAATGTGGCTCAAAACCTAAGTAATGAGGCTAGGCTTCCGTGAGACACCCCATGACAACCCTGAATGTTGTTGGGAAGCCTTTTCTCCAGAATATTTGGGGATCAAACTCCTTGAGTTTGAGCTATACTCCTTTCGTGTGGCTATTTCCATTGGCATTGCTATTTGATGAGGATGTGGAGCTGAAAAGTGCAAGGCACATGCACTCTTCATGGTCTAAAAGTTTGCATCTCGTTGTTGCAACACCTCCTTGTTCCAGGCGGGGGCGACTGGAACAAATAACCTATGCACGTTTCCTAGAATCTTTGGACTTTTGGGTAGGCTTAGGGTATTTGGGGATCAAACTCCCTAAGTTTGAGCTATACTGCTTCCATGTGCACATTTCTTGTAATCTTTGACCTTGGTGTATTTGGGTATCAAACTCCCTTGAGCTTGTCTTGTTGAAGTAGATCATTCTGCTTGGTCACCTTTACTCATTGATTACCCTGCATTTGGTGGTTGTACTCTGTGGATGTTAACATGACCCCTTTCTTGTTGCTGATCTGTAAACCACATTGGAGGAGGGTGGTGGAGAGGACTGACTGCATCATGGTGTAGCCCCAGTTGCCTAGATGTGAGCCGAGTGAGGTACGAGCAATACTTCCAAAAATGGGTGGCATGCATATCCTCATAAGTGCGGAGGTGATGCCCATGGAGGTTGCGGACGTGGAGGTAGAGGCGAAGGTCCTGGAACTGAGATGGACCAACGTCGGGGTTTAAGACAATCTGGTTGGTCAGATTGTGAATGCCATCATCAATGAGGCAGCTATGGGTGGGAAGATCGCAGAGGAGTAAGAGGATGAGGTGATTTAAGTGGAGGGTGATGACAACGATGATTGGATCTCGGACGGAGCCGTAGGTGTCATTGAATGACTGGAGGCAAAAGCAAAAACCTTCCTGCGTCATTTCCTTTGGGAAGTTGTACTTTGGAAAATTGTACAACACATTGGGGTCCTATTGCTGGAGATGTCGAAAGGCGACCCAAGTCCAACGTCATTCCATGGGCATGTAGAGTGGGTGGACTCGATGATTAATGGGTGCACTATAGTAGTAGTGCCAAAATTTCTCTAGCTTCAAAAAGGGGAGCTGCCACTTGGGCTATAGATCGACATCTGCATCAGTCAAAGGGATGGGGGCATTGAGGGCGAGGTTGTATCCTCCTCTTGTGCACTTGGGATGTGCTTGCTACCAGTCGTTGAATGACTATGTTATAAACTGTGTGAGAGGGAGCATGTCCAGAATTTTGTAGAGATGGAGGTTGGAGCCCTAAAGTTGGCGCTTCCAGTGGTGCATGAGCACACTATCCAGTAACTCTTGGAAGGACTGCAAGTCCGAACGTTAATGAAGATCTTTAGAGGAGACCTTGGCGGGGATGGAAGAGCTTTGTCATCACAGCAAACAGCATCGGCTCTGTCTCTAGGGGGCCTATGGGGGTTGCAACGTCATTGCTTTGTATAAAATGTGCTGCTTTGAGCAGCATGCTGAATGCCTCATCATCAGGAAGGTATACTGGAGCATTGGAGGTGCTGGACAAGGAGGGTCTGTGCTGTGCAGTGGTGGTGTTGGAGGCATTGGATGAGTACTCGGGCAATGTTGTCCGAGGGAGAGGAGGTTGGGTAACTTGTTGGGTGGATCTAGTAGAGGCGGTAATGGAATATTTGCAGGGGTGGTGGCATGAAAGAGGATGATTGCATTTTGTTCATCATCCTCGGTTATTTCTCCAGGGTATACTATGTGAATCATTTCAAAATTGCTCATCAAGGACTCAAGTGAGTCTTGGAGAGCTTGTAGCACCCGATTAAAGAGTATTATTATTTTGAGGGGATGGTAGGTGGTGGTCTGGTAGGCTGCAAGGTGTCCTTGAGCTTGGACTCCAAAGACACAGTCGTAGGTCTACATCCATGTAATGTCTGCATGTAAACTTTCTGGAGTACAGATCCATGGTGTGAGTTCCTCGGGATTTGCGAGTTGCATCACTTCATCCTCCCTGCAGGATAATTAAGGAACTTAGTGATGAGACGGCACCAACCTTGAAAATTGAGAAGAATGGGATGGGAGGATAGGGTTTGGAGATCGGAGGGGCAAAGAAGAGATAGGGAGTGGGCTGAAGGTCAAGAGAAAAGTATGACATGGCTAAGATGGGGTGGCAATGGTCGAGATTACACTAGATGATGGTTCGAAGGGCGTTGGGCAGTAGTGGAGTAGTGAGGTCTAGGTGGAAGGTGAGTTTTTGTGCATGGAGTGCATCATAGTGCATTTGGAGGGTTTGGATGACGGTGTGTGGTGCAAGTGTATACGTGGCTAATTGTGCGGACACCTCCTAGTACATCATGAACTCTTGCTGCTCACTGTCTTCCAACCCTGACTCCTCTGAGTGGCTAGTGGCGTGCTGTCTTTTGATCTCTTCTTGGAGGGATACCGTGAGGCTCCTCTCGAATCTATTTGTCTTGGGTCTCCTGGGTGCAGGCATATTGCTGCTCCGCTTGTGCTTGCTACTCCAGCATTGTGCATAGGGTTGATTCTACCTTTTCTGCCTATTCCATAAACGTCTGGACTAGGGATTCGCTGGTGGCGATCACCTTTGACTTAAATCAGAGTGATCTTGAGCTCTTCCACCTTAGCCCAATACTCTTCAGCTCAATGTAGAGTGGCCTAGCCCGTTGCTTGCGCTACGACCATGGTCGACTAGCTTTCTTATATCAAGAGCTCAACTTGTTAGAGGAGAGTTGTGAGGCTTGCTCCTGCCTCCTTTGTAGGATCGTGCAGGCGACTTGCGGTAGTTGTGCCATGGCTTCAAAAAGGTTCATCTCCATGATGTCGGCACGTGACAACTGTGTAAATCCATGTAGAAGCAATGAGACACAAATGTAGTTGTTTATTCATAGAGTGGTTACATATATAGGCAACTGCCTCGATGTAGGTAGATCTTAGATCCACAATCATCTCCCTGATTATCTCAATCAATCACCTTCTATGATCACTCACTCATCACACCAACCTGACACACCTAACTGGAACCTTCTAGCACACCTACACACACACACTTCTTGCACAGGACTCCAATCCCATAGGTACACACACACATTCATCAATTTGCCCCTTCATTCCCCCTCACAAATTGATGACCTCATCCCTTAATAGTAGTACATGGGATGCTCCATGGCTTGCCCACTATCATGTGGCAACACTCATGGCCCCAACTTGTGACTCACTCATAGGATTCTTGGTTTACAACTGGGAGATGGACACAGACTATGTATGTAAAGCCCAATGAGTCCAACAAGGAAAAATCTCAAAAGACTAACAATCATTTAAGGATGGACTATCCATGGCAGAGAACCTTTATTGACCTCATACACACATAACTCAGAAAACATATGGATCCTTACCCTTGTCAGATTTCTACCAAACTTATCTCTGGAATATTGGTGAGTGTGGTTACAATAGTGCCATATTCTTCATTGAGACTTCTAAGTAAGATGGCAATGACAATATCTTCATCAATATTAAACTTATTGATGCGAATGGCAGCCTCAATCCTAATAAATGCACCATTAGAGCCACTCAAGGAGGTTACTAGGACATATGGTCTCATCTGAGGGCGTCAAGCCTGACCCCGATAAGTTAGAAGCCATCCTCAAGCTCTCCCTACCAACAACCAAAAGTCACGTATGCTCATTTATCAATCTAGCAGGATACTATCATCGCTTCATTGATCAATATGCTACTTTGACGTGACCCATGACTATGCTATTAAAAGATGGAGTTGATTTCTCTTGGGATGAGGATTGTGATCATGGGTTTGTACAAATCAAGAGTGCTTTGGCTTCAGAACCCATTCTATGCAATCCTAATTGGTCAAAGACTTTCTATATCAATCCTAGGTTTGGTGAGCACACTCTGGTGGGTATTCTTCTCCATCAAGGGGAGGATTGGTTCATATATCCCATTCGATTTGCTTCTCGAGAATTGCTTAAAACTGAATGATGCTACTCTGAGGTTGACAAGCATGCTTTGTCTTTGGTGTTCTGCATTGAGAAATTTAAGCATTATGTTGCTGGAAAGTCCTTCATTATAATCTGTAGCAATGGTCTTGCAAAGTAGGTTCTTCAATCACCAAATCCCATGGGCCGGTTGGCCAAATGGTTGGCAATTTTACAAGAATATGATTTTTCTTTCAAAATTGTAAAAGGGGTTGTTCCAACTTGAAGAATACTTTGATTGATTTAAAGGAGTGCCTCGATGTAACCCTTGTAGCAGCCATAGAAGTTGGGAATCCATGGTATGGTGGAATCTATAGGTTTTTTACCGTTTTCTCCTTTCCTCCAAAAAGTACTAGCTATGAGAGAAAGAAGATCTGCAGAGATAGTAGGCGCTACACTCTCTTTGATGGGGTGTTATACCGTCAAGGCCTGGATGGGGTACTAAGACGAGCCATTGATGCAGATGAAGTACCTAAGGTATTGAAGCATTATCATGATGGATTTTGTGGAGGCCATTATGCCAGTGACTATACAGCTAAGAAGATTTTACATGCTGGGTACTACTGGCCGACCTTGTTCAAGGATGTCACTATATATTGCAAAACTTGTGAACCATGCCAATTCTTTGGTAGGAAGGATTTGTGTCCTGGGCAACATCACCCAGTGATGTCCATCCATCCGTTTCAGAAGTGGGGAATAGATTTTGTTGGGCCCCTACGCATGACTGCCCGCAAAAAGAAGTATCTTTTGGTAGCCACTTCGTATGTCACTAAGTGGGCTGAAGCTATCGCCCTCCCCACTACAAATGGTAAGGCAGTTTCAAATTTCATATTTGAACATATCTGCAGAAGGTTTGGGACACCCATGGAAATAGTATCTGACCATGGGAGTCCATTCTTAAATGAAGCAATGGAGTTGCTCATGGATCGCATGGGTATTGATCACTGCACTTCTAGCATCTATCATCCAGCATCCATGGGACAAATGGAGTGGATCAATGGCCTCCTTTGTAAATCCATGGGAAAAATGGCCACAGGGAACAGGAGCCAGTGGGATCAGAAGGTCACTAGAATCTTACAGTGTATTATTTACTTCCATATCTGATGTATATACATAATGTAATTGATTATTGATGGCAAATAATCATGGTAGAATGTAATTAGTCTCACTAGTATGTAATTAGTCAATAATCATGGTAGAATGTGACACTAGTATGTGATGGGGGAAACATTCTTAGTTCAGCTGCTACTTCTAGATGTGAAGCTGAGTATAGAGCGGCTTTTACAGGTACAGTGGAGTGTGTTTGGCTTTGGAAGCTATTTGCAAATCTTTGTAGACTGCTCCTACCGTCATCTTCACTGATAGTCAAAGTGCTTTGGCTATCACACGGAATCCAGTTTTCCATGCTCACACAAAGCACATTGAGGTTCACTATCACTATGTCAAAGAGCGATTATCAGCAGGTGTTATTAAGTTGTCCCCTTCCCCCCTTCCCCTCCCCCCCCTCCCTTCCCCCCTTCCCCCCCCCCTGCCCCCTCCCCCCTTCCCCCCCTCCCTTGTCCCCTTTTTCCCCCCTTTCCCCTTTCCCCCCATTCCTCCCCCTCTCCCCTTTCCCCCCCCCTTTCCCATCCCCTCCCCCCCCCTTTTCCCCTCGCTTTCCCCCCTCCCCCCCCCCTCTCTCCCCTTTTCCCCTCCCCTCCCCTTTTCCTCCCCCTCCCCCTTTCCTCCACCTTCCCCCCCCCCTCTTTCCTCTCCTCCGTTCCATTAATTTCCTTTCTTCCCTACCCTCCCCAAGATAAATTTTTAAGGGAAAATATTTTCCCAAAGACGAATTTAGGAGATTCTCCAAACTAGTGTGGCCCTTGTGAGGCAGAAGCTGTGTTTTTTACAGTGACAGAATATTTTGCAATGTTCTGTAATGGCATCTGATTCTCTTTCACAGATTGTCACTGAAAAGCTTGACAAGAACAACTTCCAAGCATGGAAGTTTAGAATGAAAAATTTCCTTATGGAAAAAGGCTATTGGGAGTTCATTACAGGAAATGAAGAAGAACTAGTTCTTCCTAATGTTCCCAATCAACAGGAAATGCAGGCATTTAAAGGATGGCATGAGAGAGCCAGAAAAGTTATGTACTGGCTATCTATCAGTATTTCAAATTCTATGATTGTGCATATTCAGGATGCAAGTACGCCAAAGGAGGCATGGGATACTTTGGCAAAAATGTACAACACAAATACATAAGCCAGGAAAATGCACCTCAAGCAGAAGTTGCACAATGTGCAGAGAGAAAGTATGAGCATCAATGACTACCACATGAAGGTGAAGAAAATTGCAGATGCACTTGCTTCCATTGGGTCGCCAGTGGAAGATGATGATTTAGTTTCTGTGACCTTGAATGGTCTAGGAAAGGATAATGCATAGTTCCGGGCATCCATTGCCGTCCGTGAAAAATTTCCTGATTTTCAGGATTTGTTTGCTCTTCTAATTTTTGAAGAGCAGAGAAATGGTGGTGCATCTTCTTCAGGAGGAACTTCAAAAGAAACTGTCTTCTACTCAAATGCTGGAAGAGGTAGAGGCAGAGGTAGAGGAGGCCGATCTAGAGGCCATGGTAGAAATTAAAATATGCAACAAACTCAAGAAAACCAGTCCTATGGAGGACATGGTAACTCTAGAGGCAGGGGGAGCCAAAGAGGTCGTGGTGGATGGCAGAGAGGCCAAAATGCAAATAGCAATGTTGAATGCTACTATTGTGGTAAAATGGTTCATATGGCTAAAGACTACTACAAAAAGTAGAATGACATTATGAATGGAAAATTGCAGCAAGGCAATTATGCATCCTCTAGTAAACAGGGTGATGACAGAAATGAGCATTTGTTTATGGTGCAGCACATGACCAATTCTGTGACAAGTGTAAAAGAAAGCAATGATGTGTGGTATGTTGACTCAGGTGCATCAAACCACATGACAGGTCATGCAGATTGGATATAGGATGCAAGAAAAATGGAAAAACTAGGATTTGTGGAGACTGGTGATGATACTGCACATCCTATTGTGTAGATTGGTAAAATTCCTTTGTCTATGCAGGACGGGAAAAAGAAATACCTATCTAATGTATTTCATGTCCCGAATATCATCAAGAACCTGGTTTCTATTAGTAAAATGGTTGAGCAGGGCTTACAGGTCAGATTAATCCTCATGGATGCTTTGTTGAGGATATGAAAAATGACGGTCGCTTGATAGCAAAAGGAAAGAAGAAGGGCAGGATGTTTACGTTGGATGCAAACATGCCTAAATTGAGTGCAGCAATGTTTGCACATGGGACCGGTGTAGTTGCAGATATTGATATCTGGCATAAACGCATTGGTCATGTTAATGTACAGCGACTTAGATCAATGCAAGCCTAGAATATTGTTGCAGGATTGCCTAAATTCAAGGTTGCAGAAATGCACAAGGTATATGAAGCCTGTCAATTTGGAAAACAGGCAAGGAAACCATTTCCTAGACATGTTCAAGAGAGTAAGAAGCCATTGGAATTAATCCACTCTGATGTGTGGACTACTAAAGCTGCATCTATTGGAAGCTATCATTATTTTGTCACTTTTATTGATGACTACAGCAGAAAAAATTGGGTGTATTTTATGAAAAAGAGAAGTGAAGTGTTTGGGCATTTCAAAGCTTTTAAAGCTATGGTTGAAAAAGAAATAGGCTTGCAAATAAAATGCCTGAGATCAGATGGAGGGGGAGAGTACCTCTCAAATGAGTTTGCAAGGTTCCTGTAGGAGCATGGCATAAAGCAGCAATATTCATGCACTCATACCCCACAGCAAAATGGACTTGCAGAAAGGAAAAACAGGCATATTGGAGAGGTATCTCGGGCCATGCTAAATGAAAAAGACCTACCAGATTATTATTGGCCTGAAGCAGTTGCTATAGTAGTTTACATAATGAACATGACTCCCACTGCAACAATACATGGCATGATGCCAGAGGAGATATATACTGGTAGGAAACCAGATATTTCTCATTTGAAAATTTTTTGTTGCATTGCCGATGTTCATGTGCCAGATGAGTTGAGGTCCAAGTTGGATCCAAAAGCTGAGAAGTGCATCTTGATTGGTTATTCTCTGCAGCAGAAAGGGTATAGATGCTATAACCCTTCCACTCGTAAGTTTACAGTGAGCAGAGATGTTGTTTTTTATGAGATGAGCAGCTAGTATAAACCAGTAAATGTGATTGATGATGTAGATGCACAAAATGGTAATGCTGCACATAATTCACAACAGAAATCGCAAAATATTAGTGGACCTGTAGTGTCCTCTAGTAGTGGTTCACATACTTCGCCATGGACAGGCAAATTGAGATTAGGAGAATCTCCTCAAAGCAATGCAGATAGTGGTATGCAGGTATCACGAAAAGGAAAAGAGAAGGTAGATCAGCCCATGTTTGATGTGAATGCAGGTCACTCTTATGTGGATGGTGAATCTAGTGGCTCAGAACAAAGCATTGATGATGAGTTTGGTATTCCTTCTATTGTTACACCTGGAGTAAGGAAGACCAGGGATGTTTTGAGAGCACCTGGAAGTGAGCCTATTTTGCGCATGTCTACCAGAGCTAGGTATCCTGTGGATAGGCTAAAATATGATGGATTTACAACCATTCACTATCCCTACATGGTCAAAGTGATACACGAACTAGAACCCACTTCTTTTGAGCAAGCCATGGGAAAAGAAAAATGGGAGAAAGCCATGGATGCCTTGGAAGCAAATGCTACATGGGAATTGGTGCCTTTGCCTAAAGACAAGAATGCAATTGGCTGTAAGTGGGTTTATAAGGTGAAGCACAATGCAGATGGTTCTGTGAATAGATACAAGGCAAGATTAGTTGTCAAGGGGTATGCACAGACATATGGCATTGATTATGACGAAACATTCAGTCCAGTTGCAAGGATGGCAACCACAAGAGCAGTCATTGCTATGGCTGCATCAAAGGGATGGTCTTTACATCAGATGGATGTAAAGAATGCCTTCTTGCATGGTGATTTGCAAGAAGAGGTCTTTATGGAGTAGCCACCAGGTTATGTTCATGCTGTTCATCCTGAGTTTGTTTGCAAGTTGAAGAAAGCCTTGTATGGCTTGAAGCAAGCACTTAGAGCATGGTCTGACACTATGAAAATAAGAAGCTCATGCCAAGAGATACCACAGATGAGAAGGAAGTGTAAGGGGCCCAAGCAGAGTTGATGGAGAAGAAAAGGCATGCGAGTTTAAACCAGGACTCAAGGTGGTACGCAGCATAACGGTGTATGTAGAGCCAAAGGCATGCAAGGAGGAGAAAGAGGCAGGAACAAACTCACTACCAGCTTTAGTCTTTTACACGATTCTGGTACTCTACGCATATGCTAGGTAAGGGCTCTTGAGCATGGGAAGAGAGAGCAGGTTGGCTCAGAGGTACTCAAGCGAAGAAACCTTGTGAGAGTTCTGGAGTTAGAGGCAACAAGAATAATCTTAGGCCAACAAAGGCGGAACAGGCAAGGTGGCAAAACCTAGTGATGGAATACGACAAGGTGGCTCAAGACAATCAAAGGGAATAAGGCTCGTAGACGGAAGCAGTTAGTGGAGGGATGCGCAGGATGATGAACAGATATAAGAGAGCCAAGGGAGCGGTGTGTAATGGTCAATTCATGCATGCATTTAATGATCATTGGAAGGGAGGGCAGTGGCCGTTTTAGATATGAAGGCTGGTTTGGCCCAATGACAAAAGGGGTAAGGTAGTCAACTACAACTTAGGTAGATAATTACTATGAGAATGCGGTGGGGGGTTTGGGCACCAGGTTTTAAGATAGTCATAGTAGACTAGAATAAAAGGAAGTAAATAGGACAAGGGGATACATTAGGTGGGAGAATTAGTTAGAAAGTGGAAAAAATTAGTAAGAGAATTAGTTAGAAACGGTTAGGGGTTGGTTTAAAGAGGATAGGAGCAAGGGGGGGAATAAAGTAGCTAATTAATAATAATAAATCAAATTAAACAATTCCCATAAAGGCACAAGGAAAATAACAAGAAGGGGGAATAAATTTGACTAGGAACTAGTATGGGATAGGGATAAATTTGACCACGGACTAATTAGGGTGGAGCCAAAAAAAAGGTTCTAATGTTCTAAAATAGGTAAAAGAAAGGGGGGTTAAATAAATTATTAAAAAATAAAACAATTAGAATGTAAAAAAGTGACTTTGAAACAAGAACCAAACACAGAAGCAAAAAAAGAGGAAACGGGTGGAAATTTTTACTAAGCCAACTCTGTGTGTATGTGTGAAAATGAGATTATTACACATAATGAATGTGTGTGTGTGTGTGTGTGTGTGTGTGTGTGTGTGTGTGTGTGTGCATGTGCATGTGCATGTGTGTGTCTCCTAACACCAACTACCCTATTCTATCCATGTTTGTAATAGTGAGCATTCATTGCAAAACCACTTCCATTGAACTAGATTCCTTATTTTGCCTTAGTAATTATTAAATAATTACTTAGTAATTATTTTTCCTTAGTAATTATCAAATAATTTTGCAAAACCACTTACATTGAACTAGACTCCTTATTTTGCCTTAGTAATTATCAAATAAGGAAGACCTCAACACAGTTCATCACAAGACTTGCTCCTGCTAGTGGAAATTAGTTCAAGCTGCCCATAAGGATCATTATTCAAGTTTCACAAGTATTCAACATAATACCAAGATTGGTTTTACAAGATAGGAAACATTAGGTATCATTGCATTTCCTCCATCCATAATAATAGAAAAATATTACATGTTTCTTCTTGCTTTGACTTAGCATTACATCATAACATCATTTACTATAAGCACTAGCTACTGTCTAGGTCATGGAGTTGCTCTAATAGAGTTGTACTGCTTCTAACTAGCAAAAAGACAAATTTACCATATGGCCCATACCCATCTATACAAGTTCTTGAACCATAGTTATATTAAAGGTCCAAGGTCTACATTTTAGTTTTAAAAAAGTTGCTATATTCAAATACCCTGGCTAGTTGGAGAGCCTATTCGAATAGCTAGTGATGGGCCCTTGTTTATACAACACCAAGCAAAAGTTCTAGTGTTCTGTAGTGCAGTCTAGTAAACAAGGATGGAATTCAAGCAAATCTAGTAAACAAGGATGAAATTCAAAAGTTCAAGTGTTCTGCAGTGTAGTGCAGTCCAGTAAACAAGGATGGAATTCAAGAAAATCTAGTATATAGATACACCAACTCACCTGCCACGATCCACCATAAAGAGCAACGTGTTAGCCCATGGTGGGAAGATAGGATTCAATGCTATTGTATAGTTCTTATCCATGTCATCCTACCACAAACTTGACTATTCCATCCCTTGGTGTACAACATAAAATCAAATATAAAGTCTTTGATATGGTTACTGTAACTCTTAACCTAAATATCACTTTTCTTTGCCCTATGTTCTCAGTAAAATTCCTAATCTCTCTAATCATCAAGTGATTTTTCATTATTTACCTACCCCCATAAATGCTTGCCAATAATTATCTTATATGGACTAAGCTGGTATAACTCAAACATGGGCCTAGCATTGTAGATAGCTTCCTCCAATCCTGCAACATATAGATACATGATTATTCTGTATATACATGGATAATAGAATGCTAGTGATTCCTTGAAAGTTCTCCTAAAGTGCAAGCAAACTATATTTTTGTATTACAAGGGTGCCTTGTCCACTAGAGTAGCTCACAACTTGCAACTCCATACATTTCCTCAACTCAATTAGAACATGCTTATTGGTATCCTATTCTGATAGGACCAGATCTCAACCTTCATAGTAGTAATGATATTTAGGCAGTGATACTATTTTGACTGTCCATGTCCTTATATTTTTCTCACCGAACTACTTAGAGGGGGTATAGTATCCACACGGCATAGCTGGAAGTACTCATGGATATAGTGGCACACAATGACTCAAGTATTCAGACATGGCTAGGCACAGTGTGAGCAAAGCAAACGACCAACTAATAAAAGAAGTTGCTCAACAGCTCATGGAGCTTGTGTAGAAGGCAATTGTAGCTTTCCACAGGCAGAGCTGAACTCTGGAGAAGCTCACCTCGGTTCTAGTGGCTCAGAAGACCTTCTAAAGAAGAGGTATCAACCAACAAATTATGAATTAGCTCTCTGCCCACTTGAACAAAACACCAGTACAAGCAAATTGGCATCATAGACAATGAGCTACTTCACAAGTAAATGTTACCTTTGTTGCAAGATGTTGGACCAAAAAATGCAAACTGTGACACAGTCCCTAAGGAAAAACCTTCAAGTCCTAGAATTCACCTTCGAAAGGTGTACTGTAGTTTAATGAACGATTATAACATTCATCATTTGCATTAGGGGAGAATTGGGGTCTCCAAAGGGCCCCCAATTAGTGTTTCTTAATTTCAAGGAATTAGTGAGGTATTTGAGGTGTACCAATGGGACTGCTCCTTTTTGTGGGGCAATGCCATGTTGAGGTGGAGGGTGGGCAAACTTGCAAACAACCCCTATTGGCTACTCCACTTACACCGGGGATGACTCAAACCATCAACCCCCCTCAACCCATGCTTGACCCTTCTCCCATATGCACCTCTCCCAAACAAACCTACAAGTCATTCAAGAGGCGATGGGCCCCTCTCGGCAAAATTTTCCCCCCTCTCAGCTTGTTACAGGCCTGCCCCCTCCTCTTCTCTGGTCAGCTCCATTCTTCCTCCATTTTTCAAATGTGGGAACTCATTTGGCATCTTCTTTGCCCCCTCTTGCACCTCCTATAGCAGCTGCTCATTCTCTCTCCATTCCTAGCTACAGCACCTCCTATAGTAGTAGCTACTCATCCCCCTCCATCCATTCCTAGCCACAATACCTCTTGTAGTGGCTGCTCATCCCCCTCTACTCTTTCTCCTTCTATTCCTAGCTACAACACCTCCTGAAGTAGCTGCTCATCCCCCTCTGCTCTTTCTCCCTCCATTCCTAGCTACAACACCTCTTGGAGCTTCTCTCAACCTTTAGTTGCACCCTCTATACCTTCTCTCTCTCTCTCTCTCCCTCTATCGGAGTTGCTCTCTCCCTCCAAGCTGCACTTTCTAGTCCACTATTGTGGTTATGACCTTTGTACAAGCATGGTGAGGAGACCATACATGTACTCTGTGTCCCATAGGAGCAAAAATGCACTAGGTGAATGGGTGCCTTGCACCTATAGCTTGAATGATTGGATAGTCATGAGAGGATCTGCCAAGAGTCCACATAAGCTTCCTAAGAGCAAAAGAGGTGATCTTTTGCATGAATGGAAGGGCCGCATCATGAAGTTCAAGATTGAAAAGAAAGGATGGCTTGCAAAGGTGCAACACATCTACATGGGGAAGGACATGCACCTTCCTCCGTCAAGCAATCAATTGACAATACCATCGCATTATAAATCTACATTTTGTGTAAGATTTTGAAGTGTAATGAGTCAGTTTGAAATTGTATTTTGAAATAGCACTTGTGCAAAGCAGATGTATTTCCTTTAGACTTTGAGGAGTGGGAACCAGTTGAGTGCTTCTTAGGTAAGTTCACTGCCATTCATGAGGGTTTAGGAAGGCAAATGCATGCTGGAGAGAAGTCCTCTTCTTTGAAACACAGAAATATCTATTGGTATAGTGCCAAGTACATTACTCCAAGGAGGGCATCAGGCTATGGCCATCTTCAATGCATTGCAACACCACAACTTAAAGACATGGATTGCAGCATGGTGGACACAAGAACAATGCAATCATACAAGGAAAAGATTGCAAAGGATGTGGGCATGGCCATGAAGTTTACATTTGGCTCTTAATGGGTAAGGTTGTCTTGGTTTATGCCTCTGCACATTTTTGCTTCTTGCTTTCATAATATCCAAATGCACAAAACAAAAACCATGCGGTCATGCAAGTGCCTACATGAGAATGCCCTTGAGGAATTGCTTGGGGTGAATTGGGGAAGCAGGTCAGGTGAACAAAAGGGTGATCTGTTTCAATGCCATGTATGTAAGGACAATGTGGTTGTCAAGTACCACATCTCCCGCTAAATGTTATATTTTGCTTTCCAATATAGGCGCTAGAAGAAAACAAGTGGCAATTGGCTCCCCCTTGACTCTAGTGACGATGATAATATAGGGGTAAGTTTATGTATTGGTTCTCATTTAGGAGATCTCAAGAATGTGACTGTCACGTCACAGTGGACTCTTAGGGACGTACGGGAACACCTATTGGTCACGGAGGTTGGCATATTTGAGTATTTTCACTTTACCTCAAATGGTGAAAAGGTAGAAACGCATGCAGAGAAGCTCATGCATAGTGCCAATTTCATCCCTTCTGCAATATTGAAGATTGTAAACAATGTGGGGTGCACGGGGGATTCACTAGTAGTAGTAATGAGACGTCACTTGCGTGCAATAAATATATGAAAATTCCCCTTATCTACCCCCTATTTATAGGACCTTAACTTATAAAATGTACCTTCCTTCCCTTATATAACCCCCCTCCCTTACACTCACGTGGTACCATACAATAAACCCTAGTGGACCCCCCGCCGGGGTGCGATGGAACAATTGTGGATTTTGACATTTTCCAATTAATAGTGGTGCAATTAATTTTGATGTTTTGAATGGTTTTGTTTCATGTCAATGTCAAGTTTTTCCCAAAAAAGTTATAATTATTTTTATTTTTTATATTTGGAACATTTGGGTATATATAGGTTATAAAGTTACTTTAGTTTCAAAGTTTCACTATCATAGCCATAGTTCTCCTAGCTACCAAACTACCATGGATTCTGCTAGGTCTGCCTTCCACGATTTCATCTCCCGTACTACTCCATTAATTGATAGAGAGGAGGAGTTATTTCTAGTCTTTGATAAGAGCATAGATGTCCTAGGCACCTACTTGGGAGCCCAAGTAGACCTCATCAAGTACATGCTCTTAAGACTACATCGCGAGTTTTGCATATCAACTTGATGAGTCTACAAAAAGATGGGTCCCAATTGATTATTTGAAGTACTTGTTCAATCAAAAACCCAAGTTCGTGAAGCGTTTAGATCGCTTTCAAGCCCAACTCACACCCCTAGGGTTTAGGGAGGTGGACACTGATGACCTCCTAGCATGTGGAGTCATTGGAAACACAAGAAATAGGTTCCTATCTGGGAAATGACCTTTATTTTCCTTCTCTAGGAGGGACAAATGGAAGAGGAGGCCTCAACCTCAAGCCCTTCTGACCCTGCCCCTGCCCTTTTCGATCCTCTTATTTCTATAGATCAGCCCAACATCACAATGAAGAGCCCATAGATGAAGAAGCTGAGGAGTGGGAAGCTGCATTGGCCTTGGAAGTGCTCCAGTAACCTCCTGAACCCCATTCTACTTCTCAAATTCCATCCACCTCAGGCACCACCTCTGTTGACCCTGTAATAATGATATGGTTTCTTGCTTCCCTTCTTGCCGATGGAGAATAATACCTCTTTCTCCATGACAAAGAGGTTATGTTTGGTCTCCAGGATGATGAAGCTCTTGGTGTCATGTGTGGATACGAGGTGGACACGACTATGCAAGAACCTGGGTTTTTCGGAGCAGATGATTCAATAAAAGTGGTTCTTGCTTTAACACTGGCCCAAATCAAAGATGTAGAGACATCAATCTACTCTAACCTACCTGATGTTCCAGAAGAAGCCTCCACATCTCACTTCAGACAACAGGAGGCCTCTGGATCCATCCTCATTGACAAAGAGGAAGGGATTGAGCATGATGACTCCATAGTGGTAAGAAACTATGATCTTTGAATTTCTTCTCTCTTGGTATACTTTTGCTTTAATGAAATTTTAATGTAATGTTGGACTATTGTAGGAGGCATTTGAGGTCGACCTATTCTTATCTCGGCAACACCTTGTTCGTAGTAGCTTTGGCCGAGATCACTCACTGGCACATTACCTTGGCCAAGCAAAAGGGCGCTTTGTGATTATCCACAAAAAGTTTTCTCCACATGGCACTGATGATCTCTTGAAGTGCAAGGCTTTGTCACGAGTGATTGGTCATGTTGACATCAATCGCAATGCTGACAAGGTCATTTTGGTGAACAGCATGGCTACCCTCAATGCCTTTAGAACCAATTTTCAAGGTATGGCATTGACGACAGCAGCCATGTCCCTGGCTAGCAAAAATGACAATAGCATTGACTCTTTATCGATTAGGTTTAGAGCTAGGAGTGTATTTGGAAATTCAAAGCCCGATGTTCAAAGTTTTAGAGAAGAGAGAAAGGCTCTGAAGCCTTATTGTATAGAAAATTTATTTTATATGAATACAAATATACTTTTTATACAGTGCCCCATTTTGTGTTCTTTTGCAAAATTTATTTTATACTATCATTGTATTTTGTAACTTTAATTGTTGTTGGCATTAATATTCTCATTCACTATTCTGTTCAAAAGCATGCAATCAGATAAATATTTGTGCTATAATGGTCATTTTTGAGCAATCCAGTAAGGCAATCCAGTAAGAATCTCACCACACAGTAGAAGGTAAATGTGTTTGACATCGCGTGGGGAGCCCAAAAATGCCAAAACCCGCTATGGCACGCATGGGGCCTATTTGACCAAGTCAAACAGGCCCCATATGTGCCATAGCGGGTTGGTCAAACAAGCCCCATACCCACCATGGTGGGTAACTTTGGCATTTGTGGACTTCCCGCATGATGTCGAACACATTTGCCTTCTATGCCACAGTGAAAAAATATCATTTGACCAATCAAATTCACACTGAACTTGCATAAACTGATGGAAAGCATCACGTAACATGTATAATAACATGGGAACAGTAATAGAGCATAAAAATATGTTTAGTTCATTGGCCTCAAAGGGCATACATTTACAAAATGATTCAGGTTACACCAAATGAACCTAAACAACATCTAAAGCCAAAGGGAGGGATCGGAGCCGATGCGCTTGGCGAGTGCAAGGTCCTTGTCCCTCATTGTTACTCTTTTGGCATGGATAGCACATAAGTTCACGTCTTTAAAAAGACCTACTGTCATCTACTCCGTTGCCTTGTGAATTGCTCCCATAGTGCCTGAAGTGAAACACACATCATCCTTGTAATGCTGTGCTATTTCACATACAACACGCTGGAAGGGTGCATGGGGAATGAGATTGTCCACAGTGGTTTGGAACTTGCAGATCTCCTGAAGTTCCTTCACGCCTGATTTTTTGTGCCTCTTAATCTTTGGGGGACCCTGCACTGTGGCCTTTAGACATGGCTCCATGGCCGCTTGTCCACTTTGAACTTCTTTTGCCTCTCCTCCCTTGCAACTGCCTCTTTAGACTCCTCTTCCTAGTGTGTCTGGTGGGTCCTTCGAGGTGTCTTGTCCTGCCTAGGGGTCTGCTTGGTCCTTGGTCTCTTTTCCTTTTCATGAGGAGGCAGTGAGACAGCAGGTTGAGGCTCTTGCTCAGCTAGAGGCTCCTCATATCTGATAATATCGAGGCACAAGGCTCTTTCTCAGCTCGTACTAGAGGCTCCTCATAGCTGATAATATCAAGGCACAGAGGGTTGATGGTGCTATTGCATGCGGTCTGCTTGGTTGGAGGATTGGGACCAAGGTTCATTATATCTACTCGCCAAATACTTCCTTTTGTTGTGTCCCCTGTAATCTCTCCATCTCCTCTCTTTGCCTTTCTTGCTCCCCTTGTTCGTCTAGATGCTCCATGCTAGGACCCCACGGAGGAGGGAGGGGCAATTGATCGTGCTTGGGAGACCTCTCTACTTCCACGGTTAGTTGTGTGGAAGGACTGAGAGGACCCCTGATCATGCTTGGATCCTTCATCATGCTAGGATTCCTCATGGTGCTGACATCCCTAGGGTCCCCCATGAGAGTCGAATGGTGGGGACTCGTGTTGCTTGGACTCCTGATGATAAGAACTGCCTTCGAATCTCTGCTGATCATTGCCCTCTTGGCCACTGGGGCTTGCAATGTGTTCGGAGGCCATGGAGTTGTGAGGAAGAGAACGGGTAGTGTCTAAACGACGTCCAATGCATCTAGCAGTTTGTTTAACTTGTGCCATAGAAATGAGGGGTTTTAGGGTTTTGAAGTGCTTTATATAGTCTTTTTTAAAGCACATAAGGGTTTTTCTTTTAAATTAGGGTTTTTTGAGTGCACCCCCTCCCCCCCAATCTTTTGTTGCCAGTTCGATAATACTTAATCTTCACCACCCTCCCTCCCAACCCACTCACCCCTCTACCTTGCCATGTGGCACATGCAATTCTACAATTTCAAAACAAATTTGTGAATTTTGGAATCTATAATTGACTCAAAATAGTATTAACTTTATTCATCAAACATTTTACATTTGGGGCTCTCTTAGGACACAATGCCTCCCCTGTCTGACTCTACGTTGCAACCAAAGCGCAACTCCTTGGCTCCCTATTGAGGACTTCCAAGCAACACATCTCCTTGTCTTCTTGACGTGTTGAACCGCTTTTGTAAGACTTGAGACCTGTATGTTATCGCGCTTGAGAGTCCTAGTCTCTAGATATCTATAAAACCAATCGAACATTTCATGTAGTGCATTGCTTCATGCAATACCACACCCATGCCTTGTATTCTTGAAGTATGATACCTTTGCTCTGTAGTGTGATTTCTCCATTCCTTGAGTATTCCAAATGGACCCATTGCTCCACAAACCATGGTGCATGTGCGTAAAGAATATGCTGTAAATAAAAACATTGTATTAGAAACATAAATTGACTCAAGTTTAAAGCACAAAATTTCAACCTAAGAAGGATTACAATGTAATGTGTAATATGTGACTCCCCCCATGCTTCTACCATCAATGATCTCTCAATGCTGTCCTGAATCTCTCATAATAAAGCTCATCTGTTTGACCTTGTCTAAGCAACTTTATAAATGCATTAAGCTTTGTCCATAGTTTTACTCTCAAAGTAGCAATTCGTGGATGTGAAGCTTGATTTGTAGTGCACTCACACAAAGCTTTCCAATACTCCCAACCTAGGGTGCTTTGAGCCAATGTATGTTTTTCTTTATCAGCATTGTGGTTCTTTAGCTTTTGCAATGCATTGTGCAGATACTTGTTATGGCCTCAAATTCTAGCCATAAACTAGATGGAGATAGAGTAACTTATCAAGTATACACAATTCAGCATGCAAAGTACCCATGTGTACCTACTCCAATGGAATTGGTAGAATGGGGTCCCACTTAAGATCCTTTTTGTGATGATCAGGGGCTGCACTTTGGCTGCAAGAAAGGATGCCATTTTCCCACTGTAGGCTTCCCTTTTGCATCTTCTGAGAGTGGGTGCAATACAAGCATGTCCATTTTGCATCTGCACTTGTATCACAACCATACAAGCACTTGAGGGTCTTCAAATCACTAGCTAGATGCCATTCAACTTGAAACGTTCCATGCCCATCCACTATTAATGTTTGCCCTACCTCTTGTCTTTGAATAATCAATAGGATGTCGGTTCTCTGCAAAACCCATTTCAATGTCTCGTGGCACTCCTTTGGGTCTCAAAGGCTGCAAGCCACCATATGTCCTTAGATTGGACTGAGAAACCTTGCTCAACTTCCTCATCTCCTTGAGCAAAATGCAAGGCATCGTTCATAATACAAATGCTCACCCTCTCTAGCTTGTGCTCTTTTACCAAGTGAGCTTCATCCATTTTTATAACAAATACTAGCTTGCCATCTATACAATGAAAGAGAAATACAGTAAGGATATAGAAATGAGAAGAAATAAAGTTGAATGTGAAGAGGGAATTTCTCTTACCTTCTTCTCTCATCCTATAGAATTCGACCATTGCTCTCTACCAATTCTCTACATCCATGTAAACATTATTGAAAGCATTCATCTCAAATGTTTGGATGCCATATTTCTTTTTACTCTTCCAAGTCATTGTGCCACTTACACAATGGTATCCTCCAAGCTTTTCTCAAGCATATTGGTTTGTTTCTCGATGTGCAAGCCTTAGAGACCACGGTGTTGGCAATGGCATTGTAGATATTTTATACTTTTCCTCCATAGCAGACTTGAAAATTTTAAAAATAGAGTTGTAAGCTTCATGACTTACACCAGCAGCATCACAAGCTCTAAGCACCTCCTTTGCTTGCATGAGGCCCTTAAAATCCTTCATTTCCTCTCTAGTAACTTGTTTACGTAGCCCTTTTTGTCCAGGGTCCTTCAATATTTCCATGACATTGCTTAGAATATATGAAGGATCACTATCATCCATTTCCATTGTTCCCATCACATCCTCCATGAAATTCCTAAAGTAGAGTACAAATGAGTCTTAGTGGAAAACAATGCAACACCACAAATATTTTGGAGTAAGAAATTTCATTGAAAATTTGGGGAACTAACCTTGCAGCCCGTATTCTCCTCTTTTGGGCACCACTATTGGTTGACAATGCATCCATAGATTGCACTTGTCTTTTCCTCTCCTTCAGTCCCAAAGGTGTTCCCTTCAACTTTTGTACTCGTTCTATCGACTTCTCTTGTTCCTTCTCCATAGCACGTTGAACTTGGCCATAGATAGACCTTTCCAAATCTTATTTGCTTTTAGTGAGCTTCTGGATTGATTCTTCCAATTCATGTCGCTCCAAGTCCAGTGCACGTGCTTTGTCACTGAGTTCTTTGTTTTGCAATTAGAGATCCTGCATACTATTATGCATTGCCACAATAGTAATATTTCCCAAATGTGCATGTTCTTCTGCTTGGGCTCTCTACACCTCGCTTGCTTGCATAGCCGATGTCTGAGAATGGTTCAATCAATTGCAATAACTGAGCAATCCAGTATGTCCCTTGCCAACAAACCGAATAACATCATGCAATGTATGAAAAGGAGGACTCTTTTAGGTGGTAGGGTCTAAAGGATACAAGATTCCATCCACCCAAAGGTCAAGATGCTTCTTCCCTTGCAATTGAAGACTGTGGAGCACACTTTGAGGAGTTCCACTATATCCCAAAGAGCGTGTGCTTGCACATTCTGCCTCCAGTTGTAGGTTCACATGGTACTTGTTGGATATGTCCTCGAATGGTGCCATGAGTACTCAAATAGAGGTATCAGTGATGCATGCTAAAATATAGGGGAGAGCTGGTAAAGATGGAGCAATGTGAGGGAAAGAGTAGCAAGGAAGAGGAAGGAGGAGAAATGGATGAGGACAAGAGGAAGAGGAGGAGGAGAGTAGGGCGACTGGTGTAGAAGGGAGGGAAGGAGCTACTACAGAAGCGAGGAGGAGGAGAGAGATTATACAGGAGGGAGGAGGAGGGGGGAGATTCTGCAGGAGGGAGGAGCAGAGGAGAGGGAGCCTAGGCGACTGGAGAAGGAGGGGAGAGGAAGGGGGGAGGAGGGGCTAGAAGGAGGAGGAGGAGGAGGGGAGAGGGAGGAGGGAGGAGGGAGGAGGAGGGCAAGATGGAGGAGGGGAGAGGAGGGAGGGGGAGGGAGGGAGAGGGAGAGGGAGAGGGAGGAGGAGGGAGGGAGGGAGGGAGGGAGGAGGGAGGGAGAGAGAGGGAGGGAGGGAGAGAGAGAGAGGGATGGAGGGAGGGAGATTCGAAATTTGAATTCAAATTTCAAAAAGTGGCCCCCTCCCCTCATTGATGGGAGGGAGAGGTGGGCTCAAATGTGGGCTTAACCCACCTAGGTTGGGCCGGTTAGGCCTCTTTGGGACCCTCCAAGCCCCTTGCATTAGCCCACTAAGCCTTCCCTAATCCATTCCTTATGAGGCCCTTTTGAGACCCCAATTCTTCCCTAATGAAGTGTGATTGTGAGGGAGCCTGGTGGCTACTTTCCTTGCATTCTCTAACTATATTTCATCATTAATCTCATAATCTTTTATCTTTACAAATTAGAGGTGCCACAAGTATCCCAGCTCTGCGTAGGTATGCATCCATCACTACAACATAATACATGGTTGGGAAAATACTTCATAACTTATGAAGAGGGAGGCTAATTATTTGGACATCAATAATAACAAATGTAGGAGATAAGAAAATAGTTTGGGAGCTCCGATAAATTTCAGTACATCGCCAATATGAACCATCAATTTCTTAAGATTTGCAACTTGAGATGATACATCGGTTTGTCATAGTTGTGCCCAAATTTGATGGGCAGAAGTGAGGGTTCTCACAATTTTTTTTTTAGCATTGTCCATGTAGAGGAAGAGCTAGAGCCTAGCATTTAGGTGTTTGGTTTTCCAATCCACTACTCCTTGAGCATTTGTTGCTATAGTTAGGTCTGGCATCATGGTTGTCCCATTTACTATATAAAGTAAATTGAGTTTTTGTAGCAATAGCTCCATACTCATCTTCCACATCTAGTAGTTTGTATTAGACAACTTATCGACCTTATAGGTGCGGGATACGAAGGCTGGTTGTGCCATCGCGAAGAATGGCATTTGGATTAGACTTCACTTGGAATGGCAATGCCGATTTGTATGCTCAACATGGGTTTGGCTCCGATATGGGTGATCCCACATGAAAATTCATTCATGTGAGACTTTCTCTCATGCATAGTAAAACTTGTAAGTCATATTTAATCCTTCAATCGTTTACATAGTTCGTATACTAATCAGTGTGTGTCCTTTGGGATCACAACCGTTCCTAATTGATTTATAACATTTGAATAATAAAGGTTTAGCATTAATATTTACGGTAGGCAGCCTAGAAGGAAGTTTTTCTTTTCTAAGCCCAGCTCGTAAAACCATGTGTCGTGATTAACATAGGCATTGATCTTTATGAAGATCCAAGGATTTGAAACGTGCTTTTTAGAAAAGCAAAATTTTTGTGAGCTCTCCTTAAGCCATGTGTATAACTTTAGGCCCTTGATTTTAGATTGATCTAAAAGACTAAAACACTCCTTCCAAATTTGACCCAAAAGCATATTCATTCTTCACACAAATCTATTAATAAGAAGGGAGATAATTGCATTTTTTATTTCTTGTCATAACTTGTTTGAGTAATTGTTGGACAAAGCTCATGACCTTGCCATTGAAACTCCAATTGGATAATATTTAGGATTCAAGTTCAATTTGGAGTTAGAGGCATGACTGAAAGGCTGCCTATCTCAACCTAGTTCTACAAAACGGACCGTATGTAGGAAAGTAGGTTCAAATCTCGTTGGTGACAGTACGTGATTCGTGAGGGAAAAAACGAAATCTGAAGTTAAGAATCACGATCCGAATTGTAAAAAGAAGGCCCGAATGTAAAAGGCTCGCTCTAGTATATACAGGCTAACAAATCACGGCACAGGATTGCAAATCTGGACCGGTTGTCTTAGGCACAAACGGATCGATCTTCACCCACAGTAGCGAGAAGATTGATGCCAGCAGAATGGACCACACTATCACAATCGTAGGCGTGCGGTTCTGCCTTCCCATCAATCCCTTGAGGAACGGATAAAGATGAACTATCACCCAGAATGCAAAGAAGAGCTTCCCAAACAGCGGACCCCAAGACTCATAGCCTGTGTTGAGAGCTTGCGAGATTCCGGCCACGACGCCCACCATGTTGATGACGATCAGGGTCGTCGGAGGAATGAGAAGCGTAGTCCATTTGAAGAGATACAACTCGCCGAATACGTCTCCCTCTTCTCCTGAGCCCTTTGCAGTGACCGTGAAATTCGTGTCGATGCCCGCAACCAGCTTGAGCAGACCCTGGAAGACGGCAAATAAGTGCGCCGAGACTCCCCCGATCACCCAAAACTGCTCGTTTCTCCACCACTCCTCGATCCCCACTCCGCTCCACCGCAATTCCAAGATGGCCGTGGCAAAAATCGAGAGAAAGAGAGATATGAACCAGAGGCTGGCAAAGCTTCCGATCTACATCACACAAAAGTTCAGGTGCCATTCCTCACTCAAATTAGCCATTTCGACACGGATGCCACATACATCAGCTTCCAGAAGCTCGTGATATGAAGACCGCCAAAACAGAAGCAACTTTCGAACTTTTAATCAACCAAGCTAGGAGTTGAGATCAATTCTAGTACCAAAAAATGTCACCAATCACTGCAATTAGCAAGATAACTACAGAGGCACTCGAGGCGAATCGAAACAAGAAACTAGGGCTAGAAGCAAAAGATGACACCAATCAGCAAGTTAAATACAGAGACTCATTAGCTCACCTGTGGAATTATGAACTTGCCAGTCAGCAAACAGACAGCCGGAAGCGCACAGTAGGCAACCAGTGGGATGGACGTAAGGGGATAAATGATCGTGTTGATGTAGGCGATTCTCTCTAACCATTTGAGACGACCGTCATAGCCATACCATATTGGGCAATGCCTGCTGAGAAGGATTTCCACAGATCCCAGTGCCCAGCGGAGCACCTGATGCAGACGATCAGAGAGATTGATCGGTGCAGACCCTTTGAATGCAGGCCGGGCTGGCATACAGTAAACCGATCTCCATCCTCGGCAGTGCATCTTAAATCCCGTCAGGATATCCTCCGTTACTGATCCATAGATCCACCCAATCTACCAATCCCATCAAAAAGATGAAGCTCGATCAACTATCACCTTTGAATTCTCGCTAACCATCACATTTGGATTCTTGCAATACCTCAAGCTAACTAATCTTAGATTGATGGTTGGTTCAATGTGATTACCTCTTTTCCCCATTCCGTTTTGTCTTCGTAGCCACAGCTAATGACATGGATCGCTTCCTTCAAGAGAGAGGCGGGGGAAATGCATTCTGGAAGCCCACCCTCTTCGTAGAAGGTTGAGGCAACGAATACAGGTGACTGACCGAATCTCTTTTCATGGTTTCTCTGGGACATGAGCAAAGCTTTGTCATCGTCATCAAAGTCTGTAGAGCCAAAGAAGTGTCTGTAAGCTGCAAGCTAGATATATCAAACAACATGGAACACATGACAGTAGATAGATATAAGGACTGATCACCCGTCACTGAGAATCAGCAAAATTCGCTTGCTTGATCCTGGATAGCTATTAGAACATAGACACTCACCCTCTTGTCCCTCTTCAACATCGATCAATGCTGGCATGCTCATATCTGAGCCATTAGAAGCCTTGAGCTTCGAGTTTCTCTTTTTCCTAGGTCCACAACACCAGCTGCGGCTTAATGCATCTCTCGCCCACTTCTGATCACTCTTGGGCGCTTCCACCCCGTAGAGTGCTTGCCTCCTAAACATGCATCCTGTTCCTACGTAAACAGGACCTTGAATCCCATCCAAGCCTTTCAAGTTTATCTGTACAAGCACAGATTACTCGCCCACTTTAGCAATAACGTTTCTGACGAATGCGGAGCCGGTACAATGAGCTCTCAACTAAAATTCGAGAAGCAAATAAGTCCCAAGTTTGGTCGATCTTACATCGAAGAACACAGTGTTGTGATTGGCATACCGATCATGCAAATCAATACCATCGAATCTTTGAGGGAACTGTACATAGCAGACTTTCTTTCCGATTGCAGGATCCATCATAAAGCACATTGCTTCACGGATAGCTTTACTATTGTTGATGTAGTGATCGCAATCCAGGTTCAAGAAATAGGGAGCGTTGGTGAGAACAGCAGAAACTCGCACCTGGGAATTAGCCATAAGGATCTTAGCATGGCAATTGAGGCACCAAATGTCAATAACCTCCACAGCAGAGTCTATCATATGATCAGCCTCAACTAAAATTTTGTGTTAAATTGCCAGAACATATATGCAGTGTATAAGCTCTGTTTTACCAATGCGTTCATTGCGCCTGCTTTTTTGTGATGGTCGAATCCAGGTCTCTTCTCACGAGACACGTAAACTAACCGTGGCAGCTCGTTGCCCTCGGTGTCATGACCACCACTATGTCCTAAGAACACCTGCGGACATCTCCATCTGTGGATTATGGCTGTCCATGCAAACTTCAAGGTTGATAGAACTTCTAGACACTTGAGGAACCAAAAAAAAAAGGTTCAGAGCAAACCTGAATCATTCCGGGATGATCGCGGGTGTTATTCCCGGGCCAAGCAGTCCCATCTTGCATAATCCATCCTTCCTCTGGTATTTTTTGCGCCTTTGCTACCAAACCGTTGATCTTGACTTTAAACTCTTCATACTCTCTCTGTGATCATTGACACGAAAATAGCACGCAAAGTTCAGCATTGGAAGAAATAGATGATGGAATAATACCTGGAGATGGCTGATTTGTGCTATCAGAGATCTGATACCTTCATAGCTCTCCGCTCCTTGACAAAAGTTGGTTGCACTTTGTCTTTCAAATAATCGATTTTTTTAGCGAAGTACCCTTCAGGAGCTCGAGGCTCAATGTTGAATTTCTTGCAGAAAGGCACCCATTTTCGAGCAAACTCGGAAGTTTCGGAGAGGGCCTCAAAGGTCAGCATTGCTGCACCGTCGTCTGAGACATAGCATGAAACCTTGGAGACAGGATAATCCACCGAAAGGATGGACAAAACTGTGTTTGCCGTGACTAATGGGGGCTCCTTCAAAGGATCCACTGTGCTCACATAAACGTCAACAGCAGCCAGCCTAGAAGGTCGACCTTCTGGCTCAAATCTACAAATCAGTGCAAACGAACACATTAGGAAATTCTTGAGAATGCAAACTCCGGCCAGTTCTTTCTGTAGCCGTTCTTAGAAACAACATTAATTCTCTTAGAAGTTAGAACAAAGAACTGATAATTGATTTTCGTTGCCACTTACCTTAAAGCTAGTCTGTCAAGATAAGTTTCTCGATTTACGGGTATCCATTTGGGAAACTGGTCGAGAATCCACGAGATAGCAAACCATACTTCACAAATCACAGAGGTCAGCCAAAGTCCATAAGCGTTGTCGACTGGATTTGTGAGGCGATATCTGAGGAAAAATCCCAGTATTATTAATCTCATCACGATCATTATCCTGTAAGGTGTGATTCTGGAAGCCGGCAATGGAACTTTCCTTGAAAGTGGTTGTCTTGCCGCATCGGTCCTGCAGATATTATAGGGTGACATTGAATTAGAAAGATAGCGTATGTTCTTCAGTGTATGATGCGCTCGTTTTGGGTAATTGAAAAACAATTCACAGCCTGATTGCGCTCGTAGGTAGCAGATATAAACTAGTAAAACAATTCTACGGGAAACCATTCGAAGGCAGCAGAGCTTAGCCGGTCTACTCCAAACTCACAACTGATAGTCGATGCTTTCTTCGTAATCCCCATCCTTGTGACCATTTCTTTCTACAGATGCGTCCATTTGAATCTTCCCAGTGTCTTGCTTCACCTGCCAACTTTTCACCCTGTCCTGCCAGGTCACATCCCCAGACGTGTATGGGAATTCGGCCACTTTGTTGAATTCTCTGCTTCTGTCGATGCTTCCTAATGTCACAGCATAGTTCGACAGTGTCATCTTATGCGCAGCCAGACCAGCAAAATCTAAGAAAGAAGATTGGTATTTGCCGCTTCTCTCCTTTGCAAGCTAATTATACTGCATAATGAGTTCAACTCGTGTTTCACTTTTTCTCCAACCTGTTTTTTTCACTACCTGTACTCGTACTTCCCCATGTGACTTTGGGCAACTCCTGGAAATCCTGTGATGGGAAATTGAACAATGCGTGTCAACCAAATAAGAGGACATACTGAGCGAACTAACGAAAGCATCTTTCACAGTCACAAAATAAAGGCATGGACGAGTCCAAGTTTACATGTTTCGGATCGGTGGAGGGGAGAGCTCGTTGCGACGTCATTGATGGAATGTACTGCGGAGGACAACTTCGATCAGGCGCGGCTGATCGAATATAGCTGGGGATCGCCTGTACAGTGGAGTACTCCAGCTTTTGACGATCACCATCGTAACTGAATTCGTCCTCAATGTCATCGAGACCATCCTCTTCGGCGTCGCCGGGGACACGTGCACTACCTGTGAAAATTTCAGGCCAAAGTTCGATTAGAAAACAGTCTATACGTGAGAAATTGCTCTGAAGCGAAGAATGCAGCAGTCGCTCCAGCAAACCTTTGTGGCGCATGTATCTTGTCTTGCATTGCGGACAGATGTGATTGCCATCCTTGCGCTCATACTCGTAACAGGGTCTACAGACAGGAAATGCACATTCGTTGCAAGCGACGAAGGCCTCACCGCTTTCCAATTTCCCGACGTGGTCGCCACAGATCTGGCACAGCTGATCGTTGGAATGGTTCAACGCTTTGGGCTGCCAAAATCGTGCAAAGGTTTGCATAAACCACATCAAAAAACTGAGAAACAGCGCTACGTAACTCCATGCAAGTACGTAATAAATTATCTACTGCTGCAAAATATACATATGCGGTACATATATTTATGTGTGGAGCGAGAGTGTGTGTGTTTTTTTTGGCCTGATTTCTGTAATTATAGTAACTTCTGAAATTTGACCATCATTTTCTCCCCTTTCTCTCTCTCTCTTCTTCTTCTTTCTTCTTCTTCTTCTCTCTCTCTCACCTTTCACTTTGCCAGGGCAGGCCTCTTGAATGTGTTCACTTGTTTTTAGTATGCTCTTTTTTTTGGGGTGAATAGGGGGCGCCTATGAGAGGGGGGGAAGGGGGAAGGGGGAAGGGGGGATCAATGGGGGGAGGGATAATTTGGCACGTGTCCTTTCTGGACGTTTCTTCACCGCTTTCCTGCAGGGTATAAGATCTCCAGCCCCATTATCGCCACCTGCATTTTCACCACACTTCGCTTCCCCCGTCCTCACGAGCCACTATCCTCTATGTATCCTTTGGAAGCCTTACCTTAATCTTAGTAGAGGAAGTCTAGGAGATTGCTGTGGGGCTAGAAGCAAATGAGTAGCCATTTCTGCGGGTTCTACCTGCAGGTGTGATGTGGGGGGAAGCACCCGAGTTTCCTGAGGGCTATCGCATGAGGCGGTGGGAGGAATTTGATGCCGCAAGGACTTCCACACAGGTCTACAGCGACTGGGAGGCAGCAAAACGGCAGAGATGAAGTTGGAGTTTGAAGTTGAGGTAGGCAACGAGGGATGAAGGGGAGGAGGTCGAGGGCAATAGGATGAAGAGGAGGAGGTCGAAAGCAACAGCATGAAGGGGAGGAGGTCGAAAGCAGCAGCATGAAGGGGAGGAGGTCGAAGGCAGCAGGATGACGATGAGCGCAAGGGAAAAGGGGGATCAGGTGGAGGCACCAGAGAGGAAGGGAGAAGATGGACCTGCGAGGATGGGAGAAAATGCACCCACAAGGTGGCGGGATGGAGAGATGCACCAACAATGAGGCAGAGCACACAGAGATAGAGGGCGGGTGAGGTGGAGGGGGAGGGGAGGATTAATTAAATTGAATAGATTAGCTTAGGGCTTAATTAAATTAATTAAGTTAGGCTAACGAACTATGAGCACTTAATTTTTTCCACTCTCTTGCAAATTCTTGGAATTTTGTAGATCAAATGCAATTTTTGAATGCAAAAGCAATTAGAACACAAAACTACAAACCTAGTGATGCAGCAATCACAACAATGGAGTTGTACTAGATCTATGTTTTATGTTTACCCACTTTGAGATACACCATAGCACTTACAAATGTCAAGAGGGAACTGTCCAGAAACCCATAATTTTCCCCTATAGTGAATGAATAACCCCCTTCTTAAACCCATGATGCATTCGTATTAGTCATTCCCGAGACCTAGCTCTACTAATGGCTAGCAATTTGTAACACTAAACCTATCAAAAGATTGCCATGGAATTTGAAGTTTAAATGCTAGTACCAAGGGGATATGAAAGGTTTTAAAATTGACTTCATACACCACAATTGTGGTAATGAAAAACCTATAAACAAAAGTACCCTACTTTATGTTACTGGTATGGGCACCCACACTAGAAACCAAGTTATGTCATGATGGACAATTGGTACTCATAGTGTGTTAATGCAAACTTGGCACCTAGCACACTTACAATATCATGACATGGAAATTTTTGATGACATGGGAAACTTTGATGCAAAAATCAATGCTTATTAACACAATCTTCATGGTGAGTACTAGCTCCGGTAGTACCAATCTATATTTAGTCATGTCAATGTGGCATGATCTCTACACTGATTGATAATATGATTGTTGTTTTCATGACAAGTTTATCGGAGAAAAAAAGTAGGTTCCCAAGAAAGCTTGTCGAAAGCCATGCCTAGCCTCCCATGCCTAGCCTTGTGTTTGAACAACTTTCCTACCTCCACCTCCTCACTCCGAGCCCAACACTAGATTCCCTAGGCCACAATTATTTGCTAGTCCAAATCTCTTGCAAATTACTTCTAATAGCTCCTCATGATTGCGACCCTCGCCATCTTTGCACTCAAAGAATTTGTTAGCTTCTAATCCTATGCTTTTTGGTTCCTCACTTGTAAATCCCATTAACTCTTTTAAAGTTCCCCCATCCTCGTGGGTAGTAGTCGACATTCCTAAGTTTTGTCTCTATCTATACTCCTTTTGTCTACATTATGTACACCCAATGGCAAATAAAGACCTCATAAAACTGTTTCTTATAATGCAAATAGCACCAACTCAAATGACAAAGATACAAAGAAACAAATTAGTGATCAATAACATTACATGCAAATAAGAATCTAACTTCGAAGTGACAATTGTAGCAGCTCTAAGATTGAAATAGAGGAAAAACCATCACAAGGGTCAACATTTCATGCGAACCCAATAGTCTTAAGATAAAAAAGAACCATAGCAACTCTACAATTGAAAGAGACTAAAAGCTATCACAATTGATAAACTTTCCATGAAAGCCCAATAGTTCTAAGATACACGAATGGAGAGGATGATGCCTAAGTGTGTCTCCTCCCAATCATGACACCTCTTAAATGCAAATAAATTCTCACCAACATCTAAATGCAATTCAGTAAATGAGAGTTTGAAGTTTGAATTTAAATTTGAATTGCAATTGCAAACTTGGTGAACTTTATGAGTGTGATACTTAATAGTGACATACCATCTAGAGATAAAAAAGCTAGTTGAGAACCCCCCTAAGCTCGTTGGTTATTTTTGTGTACTACATACTTTTTTTTTCTAAAAAAACATATTTTGTATATTGATTGGAAGGGTGGTGAGCCCAAAGGTAAGACATATTACAAAATTTGGTCACAGATGGGCCTAGAGCCCTTGACCTTTGATACAAGCAACCAAAAATTCACCCCTCCCGCTAGGGCTTCACTCACAATCGACTCAGAGGGCATTCCCCAGTAGCGCAGCTTGCCCACGAAACATTTGCCTTGATTCAAGCCATGAAAAGCGTGAGATTGTTCCGCCGTGTCGATCCATCCATCCTAATCCATCTTTTTTGCCATGCTTCCTTCATCTATTCCGTCTTGTTCGCTATCTCTGATCTACACACAACCTACAACAATCTACACCGCAGACGGACCTCCTCATTTTCAGGACCTCCTATTATCACGCCTAACATCAACTAAATACCCGATGTTAGCGGAGCCCTCTGCTCCTAAAAATATGGCGAATTTCAAGGTAATCTGCACGAGAACAACTCCAAATTGTATTTGCGAAGAAATAGGGAGTGCATTTCATGGGCGTGGGAAGGCCCTCTCATACTCTTTCAAAAACGTACTGAAATCTCTCAGGCAGCTCCTTATTGATTTCAAGATGGCCGACTCTCTCAAAGCTATTATGCTGCCTTGATGCCGGAACACTAAGATAGCAGACTACCTCACCTTTCGGACGATCTGTACCTGAAGCCATTCGGGGGGAGGACCCTCCCCAGTGCGGATTACAAACGTCTTCCGTCACCTGACAGAAGCAGCTGATGGTATCTAGCAAACGCGAGACACTGTCCTGATCCTCCAGCGTGATAGACATCGTGTCGTCAGCAAACAACTGCGCCGTCAGACTATTACCTGATGGAAGCCTCAAGCGTTTCATCAGTCCGCTTCCACCTTCACTTCCAGCATGTGAACCACGGGGATGGTCTCGACTGCAAACAAAACTAAACGACCTTCTGAGGTCGTATCTGCCTCCGTTGAGACACAGCACTGCCGCTGCATTACCAAAGAGGGGCCTAACACGTCTATTTTTGCGTACACACTTAATAAGCTAGTGGAAACACAAAATACAACAGATCGAGATAAGAAGGTTCGAAATATTTGCTCCTCCCTTCTCTCTACACTGTACAGCCTTCCCTTCTCTCTAGTTTACCGATCTTGGATGCTCAGTAATTATCTCAGTCTTGGCTGTGTTTTGTAGAACCGACGTAAGGAGAATAGCCCGAGAAGATCCCCGCTGCTTAGAACAGCAACATCGTAACTTCCGCGAGTGAAAACCACCCCACGAGTCGTCGCTCGACGGCAGATCGTATACACAGAAAGACATGAGGGAAAGCGCGGAGCCTGCGCCGGGGGACTCTCGAGTAAATTGAAGAGCATAGAAACATCGAAGACCCTCTCTCCTCAGGTCTGCACCCAGGCCTTCCAGAATATATATATATTTTTTAAAAGATTATTGGCCGAAAGCAATGCTTATTTGAAGTTGATGTCGATCTCCCTGTGTTTCCGCTATGTAATTTATTGAGTTTTTGCCTTCTCAGGCATATTCTAGTAGCCAGGGATATGTTAGCAGCGAACAGAGCTTTTTGCAGAAGGAAAACACGGGCGGCCTTGATCGAAGTTTGCCCATTGCCCAATGCCTCCGCCAAAAGCTCGCTATCTCAAAATCATTGTTTGGACACAGACTTGAATGGAGAAATGGAGATCGATTTCGGTGCCTGAATCGATCATGCAATTGGTAGCTAAACATGCAAATGGCAAAAAGAAATCGCTGTATTTTGGTTCTTGCCAGCCGAAATATACTACGTAAACTAATGCATGCATTGTTCCGTTTAGCCATCTAATCCTCCAATGGACATTAATTTACCGGATTAACGTTTGTTCCGGCTGAAACTAGTACTGGAGCTTTTTGTGCAAGCGGAGAACTGTCAGCTCATTTCCCCTCACCTTTCACACCCTCTCACACCCTTCACACCCTCTCATGATTTCTCGCAGTTGTCCTCCTTTGATGATCCTCGGCTCCTTTGCTCTCTCTCAGGCTCCGGTACATGCTCGCAACATGAAACAAGGGATCGAAACTGCATTGACCCACGATGAGAAATCCATCCCCGAGTGCGAGCAGGGCAATCAAAACTTGTTCCCATCAATGCAAGTCGCTTACGGCTTTTCCTATTCCCTAGTCCCTTTCATCTATAGACATGCCGAAATCACTCTCGTCCGCCGTGCATATTTAGGCTGGATTCACAACGGACAACGTGCAAAAACAACCAGGGGCGGCTTGAGCATTCCATAAACGTCCACACAACCAAAATACACTCCTAAATAGCATTAATGGACGTCGAAATGCAGGGACAACGTACTTCAAGCGTATGTACAGTTGTCCGCACCTTTGGCGACCTCCCATCAAAATGAAAAGGAAAACTTTTTGCTTGCCTATGAAAGTATGCCATGTGGAAGTATCCCCTATTCCTCATCCATGGACGCGGGTTTGTGAATCCAGCCATCCAGCCTTACAATACCAATTACGATTGGAGAGTAGAACTAAAAAATTAGGTGCACTCGGGTCGTCTTCAATAGTTCGATTAGATATACTAGTGGGGACCCCGTGGCAAGCCACTAGTAAACTATAGCATATTCACTTACATGCAACTTCAAAAGGAATGCAATTGCTCAAACTAGGGAAGGAAAATGTCTACTACTCAGTAATTTTGTGAATGCACAGTTGCAAATGGAAAGCACAAAATTTTAGACTAAAAAATGTGGTAATCTCCTTGAGGATCTTTTTCTCCCTTAAGGAGACGTTTGGGGGAGGACGATTGGGGAATTGTCCATCCTTAGATTAGAATGGAAAATTGTTGACCATTGGATGAAGACATGTGGATTCAAGGAGCATGGACAATTATTAGTGTCACTTTCATTCTTCATCAAATTTTCGTTAATCCTCGAAGCTTGGTGGTTTTGATCGTTTCCCAAAATTTTCTTTGCTTCCCATCTCTGTCACACGGAACAATCTGTCCGTTCAAACAATTCCATCGCTGCCAAAATTTCCTGTCGTCAATAATTTATGTTCAAAGTTTTCGTTCATCGTGAGCCACTCCGCAATCCCCGTTCGTTGCTCACCGCAAGTTTCGCTACTCTCATGATCAAATAATTTTCCTTCGATTTCGTCATAAAATTTCACCTTTAGGTTGCCTAGTCCATCACCTTCAACCGAAAGCTTTTTGGCTTACAAGATCTCCCAAATTCGTCGACCAACCTCTGCTCAAAGGCATTTTCATTGTAATTAACACAACACCACAATGCATCCATAGACACACACACAGACACGTTTTCTTAATTTTTAAAAAAACTTACGGGTGCATCTATTAGTACATCTACAGACCCGCATCTATAGGCGCATCTATATAATAGACAAATGTGTCTATAGATGCTCCTATAGACGTGCTATTAGATGCTCTATAGAACTTTTAAAAAAATAAACAGACACGCTTATAAACGCTCTGCTGAATTTTTATTTTTTTTAAAGCAAAATTTTATGTGGTTGAACAGAATGTTGTGTGATTGCAGGAATCCCATTTCCCAAGTGTGCAATTTAATTCTTACAACCAACTGCATTTTAATTAGCACGATTCTACGCACGTCTATAGTCGACGATTACAATTTCGAATAAAACATTACAACTCCAAAATGTTTAGTTCATAAAGCATTCATTGATAGAACATTGCACAAGGAAATTGAATGCTAAGAAAATAAAAGGATTGTATATTAATTCATAGCCGAAAAAGTGCTTGTATGTACGTATAGCACGAAGCCAAGCCACCTGTGGCTTCAAGTATAAAAAATAAGAGGAGTGTATATACAAGAGAGGCATGAAGCCAAGCCAATGGCTTCAAGTACAAAAAAGAGTAACTAGTACTAATTCTAGCACTACTTCTATGACTATTTTAAGTGTTCCACATCCTCGCTCCCTTCTTCGTCACCTTCTTCCTCCTTAGTATCCTCGCCTTCTTCCTTCTAAATATCCCTAGGGGCCTGTAAATGAGGGACAACGTGTATCAATGTATAAAAAATCAAATCTTTATTTATAATATTAACATTATTTAAGTACTTTTATATACCTGGAGGGATGCTCCAGTAGCCTGGATATACTGCTCCTCAGTAATCAACCCCTCATCATAGAAGTGCCTCCATGTATGTCCTCTGTGATGTCCATGATGGTAGGCTATCTCGACATGAGTAAGGTACCTGCCCACGATATCAAGCTGCAAGATGACACAGTTTATGGAGGGGTTAGTACAAAGAAACAACCCCCTAATAAACCACATAAACATAATATAATTTGAGATCAATACTTACAAATTGGACCTCCCATGATTCAACGGCCCCTATTCCAAAATGCACGTTTCCATATTGCTCCATTTGGATCCTTCGTGCCTCCACGTGCTACAAACTGGGGTCTACCTTCGCTACCTTCATTGCTTTCTTCCACTCATGCTTATGAATGGTGTGGGGTTGGCCCCTTGGTGGTTGACTTCCCTCTCTCCTGGTAATCTCGGCTAGTGCCTGCCTCTTAAGCAAAGATCTTTTATTGGCAAGTATAACAACAATCTTTGATTTTGTCCATTTCTCCATGAACTCAACATTGGGGGGATTGGGATACCTAGAGTGTACAGCATTGATGGTCTCATTAGCCAACCTGCTTGGATGCTCTTTGTATGGAATAAGGTAATCTCTATAGTTGTTAGCAACTATAGAGCGCATGAAGGCCATGATGTCCTTTCCCCATGCATCCATGTCAAGATGCCTCCTCTCTGAGTGATGTCATAGAAGATCGTACCATCCCCCTCTGGCACGTCTGCATCATCTGAATCCTCCCCGTCCCCACCATTACCTCCCTAAAGCAATGTGCCATGCATCTCCTAGAGCTCTTCCTGCTACTACACCTACTACCCTATCGTTGATGAGCTAGTACGCTAGCCACTCGTCTTTGGAGAAGGGACTCTCGACTGCACGGGAGTACGCTGGCAGCTCTACGAGGCAGAATGGCCTCCTGACCGTAGGGGAGAAGGGACTCTAGACTGCTGCAAGGCAGAAGGGAGTGTTGATGATCAGAGAGAAGGGACTCCTGATGATCGAGGAGAAGGTTGGTGGCTCTGTCGCCTACTGGCTTGTCTTGACTCCACAAGAGTAATCTCAGCTGGTATGGAGTTGGGGTGGTTTGAAGTCTGTACAGCCGATTGCTGGGGGGTGTTTTGAGTACCCGTCATGTATGTGTATAACTCTTGAGGAGTGGGAGGGTGCCCCAAAATGTTATATAACTGCTATAATACAGCATCCTGAAGATCAGGTGAGGCTCCTGAAGAGCTTCCTGACCACATGATGAATTGCAGAAAAGAAGAGAAGAAGATTTCCATCATGCATACAATCTCGTGATTTCCATCATGCATGCTCTCTTTCCATCATGCATGCAATCTCATGATTTCCATCATGCATGCCCTCTTTCCCAATCTCGTGATTTCCATCGTTCATGCCCTCTTTCTTTATCCCACCCTCATGTTGTAGTCCAATTTCCCTCATGCAAACCCGTATTTCAATCATTCATGCAATTCCTTATTTGAAGAGACGAATGCTTAAGGCATTGAAATTTTGACCTAAACATGCATACAAGGGAAAGGAGAAAGGAAAGAGAAGGGAGGATGGGAGAATGCAAGGAGGAGGGAGAACGGAAGGAGAAGGGGGAGTGGATTAAGGAGAAGGGAGATGGGAAGGGGAAAGGGAAGGGGAAGGGGATTTCCATCATGCATGCCCTATTTCTTTATCTTGCCCTCATGCTGCAGTCCAATTTCTCTCATGGAATCACTTATTTCCATCATTCGTGAAATCCCTTATTTCCTCACGAATGCTTATGGCATTGAAAATTCAAACTAAACATGCATGCAAGGGAAAGGAGAAAGGAAAGAGAAGGGAGGATGAGAGAATGGAAGGAGGAGGGAGAACGAAAGGAGAAGGGGAAAGGGCAAGGGGAAAGGGAAAGGGAAGGGGAAGGGGAAGGGGAAGGGGAATGAGAAGGGGAAAGGGAAAACTGCCATGTTAGAAACTTTATCGGAGCAACACGCAGCGTATAGGCATGTCTACTCTATTTTTCCATAATTTTGACATGTTAGACGTGCCTATAGACATGCTCCGACAGACGCTTTTTGACAAAAAGGTAAAAAGGACATGCACCCAACCCTAAAAAGAATAACAGTATAAAAAGCATCCTTTCCCTACATACGACAAAGGACGAATCTAAAGAGAAAAACTTCCAGGGAAGACCAACCACCAAGAGACTTAACTTGGATAGAGGTATGGAAGCTTCTTGTATGTCTTCAAAGCTTCCTTTCCTTCTTCTTGGTAGCTTCCTTGTTCACCCTCTTCTCTTGTATGCTTGGGGATGAGTGTGTATGCCTAGAGATGAGTGTGGGTGCCTAGAGCTATGTGTGTATGGTTGGAGACCTGTGTATTGAAAGGAAAGCAAGCACGGTGCTAAAAGTATTGAAAGGAAAGCAAGAGAGATATTAAAAGTATGTTTAAAAACTAGTCCGCATGTCTGTACTGTGTTTTAGACGCGACTATAGACACGTTCCACAATATAGATGTGCTTATAGAGGCACTTTTAAACGTGATACAGAGTTTTTCTTTTTAAATACTCAAGGAAGAACACATTTTTTGGGTTGTTTATCTGTAGGATGTCTTCATCTTAAACAAGTAGCTCTAGTGAGGATGAATCCATCAGTATCTACCATTGAGAAATGTGGTTGGAGCAAAAAATCAAATGTATGTGTGATCGATGTCGAGGAAACATGTATTGTGCACATAGAATTACACTCAATCACATCTCAAAGTACAGAGAATGGGATGCGATCGTATCCCAAGTAAGTCTTAAAGCATTGAGGTTTATTGAGATACCGATGGGCGTTCATGTATTTGATATATGATACTTTTTTAATTTGCTACAGGATGTAGTGCCACACCCGCATATGTTGCCCTATGCTCATCGTGAGGAGGTGAAGCATCGGTGATACGAGGTGGGATCTTCAGGAGAGACCATTATGGATGCATGGAGTGATGGTGATAGTAGCCCTCCACCATTACTTCATGAGGCCGTGGAGAAGGAGGTGTTTGATGATATGGTGCAGGATTTATTTCTCCATCAGTCCTCAGGTGGGGATGATAGCATGGAGCAGGATGATCTTTTTACTACAGCATCGACACCACTGTATAAGGGGTGCACATTCTTTGTTCTACATATCTCCCTTGAGTTACTAAACTTGCAGACCATCTATGGATGGAGCAATGCAAGTTTGAATATATTATTCAAGTAAGCTTTAAAGTCTATTTTGCAAACATGGTGAATTATGCTAGTGGGTCAAATACTAGAATGCTTTTTCTCATTTATGGTCTTCACGTGCAGGATATTGTGTAAAATTCTTCCAAGGGAGAATAAATTACCGAACTCAAGAGATATGGCAAGGCAACATGTGACCTCTCTTAGAGGATTGGATTACAAGCTCATCCCTGCATGTGTCAATGATTGCATTTTGTTTCGTGGACCACATAAGGAGACAAGAGAGTGTCCTACTTGTGGAGAGGCAAGATATAGAGCAGATCTCAAAACTTTGGATATGCCTCCTAAGATTCTGCGGCATTTTCCCATAATCCCTCGCATCCAACATATGTTCAAGTGCAAATCCATTGCAGAGCTCATGTCATGGCATTCCTCCCATTGATCAACCGATGGCAAGTGGAGAACCCTCGCAAACACTTCTATGTGGAAGCATATTGAAGACACATGGCCAAGCTTCAAGGAAGAACCTAGGAACTTGAGACTTGGATTGGGTATGGATGGAGTGAACCCATTTGGTCTCAAAAGCACCTCTTATAGTGTATGGCCAGTGATATTGGTGAATTATAATCTTCCACCCTCTATGGCAATTAAGAAAGGAAATGTTATGTTATCCCTTCTAATTCCAAGGAAACACAAAGTTAAAAATCTTGATGTTTATCTAGAGCCTTTGATTGATGAACTGGAGGTACTTTGGAGAGGTATCGAGGTGCATGACATGAGCAGGCCTCCCTCATCTCATGAGACTTCAACTGCAAAGCAGTCTTGATGTAGAAGATGCATGATTTTTTAAGCTATGGCAAGTGTTCAAGTAAGTACTTTTAATTATGAGTAGGCAATCGATGTGGCACCCTAAACCCACCTTGCTTATGCAATTACGTCTATTGTTTACATCTCACTACATCAGGTTACCACGCATGTCCTGCTTGTGGTCCTTCGCTAGTTGCTTCACGGGCCGATGCATTAAATAAGGTCATCTATTAGAATCACCATCGATTTCTCCCACTTGATCATCCTAGATATGTCGCCCCTTGGAATGAAGTCCTCCCACAGTCACTCACTGTAGGAGATTGGATGAGAATTTAGGACCGTTCCATGACTCCTCCACCACTTGGCATGAGTCGGTAAGGGTTTGTAACCATTGTGTGCTATATTGAATGGGAATAAAGATTGCACACTAACACCATCTTTTGTTTAGATACTCCATCTTTTATCGGCTACCATATTGGTCCCACCTCAAGATCAATCACTTGCTTGATCCCATGCATATCTTCAAGAATGTGGCATCTACCATTTGGGAACATTTGAATGGGGCACAAGATTTCGCAGGCATAAGGGAAGATCTACGCACCACAGGGAGGATGCGTGAAGCTTGGCCATAAGAGAGGCCAAATGGGTGTGTCCTTTTACCTCGTGCACCATGGAAGTTATCAAAGCCAGAGATGATGGTGGTGAAGTGAGCTATCACTACAATTTGTACTCCCACTAGATGCATGAGGTGTTTGAAGGGAGCCTTCACAAAGAGCAAGAAAAGAGGTGTAGAGTAATTATATGGCTTGAAATCTCATGATTGGCACAAGATGCTCCAAGTAAGTATGACTTAGCATAATCTCTTTTTCCTTCCAAATTTGTGAGTGTAGAAGCAACTAATCAACCATTTCTCATGTGTTCAATTCATACTACCTACTAGCATTTCTCGTAGTGCATCGAAGGACGTGAAGGATTGTATTTACAAGATGGGAAAGCTTGTGAGGTACTTTACACTATACAAAATGTGAAGCATATCAATGCTCCATGCAAGGTAAACTTTCATATTGTTGATATGGTGTACTTTTTTCTTTCTAGGTATGGAGCTCAAAGGAAATAGATCCCACCATGCTTAAGGATGCTTGAGTTATGTAAATGGAGGTGCCTTGTTTAGTGGAGAAGACCTTTCCACGTTCTATTCTCACAAGCCAACTACATCTCATAGTGCATTTGGTAAATGAGATTGCTATATGCGGCACTGTACATGCATGATGGTTGTTCTTCCTTAAGCGCTTCATGAAGACCTTGAAGGGTTTTGTGAGGCAAAATGCAAGGCCCGAAGGTAGCATGACCGAGGGTTGGTTGATACAAGAGTCACTTGTATATATTTCTGAGTTTCTTGTTGATGTGGATAGCTCTCTCCCACGACTATGAAGAGATGATGAAGACCTAAGGATGACCTCTATTGTGCCTCAAGGGAAAGGATGGAGCAAAGTAATGGACACAAAGTTGCTTAATAATATCAACCTCTATTGCATGCTTAATAGTGATGTGATGAAAAGATGGGTGACAAGATACAAGGATGAAAAGGCAAGAAGACAAGGAGAAAGGGCCCTCTTTTGTACACACCACAGATCTCATGTGCCATACCCTCAGCATCTAAGAGCACTTCCAAAGGATATTCATTGGATTGGCTACTTAACAAAATGGAGAGAGCAGAGAGAGATGAGGGGATGCATATCACAATGGAAGAATAGGAGTATGCTAGAGGATGCATGCAAAAGGTCGGTATATAGAATGTTATGCATAAGTTAGGAGCTTTCAACAATTTAGACTGCTTATTCAATTGATTTTGTCTTGGTGTAGTGTACTATGTTCAATGCTTTATGGTGTGAGGGCAAGCATTTTTGGACACAACGGATTGATGATAAGAGGAAAACACAAGATTGTGGCATCATTGCTAGCTTTGAGGGAGCCAATGGAGCCATGGATGATTATTGTGGCACAATCCAAAATACTATTAAGCTTGACTTTCGGCAATTCTTTGTGTATCTTTTGGATGTCAAGTGGTTTAAGGACGTGGTGCAAAGAGGCCCTAATGCAATAATCAAATGCCATGCAAGTGGCTTTGTAACTATTGACTCCACAAAGTTTTGGCAAAGCAAGAAAGACACACTAGTACTACCGTAACAATGTGAACAGGTACTGTACACATATATAAAAATACTCACTTTTTAATATTTGATACCTTCAATGCAAGGAAAATAACATGATTGTATTTGTGTTTGAATTAGGTTGTCTATTGAAACCAATGGTAGATAATAATAGGTGGTGGCATGTCATACCTATTACGCCACGTTCCAAAGTGATGTATAGTATATATAATAATATGGAGCATATGGAGGATGATCATGGCCATGGAGGTGATGATGATTGTGATACAAGAGAGGAGGAGGATCATGAGATAGGAGATACAGATATTCCGGCCATTACCCATGAGGACGAGCTTGCCATTGGTGATGTTGATTTTGGTAAGCACAATAGCACAAGTAGTAGTAGGCTAAATGTATTTGTAGATCTCAACATTGGTTTGGATTTTGAAGTAGATAGTTTGGCAAGGGTTGATCTCATTGAGGATGAGATCGATGAACCGTAGCCCACCATCATTGATATTGGCAAAACTATTTTATATATAGGCTCATTCTCCTCACCTCATTAATTTTTGTATATGTGGGTTTGCCAAAAAGCATTGATATTTCTATTAAAATTATGTGCTTTGGTAATCATGGGCAATGTTTGGAAAGCAGTGATGCACATTTATCAGCCTGCAACAAAATTTTTCTCTCTATATTCTCTATTGCATGTTTATAAATGCATCTAAATAATAGTGTAGATGTGCTATTAGATGCATTAATAACCATGCTATTAGATGTGCTAATAGACGTGCCCATAAATTCACTATTCTATCTACACCTATAGATACGCTTGCTATATTGCGTGCCTATCAGGCGTGTCTATAGTTGCTTTGTCTTGTTATGTAAGGGACGATTATGAGAAACAATATTGGAAGGACGTTTCATAGTCAACAGATCAAAGGCAATCATCCGGTATGTGGAAAGTTTAATCAAGTGCTTTGTTTGATCATAAAATATATTCATATAATTTCGCCAATGTCGAATGAGTAGAGATTCATTGTTTGTGAGGTGTATTCCAATGCGACTGTGGGAGGACTATGGGCAGCAAGGGGATGAAAGCTTGGGTTACAGAATATGGGTTGACGGGGCTGAGGAAAGAGGTAGAGCCTTTGTGGGACAACCTTCTTGGGGTGAACAGTAGAATTTGGACTACGCTGCCCAACACGACATTGTCATACTTTTTGATTCAGGCATTGTGGGTAAGGATCTTTAGCATCTTTCTTCCCATAATCATGTTGTCTTCACACCTACACCTCCTCCCCTCTCCCTCCCTCCCTCCTCTACGCCTACCTCCCTCCTTGGTCCACGCATGCTCCTCCTCCCCTCCCCCACCCTCCTACTCCATGCTTGCTCCTCCTTCCCCCTCCCTCCTCCCTCCCTCCTCCTCCATGCCTGCTCCTTTTCACCCTCCACACCTGTTGGTCCACCCCCCTTCCCTCCTTTTCAACTGTTGGTCCTCCCTCCCCCATCTGTCCTCCTCCTCGCCTTCCCCCTTCTTGCATGCTACTCCTTCAAGCCTACTTCTCCACACCTTCTCCTTCTCTACACTCCTTTACTCATGGCACCATTTGAGGATGTTTCCAACAAGTGTACCAGGTTCACTTAGAGTTGGAGGCTGAATATGCAAGCACACATAGTCTGGGATTGAGGAGAGCTTCCAAAATCCATAATCTTTGTTTGTAAGGAAAGAAGCATCTCGACCTTTGGGTAGAAGGATCCTTGTATCCTTTAGATCTTGCCAACCAAAGAGCCCTCCTTTCCATACAATGCATGAGCTAGTTTAATTTGTTGGAAACGGACATGTCGGGTTGCTTGGTTATTGCAATCAGTTAAACAATACTCAGTCAATCACTATGCAAGCAAGCGAGATGTGCAGAGCCCAAGTAGAGATGCTAGCACATTTAGGAAATAGCACCATTGTTGCATTGCATAACTCTATGCGGGATCTTCAAAGGAAGAAACAGGAACTTCATGATAAAGCCAAAGCATTGGAGTTGGAGCAAAATGCATTGGACTTGGAGCGACATAAATCAGAAGAGTCACTCTATAAGCTATCTGAAACCAAAAAAGGCTTGGAAAGATCTATATACAATCAAGTTCAATGAGCCATAGAGAAGGAATGAGAGAAGGCAGAAGAACGAGTGCAAAAGATGAAAGAAACACCTTTGGGATTGAAGGATAGGAAAAGAAGATACTTACATAACATGGATGCATTGGCACCCAGTGGTGGTGCTAGAAAGAGGAGAGTTCATGCTACAAGGTCGTTTATCAAAGGTTCCAATGAAATGACACTCTTTTGTGCTACATTGTTTGTGACTAAGTTTTTCTTGTGTCCTTTAGAAACTTCATGGAAGATGTGATGGAAAGAATGGACTGCGATGATATTGACTGTTCATATGCTCTAGCTAGTTTATTGAAGTCACCCAAGACATAAGTGCCTATGTGTGCAAGTTACCGAAGAGGTGATGAAGGACTTCAAGGATATTGTGGACACAAAGGAGATGCTTGCGGCTTGTGATACTGCCAATGTAAGTCGTGAAGCTTATGCATCTGTTTTTAAGTCTACTATTTTGGGAAAGTATAAGAAGTCTATGGTGCCCCTACTCACACCTTGGTCTGTGAGATGTGAACAGCGAGAAACAAACCAACGTGTAAGAGAAATGCTTGGAGGTTACCACTGCGTAAGGGACACAATGACTTGGAACAATAAAAATAAATATGGCTTGCAAACCTTTGAAATGAATGCTTTCAACAATGTCTATTTAGAAACTACAACAAGCAATGGTCAAATTCTATGGCATGAGAGAAGATGGTAAGAGGAAATCCACTATAGCATTGCACTTTACTTTTAGTTCATTTCCTATATCATGTTTTTCCTAATGATTTCTCTCTTTTTATGTACAGATTACAATGGAAATCTCATATATTGTCATCAAAATGGAAGCTCAATTGGTGAAAGAACACAAGTTAGAGAGAGTGAGCATCTGCATTATAGCCTTAGCCTTTGTTCAAGGGAATGAGGAAGTAGGGAAAGATTTCTCAGTGCAATCAGAGAAAGATATATGGTGGCTTACAGCATTTGAGACTCCAAAAGAGTGCCATGAGACATTGAAGTGGGTTCTAAATAGAACAAGAATCCCATCGACAATCCGAAGACAAGAGGAAGGGCAAACACCGACAGTCAATGGCCATGGAACATTTCGAGTTAAATGACATCTTGCTGGTGATTTAAAAACTCTCAAGTGCTTGCATGGTTGTGATACAAGGCCAAATGCAATGAACACATGCCTATATTGCATGTGTTCGCAACATAAGCAAAAGGTTGGCTTACAATGGGAGAATGGCATTCTATCTTGCAGCCAAACGCAAGCTCCCAATTGCAACAAGAAGGATCCAAAGTGGGATCCCATCTTGCCCATCCCACTAGAGAGAGTACACATATGTACTTTACACACAGATTTACGCATACTTGACAAGTTGTATTTGCATCTTGTTTATGCTTGGAATTTAACTCCACAAGAAGTACCCACACGGTGCATTGCAGAAGCTGAGAAGTTGTTGCTAGAGATGGGATTCCATGGAGGACATGTCAAACTTAAGGAGGATAAGAAAATGTATGGGGCAACACAAAAACTTCCAGCAAAAGTGTCCATGGGTGGAGGGAAGGCAAGGAGATTCCTATCGAACCACAATCTCGACAAAGATAAACATACATTGTCTCAAAGCAATTTGGGTTGGGGATAGAGGAAAGCATTGTGTGAATGCATGACCAATAAGGCTTCTCATCCTCAAGTAGCAACTTTGAGAGCTTAAGTATGGACAAAGGTAGATGCATTGATAAAATTGCTTTGCCAAGTTCAAATCGATGAGATGTATTATGAAAGCTTTAGGATGGCTGTGAAAGACTTTATGCAATTAATGGTGAAAGCATGGGGGTAGTCACACATTACGCATTACATGGTAATCTTGGCACCATTGTAATATTTAGCACTTGCTTTATAAAAAGTTTTTGTTGCTGAAATGATGCTAATCATGTTTGTAGCATATTCTCTATGCACACGGACCATGGTTTGTACAAAATTGGTGCCCTTTGTCCATTTGGAATACACAAGGCATGGAGAAGTCAAACTATATAGCCAAGGCAGCCTACGTCAAGAATGCAACGCATCGTGGTGGTGTCACTCGTAGAAATGCATTGCATGAGATGTTCCACTAGTTTTTTAGATGTTTACTAGGTAGGACTTTGAAGTCTAAAAAGGCAAAGGCATCAGAACTTGCAGAAGCAGTTCAAATTGTATCAAAGAATAGAAGGCATAGTGCTTGGAAAGCATCCATAGGGAGTCGAGGAGTCACATGGTTGCAAGCTAGAGTAAGAGAAGGGAATAGATGGGTCTAATCAGCAACAAAAGAAACTATGGTGTAATTGTATATAGTTATGAAATGAATATCTTGCTTATTTTGACCACTATTTATGTACTCAATCTTGGAGTCCAAGGTCTATGTGAGGTAACAAGGTTAGGAAAGGTGGGGACAGGGTGAAGGAGGGGGAAGAGAAGGGAGGGGCGCAGGGTGGGGCAGGGCAAGAGGGGGGGTGGAGTGGTAGCAAAGGTGGGGGGAGGGAGGGGGGGAGGGGGGGAGGGGTGCGACAACAAGATGGGGGTTATGAAGGAGGGCGATGTGGGCAAGGCAAGTAGGGGGGAGGGCAACGGGGGGGAGGGTGACGAGGGTGGGGGGGTTGGAGGGGTTAGGGCGAGGGCGAGGGGCACGATGAAACCCTAAACGTAATTAAAAGGGGTGTTAAAAGATGATGGGCCTATATATAAACGTTTTTCAAACTCTTGTGAGCCCTCCCCCAACTCTCATGAGCCCTCCCCCAACTCTCGTGAGCCCTCTCCAAACTCTCGTGAGCCCTCCTCTGACTCTCGTGATCCCTCCCCTGACTCTTATGAGCCTAAATTCCTCTAGGATTTGACAGAAATGAACTTTGGATACCCATAATTGGTAAAAATAATACTAAATTGGCTAGAAATGCATTAAATTAACACAATTTAAAAAATGAAGAAATTTTATCATCGACTTTAAAAAAAATACAATGGAATAAATATTATGAATTCATGATGAGCAACAATGATTTAAAACAAATAAGAAAGACATGTAGTCATTAAAGTCATGTAGTCGAGTACATTGAGAATAGGGTTCTTTGAATCCCCTAGTGGACTCCTACATATAAACCTAACCGCAATAGCACTAACATCATCCTCTCCTGTCAAACTGAGTAATGTTGGAGTATCCAATGGCATGCGACAATGCCTTGCACTTCAGTAGCTCCGCAGGTCCTCGATGAGAAAACTTGCTATGGAAGACCACAAGGTGCTCTGCGACTTCGCCGTCTGTTACAGTTGGCTAATATAATGTTTGTTCAGCTATACAAGGTTTTGTTGCCTCTCTCTTGGATTTTAACTTATGCGAATTGCATTTCATGTATGACACGTAATGCATCATGGTGGCAAAAAATATTGTATCAACTTTGGTCTTGCAAACTCCCTTTTTGCCAATAGGTTTTCTTGTGGCAGGTTCTTCTTGGTGTTGACATATTACTCCTGCTAGTTGTCACAAATGTATGGCCCTCAGAGAGTCTCCATGGCCCATCTCTTCTAGTCATTACCCAAAGAGTCATGGCTTCTTAATTTAACTATAGTAGCATCTACAGGAACATTTTCCTAGTGTTTCCTTCTACAAGGTCTTCTGGTTATTTGGCATCCAATCTGTTACGTAGGGATATGATCTTTTCTTCACTTGGGTTCACTATTGGTCACTTGGGACTCTATGGAAAGATAGAAACCAAAGAGTATTTGATGATCCCTCCCTAGCAAAGTTCGAGCATAAGCATTTGTAATCATGATCACACATGCATTCTTATGATGTGCATGGGTAGGGTTCCATTATATACGATGCACATGGTAATGCTTCCCTATACATATAACTTGAAGAATGAGCATGATTTTCTTCATGTTCAACCACAACTTCACATTTTTGTAAGGAAGGCCTCACAAATGAACCTGCATTCTAAACTATGGAAAAAATACTCACAAAGCATATGTAATAATATTAATTACTCATGGCACATGATATGTGCCCCAAATTGTGCGAGAGGAGGGGGGGAAGGGGGGAGGGAATGGGGCAAGGGGCACCCCAAGGGGAGTTTATTAGTTTGCCAATGATACATTCACATGAATCCCATGATCAATGGTGGATCAAGACACTACTTGAAATCATTAAACACGTTTCCTAGCATCCTCCTAGCATGTGCACACTCAAAGCACTCACACCACAAGTCTTGTACATGATGCTACTGTTTCCACATTGATCCCAGATGGTTGAACCTTATGGCCTTTCTTTTTGTATGCCAAATGGTAATGCTGCTCATTCATGAATAATTTATCATTTATCTGCTCAACAAGTTGGAACATGATTTTGGTCCTTTGTGGGGACATGGTTTTGGTTGGACATGGCTTTGGTAACCCATGGTTTTGTGAAACCATAATATTAGTGAGGATGGCCAGCTGGGAGGAACTATGGAGAAACTAGGAGTTAAACATTAGTTTAGTTCATCCTGTTCAAATGAATGGTCTAGATCACCAATCCCTATATCCAATGGTCAAATATTAATGATGTGACTTTTAATGAAAACTGTCTTTAGTACTCTTAATATTTTACATTGAAGATGGATTCCCATGCTCATAACTCCATTTTGAAATATGTTTTCATGCTTAAATTCATGGAATTCTCAATTATAGTTTCCACTATCCATATGGGTTTTGACAAGCATATAATATTTCCTCAATATTGAGAAAAGGCATTATTGTTTGAATGTCTCCAAGTAAAGTGTCCATGGTTCAACTATCTTGTAGAGTTGTCCATTAATGGACATCATGTATAACGTTCAATTCTCCAAAAGGAGCTCTCTAATTCTGTCGGCAATCGAGAAATGGTCCATGCATGATAGGACTTTTTATCACGTGCCTCATAGAGGCATGTCGCTTACTTATTGCAAAGAAGCTACTTTAAGGAGAGGCACATTGCAACTTTATTAATGTGTATCATGGCATATATCCACATATCTAGAAGGAGTTCTCTCTTCAAGTCAGCAATGGGGACATGGTCCATGCAGGATAGGTTTGGCTATTGTTTTCCTATTTAGCAATGTAGTTGTTTACTTATGTAGAAGTCACTTTTGAGGAGAGGGAATTCCACTATTAATTCTTTTGCATTAGGAGAATCTATACAAATTATATGAGCCATTCAAAAAATTTGATTCCTCATTTTCTTATTCAATTATTAAAAACTCTATCAATTGCATCATTTGGAAGGGCTAGTAGTTATGCAAGTGGAGAAAGGGGAGAGAGAGGGGAAAGGGAGAAGAGCCTTGGCTACTCATGGAAAAATGAGGTTATGGATTGAGTAATCCCTTACATTCCATCTCCATTCCCACATTGTTGAAGGAGAACAAATTTATTATTCTTCCCACCACATCTTGGCCTCCCATCTCCCTGCATCCATAACTCGACAAAAGAGTTAGAATCCAATCATTGGCACAAGATCTTTTGTGCTTTAATACCTTATGTTACTAGATAAGGTTAGAAGCACAGGTATATATAACCCTAGTTAGTAAACTTTAAGTAAACCCATGGGATTATATGAATCATTAAACGTATGCAAAATTAAACTCATTCATAAGCCCATTTTCTTAAATAAGCATTTGTAATCATGATCACACATATGTTCTTATCATATACACGAGTAGGGCTCGAGAATATATAAGTGGACATGTTAATGCTTCCCCATACATATTAATTAAACCATAAACATGCTTTCCTTCATAGATTTCAATTCAACAATAGAAACTATCTCACATACTAATCAAATCATGAACATGATTTCCTCCATGGATTTTAAGAAAAAGATGCACAATTGCAAAATATGGAATAAAAACTCACAAATTATATTATGCAATCATAGTAATTACTCATGGCACAATATATGGGGCCACCAAATGGGGGGACCCCTCTTTATTAGCTTGCCACTGCTACATTCATTTCAAGCCTATGATCAATGGATCAATGGGTTGGGTCACCCCTTGGGTTAAAGACCCAACCACAAGGGGACCTTATTTGCTTGCCAAGGATACATTCGACCATTGCTTATCTTTCACCAATAGAATCCTAATATTTCTCAAGAAAGGTCAAAATTTTTTATGTAAAAAACTTGGCTTTTGTTGAGACGTGAAAAATGCATGTGCTTTTGTATCAACTTGGTCTTTTTGGCATGGACCGGGTTGTGCATGGGCAAGATAAACCTATGTGAATATCTACCAAGAATAGTATCCATAACTTACCCCCCCACTGGGCATAGCACGTTATTGCTCTCCTCTCTACCTCTATCTATCTAGACATCAAACTTATGCCTAACATAACATTGTGCATGCAATTGATAGGATCGCCCGATAGGCTGATTGATGCACCCAATAGGCCAATTGATACACAGCACCTAACAATATTGTTAATGAATTGAGAATTAAACAATAATAATAGCTATTTTTTATTTTCATTGCAAACATTTCTAGAAAGATATTGAAAAACTATACAAGCTTGCTAATGTTATGCCTACAAAGGCTCAAAGCAACAAAAAACACCATACTAATACAAAATAATTTGTCAGTACATCTTGGGAGGGTAAGCTCCCAATGATACATTCATATAATCAGCATACTATCACAAACATGGGAATCTAGAGGCCCCTTTATCCAAATCTAGGTGTATATCATCAATGCATCTTTATTGGCACTGCACTTTAGGCCTAAGCCGCACATTTCCTTCCCGAAGGGCTCAGGCTCCCCTTGTCCAGATACATGCGCTAGCCATCAGCGCATGCCTCTGACTTCTTTCTAGGGCTTTCCTCCTGCTGAGGATCTCGCCAGTGCTACTTGCAGATGGTTGCAACCATACATAAAAGAAAGGTTCGGCCCGACTGACAATTTCAAAAAAGGGTGGGGCGCCAACGTACGCCGAAAGCAAGAAAAGTAGCCCAACCGTAGGGACGAGAACCGATAGGCCCAAATCCATTCGGGTGAGATAGGTGCGTTAAGTCGACAACTTATCACCCATCATCTTATTGTAGGAAAGCGACTCAGCTTGATTGACCGTTGTAGGAACCTCAACCTTCCGGAAGTGAAACCTTGCAATTATTTGTTGGCTAGAGTGAGGGAAGTCCTCCCATTCAAAGCTTATAACACTTCAGTTGTTATAAGCTTATACTCAATGGAAGGACTTGTGCTCTTGTGTTGCATTAAAATAAGCATGTTTGGTGACTGTGATTGGCCTTGGATGGTTACTTGAGTTGATATGCTTCTCTTTCATCGTCTCTCTCTCTCTCTCTCTCTCTCTCTCTCTCTCTCTCTCTCTCTCTCCCCCCCCTAATAGTCAGGTGTTCTTCAAATGCACCCTTCCTACTCTCACGCATTACAGGTACATCAAAAATTTAATCACCTAGAGCAGGTTATCAGAGGGACAGGGAGACAAGGAGGGAGGAGCTGGAAGGGAGACGAGAGACAAGGGGGGAGGCAAGTTTGAGCAGAGGAAGAGGGGACGAGGGGGATGGAGGCTAAACGAAGGTGGAGAGGGGAGGGAGTGGGAGACAACAAGAGAGGGGGGGGGGATTTTCTCATGTTCAAGGACAGTGCACTCGGCACCCTGTGCCTCTTGTTCAAACATACCTATGAAGATGTCCTTTGTTCACAACGTTGGTTTGCATAAAGACCCTTTGTAAATATCTTGACATAACTCTTGCCTTTAAGGACATCTTGCCCTCACTCTTGTCGTTCTGAATTCCATGAAAGGTAGAGTGCATTTGTTCATCAAACTCTCCAAATCAATTTCACAAACCACTTCTCTATTTATTAAGCCAAGAGGGTCTTCACAAGACAAATAACACCATGTGTTTTTAATTCTGCACGAACTATGTTTTTGCAATATGATCATTTACCTCTATTTGTAACAATGGTCTCTTCATGAAGTCTAGAGTATTCTACATAATCTATAAGTAATCCCTAGATTCACTCTTGGCATCTTGTATATGAAGTTTAAAATAAGTTACATTTCTATTTAATCCCTTCATCTAATCCTTCAATTTTGGCATCATCACCATGAAGCTACTCAACTAGATGTAGATTTTTTTGTTCATAGCAAGGACTTGACGTGGTCCGTTTGATCTAAAGCCGTTCATCTTATTATCAAACATATTTCCTACTTTTTCTGGAGTATAGATCTCATCATTTTTCCTTTTTGAGCCCATTTGGTCATGCATTTGACCTCTATCCTTCCATGGAAAATAAGCATTATGTATTTTCTTTGGCTAAGCAATATTTTACAAACATTTTATGTTTTAACAATAACATCATGTCTAGGGAAAAGGCTTGCAACTTTAACTTCTAAGGTGACAGTACCTAAACCTTCACCATATAACCTTATACTCCTTTATTTGTTACATATAGTCCTATAGCCCTTCAAGTGGACACTAGATCAGTGGTACCAGGCGGGTCTTTACTTCAATCCATCTCAAGTCTCTCTTATGGCTACTATCCTGAAAGCTTGGATCAGCTTAAGACATACTCTTCGAAGAACTCCCCCTTGCTCTCTAAAAGAGATTGATAGACAGCTTGTCATGTGGAATGATAACATATGAGAATGGCAAGCCACCTAGCACTTCTCATTATATGCAGTAGTCTAGATGGAAGAGAGGCCCTGCTTCTTCTGTGGGATCTTAGAAAGCTTTCAGAAAACTTCCAAAGGATCATAATTTACAATTAGTGAGTCACCTCAGAGGAATTGCAAGGAAAATCCAACAGTTTGATGCAACCATGCATGTGCATTCAGATGATACAAATGGTAGGCTCATGTCTTGCCTACCTTGGATGGGGCTTTCACCAAGATAGTTATTCCACTTCAAGTCCTAACACTACGCAATTAGACAAGGATGCCTTGGTCTTCAATGTTAAGTCAGGGGGCAAACTGTCTAGATCTACACATGATATTCTTTTAGGATTTCCTTTCATCATGTTAGGATCATAGGCAAGGGTCCTCCAAGGCAACTTCTACAAGGAGGGCTACTTTCCTTGGGGAATGGAGTGGCCCCCCCTTTTTTTCGGAGACCACAACCACCAAGTTTAGGTGGCACCTTCAACCTCGACCTTGAATTTTCTAGTTCACTTTGAGAGCTTTTGATTGGCCTGTTTAGGGTGTTCATTCTCATATCTGCATGATCTTTTTTCGCCTCGAGCTTGCTCTTGTGGGTTTCGTTCATACTTAATAGTAATCTTTTGCATGAAAAAAAAACTTCACCATATATTCATGTACATTGAAGTTTCTTTGGCCCTTCATAATCTTTAAAACTTTGGAATCTAGGTCCCGATCGAACAAAATCAATGTTGCTATTACACCAATTGGAAAGTGAGGTGTGTTATCAAAAGATACAATGACGGGCACATTTACGTTAGCTAGGAATAGGACAACATATTTTTCTCTCCCCCCTTTGCCCCACGCCCTCACCTGGCCCCCCCGCCCCCCCCCCTCTCTCTCTCTCTCTCTCTCTCTGCTCAAGCACCACCTTTCTTCTCCTTTTCACCCTCCTTGCATCTCCTTTAACCTACCTCTTTCACTCCTACCTGCTTCGGGCTGGTTGTTGACACCCGTTATTCCTTGCATCTCACCTCCTTGCTTACTCCCCCCTTGTTTGTTTTTCTTCCACGATCAGTTACAAGAAATTACAGCACCAAAAGGGGTTATAACTGTCTTAATAAAGCCATACAGATCAGAATAAGCTCTTCCAAGGTGTGCTTAATGTCTTAAGACCTTTGTTGAGGTTCAATCGAAACAATAAAGGAAATGCATTGCTTGCAGTCCATGTAAATACCTTTTGTATGAGACTTTTGAGAACCTAGATCCATTACTTATATCCATATGCATGCGTAAGATGGCTTCATTCAGAGCTTTATAAACTCTCTTCCCAGATCTTAACACATCTTAACCCCCTCCATCTGGTAGATAAGCTTCAATAACTGCTCCCTGGTTGTCCAACGTCAACTATATGATCCAAATTAAACAGCAAGAAATATAAATGGAGGGAGAAGGAGCAATTCTCAGCACTGCAAACATCAATCACTGCTAAAGTGAACGAGTTGCATTCCATTTATGGAAAGACTTATCAATGCATCTTCTCCTTTCAAGTATTAAGTTCACCAACCTTTATCTACCATCTGCACTGTTTTACCAAAGCCATCAAGCTGTGCATCCGTGAAATCACCATTTCTTTTAAGTGTGGAAGCTGGGGGCTACAACTTACCCTTCCTTTGCCTTTGTTTCTTTATTACCACAATAATAACAAGCTTATGCACAAATCCCTGGAAAAATTTTGCAGAATGGATAACCAGGCAGGATGCATGAAGTAAAAATGTTATTAGATTTTTCTACATTGTCTTAACCCTCTGCAAACTCCCAATCTTAATGGTTCAAGCCACTTCTGTCCCATTGAAACGGTGTCTTTTCTCAGAGCAATTATAACATCATAAGGGTTTGTAATACGCTATGATGACTGTCCCAAAAAGGCCCATCACAAATCAGACTGAGCTGGATGCCTTAAGAATTTCTTGTGAACAATGAAGGAACTGCACTGCTTGATCTATGAACATGCAATCCATGTAATATTCATTTATGAGGTGTTTGAGCACTTAAGCACATGCATACATAAGACAGCTTACCATCCTCATTACTTCAGAGTTTCACATTCTTCCCAGATCACCATTGACCTTTCATTAATACACCTTGAACCCCTAAATCTAGCAAATAACTTTCCATGACTTCTCCTTGGTTGTCCAAGGCCAACCACTAGATCCAGGTGGAGCGCAAATCTCAGCTCTACATTACATCAATTAGTGCCACGTTGGATGAGTTGCGTTCCTGATCGATGCACCTTCTCCTTCAGATAATTACCAAACTACTAAAGCTCACCAATCTTATCTTCCATCTGGACTGTTTAACCAAGCCACCAACCTGTGTATCCTTGAGATCACCAAGCAAGGCCTCTAAGAATCATTTTATTAGATTCTTAAATATAATAAAAAGTGCATGGAAATGAGGGATACAACCAAAGTTTCCTTTACCCCCTATCACCACAATGACAACCAAACCTATGTACAAATCCTTGCAAAATCTTGGTCAACCAGGCCACGTCAGATGCACCAAGGAAGAAAGCTACTTACTAGATTTTTCTACCTTGCCTTAACCATCTGCAACCTCCGAATTTTAATGGTTTTAAGAAACTTCAATTACGTTGAAACAGTCTATCCATTCTTTTTCCTCCTACAATGCCTGAAAAGTAGTGGTCTTGGAAAAGAGAGATCCACCCATTGAGTCACGATCTTCATATTGCTCTATGTTAGCTTGGAACTGTCAAGCCATCAATCAGAAGCCTTAATGCAGTTATACAATCATTTTGCCATTGGAGGCACGCACATTTGATAGTTATTCAATCTCGATCCAAAGCAAACACAAAGTGGTCATTCATCATCTTGCCAACAGTCGTTAGCTTCACAATGACAGAAACAAAGGCACAACTGCTTCAATATACTTCATCTGAAATCATAGCATTCATATGTATCCACTTGCAGCTAATATCTTTTACATCTAGCTTATGCATTAAACATAGCAAGAAAAGAAATTTTCAGTTAAAAACCCAAAACAAAGAGCCGTGAGACACCAGAAGACAGTCCACCCCTCTCTTTACTCAAAAGGCGTATCTACAATCAAATGCATGTTCATGCACACTACCAACCCAAAGATAACTGATAACTATACATCTTCAATACACAAAAAATATTAAACCTAATTTTTCTTCAAAAGTCTTCCACAATTACATTGGATCTATATGTCAATTTCTTTTTCTGCTTGACCTACATAGCCTTGGTCCCATCTTATGCAATCCCTCTGCCCTCAACCTAGCACTTTTGTTCCACCCTCTACTCTATGATACGTACACTAAATCCGTCAATGGTTTTAAAGGACAAAATCTATTCTCCACAAACTGTTGAGCTGTTTGTAGGCATAAATATCAACTCTCTTCACTCTGAGTTGCTCCAGTGGATGATGCTGAAAAATATTTTAAACCAGCATTTTCATCACATTTGAAAATTGAAAATTCTAATAAAGTCGGCCTCATCCTTCCATCATGAATAGACCTTGAAGGCCCCCTCAGAGTTTGCAGAAAGGGAGTACCTTTTTCAATAATACTCCGCCTCATCCCACGACTTGCGGATCAAAGGTACACCATCTTCTCGCCAAAATACACGATCTTCACAGAGTGCTGCTACTACCTCTGGATAGAGACTATGCTCCTGCTTTTTTCATAGAGCAGACCACAGAATCAAGCACACTAGAAATACTTAGTCTGCATTCTGGTCTCATATACTGTCAAATCATGAACCTGCTTTTGTATAGACCCAGCTACTCTTACTCAGTGATGATATCCGCAGATTCACAAGAACTTATGTCCACAGATTAGCTACAGATGGAAAATAGTGACGAGCAATTACTTTAATACATAGAGACAAAAAGGATATTCGTATATCTAATGCAAACATGCCATCAGACCCTACCAACACATGGTGCTGCCATACAGAAAGAGAGTAAATACCAAGTCTATGTGAGGAACAAAAAGATAGAAATTTCTTTCAAAAACACCCGAAATGAAATAATCAAGGTTTTGTCCTTACATAAAGAGAGATTCCGAAAATAAAAGCCCTGAATTGAACTGAGAGTCTTGATTTTCCTGAACTGCCAAGATGCTACGTCACAGGATTCATCAGGTGGGTCATTTCATGAGACACCATATCATGAGGTTTGTGATAACGAGAAAGGAGCAAAGTTTAAAGTGAAGAGATGGTGAATGCCCAGAGATTCAAAAGGAGGCTGTTCTGACAGGTAATTCGGGAAGGTACCTGACTTGCTACAATGGCAAGAAAAACAACAACGGACCAACCTATGTTTTCTCTCTGTACATTATTGTGAATTTCCAATGCATGCTATGGTCACAATGTTTGTCCAGGTGGCAGGTGAAAGCCTTCCAAACAAACAGAGGGAAATTCTCAAGACAGAGGCAGTCAGAGTTGTCTGCATGTCTTCTAGAGACATTACTGTCTAGAACTCTTCGGAGATGAGATACTAACAAATGTATGTTCTCTAAGAGGAACAGGAAACAAGAGGGATTATGTTTCCTTTAGTCCACTCAGGATTCGAACCTGAGTGCAGCTCATTTCAAGCGTGGTTATAGATGAAGCTGGAAGCAGTTCCAGAGCTTCTGGAAAGGGACCAATTGGTGGAGAGCTATGTGGAGAACGCACAAGGTTCTCACTTTACAGGTTCCGAGGATCGAGGCTGTGGATGCAGCTGGAGAATGCTTGTGTTGAAACAGACCCAACATACTTGGTACCTTATAGTATCCAGCCTGTTCCAAGATTCTGACAGGGACAACTGGATGGACCTGTTGGTGCCTGGGTATCTTGAAGATTCCGCTCATAACTTGGGTGGGCAGTGCCACTGTCGGGTGGTACTGGGATGGTACCATCGTTCCAGACTCGATCCAGTTGTTTGTGTACAATGCGGCAGAGCAGGACCTGGAGGTACTGGAGGTGAGGGCTGGTGGACCTCATAATGACATCTTCGACATGTTCCTGAAAGCTTCTGCATGGGAACTGAAGGAGATTCTCTTCGACAGAGTGGGCCAATGCCCAACCTGTGAGCCCTCATATGAGGAGGACAAAGGGACTTGACACCTACAGCATGGTGCGTGTAGAAGGTGCCATGTGGGCATATGATATTGGCATCCCATGGGCACAGGTAGGGGGATGGAATGGAGCTGCCATGGTGTCTAGTCGTCTTCGTGGTGTCTGGTCTGGTACCACTTACATAGAGGGATGTTTTCCTAGTCCTCATGGGTGGTGCTGCTCATAGGTTAGACAATATGTCAAGAGCCCTGTGAAGCAGCCCACAAGGGGTAGATCCACACAGTACCGTAGCCAACCGCAGATTTGCATCTCTTTTCTAAGCTTAATCAGACGTACCTACTTTTACCCCAAAAGGGGAGAACAAAGGTAGCATGCCACAGGTAGATTCCAGTTTGAATACTACTATTTGCACCCATGAATATGCAACATCAGATACTTTCTCTTTAGTCTACCATTCTGAACACCTAGAAAGTCTTGTATTTAGTTTTAAGCAGATCTTCACTAAACTTGCCAAAAGCTTTCTGCCAAGCACAAAAAAAGCATCTGATATTGCGACATGCAAGAAAATTTTCATCAACAAGTGCCAATGCCATACTAAACCTTCGACACACATATTTAGATTTTATAAGATGCTAGTAACATATACAAGATGAACAGTGATTGAATGGTATGTTTTGGCATCAGGCTACAAACAATGAGCACAGATTAATCATACAAGTTGAGCAGGCACTGGAGGGTAAAAGTATACCTCTTTTAAAACCCTGGAAGCTAGATCATTTGCTGTATCATATGGAAGTACTGATACCATTCTCTGGGCAAGAATCACTCCATGGTCATACTTCTCATCAACAAAATGGACAGTAGCACCTGAAAATCTACCATGATTCCATAGTTTGACAAAACAACTGCATTAAGAATTTTTCAGTAACCAATAACATACACGCATAAAATTGCAAGCAAGAAGGCATCTCTGAAATTAGCAAATCCTAGATTTTAAAGAAATAAGGTCAAGCTCATTTGATACTAATGTGTTGACGTCTAAGAGTTCACTTAAAAAAGATCTTGTAATTTAGTTGCTTGCTTTTCAAAAAGTCTCACTCTTTCAGACAAGAGAAGAGCATTATGAAGTCTGTCACCAAAACACAGAAATTGGAACCTTGTGGGTGACGACATATACAAGAGCTAATGTTTTCTCGGGATCATGTATAAACAAGTGCATGTGAAATGCCTTCATAAGACTAGAATATATGTAATGAAGGAGGAAAAGAGGCCTATTTAGCAGGGGTAGCCCTGACAACCAAAAAAGGGGAGCCAATGAAGATGAACAGAAAACGGATTATGATCAGAGAATGGGAAAGGAGAGGTACCATTGTACCTAAAATTCATGGAAAACTTATAGACTGATGTCATCTGAGGACTTGGATGGTTGCAGAGTCTAGACATGTACTTCGCACGAGAGGAGTCGACCAAAAGAGAGAACAGGATTTATGGAGAAGGGGGATTCGGCATAGGAAGAGATGGACCTGTGTCTAGAAGGAAGAGGGACAGGTTTCAGCCAAACAAACCGAGATCCTTTTCATGCAATAAACAAATCCTAACTCAGGAGGAGGTAACAAAACAAGACAGCAAAATAATTTAGTCCCTCATTGTATGAGCGTGTGTTTGACACAAAACATTACAATCCCTGGAAAGGGACCCAATACCCTGGTTATGCTGGAAATTTTAGGGGTTTGACACCCCCTCCCCACCCACCCACCCACCCCCCCACCCCCCGCCAAAAAAAATAAAATTATAAGGTGTGTGTTTCATGCCCGTTCCATACATACGCAACATTTCATATGGCTCAGCCCATTCAAGACCCATATTTATGCAACCCTGCTCTTACCCCAAGAAGCTGATCCAAATCACTTTTTGAATGTTCCCACCTAATTCCAAGTATCTTGGGGAAGACTGGGAACCGATCTCCTACCCAGGTCTTTGAGCATGTCTACATCTTCCTCTTTGCTGCCCTCATAGAAAAGTACTAGCTGGGTGTTCTTGTTGAAGTTCACTATGAGATCACTATGCTGACAAAAAAGTTTCAAAGCATACATCATCTTATGTGCCTCTTCTAAGATCATAAGACAAGAACCACATCATCTGCGTAGAGCAAAAAGAAGTGCCAACCATGGGCTCAAAGATCCCTTTCTACTTTGCATAATCCATCACCAATTGTTCTAGTTTGTCTATGCATAGACCAAATAAGGTGGGAAAGAGTAGTCATGCTTGATTCTAACCTGACCCTGGAGTGTACATGCTCATATATTTAGCCACAACTGTTGTATGTTCCCCTACTACGAGCATAAAGACTTATACCACTAGTATAATGTTTACTATTACTAGTCCTATACCCCGTAAGTAACAACAGAAGCATTTTCCTATAATCCACCATGGTCATTGCGAAAACCTACTTGTCCCTTGGCCCTATTCTTGTTGTCTTCAGCCTAGTTGTTGGTTTTGGCCTCCATGACAATTCCGAACACCTTGGCTGAACGATGAAAGTTTGAAGTTGGCTGGTTGATTCTTGTCACCATCTGGCTGAGTTACCACCTTAAGCTCAACTATGTTAGGTGCACTCATTCACCTTGAGCAAGTGATCCAAAACCCTCTTTCCATGTCCACACAAAGGCTTTCAGATAATGCATAGGGGTCCACGTACCCAAATCCTACTTGTCTTCTTCTTTAGCATCCAAATCTAGTAGATCACTTACTTACCATTGGGGTATTTCACATGCATCATGCTCCAATGATTTTGCCAACAAAATCATATTTGGCTTTAATATAGCTTCTCCAAGGCCCATCCGTTTCTCCATGGCTGGCCACTAGAAGTGCAAAACATCTTCTGAAGACATAAGTGAGTTCCATAGTCCATGGGCCGTGGGTGGACTCTACCTTGTTGGCAAACTCTTGGCAGGACATTACTAGCTTTACAATCACGCGCGCGCGCACACACACACACACACGTGATATGATATGATATGATATGGTTGTATTAAAGTCAGTGTGAGACACTTCAGAATTCTATGGGACTACTGGTGAAACCGGCCTTCGATAAACAAAAGGGCAGTGATCTTCTTCTACTCAGTCATAAACTTCATAAATAGCCACAATGCAAGCGTCAGTCACTTAAATCACTTAGCACAACTTAGAAACAAGCTTCAACAACAACAAAGGTGAGGCTAGAATGCCCCTGCTCAATGAAAATAGTACACAGTGCACCCACTGGCCCCAATCGCCTTGGCGCCCCTTACGGTATTTATTTAATGCTTCTGAATGGAAATGCTTTGCAGCAAGGGTTCAACCTTGCACTGTTCCTCTCTGCAAATCCTCTACTTGTCTTCAAGGCATCTAATCCCAATGCACCACTAAAATTCCCACTGGCAAGGCATACTCAGGCATTCACTTCTGATCTGACACAACTTAGAGGCATTCAGGCATCCTAACCACTGGCAAACTGAGCTCAAGGCAGCCTCAAGGCTATCACATGCATCCACACTGTCCTTAGGCCTTCCACAGGATCACCCTGGCCTTTGGGTGCTTACTACAACCTGTTGGAGTCTTGAAAGGACTGCACACAACACGCATGCACTGCAAAAAGCTGCAAAGCAAGAAAGAACAAGGAAAAACCGAACCTGGAACCAACTCCCGCTGTCTGTGGCAGAGGGGTGAGCTCCCCCCTCGCACCTATCCTCCGTCCAAGCTCCCTGCAGGGTACAAGTGTCTTCCAGCAATCAGGAGAAGAAAGAAATGAAGGTAGAGAGCGGAGGGTGAACAAGAAAGAGCTGTAGAGGAAAGATGGTTCACAGATATGCCCCGAAATGATGCCTCAAGTGTACTGCTCCAAAACAGCTCCAGAAGCCACCACGCAGCCAAAAACATGTGCACAAAGGTCTAGCACAGCAAAAGACAACCCCAGGCACCTGCTGGAGGCATCTGAACACGTCTGTACAGATTCCGTACAGCCGTACGGACTCAGTTCAATCCGTACTAGCCTTGGAACAGTCAAAACAGTGTTAAAACGGCTGAAAACAGGCTTGAAACAGCTCAAACAGCTCAAAAACTGCACAAGAACTGAAAACGTCCTACACCTCTAGGAGAGTGAGGGGAGAGATGGAAGGTGGGGGAAGGGCATGCATACACATGCTTGACAAATGGCACCTCCTCCTTGCCATTTGCCCCTTCATTAAAGTCCTAACCCCCATACCAAGAACAACGTTGGTTGTCCTTGGGCCCAACTTTTAGACCCCTCTTTTAAAGCCTTTGCCTTGCCCCTAGGACCTAGTGGTGCACCTAGACTTTGCCCTTAGGAACTTCTAGGAAGTGTGCACTTCCTCTAGCCAGTCCCTCACGGCCAAACCATTACAACACCTAACCATGGTTCACCCCAGGTTAAGCGTAGGTTGAGTTACGAAGATACTTTACATCGCTTTTCACATCCTCGTGACAACTGGTGACCACTTTTAAACTAATAGTGGTCTTTTACACCCAGTGAAATAAACATCTTACAAAATTGTTATGTGTTTAGTACTTCTTGTGAAAACTTGTGTGCTAGCCCGAGTAACGTATTGTGGTGTTCCAAAATTTATTTGAAGCAGCTCCCTAGCTTCTTGGCTGGCTGTTCCAATAGATTATTCAGATTTCCTCTCCTTCTCTAACGTGTGCGTAGGCTTTACATCAGTACGTGCTGCTCATCTTCTACCTCCCCTGTGGGACAGATTTTGTAGGTTCTTTCCTCTCTATGGATCTTGATCTTGCCCACCTGCCCCTCTCCACCTTTAGATCATGTGAACTAGTTCGGATTTTGCAAATTAGATGCCTTTCGAACATTGATGTCTTCCCCGATGTATATTTGCATTCCGTAGTTGTCCATTGGATGAACTTCCTATCTGTAGAACTGCATTTTTGTCCCTGGGTTGTGCCGTAATTTCTGTAGCATTTTCTATGTCACTATCCCCCTGATTTCGCATGCATCCTTTGGTACATCAGTGGCTATTATGCCCCATGACTCCATCCATTTCATTCCCTCTCTATACCATCCCGTGATTTGTGTAGCTTCCCATTGCTTTGTGTGGTATCCTACTAGTGTCCATCTTCTCAACTTTGTTGAGGTAAGCCATGAATTGACATAATGCCTTCCCTTCTAGAGGTATCATACCTATCTCAACTAGGATGGGATAGGGTGTTTGTGCCTTCACCCCTAACTCCCCTATGAGGAAACACTTGTGTAAAGTTTCTATTCTCTCCAAGTATGTCCTAGAGAGCCTAGGTGCCCAAGCTAGACATCTATAAAGGATCACTATTTACACAAGTATGGTGTATAGGCACTCTCTCATTTCCCAATTCCATAAATGTGCCTTCCTGCACTTATTTCAGAAGCTGTACAAAGCTTTCAAACCTCCCAGGATTCTCCTCTCCACACATGCATTCCATTTGTAGTTGTCTGCAAATTCCAGCCCTTGATATTCTTATATGCTATTTCCAAGGGATCTCCATCAAAGGTGACATCAATCTGTTTGTTACATCTCCCAATTACCTTTACTTTTGTTTTGTCTACGTTGACCTGCATTCCTGAGTGTCTACAGAAGTCCCCCAGTGCATCTGAATGTGATTGCATGTTCTCCTTGCTCTTTGCGAAGAAAACTACATCATCTGCGTACATAAGCATTAGTAGGGCATATCCTGGACTCCGGACACCCTCCTTGCTGTGAATTCTCATCCACTCTTCCAAATCATTAATAAAGAGTCCAAAAGAGTTGGCAAAAGGGGGCAGCCTTGTTTTACCCCTATGTCACTGCTTATGAAGGTTTTTCCCTTGGAGCATGATCCATCTACTAGTAGCTGTGCTGACTCTGCTAAAACCTTCTCATAGAGTCTGTGCGTGGCCTCTCTGAGTTCTTGAGGAACTTGAAGCTTTTCCAGCCTGTGCCACAATTTTTTACGTGGAACCATATCGAATGTTTTCTTGAAATCCACAACGGCCCCTTTTTATGCTTGGATCCTTGGATGCAGCCCTTACAGCAACCAAGTGATCTACTGTCGAGAGTTTGGGGTGAAATCCTACCTGGGATGGTGCCCTGGCGCCCTCTTCCTCTGCACAATTGCTGATTTTCTGCTCAAGGATAGTGCCATACAACTTGGCCATTAGACTGCTTACCATGATTGTCCTATAATTCTTAGCCATCTTGCTGTCCCCCCCACTTGTGGATCAGTACAATCCTGCTAAGCTGCCATTCTGAGAGAAAACCCTTCCTCTAGAGCATGTTCATGAGTCTGGTAATAATTTTTCTTTGTCCTCTCCCCTCCCCATGTTAGCATTTCTGTCACCAAGGGGCCTTCCCATTAGCTAGCTTTTTCATACCATGTCCTCTTTTGTTATGATGTCACCTGCTGCCTTGATGGTATAGTCATAAAAATTAACTTTCTCTTCCCTGTCTCTTTCGTAGAGGCTTTTGACGAATCGTACCATGTCTTCCCATGATGCTTTCCTCTTCTGAGGTTTGCTGCCATTAACTTCTGGAAAAACTTTCTATAATTTTGTTTCACGTCCTCATAACTCTCAATATGTTTGCTCTTGAAAAATATCCTTCTATTGTTCCTTACCACCTGCTTATATGCTCGTGCTTTGCCCTCTTTCTCAGCTGTACCTGCAGTTTTCCAGGCTCTATTTGCATCTTTATGATCTTGGTCGTACCAGTGATTACAAGGCATTCCCGTGCTCCTCCCCTTGCTTTTACTGAAGCACTTTTGGGGCGTTAATAGCAGCATATTCGTTATATACTTGTTCATTTCGTGGCAAGTGGCAGGCATCCAACATTGTACCATTACTGTCTCTATTTCCTTCTCATAAATGTGAACCTTTTTGTAGTCCATTCTCAGCCTAGGGGATGTGGCAGTTTTCTGTTTTTTCACGGACAATGCTTGTCCCTACTATGGCTAGAGACATTGCTCTATGATCGGATTCAAGAGACAACTCCTCAATCCTGATATATTCGAGCATGTGTCTTGCATTCGGAATAATAACCACTAGTCAACTACACTTGATCCTTGAGTGGTTTTGCATGTGTGACCTTCCGTGTTTTGAAAATACCAGGTGCCATTATGGATTTATAACCCAAAGCAACCACAGTGTGAGGAGTTGCCTTCCCGTGTGTGTGTGCGTGTCTCTCTCTCTCTCTCTCTCTCTCTCTCTCTCTCTCTCTCTCTCTATATATATATATATATAGATAGATAGATAGATAGATAGATAGAGAGAGAGAGAGAGAGAGAGAGAGTGTGTGTGTGTGTGTGTGTGTCTCTCTCTCTCTCTCTCTCTCTCTCTCTCTCTCTATATATATATATAGATAGAGAGAGAGAGAGAAAACAATTTTCAGAAATTCCTCATATGTACTTGGCTAGCCGGCCTGCCATTTCCAAAATTTTATTGCAGTTCTCTAAATTTCCTTCCTATATGAACCTAGTTGCTTGGTTCCTTCACTCATGAGGACTCTTAGGCTGAGGACATTGCTGTTGTACTTTCCCCCATATGCTCTACAATGGAGGAGTGTGAGCTCTTCATTTTCTATTTCCCTTATTGGGCAGATTTTCTATTTTCTATTTCCCTAGTTGGTGTTAGAAATCACGGAACAGCGGAAGCAAAAGAGATGAAACAACTCAACAAAAGTGCAGCAACAAAGTAACAAAGGAGATGGCAAAACTGAACAAGTTCTTCCTTCTAGAATGAAGGGCAAAAGGCTGCAAGAGGAGCAGCTACAAAGGGCAGCAGTTGCTTGAATCTTCTTCCACCAACGGTGGTCTAGACGAGTCGCCTTCTCCCTACTAAGTGTGCGCTGCTGGATCAACTTCAGTGCTGAGAGGCTGAAGGCTTGAGTGCTATATGATAGTGAGGGGGAAGGGGGCCTTATATAATAGAGGGGAGAGGCCACAAAGGGGTGGTGAATTGACCACCAACCATTGACCTTGGCCTCCAACCATTGGCCTTGACCACCGACCATTGACCTTGGCCACCGACCATTGACCTTGACCACCGGCCATTGACTTTGGCTACCGACCATTGACCGTGACCACCGGCCATTGACCACCGACCATTGACTTTGACCTTGGCCACCAACCATTGACTTTGACCATTCGGCGACCCCCTCTCAATCACTCCCCCTTCTAACCGCCTAAGCCCCTTGCCCTTCTCCCCATAAATGGGATGACCCAATGGTGGGCCGATACCCATGCGTGTGTTTAAATGCTTCAGTTGCTCTCGAAGTTGAGCCTTCATGAAAACATCAGCAAGGTTGTCGACAGTTGGGACGTACATCAGCTCAACAATGCTATCGATGATGAGCTCTCGAACAGCCTCAATGTGCTTGGTTCTGGCGTGAAACACCTAATTCTTTGCAATCGCCATGCAACTCTGATTGTCACACAAGATCACAGTCGCCTCCATCTGTGTCTGGTCCAGATCCATCTGAGCCATAAAGATTCGCATGCTGCGGTGCATGCAGCCTTGTACTCCGCCTCCGTCGATGAGAGGGCAACGGAAGGTTGCTTCTTGCTAAGCTATGAGATAGCTCCTGAAGAAAGCACAAAACAATAGCCTGTAGTGGATCTCCGAGTGTCTAAGTCCCCAACCCAACAGTCGGAATCACAGAAACCCTTAGGGTCCAAGCCTGAGGTGTAGGTAATGCCATAGGTACTAGTTCCCTATACGTACCCCGTAGTACTCTTAATCATGCTCTCCAGTGTGCCTCCCTGGGTTTGGCAGAGAACTTGCACAAGACTCCAACAAAGAAAGAGATGCCGGGCCGAGTGTTTGTAAGGTACAGAAGACTCCCTACCAACGGCCGGTAACGTCCAGCATCCACCAATCATGGATGCTGAATTTCAGCCCAACCTCCATCGGTGTATCTGCAGGCTTGCAGTTCTCCATCTGGAACCTCCTATGCAGCTCATGACAATATTTCTCCTGACAAATGAAAATAATGTCACTCCTCTACCGTACCTCAATACCAAGGAAGTAGTGGAGCCACATACAAAATGATAACCAGCATCATCCCTCCCTCAATGAAGAAGTAGAGGTCGGGATCAGAAGGACTCCTCTTGAACCCAATCCTGTCAAAGAACTCATCTATCCACTGGTACCATGCTCTAGGGGCCTGTTTCAGCCCGTATAGTGCCTTCCTCAATTTGCAGACCTGTGATGTGGACCCTCGAACATCAAACCCTAGGGGTTGCTCAACATAAACCTCCTCCTCCAGGGTCCCATTAAGGAACGCAGATTTGACATCCATCTAAAAGATGGACCAACTGTGACGTGCAGCCAAAGCTATGACTGTCCGGATCGATGTCATCCAAGCAGTTGGGGCAAAGGTCTCATCAAAGTCAAGACACTCTGACTGAGCATATCCCTTCACCACCAATCTAGCTTTGTATTTTTCCAAGCTCCCGTCGTACTTGAACTTCTACTTGTAGACCCACTTGGTTCCGATGACCTTCCTCTTACGAGGTTGATCCACCAAGTCCCATGTGTGGTTCTTATGCATGGCGTCCATCTCTGTCTGCATGGCCGCCTGCCCTGGGATGTCCTTGGCCTCCTCAAAGGACCTGGGTTCTATGACCTAAGTCACCAATGCATAGTGAGCAAATGAAGCCGAAGCATGCCACTGGGACCTCCGAAGGCCAAAACTGCTCTCAAGTATATCTGTCACTCGGGACTCCTGTAAAGTCCTGAGATACCACTTTGAGAGTTTCCTCGTTGGCTGCGGATCCTCTGAAGTGGGTACTGGAGCTGGTTGTTCCTCCTCCTCGTCTTCGGCTTCTGGGGCCTCTTGGGGGACCTCCTCAATGACAACTTTGGGAGGGGGAGGGGGAAGGGCTCTGAATTCCTGATCATCAAAAACAGTCTCTGGCAGTGTCTCCTCAAACACCACATCTCGGCTGAAAATGATCTGCTGCTTCTTGGGGTCAAAGAGTCTGTATGCCTTAGACTCTGGAATGGACCAACTCTAAAGGGGCCTTAGCCCTGGATGAAGCCTCTTGAGGAACTTGTCTCGCTGTTGCTTGCCCTCCAAGCAAGCTCGACAGGCACCATCATTCCCTGTGATTAGCGGAAGTCCATCTACCATTTTGGTCTTCAGCATGTCGGTCAAAGTGCCATAATTCACATGCCCGAACCAATTGTGCCAGAGTTTGGACTGGCCCTGATCTCCATGAACAAGTAGGGCATTGAGTCAATACAACCCATGGTCCTGTACTCCTCTAGCAACCACCTTTCCGTCCTTAGTCTTTACTGTGACTTGACCTTTGCTAAAGAGAACCGACATTTGATGCTAGTACATCTAGCTCACACACAAAAGGTTTTTGCATAAGTCAGGAACATAAAGTACACCATATATTACCTTCTATTTGCCGGAGCTCACGACGAAAGGAATACTTCCAACACCTTTGACCGAGCACGTTCTGCTGTCCCCCACCGTTACTTTGGAGCCTGGATGAGTAGACTCCATGGTGGTGAACCAATCCTTTTTGAAGGACATGTATTTTGAGGCACCGCTGTCCACGAACCAGCCATTGTCGTTCTCTCCTGCCAAGAGAGCAGAGCATGTTTCTGAGATCATGAAGAGCTTCTATGTGGTAACATTTGCCGCCCTCCCGCTTGACGACTCCTTGCCCTCGTTTTGCTTCTTTCGCTTTAGGTCTGCCTTCTTCTTGCGGCATTCCTTCGCCATATGACCAAGCTTCTCGCAATAGAAGCATTTCATGTTCTTCTAGCGCTCCTAATCGTCAATCTTCTTGTGGAAGTCCTTGGACTTCCCCTTGCCGGACCTATCCTTCACAGTTAGGGCTTTCTCGTATGCCTGGGAGTGCAAATCCTCTCTAGCCGCCTCCTAGATAAGAAGAGGGCAAAGCTCTTCAAAAAAGTCACGGACTTTGTTCTTTGACCTGCTGTGACCGTCGTCACGAAACCTCTGAAGCTCCTGGGTAGCTTATGTAGCACATTCAGTGCCAACTCGCTTGAATCCACCTTTTGACCAACTGCCGCAAGTTGGTCTCTCACAACCTTCACCTTCGTCAAGTGGTCATGTACCTTGTCTCCCTCACTCATATCCATGTTGTGAAGTTGATGCTGGAGAGTGAGGATGTGGGCCGTGTTGTCTGTCTCGTAGAGGTCTTTCAAAATGGCCCATGCCTCTACGGAAGTCTCTACCATCTGGATATGCGGGATGACCGTGTCTGCCGTCGTCCCAATAAGCATGGCAAGAGCTTGAGCATCTTGGTCTTCCCAGTACTCGAGATCATCCGGATCCGCCGGGGTAACTATGTTTTCTTTGCTGTCCAAGGTGTCTACCGGCCTTGGATCACCTCCCATGACGAGCCTCCATAGTTTTCGGGTCACAAAGTGACTCCGGATCTTTACCTTCCATATCGGGTAGTTGGTACCATCGAGCTTCCTGCTTTCTCCGAAGTTGGGGATAAAGGAAGACGGAAGATGAGCTAAAGAGGGAGAGGGGGCTGTACTGCCTTTTAAACATTGAGATATGTTCCTCGATGTATTCCTACATTCCGTACTTCTCCATTGTGTGCATGTGCATGTGCGTGCGCGTGGGTGCATGTGTGTGTGCACGTGTGTGTGTGGGGAGGGGGGGGGTTTTACATATATCTATAAAATGATATCTATACCACACACACGTGTGTGTGCATGGATGGACAGGCATTTGCATGTGTGCATGTGTGCGTGCACATGAATTTACACACATAATATCTGTGTGTGCGCGCGCGCACGTGTGTGTGTGCCTACACATATAGATACACACATTTACATATACACACACTTAAGTACATACATATACGTGCGTACGTGCGTATGTACATACGTACGTACACAGTATGCATGTATGTATGTATGTATGTATGTATACACACTTGTGCATGCAGACGCACACATTTACAAACACACACACATATGACCAATAGCTAAGAAGCATAGCAATGAGAAAAACTTAAAACAACTTCTTAGAAAGCTCAAACATATCATTGTTCACAGATCATGCAACAACATCGATTCCTGCACATTGGTTTCCTGAATTGTTTTGATATATAAAAATGTTTTCCCGCTCAATGGTAACATTTTGCTAATTACTCCGATGATTAAAGGATAATCACCCTACAAATTTCCAAAATCTCAACTAGAGGACTTACCTGGCACCCGACCTGATGACTGCCTCATGAACCTTAATACCATAGTAACCTTTGCCTCCAAATGCAGGAAGAAGAGCAGGATGTATGTTCAAGATGCCACGGGGGTAAGCTTGAATGAGTTCCCCAGGTAAGAGCTTCAAGTAGCCCGCCAGCAACACATAATCAATTTGGTATTGTCTGCCCATAAACCAAACACTTTTAAATAAGCGTAACTTGCGACTCTCATATATCTCTATAATTGACCTCTGCACTCTTAGCATCAGAAGATGTTCAAAGCATCTAAACGAACATCTCAACAAAAGCTCTGCAAGGCATAAGAAATGAGCAAAAAACTGGTTCCTTGCCCCACTTTGACACATACCCAACTTTCAATTTTCACTATTAAAAGGCTTGCAGCCAGGTCAAAAGATGATAATCCTGTGCTCTCAACCTGTGGTGCATAGCTAGTGAATTGCTTTTCTTTCATACCATGGATTTTTAAGCCATGTTCATGTAGTGCAAACTTACACAACATCAGTGGACTCTGGACATATATCCACATATGTAGATGAATCCAGGACACCTGTGAACAGGAGAAAAAATTGAACAAATCCTTTGAAGTTTTGCTGCAGGATTTGTTGACGTTTTTAGGGATTACCACATTGTTGGGCAGATTTCCGTATTGTCTAATCCTAAGTAAATGCACGCCTTTTGTATTATGATCAATACATAATTAAACCATGAGACAGGTATGACAAGACAATATAAAATACAAGAATAAGATATCCCTGCTCACTAAATTGGTGACATTCATCTATTACAAATCACTGATGGCCCACCTGTGAGCCCCCATATGAGGACAAGGGGGGGTCAGAAGACCAGGGAAGGGTCAGAATTACCTTGGTTAGGTATTGCGCACACGCCTGCAGTGGATTGGAGGACTAGCTACATGTGAAGATGAATCTAGAACAGCCACGAAGGATCAGGACAGGATTGTGTGGCACCAGGGCAGCAGAACGGCATGCAAACTGTACTGCCAGGGCCTATTTATAGGCCTGTGGCAATCCTCAGCACATGGGTAACCTGTCTGTCCTCCAGATACTAGGGCTTGATGATCAGTCCGTCCTCTGACACTCTCAGGAAGTGGCCCCGGTAAAACTGGATCTGGGTAGGGAACTCCCAGTCCCCTCCTCAAGTCTGTGATGTGTATAACTAGAGTAGGTCCAAAGGTATGATACGGTTGATCTCATCTCGTCGGATCTGGAGGGATGGTGAGACTGAACAAGGGGGGGGAAGAGAGAGAGAGAGAGAGAGAGAGAGAGAGAGAGAGAGAGAGAGAGAGAGGGGCTGGTTGCAATGGTGGTTTAGGGAGGAAAGGTTTCTCAGCCACCTAGAAGTTACTAAAGATGGCTGGAAGTAAAATGAGAGGGAAAAAGAGGGGAGAAGAGCCAAAATAGAGAGGGAAAAAGGGTTTTTTTCTTTTGGGATTGACATGGACGGAGTGGGAAGAGGGGAAGGGGCAGGGGGAGGGGGGGATAGGAGAGGTTTAAGAAGGAAAAAGAGCAATGAGCCTTTTGTAGGCTTCCGCTCCAGTGTACAAAGCTGCATATACTACCAGGAAGGGTGCCAGAAAGAACTATAACCTCAATTAACAATGCCTCAGATCGTCAAGTAGGAACACCTAATGTCTCATCCTACCGCACAAGGGTCCGTATGTCCTAATGGAGATTACGAGAGTTGAACCCTTGGCTTTGATACCAGGTTGGAAAATAGACAACCAACTGTGTTGGAGCTGTAAGAGCAGAGTGCTGATGCCAAAGGGCCTTCAAGCTCTCTTAAACTTTCACACCATGTCCACACATGTGCATGAGCTGGACAAACTCAGAATCAGATATTACAACATGTAAGGGCATCTATACTGCTCCACCGTATGAGGGTCGAAGCTACACAAGTCTGTTCCAAACCTCCTGCCACGTGAGGGCTGCAAATGTCATCGGCATCCCTCAGCTCATGGCCATCAGTCTAACATACCCCTCCATAAAATATACATACCGCGTCCCTACAACATATATTAGATTCCGCTCTTCCTTTCTATCCACAGGCACATGCCTATCAGCATACTCCAGTAAATCCTTGGTCTATGGAATAAAAGGAACAGAAATAAATAAACTCTTGAAGGGTGCCACAATATCATGCGATTTTGACATGTAATTGGTACAATGCCCAAATGACTTCTGCCGATCAGACAAAATTCAATAAAAGATTTAATAAGCCTTCTATGGCAGAGTGTCCACCAAGTAATAATTACTACCGCCCTGCTCATCTAGTTTTTACGAAGTAATATGAGTCTCCTAGACAATCGATGCTCATTTCTCCACTAGTTATACAAGTTGGTCTGGGAAATCAGCCAGTTTCATAGACTACTAAAACAGTAACACTCGTGGACAATTACATATCAGTTGGCAGAAAAAGGAACGAAAGCTTCACCTCAGAGCAGCTACAAGCTCAGTTGGAGATAGCCCGGCCTGGGCATATGAACTTCTTGGATATTCGATCACTGCAATGTCGTTGCTTTTCGCATAATCACATGCTTTGCAAGCTGCAAGGTCAGGACATTAAGCATGAGGTTCGATTTCCGGCTTTGTCTTTTGTATAACAATTTCAAAACAAGAGCACGCCGTAATGATAATCGGCGACGCTACCAGGCTTGTCTGAAGCCACGGCGACGATGTCTCCATAGATTGTGTTGTCGAGGATTGATTTGTGGATGGCTTGGAAATTGGAACCGCCACCAGAGACAAAAAGGGCAAGTCGTTTCCTGTCGAAGCCGAGGGGGAGGGGTTGGGATGGGGGGTTGATGGATGAGGAAACGGTGAACTGACGATCTACTTGCAGGGGCGGGAAATGCAGCTGCGGATGAGAAAGGCCAAGGAAGGAAGAAGGCCGTGGAGAATGGAGATGGGCAGTTTGCAAAGTGATGGGAAGAAATGCAGGATGGGCAAAGGGAAGCTTTGAAGGCGCCAGCAACTGATGATTTGTCATAGTAGCTCTCTTGTGTGGCAAGCCTCACATTCTATTCTACACCCCGTAACTAGTCTTTTACTTTGGAGGGCTAAGACGACCCTACGACAAGGGTGTACACTCTAGTGGCTTCCTGAGGTTAATGGGAGTGGGATCGAAGATGGAAGATCAATGGCTTTGTTCCGAAAGATGACACCCCAAAGCCCGGTACCTAGTCTTTACTATCAAGAGATTTCCTCTATGTCCTTCTGGAGGGTGAAAAAAGACTTTAGGATGATGGAAGGGGTAGAAGACCCAAGGACAAAGGCTTCTTGGGGAAATGGGAGTGGAAAGTCGATGGGTTACGGGGTTCAATGGCTTGCTGGGGGAGATGGGAGTAGACGATCAATGGGCGAAGGGGAGTTGGTGGGTGCACTATAAGGCAGCGATGCTAGCTAAAAGCTACCTTGTGGATAGTGATTGAGGCTAGACAATTTCGGCCATATGTAAGATCCTACAGGGGAACACAGCAAGGCAAACTAGGCACTTGGTTGGCTCCTGCAAAGCCCCCTTCTTTTTTGCTTGGATTGCACGCACCTTTTGGCTCGGATATGTCAGGCCCCTCTCCACTACCCTCCATCCGATAAACATCACCATGACCTAAACATCCTACACACTTGCAATGGCCCACTATGCGGAGAAGGAAAGAGCAAATCATAGCCCATTCGAGTAGCTATGGCATGCACAACATGTCTCAAAGAGAGACCATGAGAAGATGGAAAGAAAACCCTCAAGCTCCACCCATTAGCCTTTACCTTTAGATCATTTGCTCTCCTTGACAAAAATTCTCCTTTTTGTGCTCCATGTGTGTGTCCATTTCATTAGTGCTACCTGCTTAGAATTGATGTGTGAGTTTAGACTATTCTTGCTTTGCATATCTGATAAAATGGTCTTTGTTGCTTTTAGTTGTGAGTGCTAGAACTACTTCAAAAGGGTTTGATAAGGCTACCCAATGGCTTCATGACCATGGCTAGAACTTTAAGAACAATTTGCAAGCGTTGAAATGTCCAAGTTTTGTGGCATCCAAATCGTTCTTAAGTGCCAAACATGGTGGATGTCCAGTTGACCAAAGCGGTTGGAGAGTAGAAGTAGCGTTTAGAGGTGGGTGAGGAGGGGTAGGGTTATAGAGTTTTCACATTATTGGTACTTGTTCATTTACATTGTTCAAAGAAAGGGCTAATTCATGCGACAATTAGAGAGATTCTTTGATTTGGGCAGAACAAAAAGATTTGGATGGAATGGGAGGCCTTTCAATAGTAGACACTGCTGCAACGTCACAACTTTCTAGAAAACCCTCCTTCATGGCCCCTCATCCTAGCAATTTCAAAAGCCAAATTTTGTTGCATGGTGGGATCTTGATTTGAGGACGTGAAATGTTCCCAATCTTTCTCCCCTCTCAAGGCACCACACAATCTAGCTTCAAATAGTTAGAAGTCATTGCCTCTCCCAAGCCTACTTGTCTTGCTCTCTTGCTTGTGGTCTTCAATCCACTTCGTTTGCTTTAGCGCGGCCTTGGCTCCCACTCTCATTTGCTACTTGAAGACCCTTCTTTACACCTAGCTCTAGCAACCTCTATCGTTACTTGCATGGATTCCATATAGTCCATTCTTGTCGTCTTGGACTTTTGGATTTCCTTCTTACGGCATCAGCTACTTTGGCTCTTTCCTTAACGGTGGCTAGTGCCATTCTTACTTTGGGAACATGGTCATCTTTTCTCCAACTTTGCTAGCTGTTAGATCCGTATGTTCCTCAGCCTCTCAACCAGTCTACATGTTTTTATCTGGTTTCCTTCCTCCTCAACCACATGGATCTTCATTAGATCAACATTTTATCATTCTTACTCATGTAATGTGACCTTGGCATAAGGATACTCCATACAAATGTTGATCATGCCCCATAATATGACTCACTATCTCCAATCCTTGTGTCCTAAAAAAACTCTACATCTCTCACACATATAAAATAAATAACCTCATTAATGACGTGATAAACATATTGCAACTCAACAATCTATGTATGATTGTAGTTTTTTTAGAAATCCATAACTGACATTACATAGAATAGATGTAATCACACGGCAACCACCCAGAATTTGAAAGGCATGTTGAAGCACCCATTTCATACATGGTCCTTGATAAGCAAACTCCATGGTGGAGGTGTTAGGTGAGTAGCATCCCTCAATGCTATCAAAAGATCCCAAGAGACTATGTTTATTGCCTAGTTAATGTACTTACCTAGCCGATTACAATCGATGCAATTTAGGAAGGAAATAAATTCATGAAATTGTTTGAATTCCTAGATTCACATGATCTACTACCAAGCAAGTAAATGCAATGGATCATGTACAATATGCGCAAAGGGAGCACTAAATGAAGTAACATATGTGAAATTAACCATTTATTTAACCTTGCAAGTAATCCTACGAAAGCGAAGGGATCATGCTTAGGTTTCTAATTATAAGTCCATAAATTTGGTAGCAACAAAAATAATAGATTGTGTCTAGCCTTATAAGCTACTATAATTGATATCGTGTTTCCCATCCTATTGTGATGTAGTGTAGTCAAAATCTATCCAATTGTAAATCCATACATTTTGTAGCAATAAAAACAATAGACTATGTCTAACTCGAGGACTCATGTGTGCAGGGCCGTGAACAGAATAGGAACTTAAGTTGAGATCCTTTATGGAATTGATAGTTTGGTGGTTGATGGACCGGCTAGGATGTTGTTTGAAACACAATCTTCCGCCTCTGGGTTAATACCTATCGCCCTACTAGAAATCAGGTGCATGTGTTGCTCACTCAGCCTGGCAGACCAGTCAGAATTAGTCTCAATGGGACCTTAAAGCAGCAGTCACTGCGTTAACCTTAAAGCAGTAACTTCATGAGTCACTACATTGATATCAACAGTCGACTGCATTATCTCTATGGGAGTGACTCTTAACACTACGGGTCCTTAAAGCAGTGACCCCTAACACTTGGGTAGTTAAAGCAATGACTAGTATAGCACTGATTGGTAATGCAACAATTTATTAACGCATCGAGTCAAATATAGCAATGACTCCTAACGTAGGGGGTTCAGAGTCGTGTTAACCTTAAAGCAAGGGTTGACTTTTGAATTGACAGTCATGAATTCATTATATACCACCTGGATTTAGGTGAAGGTCGGTAGGGATGGTTGGCCAACCGGCAGTCCACATGTCTGTCGCGCTATGTTATAACGCAGCTGTCCAAACACAAGTTTAGTTAGGTATCCCCAACTAAACCATATGAAGTATCCACTAGAACCCCCACTCATCCATTGCGGTTCCATGGAGTACTTTCCTAAGCAAGTAATGTAAAAGTTTTGGTTTATGTTCTCAATGCAACTACTCCTTATTTCACACATATAATGATATGTAGTCCATCTATTACCCTTGGGTCTTTGAAATGGTAGTCCATATTGTTGCAATAGTTAATTTGTAGTCCATCTATTACCTTGGGGTTTTTGAAATGCTGCTGGGAAGAGTAAACAAAGGCTCACACATTTTTTAAATTACAATTGGATTCCTATCCTACCATTGCTAGCTTGCTTTACCCATAAGCACTCACTCTTACCCAAAGCTGTGCTAAGCTCTAGTATGGCTACTACTAGCTCTCGCAACTTAGCAATAGCTAGGGGATCCATCAACTCTCTCTTTTCGCAAAGAAAGGAGGCAAAACCTCAAAAATAGTCTCATATAATCAAAGTAGCAAATTTTTAACAATAAAGGTAGTAGTACTATAAGAGCCAGTCACAATAAAGCGGGCGATGAAAAGCGAGCAAAGCAAAAGAAGCAAGTTGTGAAAAGTGAGAGAAAGCTACAAATCTACAAACAAAATGCTCCCTGGAGGCCATTTCCATAAATACTGGTATCAAAATATATTTCTTTGTAATGGAATACAAGCTTTGAATCAGCAATGTTTGTGTAGTATAGAACCAAAAGAATGATTGCAGAAGTAAATCAATTATATTTCTTTACCAATGGGAGATAAGGCAAGCTCTTTGTTAACTCGATAAGCACTCATCATCCACATAGATAGAACGGACCTATTTCCTCTGCTTCAGTCTTCTATCAAATTTCTCTCTCTCCATCATTTTTACTTGCCATTGCTTCAACATAGCATGGAAGTTCACTAGAAAGACAACATACACCACAAAACAGATGCATTGTTTGCCAGTCATGATTCCAGCATGTGATTCAAAACATGATGCAACATGCCTATACTATCAAGTAAGAAATATCACAAAGGGCCATAAACTTCCTTTTTTAAACACACTTTTCAAACATTCACATGTGCTATATTCAACAAAACATAAAACACCAAAAGCCCTTAAAGATCCACTTGCATATCATGCTATGAATCACATGAATAGCCACAAACAACAAGTTAAGCTAGCATCTCACTATGAGTCATATGGGTTGCCAATGGGCACAACCACATACTCATCTCCCTCATGCCCCTCCTCATCCAAAACATCCACTCGAGCTCTCTTTGCAGCAGCAGCAATTTGCACAAGAGGCTCTACAATAGTCTTGATAATGGAAGTGTCACTATCAAAAGAGAAGCGTGCGGACCCTCTGGCCAAGCATGCTCTCAAGTGCCACACCACATCCCATTTCCATACCTAATCCACCTGCAGGACACAAGACACTAAAAATGGCCACTAGCATGTTGTGATTCCAATGGTCACAAATGGGCTGAATTTTCAACCTATGAAAGATAGGTTTACTCTCTACGTAGAATAATGGCAATATATGGCCCACCCGTCTACAAACCATAAGCATACCCAATTGCATCTACATGACAAACATATGAAAATCATTTAATCACTCATGAAGAAAATCCCAATTCCTTTTTTTTTTTTTAATCCCAAAAATCAAAGGCGTTTTGGTTATGTTGGAAGGAAATTAATAGAAAGATTCATATATTCAAAGATGTATTTGAGTTTTAATTTGGCTAAATATTATATCATTCCATTGAAATATTGACAATACTATATCATTATATTCAAATATAAAAGGTGTTTTGTTTGATGTGGAGGAAATTAATAGAAACAATCATGTATTTGAAGATGATTTTGAGTTTTTATTTGGCTAAATATTATATCATTCCATTGAAATATTCCAAACATGCTTATATAATTGCCATGCATTGTGAATCCAAAGAATGTGAATTTTCTCAAGAAAAAGATGGTATTAAGCACCAACATATTAAATTAAATTGGAGTACACCAACATCATGACAATGGTCTTACATCTTAAAAATCATACTCACAAAACAACTCCTCTCTTACATGGATATCTCTAAGAGAGTAGACAACAATAAACCCTAACATATCAGTAGAGGTAAAACATCTCGTTTGTCTTCAATCCAAGGTGGTGCTATAGGGTCATATACATAACATTTGTTCTATCCTTACAACAATGAATAGAGCTATTGATGTATACAGCTACATTACCATACAACACATCTCCTACAATGTATTGTGTATCCTCTTTTGGTGTAACATTCATATCTTCGAGGAGGCCATAGGGTCTTAAACCTTGGAAGGTAAGAGCAAAGAGTAATCCAACTATAGTAATCATACTTTGGGCCATTGAATATCAAAAGGTCTTTCTTTTCTTTTACATCCGTATGTACAAACAATCCATAATGTGCTCCTGCAATCGATGATGTCTTCACTTCAAATTCAACACCATTAAGCTTGAATATGAAAGCAATTGGTATCGGTAGATCTTGATGCCACAAGCCATTCAATAGAATCAAAGTGAAGAATTATTTTATTCTTTAATTCTTCCGACATGTCTTCGAACCCTGTGCGTAAAAGAAAAAGAATGATAAGTTATTGAATAGTTACACATAAATAATGAGAAGTAAAGGAAATTACAAAAATGATGCATCACAAATAAGCAAATAATATGAGTAATTACCATTCTCAAAGATTTATTGCATGTTTAATGCAAGTAAAACTTGTAGTCTTGTTATGTACACTTTGGCAGAAGTTCTAGTGATATACGGTTGATCGTAACCTAATTTCAGGGCATACAAACAAGCTTGCATCTCATTTAAAGAATTTAGCCACTTTATCCTCTTCAAGAGATCTAGTTTAGAAGAATCCAAAGTAGATGGGCATGTTCTGAGCTCTTGTTCTTGGGCTTTTGATGATTGTTCCTTATCTGGCTCACAAGCATCTCCCCTTTGATTACTATGTTGGATGATCTCAAAATGACTCGAGCTGGTCGAACTAATCTTTCAGCTTGAAGCAGATTCCTCCAAGAAGTGTTTTATGTACTTCGTAGTGAAATCCTCCCCCTCCAAAATCACTTCTTTGAAAAACATATACTAATGATGATTGGTATGTATTGGTTCATTTCCATAACAGTCAAGCTTGATAATATTTCTTATATTTGATGCATCTCTCAATCGGAGGAGATAAGGGAGAAGTTCAACATTCAATATGCCATCAGGCTCACCTATGTCAAAAGTATCTGGATATATACCATTTTCTTCCGGGTTTACAAACCCCTTAAATAGACAATCATCAGTAAGCAAGGTGTTACTAGGATTAAACTCTTTATCATTTGCCCAAATGGCAAGCAAGCACTTAAAAACACCTGGCTTGTCCGGTCTATATAATATCTATGTAAGTGGTTTGTAGCATTGATCTTGCCCCATAATTTTATAGAATGGAAAGTGTTTCTCTGCAAGCTTCTCCATCAAATGAACCATGTAATTCACATTCTTGATTAACGCACTTGACCATAGGCACACATGAAAGTGCTCAAATGATCTATCCAAGAATTGAACACAACCATTTCAAAGCACAATCCATGTTCTCTTAAAAATTTGTATGCTTTTGTGTTTATCAAAAGGATTATTGGACTTGAGGAGCAAAATTCCATTCAGGTCAAGTACAAGTAATTTCTTTGTTCTCATAGATGGAGAACATTGAAACACACATATCTACATAAACATCATATAAAAATATGAAGATAAAAACTCAAAAGCGAATTGTATTTTATATTTCCAAACAAAAGATCGGCTTTATAACCTATCTCAACATCTCATAGTCCACCAAGTGGGAGACGTTAAGATCGATTATAAAATCAATATTAGTCTTTCATCTTAGTCTCATGCTCTTTGTGAGGGAGTTCATAAGATCAGTTTTAAAACCTTCTTAGCCTCTCATGCTGAAAACCAAGATCAGATTCAAAACTGATCATATCCTCTCATCATTGGTAAAAGACAAACTAAGTTCAATAATTGTTCTTAGTTCTGTAATAATATAGCACTTGCAAAATTTACATGAACAATTCAATTTTGAAAGCCTTAATCAGTTCCAAAGATTCACTACAATTCAAAATATAAATTTACATAAATGCCTCTGAAACCATTGAGGATTTATGACTTCTGACTTGCTTTTTTGGATGCGAATATCTACTGGGCCATTTTCTCAATATCCTGTACACCTGTCGACCCTGCCAATTGTTGCTCAGTTGAAGTCTGCATGTCTACACCGTGCGATTCCTCTTGGTTTTTTGTAGTTTCATCCTCTAGGTTTTCCCATACTCTCAACTCTTTAGATGCGGAGACTAGATTTGAGCACGTGCCATTCACTTCAATCTCATCTTGATTCCTGCCTACAAATGCAAGCATCTTTCTCTTTAGCTTCAATGACTCTACGGTGGCAATTCCCTCTGTGAAGGCATCAACAACACATTGATCTAGCTGACAGAAGTACTCAATGAAAGAAGAGATAAAATTTTCATTCCGCAAATGTTTGGGGGCTTCCTCCTCATTAGTATCTTCACCATTCTTGGAATCCTCGTTATATAATCCAAAACATAGAGATGGCTTGGTCGAATTCTTCTTTGATTGATTTATCATTAGACCACGAGATTCTTTGCAAACCACACCCAAAACAACCAAATCTCCAAGGGCATCTTTAAACAAAGCATCTTTTGAAGACTCTGTGTCATACGCACCCACTTGATACTTGAATTGCAAGTGTAAGCCTTTGATTGCTTCTAACAAATATGATACATTTTTTACCAAAACAAAGGCGAGTAATCCATATTTGGGTGCTTCTTGTGTTATTTCGTTTAGCATTACAAATAATCTTTCAAAGAAAGACACGTTCCACTCTTGTTCCAGCGATGCCTGTGTATCAAGAACAACTACTCCAATTCATCGTCGTTATGTGTATCTATTCATACACTCTAGTCCCTCTAACTTGCCTCCAACATTTTTGGTCTTCCATTGCATCTCTTTGACACTTTGACTAGAGGTACCAAATTTAGAGTTATGTATCCAAGTAAGGAATGTCACAGCAGTTTGAGGTAGCATTGCATCTGTCATCTTGCTGGGAGTTAAGTGGTCTTTCAACCACTCGTTGGCAATATCCAAATATAGTCTGATACTTGTCATTGGTGATGTCATAAAATTGTTTCATCTCCTCCCAACTCTTACCTAGATTGTCTAGTGACTTTGCCTTGAGGAAAGTAGCAATCTCTGGCTGAAGGACTTTGTCACTTTTCATTTCCTAGCACCTTTCATCCATGGTTTTGATGCTTGCTGCCTTGGAACCAAAATATCAAGATTTTCCCAAAATTACTAATATGATGTTCATGTAAATTGAATGAATAGGAAGCTATGTTAATGCAACCCACCATGATATCAGCCCTATCTTCTTTTTGGTGACCGCCAAGAAGTTTATTAAGCAAGAATATACGATGCGCCACCTCCAAACCTTGGACGTGAACATACCGCTCCATCCAAAAAATACAGTCCTTGAATAACGAATCAAGTATTGATATTATATTTACATGAAGGTGTAAAGACGAATAGTAAAGTTGCATTTGAATTCATGCATGATAAGAACCAAATAAAAAAGAAAGCTTGTGTTGCGTACCTGCCACCACTAGATAAACAACAGCCAACCACCCATCATCACCCAGTGTGGTTGCAACCACTGCTATATCATATCTCACATGCTCCTTTGTGTGCTTGTTCCATGCAAGGACCCCAACTTCCCCCTCCAACTCAAAGCCCATTGGAATGATAAGTAGCATGAAGTCGGCCACCCACTTGACATTCTTTCCCATCCTCTTGTCGACCTGTCTTTGTTAGCTACCTTCAAGAAGAACTCATTTGCCTACATGTAAGCACCATTCTTCTTTCCAGCAATAAATTCCATGCCAATAGAGATATAGTCCCCAACAACATAAGCACACAATAAGGTATCTCCATGGCTAACAATCTCATCCATAGGCGAAGGAGGATAATACATAAAACTAAATTGCTCCTTAATTTCAATCTCCATTCCTTCATTTTCAACAATTACAATACAATGAAGCTATTTAGTATTACTCACACACTTGGAATGGCAGGGATCAAAAGTGTAACATAGCAACTATGGAGGAGAGCTTACCATGACCTATCTTAGTAGTATCCTCATCCTTATCCAATGGGGGCATCTCATCTTTTTATTTGTCTTTAATGGGTGGAGTCAAATCAAATGATAGTTTCAGAAAATCAACACAAATTATAAGAGCCAGATTCATGAGACTTTCCAAGTAAGCATGTCATATAAAGCTTTATGATATTACCTTCTTTTTTTTGCTCAAAACATCTGTTCATTTCACTCTTTTGCTCACACACCTGAGACTCTCTTTATCCATAAGTTTTTTAGATGTTGCATACTGCATGTAGTTTTCCCTCTCTCTGGTCAACACCTACCCCTCGCTAAAGCCAACCCGCTAAAGATAATGTGCAAGCTCCCACTATGATAACCCACGCATGGATTTGCAATACATGAATGTTGCAGGGTTACAAATCTCTAGCCACCCTCAAGTCCTCCAAATCCATCATTGAAGAAACCCCCACTTTCTCAAGGAAGGTTTCCTTCAAGAACCATCTAAAGGACAAACAAATGAATTAGCGACTTGGCTATTATCACCACACTTAAAATCATTCTTCCAAGTGCAAGACATGAAACATGCACCCCCTATACTCTTATCTCTAGATGGCATGTAGTAGATCTCTTGCATTCTCTTATTTGCATCCAGGAGAACAAGGAAAATAAGCCTCTTCTTATTCCTCAACTCAACATTGGCAAGATATTTTAGCTTTGCCAATATGATGAGGGAGTCATGACCATCATAGCGCTAAGAAAAAACCTTGGATTTCCAAACATCCCCATTTCTGGGATCAAAATTGTTGAGAACCTTAAAGTCCACTGCAAAGACAAATATAAATATGATATGTAAAACAATAAACAATGAAATAATCCCATGAAAATAGACATGAACTCACCATTCCCATTTTGTCAGCATACCTTTTGTGAGTCCTGGTTTTCTCTTTTGCATCACAGTCTCGAAGACTTGGCTAGACTTGGCTTGATAATCACATACTCATTCAATCTGCAAATTCCCAAACACATTAGCATACAACACCATACACACTTTATGTTTCGAAATATGAAATACATATTCACCTCCTAATAAACAGGTGGACTTACGAGTTCATTCTCTACAATCCCACCAACAATGCAATTTCAGAGGTGCTGCGTGGGTCTATCACCATGCACACAACTCGCATGTGCCTTGAATTTTTCTCCATGTATGTTTCGAAAATTAGCTGCATCCAAGCAGTATGCAGCGAGGCAGCACATAGCCCAATATTTGCCATGTAGGACCTGGAGGCCTACTCCAAGCACTCACTAAGAGAGACCTAGAGATGGATGGGATTCATTGGCAGATGATGAGAGTGGTGGGATATTTGGGGAAGGAGTGGCACATTGATCCTCCCAGTATGTCAAAGCAGAATGCCCCCAAATGGCACCTCTCACTTTGGGAGGGTAGGCCCTTGAGGGAGGTCTAATGGGATCTAGGAGAGTGGTTTTGGCCCTTTATGGCAGCCTTGCTAAGCAAGTGGATGAGGTTTTCTTCTTTTCCTACACCACATGGATTGGTAGGAGGCTTCAAATGGACTCTTTGATGTGGACCCCTTTGAGGGATAGGCATTGGGTTACCCAGAGAGTGCCTTCGGAGGTCCGTTCTAGGTTTTGGATGCGGTTATGGTCCAATTTCTGGCTGAGGAAGATTTCCTACTTCTTTTGGTTGGCCGCCCACGGAGGATTGCCCATCGGCCCGTGGTTGGAGCAGATGCAGGTGGAGGGGCTATGTCATTGCTGCTCTGTTGGTTTTCTAGAGACAATCCCTCACTACCTCTAGAGCAGCAAGGATTTGGATGGGAGCCCTCAGGATTATGACCTGTATGCAGAGCCTTTGGAGGGATTACACATGGCGGATGTTGGCTTGGTTGATTGAGGGAGGATACGCATCCCAAATTAATGAGATCTCCCAAGCTTACTGGATACATGGTCAGAGAATTCAAAGGATAGAGCTCAACGAGGTAGTCCCTCCTGATAGCCTTGTTCCTCCTTCTCCTCCGGAGGACAGCATATGGGAGGTAGTATCTAGTATTACTACATGGAACATTTGGGTTGCTTGCTGTAGTCCGGTGACCCTCGGCTACCTTGGTCGCCATCTAGAAGGACATCATCTACACCCTATGCTCCACCTAGGAGCATGGGACCCCAAGCTCTAGGGTGGTTGTCGCGAGGCGCGCTCGATTCTGCAAGGCTTGGCTTGCAGGAGTTTTTAACATATTCAGTCCACAAGGGAATTTTTGGTTATATAGTCCCCCCACCTGGTTTTGTTAGCCCCAGTACCAAAGATCCCCTAGGCAATGAGCTGGGTTTCTCTAGAACAGGCCGTTTTTCTTTCAGCCTTTTTTGGTTTTTTCCATACTTAGCACCTTTAGGGCTGCTGTTTTGTATGAAGTATTTCAAACATCAAAATAAGGTTCTTTTCTTTGAATAAAAAATAAAAAATTCAAAGCATTACAATTAAGGAGGTTAGAATAAGAAAATTCAAAACAAAAAGATAATGAAAACACGTCTCAAGTTTATGAGACATGTTTTACACCTTCCAAAGGCCTTAGTTATATAATAGTTATGTAATTAAGATTTGCTTTTTGGCATCAAGCAATATATGCAAAAATAGACCAATGCAAAATTGAATCCAATTTGGGTATGCTTATGGTCATTCTCTCACCCCTCGTTGACCCACTGACCAAATGCTTGGGTTGGTGTGTGTTATTAACTAGAAAAGAATTCAATGCATGAGGCTAGACGCTAGGCATGGCGACGCTCGAGTGCCATGGAGGAAAAGGGAACGTGAGGGACGAAGTGTTAACATAGGTGGGGAAAAAAGATTAAGAGGGGTAGGAATGAAGAGAGGGACTATGGCACAAGGGGGAAGGAAGAAGGGAAAGAGGAGCATGTACATGATGGGAGGTGGAATGTAGAGATGGAGACATCAAGGGAAGAGAGTCATGCTTTATTGGAAAGATGGGAGGGAAATCAAAGTACTAGCTAGGTGGCTTTACAAGAATGAGCGTGTTCCATCAAGGAATAGCCCCCTCCTTTTATAGCCAAGAGAGGGGGTCTCTCCCAATAAATGCATCCTCCCACATGCATGGTTATGTGGAAGAGTGTCCCATGTGGGCTAGGTGGTTACGCACTCTCAATTGTGTGCGACAACTGGGCTAGGTGGTTACGCACTCTCAATTGTGTGCGACAACCCTTTGCCTCATTTTTCCACATACATCAACCCCCATATCCCAAGTCTAAGATACTCCCTTAGCCTCTTCCTAATTTTATAATATGTTCAAACATCTAGGAGGACAAGTGGAGGGTTGGCACAAGGAATCTTGCCACCTCATCCTACTTTCCCATTATTTAACTTGCATTCTTGTACTTTCTACACCCCCCCCACATGGGCCTATCCTACATGGAGGGAATAATCCAATATAATATCCATCTCCACCTATTTTTTATTACTTCTCCCATGGTCCTTGGGCCATATCTCACTAAATGCAAGCGTGGGACTACCTAGGTGGAGGGGTGGTGCATGGAGGACCCATGCCACCTTATCATTTTATATTATTACCACCATGGATAATGTACAACACACCTTATGGGTCCTCTTACATGGAAGGGTGGCACATGGTCATGCCCTGCCACCTCAACCCTGGGCCTTATGCACACCATATTTTATTATACTATTGCCACACATACAAGCACACACACATATTTATGCCTTTTACTTTGGTCAAATTTATCCATAACAGTTCCCCCCCCCAGGTAGGGAATGCACAGCATTTTCATGCCTGGGACCATCATGCACAAAGAAGGGCTTGAGATAACACTTGTTGATCACCTTCTTGCCATATGGCTCATGCAGCTCTTGAACTTGTACAGACCCATTGCTACGTTCCTTGATGGCTTTGTATGGACCATTCCACAGTGGCAAGAACTTCTTATCCATTTGGTGGTCCAATCTGTTATCAAAGCATAGCACAACATCCCCCTCAGCAAAGTTTCTTTCCCATCCCTTGTGAAATTTAGCATCCAAGCAGGCCTTTTATCGATTTCTTTGGATCTCTATTTGATGTAGTGCAAGGCGTCGAGTTTCATCTAACTTCTCAAGTTGTACCAACCTAGCCTCTACATGTTCATCTTCTATCATCCTCTATTCTTGTGCCAATCTCAAGGCTAGAATCTCTATCTCTAGGGGTAAAACTGCCTCGGTACCGTACACCAACTCAAAAGGAGTGTGACTTGTAGACGTTTTATGAGTGATGTTGTAAGCATCTGCTTTGTTCTTGGTCTCTTTTCCTTTTCACCATTGCCTCAGAAAAGACAAATAGAAAGAAAGCAAATAATATTCTTCGGTTTTCTTCCATCTCCTTGAGTCACCTATAACGAATTTAGGTGAATTTAAGCCCCTAGATTGATTTTAGCCCTTATAAATATGAGCCTTTAGATTGATTTTAATTAATGTCAATCATGAAGGTTTTATTCAAATAGCGAAAAAACTCGTGGGTAAAAGCATATCTTTGCTTTTTAAGTGAAAAGCATACAATTTTAATATTCTCAGCTTACTTTTTTCATTTCAATCTAAAACATTGTTAGTTTAAATCAACTTATTATAAATTTTGTAATTCATTCCGTCATTCCCCTTAGGCGGCCTACCGTACCCTAGTTTTGTTTTTTTACCTTCTTGCTTGTTCTAGATTCAATTTGAAGATTACTCTATAGATATTGCGAATTAATCTGACTCTATCCGTTTGCAGACAATCCTGCTTCAAAATCATGATAACCAATTTGAGCAATCAACAGCCATGGGCGACGAACTACAAAGAGAAAAAATAGAATCAAATCTTTTGTTTGTTTCACCTTGTTTCTTGCATGTCTAATCGACCGCGATATTATTGATGGCAGCCAGTATCATGTTTCAAAGAGAATTGATCGCGATCTGAGTGATGTTGATTGCAGCCAGCATCTCATAAGAGTACTCTATAGATATTTTGAATTAATCTAACTCTATCTGTAAGAGTACTCTTTAGATATTGCGAATTAATTTAACTCTGTCCGTTTGCAAGCCTTCAATCTAGAAGTGACTGTTGAATTAGAATTTACAGTGGATTACGATGAAAATTTTCATACAATTGTGATATTGTGTGCGATGAATTGGAATTTACATTGGATTACGATGAAAGTTTCCATAGAATTGTGATATTGTGTGCGATAAGAAGAGAAAGATGGATCATGGATTGAAATTGTGGGACTGCAATCCAGTAGATCTAATACGTTCTGTTAGTTGTTAGCATAGAGGCAACGGGCGACTCCATCTCTCTTTCTTGGTTTGTACTTCAATGAACACTATATATGAAAACACCCTCGTGTGTCTCTTTGCATTGTTCTCTCATAGTCGCAAGTCTTCGATGTTCCCTTCACAATGGTTATGGGCACACAGCGCAACTCGCTCTTGCTCGCTTGCATGATCTAGGGCACTAGTTCACCTCCTAGCCTTACTCACTCCTCCAACATCCTCATAGTTTGCTCATCTTACACCTGATACTATCCTCCGCATGTCGCCATGGCTTTTGACCCAATCTCCCTCCTTAATTCACGCATCCTTGAATGTCTCGAAGGTCCAAACTATGCCATCTGGAAGTGGAAACTTCAAATGGTCTTGGAAGAAAAGGGGCTTTGGGGGATTGTGAAAGGTGATGAGACCGATCTATCTCTCACAACCCAACCAACGGTTGAAGCAGTGAGCAGAACTTCTACTCCAATCGTTGTACCTCCACCCACGGCCCCAGGAAGTACCTCGACTGAAGGAATCAATCCTACAACTGCAACTACACCCGTGCCCACGAATGCAAGTGCAACAACCTCCCAAGCTCCCCCAATCCAGGCATATCACGTCAGAGAACACCAAGCCAAGCTCATTCTTTGCTTGACTCTTGGCGAAATCCCTGCAAGCAAAGTACAAGACTATGATACAGCAAATGACGTATGGGAGCTTCTCCGAGCAACTTATGAAGAATGCAACATCAGCGGTCTTCTTATCATGCAATGCATTCTCAGCAACACCAATATGAAGGAGGGGGAACCAGTCGCTCCTCACATCGAACACCTCAAAGGCTTAGCTCGTCAACTCGCAGTACCTAGAGCACCTGTCCCTCCTTCTCAACTAGCTTTTACAATTCTTGGACACATGCCCCCATCTTTTCAGTCCCCCATCATGACAATCGAAGGCAAGGGGGAAGACATCACCGTCCATAATGTCAGTACCCGTCTTTTGCAAGAAGAAGCACACCACAAAGCGTTGGCTCCCAAGGCAACTCATGCTCTACTTAGCGGACCCATCCTTCCCACACCCAAAAATCTTAACCCCACCCTAGACGAGGAGTGCAACCAGCCAACCGTTCAAAGGCCCAACAGAATGTACATGCTACTACTGCAATGAGATTGGTCACATTGCAAAAGACTGCCCCAAAAGGGCCAAAGACTATCGCATGCGCGAACAACTTCGTGCACACTTTGCCAGTGCAATGGGAGATGTCCCACCCAAAGCTCTCATGGCTCGGCTTATGACGACACGGAGTTCGCATTTGCATTCAAGGGAATGCCCGATCCCAAAACAACATCCGATTCTCATTGGTACCTCCACTCTCGAGCAAGCTCCGATATGAGCTTTGATCTCAAAGCCTTCTTCACATACACTGCTCTTCCACAGGGAAGAGATGTCATCATCGGCAACAACGAAACAATTCAAGCTCTCGGTACCGACACTGTCCACATCTCCCTTTCCACTGGCGAAAAAGGTATCATACACGATGTCCCGTATGTCCGTGCTCTTGCCAAGAATTTGCTTGTTGTAGGGGTTCTTAACAGATGAGGTCTCGCCATCACCTTCCTCGGTTGCAACTGCAATATCTCTCATCACGGATGCCTCTAGGCCACCGGCCTCTACCAACTTCATGCAACAACCATCTGTCCCCATCCGTCACAACGAACTCTAGCATCGCTACCTTGGGCACATCAATACCAAGAAGCTCAAATGCATGGCCAAAAATCCCTCGCAGACGACTTCAACTATACGCCCAAAAGGACGTTCGAGTTATGCTCCGACTGTGTCCATGGTAAAGATCACAAAGAGCCCTTCATCATCGTGCTGGCCACAGATCCACAGGTATCCTCAACTTCATCCACAGCAACGTCTGTGGCCCTCTTCCGACAACCTCCCTTGGCGGCTCCCGCTACTACGTCACCTTCATCGATGACTTCTCTCACTACACCTTCATCTATTTCCTTCCCAACAAAGACAATGTTTTTGACAAATTCCCAGATCTCAAAGCCTTCATCGAAACACAGATCGATCGACGAATCAAACGTCTTCGCTCTGATAATGGCGGAGAGTATTGCAGCCATGCGTTTGCCAACTTTTGTGCAACTACAGGAATACAACAGTTCCACAAACACCCGAACAAAATGGAATAGCTGAAGAAAAGAACAGGGTCATCGAAATGAGCCGTTGCATGCTTCACCACAAAAACATTCCTCGCTTCCCGTGGGCCGAGGCCGCGTCCACTGCTATTTACAACCTCAACCGTGCGCCCACTTCTGCTATTGGGCTTCACCACTCCCTACACTCTCTGGCACTCGTCTCAGAGTTTTTGGATGCCCCGTCTTCACGCATGTCCCTGCTGACACCCGAGACAAACTCCTAATTACCGTGGATACAAGGTATTCCACCCCCTTACTCGTCGAATTTGCATTTCACGTAATGTTTTGTTCGTCGAAGATGAACAACACGCTGATCCCGTATCGAATTCTCTCTCAACACACTCCCTCTTCCACTTCGCATGCGCGCCACTTGTCATTCCCACATTTGGAACCGCACATTCCACTCCACCGTCCCCTCCAGATCCTCCACCCAATCATCATCCATCTCCCCCACGTCGACCTGGCAAAGCACTTATGCATGCCACCTCTCCCGTCTCACAACACACACCCCCCAAGATATCGCCACGAGTAGCCAATCCCCACTACCCCGCCATGTCTATATTGAACCCCACGACCCCCCCCCGATAGGCCACACGACCAACCCAACATATCACCATCCGTCTTTGACCAATCATCCTCCCATGCACCCCCCACACCTGCCACCTTGCATGATGTCCCGCCAGAAGCCCCCAGACGCTCTCTGCGTACTCGCAATCCTTCATCTCGCTATGATGAATCCTTCCTCCTCCAAGATGATTCAACGCCTCTAGAACCTTCGTCCCTCTACGAAGCCCAAAACTCTGCGCACTGGCCGCATTGGGAAACCGCGATGCACGAAGAGCTTGCATCAATGGAAAAAAATCACACATGGGAACTGGTTCCCCTCCCTCCAAGGTCGTCATCCCATTTCAAGCAAATGGGTCTTCAAATTGAAGTACTCCCTTGACGGCACAATCTCTCATTTCAAAGCTCGTTTGGTTGCCAGAGGATTCACCCAAACTGAAGGGGTTGACTGTATAGATACTTTCACCCCTGTGGTCTGAATCGCTTCCATCCGTCTACTCCTTGCTGGGCAACGATGCACATACATCAGCTCGACATCCAAATAGCTTTTCTCCATGGCGATTTGAATGAAGACATCTATATCGTCCTCCTCCAGGAGTCAATTATGCTGATGACATGGTCTGCCATCTCAAAAAGGCCCTTTACGAGCTCAAACAAGCTTCACGTTCCTGGTGTGTAAAAATAGATACTATTTCCTCTCCATTGGCTTCCAGCGATGCTACAGAGATCCTAGTCTCTATACATGCATTTCATCGTCCCTCTTCCTAGTCGTTGCACTCTACGTTGACGATCTGATTGCAATCTGCAATGATCCCCAACGACTTGCCACATTCAAGCAAGAAGTTCAGCAAGTGTTTCCTATGACAAACTCTGGCCCTCTGCACTACTGCCTAGGCATTCAAGTGCATCGAGTTCCTTCTTCTGGATCACTCTACCTTCATCAACAACGATACAACCACAACATGCTGGTCAAATACAACCTTCAAAATAGTACATCTGTTTCCACCCCACTTGATCCCAACACACGACTAACGACCCTCATGAGTCCCTCCACTGATCATGAACGCCAGCAGATGGCTCTGATCGGCTCCCTTATGTACGCCATGGTCTGCACCTCTCCATCGCAGTCACCAAGCTTGCCCAAATCATGACCATCAATCCAGGTCTTGAACATTGGAATGCTGCCAAATGCGTTCTACGATATCTCAAGGGCACCTCAGCGTTTGGTCTCGCCTATCGTCAATCTACGGCCAATCCAACAAGTTTTGCTGACTCAGATTGGGCGGGCGATACAGATGATTGAAAGTCTATGAGCGGCTATGTTTTCTTACTTGCTGGAGGTCCAATTTCACGGGGATGCTCAAAACAACGATCAATTGCACTCTCTTCAACAAAAGTCGAATACATATCCCTTTGCCAAGCAGCTAAAGTCTAACATGTGTGGCTCAAAACCCTCACCAACGACACAAATGATCCAACATGTCGACATCCAATATCACTTCCTTCAGGATCTTGTCCACCGAGGGGAACTCAAGCTCCATTACTGCTCTACAACAAACATGCTTGCATAATAATTATCAAAGCCTTCCCTAAAGACCGTTTTCAATTTTTACGCACAGGAATTGGCCTGCTTCCACCACCTCACCTCCCACTGGATTGAGGGGGGGATTGTGGGATTGCAATCCAGTAGATCTGATACATTCTGTTAGTTGTTAGCATAGAGGCAACGGGCGACTCCACGTCTTGCCCTCTCCCTTTCTTGGTTTGTACTTCAATGAACACTATATATGAAAACACCCTCGTGTGTTACCCTTACTCGGGTTTTTCAGTATTCGAGTCCATTGTCGTCTCTTTGCATTGTTCTCTCACAGTCTCAAGTCTTCGATGTTCCCTTCATAGAAATCTGAAACGTGAATTGAAGCTTCGGTTTGCATACAAACAAAAGAAAGTAAAGATCTAAAGGAATCACAGAAAGAAACCACAGTAGGTGATCATAGTAGCAATCGAGATTATGACTGTATAGATCACTGCTCAATGGTGATGAACGACGAAATCCACTCGGCCAGAAGCGATAGAGGTTCTAGAGTTGGATCGGCATTTCGAATTGTTGATAGAAAGAGCAAGAAGAGAACAATCAAAATCAATCGCATCATAATAAGCTAGAAGCACTGCTTACTTTGGCAATGTAGTCCTCCTTGATTGCAGAGACCATCACAAATTCATGTGTCTCATACTAAGTCTTCGTGATATGAACGTGAAAGAGATTAACGATCAAACGTGAAGAATGAGACTCACTTCTGAAACTGACGCTAACTACCCACGATTGAATGTGCCACGTTTTGACAACTAATCCAATGGCCCACAATGGTCTCCCCAATCTAACGATGGAGAATTCCCCAATCGTCCTCCCCCAAACCTCTCCTTAGGAGAGAAAAAGATAAGGTAATAGAGTGTGTGAATGTTGTTGTATTCACCAATTTTCACTTGGAGGTGAGTCTTCCAATTATACAAATACTCAATGTAAACTATCTATCTAGGATGAGAGTTACATGAATAGGAGCAATATAATCAGTTTTGTCTTCATCTTCCATCTGAACATTAGCTTTGATGAAACTGCTCCCGAATCAACAGCTTTTTCATGAACTTGATATATTTCACTCCTGTCAAGTGAATGAAAAAGATAAAGTTGTAGGCCTTATGCTCTTATTCTTCATCACGTTGAGGATCAAAATTTTTAACATTGTCTTCTTCATATAAGAGTTTTAGTAAGAAAGAACAAAATGTTTTTGTAAGAAATTTGAGCTTGCAGAAGTCCTGCCAAGCGTCACTTTTATTGAAGAGGAGAGTCTACATACCTGCCACCATCTAACAAGAAAACATGATAAGGACCAACTTAATCTTCAGTTTGGAAGATAGCATCGTAAACACTACTCCCTTGTTATCAGGGTTGCAATAAAATAGAAGCTTAACAAAAAACTAAAGCAGCTTGGTGTAAAGGTAAGAGAATAAATAGATGTGTTTAAAGAGCATGAGGTGGAATAAAAAAGTGGAAACAATTAGAGGGAGCTAGATAAGTAAGTGAGATTGAGTTTTCGATGTTGAGGGAGAAGATAGAAAGGTTATGATAGTGTATGAAGGAGGAACATGGGGATAACGAAAAAAAGGGGGAATAAATAAGGTAGAAGTTTTAAAAAGGTAGAGAAGGGGACGGTAGAAGAATTTAAATTTGAGACATGAGTTGTAAGTAAGAAGGGGAAGAAAAAATAAATTAAAAGGAAGAGGAGGGAGAAAGAAGGGAGAATAGAGAAGAGCAAGAAAGGAGATCGGTTAGGACAACAAAGAACTACTTGGGGAAATTTTAAGGAACTTAAGGGGTGATAGGTTGATGTGAAGGCGATAAGTGAGGGCGAAATTTTAAAGGAACTTAAGGGGTAGTTGGAAAAAGGGGGTAAATAATAAAAGTAGCACAACAAAGTAAAGTAATGAAGCTAATAACATGTAAGAATAAAGGGAAATTTCTATAAAGGCATAATAACTCGAAGAAACTTAGTAAAGAAGCTAAAGTAAAAGGAAGGACAGGGGGGGTTAAATTGAAGGGAAAATAAAGCGGGAAAACAAAGAGCAAATATAAAAACTAGAGGAGGGAAAAAGAAAGGAGAGCAAAGGGAACAAAAAAAATAAGTAAATAGAAAAAGGAGGGAAAGATACATATATAGAGAAGGGGGAGGAAGGGAGAATATGAATATATAGAGAGAGGGGGGGGAATTAGAAGGGGCGAATCTTAGATATAAATCTTGAGAAGGGGGAAATAAGATGTATGTATAAAGGGGGGGGGGGGGGGGGCGGGGTGCTTTTGATTAATCAAGAAAGTAGGAAAAGAGGATTAGAGGAACCTGTGAGTCCATTGCGCACGGATGGGAGAGAAAAGACGTGGCAAGCAGAAAATGATGGCGGGCATGAAACACGATGAGCTTTCTTGTTGCGACGAGGAGAGGAGGGACGGTCTATGAGAATGCTCAGTAGTGCAGAGGACAAAATTGGAAGGCTAGCGAGTCTACATACAGGGGCCAGTAGTCAGGACAGGAGCCGCCAATGCAGCAATCAAGGCCAGAGGTGGCCATAACGGGCTGAGGGGGCTGTCAGACGTCTAAACGTCCAAGAGCTTACAGCTGGCTAGAGGTGGCAGGGAAAGTAGGTAGGAAGGAAGGGGGGGGGCGGGGGGGGTTTTGGGTATTTATAGCATAGGTCGGTTTCAATAACGAGGGGTCAAAAAAGGAGGGATGGAGAAGCAAGCAATCAAGGAGGAAAGGGAAGCAGCAAATGTCACGCACAGGGGGGAAATTAAATGGAGTGAGAAAAAAGGTTTGGATAAATAGGGGGAAGAGGGGATAATTAGGGAGAAATTAAAAGGGGAAGGGGGGAACTAAATGGAGTGAGAAAAAAACTTGGGATAATTAGGGAGAAATTAAAAGTGGAAGCGAGGGGGGGGGGGGGGGGGTTGTTGATTAGAAAAAGGTTATATTAAAAAAGAAAGGAAAAAGGTAGGAAAGAATTGAGAAGTAGGAAAAATTTGAGAAAAATTAGGGAGAACTAGGAAAAAATAGGGAGTGTTAGAGAGAGAGAAAAAAGGGGGGAGGAAAAAAAAAAAAAGAAAAGGAATAAATTAGGGAGAGAAAATAAGAAATGAATAAATAATTAAATAAATATTTATTAATAAAAGACAAAAATAGGAGATGCGAAAGTAATCAAATATAGGACATTAAAAAAGGAAAATGAGAAAAAAATAGAAATAATTAGAAAAAGGAAGAAAAAGTGAGAATAATTAGGGGAAAATGAAAGAATTGGGAACAATTAGGGGAGAAAAAAGGGGGGTAAATGGGAAGCGAATTAAGGGGAAGGGGGGGGGAGGATCCAGAGAGAAAGGGGTACAAAGTGCATGCGTGCGTGCATTGATATAATACTAGCAAATATATCAATGACCACATCCCTAAAGTCTGTGAATGTCCATAGCAACCATCTTTGCATAGGCATAGCCTTGAGACTAATGAAAAATGATCTCGATATAGCTCACCAATAATAGGGCCAGTGCATGATTGGGTGTAGCCAATCGTGAAACCACTTTTGGGATGCGCTACGATGTGCGCTAGTGGGCGAGATTACAAAATCGACGGGCGGGTCACGATGATGTGGAAAAGCACACATGCTCACTGTTTTTATTCCTAATGTGAAAGAGAGGGCTCCAATTCAAATTTTTTACCAACCGCCACCACTCTAGCTTCCTTTGTTGATCAGATCTATTGCAACTATCATACATGCCTCTGCAATCTGTGATCACCATGTTGATGCCTCCTCGTGTATTTTGATTAATCAAGAAAGTAGGAAGAGAGGATTAGAGGAACCTGTGAGTCCATTGCGCACAGATGGGAGAGAAAAGACGTGGCAAGCGGAAAATGATGGTGGGCAGAAACACAGTGAGCTTTCTTGTTGCGACGAAGAGAGGAGGCACAGCCTATGAGAATGCTCAGTAGTATAGAGGACAAAATTGGAAGGCTAGCAGGTCAACACACAGGGGCTAGCAGTCAGCACAGAAGCCGCTAACAGCAATCAAGGCCAGAGGTGGCCATAACGAGGTGAGGGGGCTGCCAGACGTGTAAAGGTCCAAGAGCTTGCAGCTGGCTAGTGGTGGTAGGGAAAGTAGGTAAGAAGGAAGGGGGGGGGGGGCTTGGGTATTTATAGCATAGGTCAGTTTCAATAACGAGGAGTCAAAAAAAGAGGGATGGAGAAGCGAGTAGTCAGGGAGGAAAGGGAAGCAGCAAACGTCACGCACAGGGGGGAAATTAAATGGAGTGAGAAAAAGGTTGGGATAAATAGGGGGAAGAGGGGATAATTAGGGAGAAATTAAAAGGGGAAGGGGGGAACTAAATGGAGTGAGAAAAAAAGTTGGGATAATTAGGGAGAAATTAAAAGTGGAAGCACGGGGGGGGGGTGTTGATTAGAAAAAAGGTTATATTAAAAAAGAAAGGAAAAAGGTAGGAAAGAATTGAGAAGTAGGAAAAATTTGAGAAAAATTAGGGAGAACTAGGAAAAAATAGGGAGTGTTAGAGAGAGAGAAAAAAGGGGGGAGGAAAACAAAAAAAAGAAAGGGAATAAATTAGGGAGAGAAAATAAGAAATGAATAAATAACTAAATCAATAGTTACTAATAAAAAAAGTAGGAGATGTGAAAGTAATAAAATATAGGACATTAAAAAAGGAAAATGAGAAAAAAATAGAAATAATTGGAAAAAGGAAGAAAAAGTGAGAAAATGAAAGGATTGGGAACAATTAGGGGAGAAAAAAGGGGGGTAAATGGGAAGCGAATTAAGGGGAAGGGGGGGGAGTATCCAGAGAGAAAACAGGAGAAAGGGGTAGAAAGTGCGTGCATGCATGCATTGATATAATACTAGCAAATATATCAATGACCACATCCCTAAAGTCTGTGAATGTCCATAGCAACCATCTTTGCATAGGCATAGCCTTGAGACTAATGAAAAATGATCTCGATATAGCTCACCAATAATAGGGCCAGTGCATGATTGGGTGTAGCCAATCGTGAAACCACTTTTGGGATGCGCCGCGATGTGCGCTAGTGGGCGAGATTACAAAATCGACGGGCGAGTCATGATGATGTGGAAAAGCACACATGCTCACTGTTTTTATTCCTAATGTGAAAGAGAGGGCTCCAATTCAAATTTTTTACCAACCGCCATCACTCTAGCCTCCTTTGTTGATCAGATCTATTGCAACTATCATACATGCCTCTGCAATCTGTGATCACCATGTTGATGCCTCCTCGTGTATTCTACGACGACGCCATTACAGTTTGCGACCACCATGTTGGTGCTTGCACCACGTGATAGGGCTCACGCATCTTTGAAGCCATGGACAAGATTCTTGGTAGACCATGAAAACCACAACGCTTAGTAGACCAACACCATGACCATGTCAAGGTGATGCACACTACAACCATGATGGCTAGTAGGCCCAGTGGTGGCCAACAACACTGCGATGGTCGATTTGATGGCTGTAACCATCCAACTAAAAACCAGATCCATCCAACCAACTTTTGTTTGCTACAATAGGACAAAACTAACCATCTAAGAGAGTGAAATGAAACAATAGTCATAGATAAATAAAGTTTTCTATTAGGGAGTGGTTTGTCGAATAGACTTTGCGATACATATTCGATTTCGGATTCCCACACTTTCTACTTTAATGTTGTGTTAATACTATCCTTTCTATTTAATGTTGCCTTTTATGTTACTTCCTTATTTAATTTCATTTCAGGCATGTGCATTGTTAGGACCTTATTCATTCATACCTTCCTCCAAAGCCCCCCCCCACTTAAATAGGCATTTTTTCCCTTTTGTATCCTTTATTTTGTTGCCTTATTTAATTTCAAATAAAGCATTTACATTGTTAGGACCATACGTACAAGTCAAGCATGTGCATTGAATAGTAGGGAAACATGCTCACTTGAGACTACCTTCAAAGCTATTGCACTTTATCCCTGCATCTCATCTTTTCTTTTCTACTTCCAAAATTTTTAAGTGTTAGATAATACCCTATACCTTTATATTGTCCACCCATACACACCACCTACTATAGCATGGATCCAAGATTATTTGACACAAGCACCTTCAATGAGGATGGGTTATATAAATATAAAGGCCGGTTAGCCATACAAGGAGCCACATCGGCCAATCAAGGGCCACTAGGGCTCAAAATTTGCTTTTTTCAGCCTATAGAATGGTAGCTCAAACAAACAATAGATGATCCACATGATTAACCAAAGGGTTGTATCACATCTGATGGTTGGATGTAGTAGTGTATACATGTGGGAAATGAATTGGCATTGTGGAAATGAATTGGTGCTATCACAAATAGGATTAACGTATATGCACTGTGGCTTCAAATCTACTTACCCGTTGGAAAGCAAAATCGTCTTGTTTTTTCTTGCCCAAGGGTAGGCTATTGGCCTACCCATGGGTAGGCTATAATAATCATTTTAGTTCTTTGTGAAAGTGAAAATTCAGAATTGTTTGATTTTCATTTGCATTTTTTGCGATTCAACCAAAGTTCCACTTTCTAGTTGTATAACATCTTGCTCCACTTTCTATTTGTATAACATCTTGCTATTTGTACCCCTTCTTTTCCTTCCCTTCCCTCTCTTTCTCCTCTTCTTCTTCTTCTCTCTCTCTTTGCTTCAAATTCGCTTTTCTACGCACCATCTCGAGCAAGTCACATGAATGAAATTCACCTTGTTTACCTTGTTTACGTCCCGAGTAAATAAATTGTAATATCATTCATGAGAGATCATGCATACACATCATCTTTGGGGAGACACAAAGCAAAGAGAATTTGCAAGTCTCTGATTATGTGTCCTTTGTACTAGTAGTTTAGTAACAAGCATAAGCAAAGCACGATTCCCAATATACATATAGTAAGGAATTCAATGGTGTAAACTTTCTCAACAGGATTGCCATCGATACATATTGAGACTCTTCTTTACTTGGCCAGCACTAGGACGTTTTTTCAAATTTTGAAATCCTGTGCTTCCACATGGCACAATATACACCCTTAGATTTTTTAAATTCTGAAAGCCCAAAAGCTTTGAAAGCTTTTGAAAAGCTGCGTAAAAAGCCAAGGCAAAACCTTTAAATATAGGCTCTGTAACGTAGGCTTTGCCAAATTCAATCAAGGTAGGCTTCCAAATCTTCTTCGAGATATACAGATTGGAATACCCTGCAATGCTCTTGATCGCTTCCGTTCAAACTTGTTACTTCACTGTTCCCTTCACATCCTCTCCCACCATCTTCTTCTGTGAGAACACCATTCGTATGCCTCAAGAATCCTCTACTTTGCTTGTCAATTGTGCGTGTTTCCTCTCAAACCATCAGAGAATTGCCTCTTGGTGACCTACGATGTGGATGAGTTTCATGCCAAGGAGTCGAAGTCCCGTGATCACTAGGGCGCTGGCAGTTTGAAAACCAAATTGAGACGACAAAGCGAGTCGAATTGTCGCATGCAGGTTTTTTCGCAACCTCTTCTTCATTTGTGTGAGTAACAATCCTATGAAACTGGCATTTCCATTCATCTCAGCGACTTCATCTCTCCATCAGAGATGGCGAAGACTGTCACTTTGAGCTGACTCGTGAGGATTCTTATGCCTTGCATGCTTTGGCGCTTTCTTCCACCTGCAGCAAATCCATTTCTCAAGGAGGCGTTGCAAAGGAGATTTCTTCCAACAAAAACACAAATCGGCGTTAAGGAGCTTCCAAAGTTCCCAAGAATCGTTCTTCTACGGTAGTCTCATTTCATTCTAGTGTAATTAGAGTAAGTTGATCTATTGATTTTATATGCTTCGTGTAACCGAGCCGTTCTTCTTTTCCCAGTGAGCATGAGGATTGGCTCATCGTGATAATTGAAGTTTATGGGAGTGTTGAGGGGCATGTTGTCATCTCTACTAGTATCTGCGCATCCTTCCGTTAGCTTTTGTCTATGAGCATTAGTGGCGACTCATGCTATTGAGTATTCATCGTCTGTAGCTCTAGCTTTGGGTTTTCCCCCCTTGCATGGCCATTGAATCCTTGGCAACGAGCTGGTAGGCTCTTAGCCCTTACTTCATGATTGATGGAGTTGTTCTTGCTAGTAGCTGTGGGGTGGTGTGCTTCATTCAAGGTACCGCTGCTCTCTGCCTAGTTGCCGTGCTTCATCTAGTGGAAAGTGCAATCAGCCGGATGCTATTGGTTATGCTGTTGGCTTTATGACTCTCTCTACCGTGTCTGGATTCCTTGACGTTGAGATCACGTTGAAGAGTGGATGTGAGCTTTCTTTGTGGTTCAGACTAGTGGCGCCTTGCTTTCGCGGCCCATGTCCTGTTTGCTACATCTTCCATTGCTGCTGACTCTGACGCTTCTTCACTGCTTTCCTTTGGTGCAGAATTGTTGGTATTCTCCTATGGTTTTGTTTTTCCACTGTATCTGTTTCCCTGATCTCAATCCCCTGTACGTGATCCCCTTGACGTTCATTACTTTCATCGTTGATGGAACTCGGAAAACATGAGGCGAGAATTCCATCTTTATATCGGAGGGTTCTATAGATCCTTGACGTTCATTGCTAAGTTCTTCGTTTCTTTGATGTCCACTGCTTTCTTTGTTAGTGAAACTGGAAAACCGGAGGCCGAGAATTCGAGTGGCACACGCTTCATAAAAAGCAGCTTGGAACAAACAATGTGTCGCGGAAGGATTGACCTAAAAACTAAGACCAAAAATAGCTTTTAAAAATTCATAAGATTCACACCCTTAGATCTTCATGAAGATGAACGTCTACAGTTTCAACACGTGGCTTCAGGAGGGTTTAGAAAGCTCAAACATCCCTCTAGGCTGCCTACCGTAACCAGTCGATTCGACCTCTAAGAGCAGCTTTAGACGGTACTCAAGTAGCCTCCTGAAAACTCGCCTCCGATATAAAACTAATAGTATTGAGAGATGCTTTCATCATTCCCACCACGATGGGTTCATAAAACATCAACTTCTTTAATACACGATTCATTCGCTGCGCTTGTGATGATTCAATAAGCTCTCCAGGTGGAAAAACATTAGTTATTCCGTCTTCCGAAGTTACTACTCTCGATGTCAGTTGTCGAATGATAATTTCTATATCAGATATTTATACTCCTTGAGATCCATAAATCTTTCAGATTTAGTCAATCAGAACCAATTGACGCTGTTCCACACTTATTCTAGCACTCAAAAAATGACTCCGAAGATTCCCAATTAGTCGTATAACACCCCTATTCCATTTTCTAGAAATATCTTCGATTCCCGCTAAAACAGAAGCGATCGAACGAGATTCCAACAACTACTCAACTTTCGGAAGACCTTGAATGATATCCCCAGATCTCAATCTGTCATATAGTAATGTTATTAAAGTATCTCCTTCTCTGATTATATCACTGTAATCTTTATGAATAGTTGCAAACATCAATAATTGTTGTGATCTGATCAAAGTTTGCAAAAGTGTCAATGATAACTATTGCCAACTCATAAGATCATGGACATAGTGAATCATTTTAGATATAATAAGATGTTATTTATACGCACTTTTATATTTCCATAGTCGTAATTCTTTGGAATCTTACAAAGGCAAAAATTGTAACTACAACTGCTCGAAGATGTGTGAAGATGATTACCTTGATGGTTTGAACATCTTTGATCATTGGATTGTGTATAGCTTTTGTGCTTGAATTTATCATCTTTAGGAAATTGCACATATGCTAACCAACATATCCAAACATGCAGAACATGAGGAATGCATATTGACTAATCATGATTGTTTTTCAGATTCCAACATTCCAGCAAAGAAATAGGCGACTTCTCGTCGAGCTGTGGACGTCACAAAGGATACTCCACGTAAGTAGAATGTACGGTCATTTCAATTCTGAAATGTTTCTACACCGTCTGTTGCTCTGCTCCGCATTAATGTGCTACACCTCCAACATTGGAGGTGACTATTCGAAACGGGGGGATGGCACGTTCCCCTATGATATATAATTTTTAGAGAGACATGTGCCGGCTCTCCACCATACATTACGTATGGTTTTTTTTTTTAACACCTCATCTTGAGCACGCACACTTCTTCGCACATTCTGTTTCCGCAAGGGAACATTACATTTGCTTGGTTCGACCAACATACTAATCATGTCTGCAACACTTCTGTTTTCGAGATGTTTGCAGCCTCCAAACGAGTGTCTTCTCCTAAAGGTACGCACAACAAAATGTATTTGCTTGATTCAAGTTATTTTATCAATTCTTTCACCTTCTAAAGATAGAGGTTCAGTCCATTTTGTTTTTCCTGTTGCGTTTAAACAAGACCACGTGAGTGAAATTGTAGCAAAGTTTCGGACGGTTTTTATTATTAATCCCTGTAGGTGTTTAAACCCGAACATAAGACATCAATTCATGTCACAATGTAGAAATGACCACCGGAAACTCCTTCGAACATGACCATTTGTCAACGCTCAGAGCAGCCAGAGGTCGAGCTATTCAACTTGATATAACATCAAGAAAGATGTCCTTGAGGCCAGCTACATCATCGTGGTTGACCATCGCAGATAGATACAAGCAATGGGTTAGTAATTGCGCGGCTATTTTCTCTAGCCTTCAAATCTGCGGTGTCTGTGGCATAACCACGCTACTGTCTGCAAACCAAAGGATCGTTTCTTCGCAAGGCATAGGCATCTCGAGCCACAGCGCCGCACTCGGAAACATGATACTTTTGGATGCCTGCGAGAATATGGGCATGCAAGTGACTTACTGGAAATGCCAAAGCTGCACACGAGATGCCCAGCGGAGCAAATACATTGTGCGGTTGATGCCACAGTACTCTCGGCAGTTGCTTAAAACAAACCACCTCCACACGCAACTGCTAAGCATCATAGATGTATCCATTTCAGTTACCACGACTGCAAATGCGATTGCTCGTGGCACACTCGATCGAAGGTCACTTCTAGACAATCCTCTGATATCTTGGCGAAACATCCCACTAAGCTCGGCTCAAGAAATCGTGACGAACGAGCTGTCAGGTGTGCTTGCATACAACATCGAGAACAATCTAATATTGCGCGCATCTTGAGTCCTCAAACCATTGCAGGTATCTTGGAACTACATGATGAGACAGCTCCCTTCAAGTTAATGTCAATAGCGGAATCTCAGCCTGAGCTCCTACTTTTGCAAAACATGGTGGACCCCGCGAACCGTCGCGCCTTTGATGCAAGGGACAAGCATGAGTTTGCCTCCATACAGCTACGGGGTACAGAAATGCTTTCAGAGAGGGTCGCTTCATTCCACGTCGACGGAGTAGCAGCAGCTGGCAGTGCGTGCGTTGACATAACCTCCCCTTCCTGTTCCCTTTCGGACGGGGCTACTATGATGGCTGCATACAGTTCAGCAACTATGTGAAAATGAGAATATGCACCTTATTCTCTATCTACACGCTCTACAAGCCGTACTTGTTGATCATGTTCCAGTTAAAACAGGCAGTGATGATTGCCAATTCAAGCAACTCTACATGCTTGCAACGAGACATCGACCAATATAGGAAAGCCAACCCTGCCACGACCGATGAAGACGCAATGAGACACGTGCTTCGCTACAGCATGCCATCAACAATGCCGGGGTCCCCATCGTGGCATCGATGGCAACTAAAGGACCTCATAACGATGGTCGATGCTTGGGGCCTCCCAGATTTCTTTCTAACATTCACTGCAGACGAGGTCACCGATACACGGTGGCAAGAAATTAATGTGATCGAGAGCATCGCAACACATTATAATGCGCAATTCACTTGGAAGGACTGTCCTGTTCAATGCGTGGCACTTTTCCACGCACGCTTCCACATGTTCATGCGCAAGCATTTGCTTTCATCCGACGGTCTGCTTGGTCGAATACAACACCATGTCGTTCGTTATGAGATACAAAACAGGGGCCCCTACACGCCCATGTCATATTGTGGGTCCACCATGATGACCGTCAGTGAATTGCAAATGAGATTGCGGCTTACGTCCCCAGGGACGAGGCCCTGGATCCTCGAAACACAAGGCTGCGAGAACTAGTTCTCAGGAAGCAGTTGCACGTATGCAGGAAAGCGTGCTACGTCGGACCGTCACACCACAGTTGCAAGCACGGCTTCCCTTTCGCAACACAGCCAGAATATGAACCCATCCTCGACCCTCTGACGCAACGTTGGTTGTATTACCGGCCGGGACATGAGCACCGAAACGTCGTCCCTTACCACCCTTCCGTGTTACTGTTGTGGGATGCGCACATGAATATACAGCGTGTGACAAACTCTTCAATCTCTCACTACCTCCTCAAGTACGCGATGAAATATGAACTAATGGGCAAACTGAACATCCGTTCAGAAGACGCCTCGCGTTTGGGGTTGCAACATCTCGACGAAGTAAAGCTGAAACTCATCGCCGCGAGCCTCCTATCAAAACCAACCTCTCCAACAGAGGCTGCGCTAAACTGCATGCAGATACCAACAATCACAAGGAGCGAGACCGTTCACTATGTCGACTCCTCCCCACCATCTCTAAGACAACGCATCATCTCGCGAAACAACAACGTCACCCTGCACCCGGTCGACATATACTGCGGGAGACCGAGCGCCATCGAGGATAGCACGTTCTACGATTACCATAGGCAATATGTGATCCGAAAGCCCAAGGAAACGCAACGTGGAACGGTCAGTCTTGACCTCTTAGGCAACAGGATCGCAAAATGTGAGCGAGTAGTCAGATTCACTAACTACCACCCTGGACATCAACCAGAGGGGTACTTCTACAACGTGCTCTTGTGAAAACTCAGCTTCAGGAATGAAACGGAGCTCATATCACCTGCCAACACAGCTGGATCCTACTTTGTCGAATGCCAAATGCGCGGCCTCATATTGAGCAACGAGGACCTCGAGATGTATGTGACCGAATACACGCAAAGGAACTTGCTAGCGACTGACCACACGGACCAGTTGATCAATATGATATTGCAAAAGGTTGCGATCATCCGAGACTGCCCGATGGAAGCGCCTAACATCGACCAGCAAACCGTCGAAGGGCCAACACGCGCGAGGATGTTGGAAAAAATGGCCGAGTTTCGCACCGTCGCCAATGCCGCATTGACAGTAGAACAACAAAGAGTCTTCGAAAGCCTAGCTTCAACAAGCTCGGGGCTGCACGTTGTCTGTGGAACACCAGGTAGCGGCAAAAGCTTCTTGATACGGTACTATGTTTCGCATCTGGTAGCGCAAAACAAAACGGCAATACTCTGTGCATCAACAGGGGCGGCTGCGACACGGTTGAGCGGGATTGCAACCACTGTACACTACCAATTCAAGATCCCTGTGCGTAGCAGTCAGTACCCACTGAACATCCATGAGACGGATGAGCGACACCTCGCAATCAAGGAAGCCAACGCGATCATCATTGACGAGATGTCCATGCTAACAAGGATGACTTTCGATCTCGTGGTAAGACAAATCGTCAATGTAACTAATAGCACATTGCATGAGCCATTCAGACACAAAATGCTCATAATTTTTGGTGACCTGGCGCAATTACCGCCAGTCTGCAAACACCGCGAGGATCTCTGCGAGCCGTGCCACATCACGTCCTCCGCGCACTGGACTCAAGCGAAAATGTACCACATGCAATTCTCGGTGCGACATGCACGAGACATGCCATTCCTGGCATTCTTGCATACCATAAGACCCAGGACGCCCACAACTGACGAGATTTTCGACTGTTTGGGGCAGTGCATTATCGACAAGGAAGGTGCATGCCACTTCATCGATGCCGAAACAACCATCATTTGCACGCACAAAGTCGATGTCGCTACCTTCAACGATGAGCTTGTGGAGAAATTCAACACTCCCGAGATGATTGTGCATGTTCAAATAAACAGTAACGCCGCAAGCGAACCAGCTCTCAAAGAATGGTTGGAGGACAAAAGCTTCAACGAGATAGGAAAAATTTGTGTGGGGACGAAGGCAATGATAACGGAAAACATCGACCTCGCAATAGGTGCCGCAAATAGAGCAATGTGCAAAATCAAGAGCATCAATGCAACTAGCAGGGGAGAAATCAATGGTATCACTGTCGTCGTGGACACAACAGCGGCCGTGCTCACATTATGACGCTCGAAGCATCAGCGAAAGGCAATAAATGAAAAATGGTTCCATAAGTCCACATTTCCACTAACCCTAGCATACACTATCACAGAACACAAATCCCAAGGCACAACCATATCCAAAAAAGCGCTGCTCATATTCCGAGTGTTTGCCCCTGGCCTAGCATACGTGATGTTGTCCAGAGTGACTGAGAGAATGAGGCTACGCATACTACATTGCCCACATCCAGACATATTCAGACCAATTCCACGAGAGTTCTCACAGTCGACAACACAACCACGCGCATAAAGGTATTCACTACCAGAGATTGAACAAGGCAGAGACAGGTCATGAATATGTTACGTCAAACATGCGTGCAAGGAAAATGGTTTTAATATCTTGTCTGTTGTCGAGAACAGGTGCAGAGAATCAGAAAGCTCGGGACATTGCAGCATAAGACATGGACACAAACAAGGTAAATTCCACCAGCATGAAAGAATCTTTTTTTCTTGAAGATTTAAAAAGACGGCTCATTTGAAAAGACGGTGTAATAAGTCGTGCCTACAAGCAGCTATTTGAGCTATACAAAAGCAACGCGAAGGCAACAAAACCTCCACCAACAAAGAGGAGATTCTTCCTAACCACAAAGCAATTCCGACTAGCAAACAATGCAGGAGAACGTCCGGGAGCTTACATCAACGACTTCAACACGTATGCGAAACTACGCGACTTCATTGACAACTGCAATAGGCGTTTGCCAGCTAAAAGAGAGCCGAGAGGCTTGAGATTCGCAAATGGTGCGTAATGCTCCCGAAAATTAAAAAAAACCGCAACAATTGAGAAAAAGAATTAACGAGTTGCAAGAACAACAAACTCATCATGGATTGCACTTCTCCTGCAGGACTCCTCAAAGAGATCCTTGTCGAGCTTAACATTGAGTTCGATGAGACCGATAGGATGATGGAAAGTTTGGAGGGGCAGAAGCTACTAGACACAAAGACGAAAGGGATCACAGTGTATGCATGCGAGCTGCTGCATTACAGGTACAACGTATCCTTGGAGTTGCTGAGGGACACGACGCGCGATCAAGCAACAGCTATACTCGAACAATTCATGAAACAATTTGGAGGGACGCACGACGCGATGCACCCGGTGACGACAATGGAGAAGCTTACGTTCAACAGGAACTTATACGAGGAGCACTTCGGTATTGGAAACAATCCTTTCACGCCAACAGAGAAAAACCAAGGCAAGTAAATGAATGCATTCTATTATGGACCTCAAACGAAAAAAAAAAGACCGAAAACCTCGATGACTAACGTAATTGTCAATGTTTACGCAGGTACGACATTGAAAGACGCGAGCCTCGAGATGAAGGAGAAGCCTCCACTAAAGCGCCCGCACAAGGGAATCGCGCGAGCCTCGTCGTCTACTGCATCACGTGCAAGCCCAATAACAAAAAATACATAGGGAGCACGACGGACCTACCGCGGAGGATCAAACAGCACAATAAAAAACCACCGACGAAAATGAAAGAGGACTTGCAACGTTACAAGCCCTTCGAAGAAAATTTCGAAATCAAAGTTTTGAAAACAACAAACACTGTAGACAAAGCACGAACTTTAGAGCAATACTACATAAGGAGCCACAACACAATAGGTCCATTAGGTTACAACATGCTCGAGGGCCATCCGGATAGAGCGCGGAAGTACTATTTCCTAAAGCATAGGAACATAATTTGACCCAAAAAATAAACATTTGTGCCTTCGAAAAAAGGGATCCAATGAAGTTGCAAATGGTGCTGGAACTTTTGTCGTACATGCAATGCAGCTTTGGGTTTGGAATTTTCCTGTCACAGTTGCATGCTTCTGGCTCAATTTGGTTTTAATTTATTATTTATACATTTCTGAAATACATCTCCCCGTCGTTCGCTCGAAGTGGAATGACAATAGATTTGCTTACAGTGCAAAGAATAGGAATTTGTCTTCCTCCGAAAAAAAGAAAAACTACGTTTTACTGTCGACATGAACAACATCAAGTGCAAGCAGGACTGGATGATAACGAAATCTCTACAAAAGGTTAAATGCAATTGAACATCAATCTTCTGCATCATTTCTGACAACGTGACTCATGTGAACCTCAACAAGATAGCAAAAGAGAGAAGTATTCATCAAGAGGCCAGCTGGCCAAGCAATCTAGTTTCTTTCTCGACATTCTACACCAAGAAACCCTTCACACTTTACACCCAAATACTGTTCACTTTACAAAGAGGTTGCTGGCATCTCATTAAATTCAACATCTTCCATCAGTGACCCGTTATAATGATCGTAACGGAGCAAAAACAATACAGAGCAACTCATTTTGCCAGATTGAAGACACCCACAACAATCAATAGCTTGCAGCCTAGAAAACAAACTCCAAGAACTTGAAATCTTGCTTCCAAACTCTGGAACACGCCCAAGAACACCTCTGCAGCTGCAGAAAGGCATAATTTTTAGAAAAGGAAGCACAAAAAATATAGAAGGCTCTACAATTGTCGTAGACTTTACCGACCGAGATGTTCTTAGCCATCTGATGATTACAGATCTTGCGTGATCATTCATACTTCGTTCAATTTTAAATCATTGAATTGTTACACGCCATCTCACAATATTTGATAATTATCCAATCAAAAGCTCGAAGCACAGAAGTTCAAAATTGATGTGTAGACCTCAATCGAAAAAGAATCAGAAAATGATTTCCAAACGAATAAATGAATGCTAGTGTAGTCCGGGAAAAGTACGAAGCACCCCTCAAAAAATTTTGATGAAAACAATATCAGCTGAGACGTATTCAAGCAAACTGCCACACTTCAATATTCCAATGAGGAAACTTTTCGGGAGTAGAGCCAGAAGACTGTGATATATTCTTCAAAATTGATGTTGCCATAAATGGCCAATTCTGCGGGAGCTTGAACCGCCAGCTCAAAGGGACTTGTTCTGGATCTTGCTTCATTTGCTAAATGAATCATGAGCCCTTCACAGAACACAGGCACCTTATACCACTTTTCTGATTTAGTATGGATCTGTTCTTGGGAATCTGCATTATCTTGCTGAGCTGGTCTAGCCTCACCCACCAATCTAAAAACCTTCCCCAAAATCTTGTGCTGAACTCAGTCCTTGGGGTCTCTGAACTATCACATGTACAATGACTGTTTCTTTCTATCTGCAATCATCCAGGAGTAATTTCAATAATCAATACTGATATTCTGAGGCTTTGAATATAAACACTTACAAGCGTCTATATTTCCTTTGTATTATATCCTTTTCCGATAAAAAAAAGAGGAGGAACAGCACACTTAGTACATAAGATAAGAAATACATTCAAACTCTGTGAGGTGCAAGATGGAGGTGCAATGAGGGACTGGCGCCCCTTGTGAGTCAAAGTGCTTAGTATATAAAGATAAGACATGCAAAAATCCTTGAACATCAAACACGCTATAAATACGAACATGAGCAAATGTGTGGGGGGGGTGTTTTGGGCAGGGTTGTCATGTCAAGAAATTAAGCCCAAGACAACCAAAATTGTACAACAGCAGTCATCGTTCAAATGACAGGATATATAAGAAAACAAAGGGTCAAGAAATTGCCCTTAGAACATGATTCATGGTGACCTGCTTGGCCTAGCCTAATAGTACCATCCAAACATCATTCTGCAATGACAACAGGCAATAGGTCAAGCACACACTACAGGAGCTTCAAGACACTGCAATAGGAGGTTGTATTGTTGGCCTCAGGTTTGCGTCCCCATTGGAGGGAAACCACATTGAAGATGGTACTATTTGGCACGAGGTTCTGCCTGCTTGCTTTCATTTGTTAGCAAGACAAAGAAAATGTAACCATCTCTATTACATTACTTTTCATCCGAGGCAAATGCCTGGCAGTTGTTGAGCCTCATCATCATGGTCCTGGGCCTCATCATCCCTTATTGCGCTCTGCTGCATCATTGTATGTTACAAAGGAATCCCTACAGGGGGTATCCCACAGCGGAACATTGATAAAGCGTCCCAAGGAATTACATGCAGAAGTGGTTCACTACGGAATCAAAATTTTCTTTACTTGTGTGTACTTCACAACCATAAGTGTGTGTGCAAGCCAATAAATAGACAAAGATCCAAGAGAGAGATAGCACCAACAAAGTAGGATACACCGTCCACAAATGGATACAGTAAACAAGAGGGAAACCCTGGTCCTCAGTCCTTACCAAAAGATGTACTACTATCACCTTGGCTCTTCTACATCCCTAAGCATGCGTGCTCCTCCGACTCGTTCCAAGCTTATGTAGACTGTTCGTCCAGTGATCCCTCCACCTTACTATCCGGGTAGTCAGGCTAGGTGGGCACCTTCTGAGCTAAGTCTGCAGCTTCTCTGTCCTGGATGTACACCCAAGAAATGTCCTTTACTGCTCCTTTCTGCCTTGAATGGCTGCTCCAGGTGATAACTATGGAGGCCCCAAGGGACCCTTTTTATAGGGCTGTTTGCCCCTCCATATCAGCCGACCAGTCTGCCCCAAAAGGGCTAACTGGGCGGGCCTACCAGCTGACTGGGGCCCAGCCCCTTGCTGGTCTGTCAATTCTCTGTGGAGGCTGCCACTGGCCGAGGTCTGTCCAGCCCTAGACCACCCTTCTCCAAGGCCAACCTGCTGCTACAATTCCACACCTGTCTGGACCTCTTCCAGGCCTTGGATCAGCTCCGTATTCAGCCTGCAGGTGTCTGTACAGTCTGCACCCTTCGCTGACATCATCCGTCATCTCATTGTTGCTGTTCTCTCCTGTAAACGCTGCACAATTCTGCCCTCTCTATCCGTGGACAGCTCAGATCTGCCCTCTTGGAGAGGCCTAATCTGCCAGGTACCTCTCTTTTGCTTTTCTTTGTCTGCCTGCTGCCCACATGGCAGCCACTATGCAGCACATGTGGCAATCTCTCAAACCCTAGGTACACCCCCCCGATGCACTCCTCATTTGGGGGCTCACAGGTGGGGAGGTGACCTAGACAATTCCAACATTGTGACCATCCTCATCAGGTCAAAATCCAATATGTGGTTCAAGAATGCACTCTTCCCTAAACATGTTAAGCAAATGCAGGTTTGCATTAACAAATACAAGATCATTTGTCGTCTTCTACTCCACAAGCGCTCAACATGCAAGAACTTGCCAATCTCTCCAACAATGGAGCATCTTTGTTGGAGATATCATAGTCAAAGAGTGTGTTAGTGTGTAGTACTAGGTGATCTCGTACTAGTTTATGTGTGTGAGTCTTGTGTGAGTGCCACGTGTCATCATGGGACTTATCCCATATGCACTAGGTGCTAGAGTGTGTGTGAGTAGCCTACATAAGGCTTGTACTTCACTTGTCTTTTCATACTTGATGGATCAATGAAAGCCTTCTTCATGTCTTCATTAGAGCATTATTTTCTCACACCCTCTCTCTCTCTCTCTCTCTCTCTCTCCCCTTTTCCACCATGTTTCTAACATGGTATCAGAGCCACCTTCCATAGCTGCCACATTACACTTGCCCTAACCCTAAAATCGTCATTTTAGCTCAAGCCCTTGCAGCCGCCTCAGTTCCGCCTCCTTCTCTTGCAGCTGCCTCAGTTTCGCCTCAGTTCCGCCTCCTTTCTACTCCTACCTGCCCACCTAGAACCTCCACAACCAGCTGTACAGTCCGTACTGGCTGTATGGACTGTTCCGTACTGTTTCCCCCTGCTGCGCCGTACCAGCTCCTGCAAAGTGCACCTACACGTGAGGGTTTCCAGGATTATTTCGAGGCCATTTCACTAGAGACGGCAAAAGTAAACCATACTCAACTAGTAAAGTCATACCCAAGATGACAAAACGAATTGTCAAGCTTGCTGATATTTTGAGAAAATTTTGCAAGTATAGACAAGCACATTGGGAGCAACACACATGGGAATGCATTACAAGCCAAAAAGAAGCCCAAGAAGCTTGAATTGCAAGACGAGGATTGCAACAGCCCCATTTGTATAGTATCTTGCAACAAAATACCCTATGTTGTAGGCCGCTAGATGCAATGTTATACTATAAACATCAAGAAGAATTTAGGGCCACCATGGACGATAAGAAGAGGGTAGCTTTATCATTTAGGTATGGTGAGACATGGAATGGATTGTTTCACTGACTCTTTGTGAGCACTACTATTACTACTCAACACAAAAGTGCCCTCACCATGTGACACCACCGGCACACTACTAGGTGCAAACAAAAAAAGTCATCCTTTGAATGTCCTATCTAGATTGAGCTTATTCATTTTCAAGGGACTCAACAAGGTGACGAAGTTCACTCCAAGGAATTCCACAAATTTCATTAAGGGGAGCAATCACCTCTTGTAAGGAATCGAGACTATGTATTTGAGATTGGACCATGATTGATTGTGCTCTACATCTCACATTTGACCAATGTGCACGCTTAGCATTGCATAGCGAATTGATAGAAAATAAATAAAGTCGTATTGAGGTCCAAACAGTTTGAACTATATATCAAAGATCCTATACAAATTTATTAATAATATTTTGCCAAACTCAGCTATTGAAGTACTGACAAATATACGTCAATGTGTGTCCCAAAACAAAGGGCATTTCAAGATAAAGAACTCCTACTTAAAGAAATAAAGAAAGAAAGAAAGTTTATTAAAGTTTTCGAAAGACCGATGGGTCTATGAGACTATGAAAAATCCTGATACAAACAAGCTGTGTGGGTGGAGCTACTAAACGAGCATCCACTCCAATGCAAAATGCAAATGATAAGTGATGAGTGCTACATAGCCATGTCAAAATGATAAGAGTTTTTTTTTTTCCAAAGAAAGGAACCTTCTATTAATGCTTGAAAGATTTCATACAAGACAACAGCCCTGAAGTTGTTGAGTATGAAAAAACCCTGAAAAGGCTGAAAGAAAGAAAACTGGCCTGTTCCAGAGAAGCCCAGATCACTGCCTAGGGGGTCTCTGGAACTCGGGCTAACAGCCAAGTGGAAGGACTATACAGCCAGCGAATCCCTCGCGGAGTGAAGATGTAGAAAACACCTGCAAGCCAAGCCTTGCAGAAACGAGCACGCCTCTCAATAGTCGCCCTAGAGCCTGGAGTCCCACGCTCCCAGGTGGACCGTAGAGTGTAAATGATATCCTGCCAGATGGCAACCAAGGTAGCCGAGGGTCGAACCGGGTGCTCTTCCATCACAAGACTGCAGCGAGCCACCCAAATGTTCCAAGTTGTAATGCTGGCTACCACCTCCCAAACACTGTCCTCCCTAGGAGGAGGAGGAGCTAGGGTGTCAAAGGGGGCTGCCTCGTGGAGTGCAATCCTCTGAATGCTCTAACCCTATATCTGGTAGGCTAGGGAGATCTCGTCAATTTGAAACGTGTGTCCTCCCTCTGTCAACCAAGCCACCATCCCCAGGTGTAGTCTCTGTGAAGACTCTGCATACGTATCATGATCCTGAGGGCTCACATCCAGATCCTCGCTGCACTATGACAGCTCCATAGGCAATGCAGGATAGTCTACAAGACACCATCTGAGCAGCAATGGCACTGCTCCTCCAATCGCATCTGCTCCAACCACGGGCCGATGGACAAGCCTCCGTGGGCTGTCAACCAGAAGAAGTATGAAATCTTCCTCGGCCGCAAGCTGGACCACAACTGCTTCCAAAACCTGGAGCGAACATCCCGAGGCACTCTTTGGGTCACCAGTGTCTCTCCCTCGAGGGAGTCCATCTGAAGTCTCATGTCAATCCGTGTGGTGTAGGAAAAGAAAGGTACCTCATCTATCGTCTCAGCTAGGCCGCCCCTGGAGGGCCAGAACCACTCCCCCGAGTCCCACTGGACCTTCCTCAAGGGTCTACCCTCCCATAGCCAGAGGCGCCATCTAGAGGCGTCCTACTCTGAGATACTGGGAGAATCAATGTGCCACTCCTTCCCCAAGCGTCCTACCACTCTGATCATCTGCCAGTGTATCCCATCAAGACTCCCATCCATCTCAGGGTCACTCCCACTGAGGGGCTGAAGTAGGCCTCCACGTCCTACACAGAAGAAGCTGGGGTGCGTGCTGCCGTGCTGCATCAAAATCCTCAAGGGAACACCAATACGAAAAAACTGCCCCAACCATCTGCTATGTCTCCAAATGTGAAATCCTTCCCACCAGGACTCAAGAATGGCTAAGTCAATCTCGCCCATCCATTGCCCTGTCTCTCTCAGATGCGCTAGGGTGTCAAGCCTCGCCTCTGCCTCAATAGGTAGTCCGCTCCAGCGACCAAAAGACCCTATTGGACCACTGTCCCACTGTGCCTAACCAATGTGAATCCCCTGGTCCCTCCTATCTCTAACCTCTGGATGCCACATAAGGGACTGGCGCTCGAACTCCTCTTTGCATCTAGGTGGGAGCACGAATGAGACCCCTGCTAGTCTCTGCAAAACCCTGTGAAGACTCCTCATCAAGGAGGAGCCCTTCCCCATAAGGAGGGCCTCAGAGAGGATCCATCTATGTGAAGGCTGCCCCTGTCCCCCAGTGCGTGGGATGTTCCTCAGAAGCCCTCTCTATAAGAGGAGCTTCCAAGGCTCAACACCTAGGGTGAGGTCATGAACCACCAACTTGCCCAGAAGGGCCTTGCTATGCATCTCCGGATCAATGATACCCAAGCCTCCCAATGCCTACGGCATGATCACCGTCTACCAAGCTACTCGGGCCCTAGTGTTCCTCGTGCCGTATGAACCTATCCAGAGGAAGTTTTGTACCAACCGTCGGAGCTGCCCAATGCATCCTCTGTGAAAGCACCAACAGGAGGCAATATACCAAGCAGTGGCAAGAAGGACCTGGTTTGCCACTAAGGCACGACCTGCGAGGGAGAGTTCGACCGTGCTCCAATAGAGAAGCTTGCGTCGAACACTCTCAAGGACCGAGGCAATCTGTTGCTCTGCTGTAATGTCAATGGGCCCACCTCGCATCTGAGGTATCTCGCTGTCTGGCCCCGTGGTATCCATCTGAAACCAAAGTCACTTTCCCACTCACGGATCTCCTATTTCTCCTCAAAGCCCATGAAGAAGCCTATGGATTTCGTCCAATTGATCCGTGTCTCCGAGGCCTCACAATAGATAGCCAAGGCGCCTCTCACTCTCTCTAGACTCGTTGTGGTGCCCTCAACATAAAAGGCCGTGTCATCTGCAAACTCTGAGTCAAGGAGCTCCTCCTTCTGCCTGATTGGGAGCCTCAACCCTGTGAGACCCGCCACCTGTGATCTTAAATAGTAGCCCAAAACCTCCGCTACAAACAAGAAGAGGAAGGGAGCTAGAGGGCAACCCTGGCGAACAGAGCGAGAGAGAGGAAAGGCCTCGCCTGTGTGTCCTCCAATAATCATTTGACTAGAGCTCCCTGCGTATATACTCCTCTGACCCATCTGTCTGAGAAACCCAATCTCCTCATAGTGCCCTCTAGGAAAGACCACTCCACCCTGTCGTAGGCCTTTTCAAAGTCCAAGAGAAGGATGACAAGTGACTGTGACTCCTCCCTGGACCAATCCACTGCCTCCCAGAACGTGAAGATGTTGTCCAGGATGCTGCGCTCCTGGACAAACCCATTCTATGTGTCATGGATGATGTCGATAAGATGAGGCCGTAACCGCAAACTCAAGACCTTGGCGAGGATCTTGTATGCAGTATCAAGCAGAGTGATCAGCATCCACTGTCGGATATCTGACCTATCTCCCCCTTTCGGGATCAAACAGATCCACCCACTGCACAAGGACTAAGGGAGAAGACCTGTGTCGAAAATCTCCTGGCAAGCTAAACGGAAAGCAGTGGAGATAATCTCCCAGAAGTTCCGAAAAAATACCGGAGTCAAGCCATCCTCCCTCCGGCACTTTTGGGTCGGGAGAGCCTTGAGGACTTCCCAGAGCTCCTCATATGTGAAAGGCTCCTCAAGTCTGCTGCATAAGTTTCGTGAGACTACTGTAAAACATGATCCCAAACTAGCTCTCGAGCCACAAGACCAGCTAGGGTTATCCTCTCTATCTGAAAGAGCTAGCTCTAAAATCCAGTGATCATGTCAAGAGTCTCCTGCGGGTCAATGTGCATGATGTCCTGCGAGTCCCGGAGACGACGTAGCTGTGTGCCAGTAAATCGGGGCCCAGTGGTCTGAAAGAACTACTTTGTCATCCTGTCCCCCTGTTGTATCCATCGGGCCCAAGAGGAATGGTAGGAGAACTCAGCCTGCCGTAGCTTCGTGTCCTGAAGCTCGAGACGAGCGCTCTCCAATCTGTCACTAAGCCACTGAGAAACTGGGTCCTGCTCCCTCAGCCTCTTCGATGGAGACGAGGTCTCTCCTCAAAGGCCACTCGCGCTCCTGAAGGGTCCTCGTCCACCTAAGGACGTGAGCCTGCAACTCCACACTGCTCCTCTGAATCGCATCGGCCACCCACGCAGCCCAACCCTCACTCGGTGCCATCTCTGAGTGCTCCCAGATCTCTGCCATAACCTGCTGAATCTCCTTGTCCTACAAGAGGTCCTCTAGAATGCGGACCCCCCTCTGGGGGAGACCTCGGCGGGGCTAATCCAAGTGGAGAGTGGTCGGACATCGTGGTACCTGCCAGAGAGAAAAAGGTGCGTCAATGCTATACTGGAAGGGGGTGAGTCTATCCATGTGGAGTCCCAATCGCTCAAACCATCTGTGTGTGTGTGCAAACCAGCATCTTTGATCACCTGCTACTGATAGTGCCATAGAGCCATAGACAGAATTTGAAACTAAGGCAAGTAAAGTTTGATGAGACAGAGAGCTAAATTTCATTTGGAGTCATCCCACATAAATCATAGATATATCTACTAGCTAGTTAATAGATTGTACATCTCTAGTCTACTACTCTTTGAAAACAGCTGTTTTAGAAGCATACCTGGCACAACTGTTTTGATATACAAATTCAGCAAAGTAGTACACTCACCCACAGCATGCAAGGAGACTTAACGATCCACAAACAAAATTCATCTTAAATGTCGGTCACATGTCACTCATCGAGTTAGATTCATGGACTTCAGCATGCCGTTAAAGCGTCCTTCAATACAGAAATATGTATAATAGGCTTCAGCACATAGGTACAGGTGACAATGCACAGAAAAAAGCATTTGTTGTTCACACACCACTGATACACTCAAGAATCTCTCATAAAATGGATGGACGGAATTTTTTTCTCTTTCTCATGGAAGAAAGAACTCTCAATGAAAGATGCATAAGCTTTCACTAGGATTAGCTATCCATCGTCACACAGCAAATCCAGCACCAACCATACATGGTCATGTAAGGAATGCTCACAAACTACTCAAGCAAGGGCTTGTGCTCAATCCCACCGTCCACACCGATATCATGGGCCTCCACTAGCAGCAATAACTTATCACATCCGTCCACAAACAAATGAACGTCAATATCCACGACTTGCTATCAATGCAAAATTGTGTCCACACCTTTGTTAACCATCAGCAAAGGCGTTCGTCTACACCTCTGTCAACTAACACACCACCTCGGCCATTGCTTCATGATTAATTCCTTCGACGTTTGATAGGAATCTCGACTAACAGCAATCACATAGCGCAGCCCTTATCACCAACCCAGAATTGTACAGCTTTGATACAAATGTTAGGTATCCTATAGAAACTCTCCATGCTAACAACACGATAGAAGACTTCACCACCAAAGACTATTTTCTTGTTCCTATCTTTTTAGCCTAAGGCATCCCCCCTAGGGATAATGTAACATCATACAATCATTGATGTAATGGTCCTATTTAGCTCCCTCTAGCTAGCTGTATCCCTAGTGCCGGTCTCCACAAACCTGGCATATTTTTCCCTTGCATTAAGACCAATAATTCTCTTGACAATCCTATAATTACCCTACGAATATTCCTGAATGCCAATAGTGCCATGCTGTCAAATTCCAAACCATATCCCAAAGAATATGCATGGCCTAAAGCACTGAGAAGGACAATGGGACAATCTTATCAAGTGGTCATCCCTCTATGGACTTGCCAAGCATGAGTTGATTGAAGCTCTTGCAAGTAAAAAGTGGATTCCTCCTTTGAGTATAAAGAAAGTCATTTTAAGTGACATGAAAGCCTTATAGTACTTGCAAATGGAATCGACCAAGATAGAGTTCAAGAGGCAATGTCTAAGCGTCCTCATGTTGCGTGCAAGAAATACAAATGCTAGTACCCCCCATCACTTGTAGCCAAGTAGCTATCAAATAGGGATCAATAACTCTATGTGAGAGAGAGGACCCTGCCCCTCTTGCCCACGGAAGAAAATGAGACAAGATAGACCCAAAGAGGCCCCTGCCCCTCCTGCCCATGGAAGAAAATGAGACAAGCAAGAGTCTACCTTTTATCCTAGTGAGAAGTGGATGTTTAGATGGTGTTGGTACGAGTATATGTTTAAGGAGCGAAGCAACGATCGGTAAAAAATGGATGCCACCAACCCCAAGTACAATGTACGCTTCTTAGATGAATCCAATGTTGAAGGATGGACCTATTGATTTCAATATGGTAGAATAAAAGCCACACACCACACATGTATGGGTCGCAAACTCCTTCAGAGAGAGCTAGAGCAAAGTACCAATTGATCATGTAGGTATGCTACATTATAATGCTTGCAAAATGCCAAACCGGAATTCCTATCTAAAACTCTAGAAGATTGGGCATAATTGCAACATTAGATGATGTCGATAGACATAAAGAAGATTTAATGGAAACCGGGATACCATGCACTCCTCAGGTATGCAATGCAGTGCTCAATGCTTTTACACAAAAGGTTCTTCCAAGTACCATGGGGCGTAGCTATTAGGAGACAAAGTGGACATAAGATAAAACCCCTAGGACAAGAACTTCAAGGGATCAAGAATGAGAAACCATGTCTTCAAATAAGTAATGATGCATGCCATCATACACATAAATAGATATGCATTGCACAATTTTTCTTTTGAGAATAGGTTATATCAAAACTATTCTACAAATTGCAAATCCTGAAATTCAAACAGGCCACATTTATCAATTCACAAATCCGACAACATTCCAAAAACTTAAAGGTTTAGGTTTAGGATAAGCATATATAATCATGATGATGGACTTCCCAATGTCATACAAAAACAAGGCACCCGAAGTGGCAATCATCAAGCTGATTACAAGAAATTATATTCCCCTTTTAGAAAAGCCAAACCTTCTAATTATCTATTCACCTTGTGTATTTTCCCATTGCGGAGATGATATTGAACACCAGCCCAATTGATTGACTGAGTAAAGTGAGAATATATAGCTGACACAGGGTATAAAAAATTATCAACGAGAAGTGCCAAAAAGACCTGCACATCCATTCATCACAAGCTTTGTCAAAAGAAAATGTCTGTTCTCAAAATTACCTCTAAAGTTCCATTTATAAAAGTAAGAATTTGCAATCTGCAAGGAAAAACGTCTCTACTTACAAGAATCCAATTATAAGAAAGTATTGACACTGGCTCCTTCTCTGGTGATAGAGCATTGCATAAATCTATCTCAACCCTAGATAGATACCACAATGAAGCAATCTCAACCAAAGCACAAAACAGTATACTGCATGATAGGAAAACACCTGCAAACACAGTAAAATATAAAGAGACTAGATGAATTATTGCAGAAATAACAATGACAATGGAAGATTGCACTTGCATTTAAAGATACATTAAAAATCAACTTAAAAAGGTAGCCCAATGAAACTGATACAATACAAGAACTTGACATCTATGCGATGCATGCCTAGTTCATGGAGGCTAGAAAACAACCCTTTGCATAGCTTTATGGTAGTAGTATGCATACCCCTAGCCACAACCCCAAGGGTTACTTTTGGCTCCTACTTCTACTACTATTTTTGCAAAGGTCCTTCGTGGTAACATGCCAGCAATGGATTACTACCATGGTCCAAAGACATGGGGTCCTAGCAATGCCCAGACAGTGCTTGAGCACATGATCCAACACAGTTTGGCGTACCCACATTAAACATAGATGCCCTATACTATTGCACTCTATCTTTGCAACATGTACGTGAGCTAAACTACTCCCTCACTAGCCCATAGAACTATCTCACCAAAGCAGCGACATAAACTACACGAAAACAGATTTGGCACATGTGCATGCATGCCTGTGAGGCATGCAAGAGAACATCACCGGTTCCATTTGGTGATTGAGATCAATCCTTGTATACCTAGATATTTTGACTGAAACAAGGAGGTACTAAAAATAATGTAATATTTCCACTACAACAACAAGATGTTGGAAATATTGTATATTTAAGGAAATGGCCAATATAATATTATTTAAGACAATGACCAATGTATTAAGTAGTTTAAATGGCTAGGGGCACTTTTTCGTTCCAAGGATTTTCTCCCTAATTACAGTTATGGTAGAGTTGGGTTTTAGGATTTTATCATGTTGGTACCATCTCCAATTCTCACATCATAGTATGAGGATCTTGTGTCTAGCCTCGCACCATTCATAAAGGTGTCCATATAGCTTAGATGGTTTCTCCTATTATTATAATATAAGTTTTTACTTGAGTGAGCACTTGAATCAAATATTCTCTCAAAAGTATGAAGAAATATTAAACCCCATAAAATCATGTTTCAAAGTGAAAATATGCTCCAATGTATATCAGTTGTGGCCGCCTCCTACATAACCTCTATCTCTCTGACTGACTATTTCTGCAATGCCACTGACAAGTGGTCGGCTGCTACTTATATTCTCTCTCTCTCTCTCTCTCTCTCTCTCTCTCTCTCTCTCTCTAACCGTCTATTTCTGCAATGCTATTGATGTATGTCTCAAGCATCGTCCCATAAACCTTTAACCAGAATTCATTGAATGGTCAAAAGAATTCCAATCAATTCATCCATTCTCTTGGAGATGAAAGCCCATTTTTTAAATTAAATGAAAAAAGAGTTCTATTAGGTATGACAAAACCATCCAAGAGTGCAAGAGTCAAGCTACTCATACATCATGCAAAGCATGAAAAAAACTTAAGGAATCAATGCACCATGCAAAATATGAAAAAGCCATGTTTGTGGCCGAAAATGCCACACCAAGCCAAAGGGAGACTCAGAGAAGAAAGGGTTGTCTACCATTCCCAAAGACAAACCCTCCTAGTCAATTCTAATCTAGAACTTCCTTGCATCATAGATCAAGTGACCATCAAAGTATGCACAATGTCTATCCAAACACTAGCCAAAATCTTGAGCTAGGTGAACCTGCATACTATCAAGCACCTCCATACATATGGCCCTTCGTATATGAATCATCTCCCATCTCGTGACTACAAAAGCATCTGCAGGCCTATCCTAAAAAGAACGAACTGTGTCTCCTATGCAAAACTAAAAGAATCAAGATGATGTCAAAAACCAATAGCAAATGAAGGATCATGTCAATCAAAAACTACATAACAATGGTGAGAGCTAAATACGCATAATCATTTCCCATTAGTTGTCTGAGAAACTAGATTTGCTGCAGGCAGCCTTTTTGTCATGTAGCACGTAGCTACTAACTCGAAATTGAACCTGAATCCTAGTATTTTATCAAATTTTTAAGGGAAAATGTGAATGAGTAAAATGGTGGACATGAGACGCGACATAGGGTCTGTTAGCACCCGATCCTCCTTGCAAATGTCAGGGGTGGTGATTTATTATTGAGTTGTCCATATTATTTGTGCATTTTGGGAGTTGAAGCCCAACAAATACATGAATAAGGAGATGCTCAAAAGAGCTCATAACTGATATTCAATGCAGTCTATACAATATTGTCACAAGGACTACAACCATATGAATAAAGGTGTCGTCATCCTTCGATCTTGCATCCACTCTTGGATTTCCTTGCTCCCTCGCATCGATAACATGCATTAAGAGATAGGAATGTTGTAAGAATTCAGATTGAAAACAAGCCATTTTGAATGGACGAGCAATTGAAAATAGTGTGGGCGGGAAGGCGGCACGCTTCCTTTCCCATTGCCCAAAGAGTTATAATCCGAGGGAACGGGCCCTTCCCTGGGTGCCAAGATAACACCGAGAATATATACATCGAGAATATATACGCCGAGAATATAAGTGCCGAGAGAATATATACGCCGAGAATATAAGCGCCGAGAATATAAGTGCCGAGAATAAGTCTTGCAAATGGATAAGATACTGGCAACATTACCTTAATGTCAATAGCCATAATCATATTTCTGTATATTGGCCGTAAAGCTCGCATCTTTTTAACAAGTCCCATGTTAACATGTGACCACAAATAGAAATCTAGCAAAGCACATGAGGGTCCTAAAATTTGAATATGGCAAAGGATTTGCAAAACCTAGCTTTTATCAATACTTTGGATATAAATTAGTACATGGGCCATTGGATTCAAAGCCAAAACTTGGAGGATACCTTTGCTATTAAACTTAAAAAAGGACCTTGCTAGAAGGAACCCCTTTTGGGGCCAATTTATTGTTGACTTTTGGAGCTATTATTATTGATGCCCAATAACCTGGCGTTGGTTTGTAGAATGTACTCTTCTAGCTTGTCATAGTCAATCTTATTTGGTGTTATGTCACTCATGGAGGCATCAAGATCCAACAAGATCTAAATTGAACGTTACTCATTGCTCCATTCACTACCAACTTGTAGATCCACACTCCTCTCCAAATATTTGTGCTTCTCAGTATTGTTGCTGCATTTAAATGCTAAAATCCTCATCATACCTTCTTAGAGCTGATGGACCTGGTGATCGTTGCTCCATGCCATCAATATTTCCCAGGACAGCCTTAAAGTGGGCTGCAACCATAGTTGCCAACCGAAACGGAAACGGAAAAAATCGAGAAAACGGAGTTTTCGATCCCCACAAAAACAAAAACGGAAGAAACGGCAATATGGTACAATTTATGTATAAAAATTTATTTTTTATACATAATACAATTATCAATAGAGTGCACATTATACATAATACAATTATCTATACTTGAAGCATCATGCATGCTTCTATGATTCTAAATTCCTATGATGATTGATCTATCTAGTATCATCTATTATCCATGAATAATGCTTCAATAATCAACATGTGTCATGAACTAAGTTCTAACTTCTAACTTCTAACTTTGAAGTTACAACCATCTAAAGTTTGAGAGGGAGGATGGAGAGAGGTAGGAGTCAGAGGAGGATGAGAGGTAGAAGGAGGATGGAGAGGTAAGAAGGGATGGAGAGCTGAGAGTAGGCTAAGGATGGAGCGCAGCTACCAGCCTATAGGATGGAGGGATGGAGAGGAGAGCAGGCTGCGGGTGCCAAGGCCCAGGAATCAAATGACAAAGATGGAGAGGCTCGAAAGTAGCAAGATAGAGAGCAGCAACACGGGAGGCAATGGAAACGACAATAGGAGGCGACGAATCGACGAAAACCTTTTTAATCAAAAGAAGGCAAAACAAGCCAGAAACGGGCGTTTCTAGTAACTATGGCTGCAACACCTCTCAAGCAACCTTTTTAACATCAAACACAGCCACGGCTTGCTCATTGATTGCTTAGATTGCGAGGACGATCCATTGCTAAGAAGGATGCATCAAGATTGACGTTGTCCACCTTGATTTACAGCTCCGCCAAAGGATTTGTCCTTTTGTTGCTACATCGTTGTCGATATTGCGCCAATGAACTAGCATTTTGTCCAGGGAGGACTCACCTTTGTGGAGCAGCGTGTGAGAAGGATCAGAGCAGGCGTGCGACCAGCAAGTATTGAGGGGCATCGGCAAAGCGTAGAACTAAGCTTTATCTACAAGAACGTAGACGCAGTGTTTGAGGTGAGGATTGATATCAACTTTAGCAAAGCTTTTTGCAGCACCCAACGCTGATCCTAACAAGATTAGCCACCCACCTACTCACAACTACAAAGACATGAATTACTTGAAGATCATGCAAAACATGCGCTATTTGCCAAAAGAATCTTAACTAAACACCATGGCTTTGTTTCTTTCATGCTCGCTCGTTCTCAGCTTTTCATCTCCATGCCTACCCTCCTTGGGGATCACGACACACAACTCCCCCTCAAGCCACTTTCAAACTTTGGAAACGATTGCATAGATCAACCTCTCACAATGATTTGAGACTCTCTATCTTGTGGATCTTATTATCAATGAATTTCTCACTCCCCACACCTGTAATCTCACGATGGAACTCCTTGTGGATGCATCTCCAATGCAACTCTATTAATCAGATTCTCTCAAAAAGAGCTCATAAACCTGCTCTTTCGCTTCGCTGCACCTGTGATCTAATAATGGAACTCCCTGTGGACGCCTCTGAAATGCAACTCTATTGCAGTGGGGTTGAGGGGAGGCATCAAAGGCTCTTTGTAGTGCTGCCTCCTGCGATATAGGCATGTGGAGGTGCTAACCACACCTGTTGTGGTGCTTCCATATTCCAAGTTCCAAACCCTCCGCCTTGCCTATGCGAAATACAACTTGCTGTATGCAGCAAGACAAAAGAACTCTGGACTGTGTTCTAAGAAAACCTCAAAGGAGTTGAAGTATGAAAGTAGAAGATGATGAGGTCTTAGCCTTGAAAGTGTACTTTGCATTCATCAACGATGTTTTTCTACTACTGATTTGAAATTCATCTTCATATATGGCACTGAAGCACAACTTATTGCCTTTCCTGAAATACATGTCTCCTTCACAAATACCAGGCATGTTGAGAGCTCATTAACAGAAACTTATCGGTAACTGATCCATGAATTCCCATGCCATCTCGCCTTTTTCACAGGCCAAACACTAGACCTGTGTGATTTTTTCGCCAGTTCGCAGCCACTTTATGTTTCCAACCAACAAGAATTTTCCCAGTCAAATGCATGCAAGCGAGTTCTTAGAAACTTGAACGAACCGCGTAATAGGACTTCTGCTGGAAGCCATATATCTATAGCGACGCATCTCACTGAGTAATGCAACCAAGGAGATGACCATTGCAGCCAACGAGAGGCAGAAACCCAAGCCCCCAACTGACGTTGTCTTGGAGAAACCACCACAATAAAGGCAAAGAGTAGCCTTATGTTGATAGAATACTAAATCACAATGTCTTTCTTTTTTTCATCGAGCAGAATCAATTAGAATACTAAATCACACTGCATCAAATACCCTTTTCTTATAGTAGTCTACACGAGATTTTACGCTGCTATGCTTCAAATCTAGAATATTGCACAATGAGTCCGAACTCAATGACAATCATTGATTCCATTGTTGTCACCATCCATGCTTGCCATCGTGTCCTTTCATTCATCATCCCTAAGGCAATCCACAGCTATGAGAAATCCGGCCCCTTGCCATTGAAATCCATAGCTTGAACCGATTAGTTCTAATTTAGGAAGATTAGCACCAAGGAAGCACTCAAAGGACCAACATGAAGGTCTTGAGAAACGCCATCATGTCCAAGAACCCAAAGCTAACGAGATCTCCTATAGCAAGATCACCCTACAGGTAACGTGTGCCATACTAGCAACTGGCCTCAGGCCATAACAAGGTATATATGAAGGCAGCAATGAACCCACAAGGTAGTCCTCTCTATTAGAGACACTTCATGTGGAAAAGGGGCGAGTCCTAAAGATAATGTCCATCTCTCCATTCATTACAGTAGGCAGCCTAGAGGCATGTTTTGGATCTTTGAGTCCTCCTAGAGCCACGTGTCACAATTGGAGACGTGGATTTTAAAAAGATCCAATGGTGTAACATTGTTTTATGCAAAATTAGAGGTGCTAGCTTTCTTGGGCTAAAGCATCGAGCTTTAAAAATCAAAAGCTAATGCAATTAGGAGCACTTCAACTCTTTCGTTAGGTGTTAGCTTGGATTTCTCCAAGAAGATTGCTTCTGTTGTGGAGCCATCGTAGCTTCATCGTTGTTATGGAGCCATTGTAGCTTCATCGTCACAAAATGCTCTCCCTACAACTACGCAAGGGAAGATTTGAGTCATTCCCATGTGTTGGACCTTCAATTTCGCTATGAGTGTAGGAGGTACTAAGAGAACTCGTCCCATGAAGTAAATACACAATCCGTGCTGTTGAGAATCATATAACGAGGTGAGGATTGTGGCCTAATTGAGATCTTTGCGGAGGCTCAAAGAAGAAGACTGAATTTTAGAGTCATCGCAGAGAGCACGAAGGGCATCAATCGGGAAAGGCGATGTTGGGAAACTAAAGCGATCCGATTTCAAGACTTTATTCGGGATAGGCAAGTCAACAGGGGTACTAGACCTTTTTCTGCAGGAGTCTAGAGAGGAAGCTTGGAAACAGAAGATAGGAACCTCTTGACGCAGCTAGGAGACAAGGAGAGACTGCTCCGGAGGAAGCTCTTGAGGACGTAGGCAAGCAAGGATGAGCTCGAGGCCCTGAGATAGAGACTACTAAAGAGGCGGAATTGTAGGAGATGGCTGAAGGTTGGAATTATCGAGGAGAGGCGACCGACGGAACTCGACATACAGGACAACATGCGAGGCTCTGAAGGCAGGGAAAGATGACCAACCAACAACACGAGGGCTGGAGAAGAGAGAAACGGGAGAGCAAGGTTGAATGGGAGAGCATGGACGAAAGGGGGAGGCAGGGTCGACAATAGCGAGTTGCTCACGACCTTCCTCCTTCAAGAATGTGCTCTTTTAGATGTACTTAGTGGCTTTGCAGATCAACTTCTTTCAACAAGCGTCGGGCATCGATGCCATGGTCTACTATAACCCAGTGGTCTTCTGGAAGGCAAGGGTGACAAGTAAGATAGCGATGTTGGAGCGACAACAGGGGTGAGAGTGGTGAACTGGCCTTCGTCTTCGTGGTGATGTTCTTGTTGGATCGCACGAGTAGGAAAAAGCTACTCCTCGTGAGCGCTGCGGGAATAGCAGCATGTCTGATAACTGTAGCGACGGCTTTCATCAAGTTGGGACTGAACTCAACGGAGGGCGATTCAATGATCTGTAGGAGCCAAATTGTGTCACATGCATCCGGACTGGGCGCTACCATCACCATGGTTGCCATCTACGCCTACGTTGCCCTATCACCTACATGATCACTTCCAAGGTCTTCCCCCACAAGCATCGCTCTAGAGCTCCATCTTCGTCAATAGAGTGGTTAGCGACATTGTGGCTGATTAACACAAGAGCCCTGTGCAATGTTAAGGGAACGTCGAATTGGGATTGTATTGTAATTGCAATTGGGATTGTATTGTAATTGCAATTGGGATTGTATTGCAATTGGGATTGTATTGATTGCATTGGGATTGTATTGTAATTGCAATTGCAATTCCAATTCCAATTGCGCTAAAGCCTTGCACAATTGGAAGGCGGACATTACTGCTCTCTTGCACATCGTCTTCAATTTTGTCACTGTCTGTCTGACTGTAGGCACACAAACGTGAGGATAGAGAATTGGGCTTTAGTCTACTAGATTGCGTTCTCAAAGGAGGAGGGGGAGGGGGAGGGGGAGGAAGCAGTAAGCAATAGAACTCTCTTGATCTCCTCTGGTGCCACTTCGTTGTCCTGGGATTGTTGCAAAAAACCCATCAAGAAGCATTAGCGTAATTAACGTACAGACTTCGTGGAGATTAAGAATGAGCAGATCTCGATTTAGGTACCTCAACTCGGAATCCCAGCAAGAGAGCAAGGGCAAAATGGTCTTTGAAGGAGATAAGAAGCCGGGTGTTGAAGGCCACCCAGCACAGGTCGAGAACTGTGACATTGAGGTTGCAACCACTTGACATTACGTAACTGTGATCCTGTCTCATGCAAATACAACCAATTGCATGACAACTAAATCTTTCCGACAGTAAGGGTAAAACGCTCGAGGAGATGGAGATGATCTTTACGATAGGCAGCCTATGGGGATGTTTTTACTATTCGAACTAATGGAAACCACTAGCTCACCAAAACGATCGAGGCTTGTGGAAACCTGCAACACGTCAACATCTTACGGAAGAATAGCATAATCTCCGCTTTAATCTTTCTTATGAAGACAACGTCGGTGCCAAGTCGAGAAGCAACCGGGGCAGGAATATGATCATGTCTTTGCGGTGAGGAGACGGAGGATGGCTTCAAATATATCAGCATCACAGATGAGATGGAGGGCACCGCTGTGGGAGTAACCGACTTCTTCTGCGATTTGAAGCTCATAACAACAAAAGTAAGCAGCTCGCATCTCTCCGGATTTCTCAAGGTAAACGTATCCGATGGTCTGCAGTAGGGACTTTTGTGATGCCCAATCCTTTTCCATTCTCATCAAAACTGCATTGGGTCCGAGGAACATAATACACATTTAAAACCTAGTATCATGCTTTTCCAATAGGACCACTACTTGCAAGCTCTCTCTGAACGAAACGGTCATCAAATCTGCCCTTGTGGTCACTCTCACTTGCTTGTAATCTATCCTTACAATACTAATGATTTGTTGCTCAATAATACCATATTTTAATTTTGTTTCCATTTCAGACGTGTTTTTTGCATCTTTTCAGAAAGTGAAGCAAATGTACATACTTGGTGCGTACACGAACTTGGATGCTTAACTTGGAATACAAACACATCCATTGAGATTTAGGTAACGTGTCATTCTCTTACATATTTGCGATACTCAATCTCGACGATTCCAATCTCGACGCACGAGGAAGGGCCCGTTTCCTCGGATTATAACTCTTTGGGGAAGGAAGCATGCCGCCCCCCCACCCACACTATGTGTAACCGGTTATATAAAGTATATTTTATTTATGTGTGTGTGTGTGTATGTGTGTGTTTTGAATTTCACCTTGTTTGTTGAATTTTTCTTTTGCATATTCTAAATTATTATATGTTTCTCTATTGAGATACTCGCAAGAAGGGAACACTTAAACACACACTACATTTGCTCGGACCTACTATTGCCTGCTTACTTTATAGTCACGTATTTCCCTTTCTTGACTTTGAAAACTTACAAAATTCCTTTTTTTTTGTTTTCTTCCATCTCCTTGAGCCAAGTGTAACGAATATGAGCCCCTAGATTGATTTTAATTAATGTCAATCATGAAGGTTTTATTCAAATAGCGTAAAAACTCATGGGTGAAAGCATATCTTTGCTTTTTAAACGCAAAAAAGGCAAAAAGCATACAATTTCGATATTCTCAACTTACTTTTTTCATTTTAAATCAGCTTATTATAAATTCTGTAATTCAATCCACCTTTCCCCTTAGGCGGCCTACCGCACGCTAGTTTATAATGACAAGGCTAGCTTTAGAACCAACCATAAGTGGCAACTCTAGCAGCCTTATTCTATCAATGACACATTGTCTTAGTGTGCTTTGCGTGTATGTCAAAATACACACTGCACAGTCAATCATATGAGTTTGCCGGAAGATGTGTGCTTTAGACTAAAATGGTAAGCAACTTTGGCAAGGGATCAACGAAAAGAGAAGGTAAGGAAACCTAGTAAAAATAAATGTGCATTAGCTCACTCAAAAACACAACTATTTGCAAGAAATTTAGTAAACATGCTTCACCTTCTTACATTTCTACTCCCCGCCTTCTCCTTCCGCCCACCCCGCCTCCTCCCTCCTGCAGCCACCGCCTCCATCCCACTCCTCTCAGCCTTCCGCCACCTCACCGCCCTCTCCTTCCGCTCCCTCCTTCCACCTCCGCCACCTCCCGTCCTCTCCTTCCGCCACCTCGCCTCCTCCCCAACCCCTTTGGCCTCGCCGCCTCCTCCCTCCTCCCCCCTCCCCGCCCCCATCCCTCCTCCACCCTACCTCCATCCACCTCCCTACCCTCCGCCCTCTCCTCGCCTCCATCCCCACTCCGCCTCCATCCCCGCTCCGCCTCAAGCCCTCCCCCTCCACCTCGCCTCCCGTTCGTCCCCTCTTCATTCCCCCGCAACTGGCCCTTGGGCTTTTTCCTTTCTTTCCTCTAGGTAGCACTGAGCATTTTGTTTGTCTTGGAGATAGAATTTCTTGGTGGTGACCCTAGGTATGGTCAAAGGGGCTCTATGGCAGGACCCTTGAATCCCACAGCCATTAAGAGTCTTCTTTCCCCAACTGACAGCAACAGGTGAAGCATGCAGTTCCGTCACTTCAGGAAAAGGCAATAGTGGGCAGAATAGCTAGTGTCACACCCACCAAGAGACAGGTGAGAGACTGGATTCAGGCAAGTCTAGCACTAGAAAGGGACCACTATGCAAGAGGCCTCATCCAGCTGAGCTCTCCTGCTACTGCCTTGACACTTGTGGAGTAGAGCTCCATCCTCCTTGGCCCGCATCTGGTGTACCTCTTCCCTTGGTACCATGGCTTCACAATGGAGGACATGGACACGACACACCACGTTCCCCGATTCTCCATGACGCTCCGCTTCCCGAGGCTTCCAAAGGAGTACAAAGCCATCCTTCCCTCCATTGGCAGAGCATTTGGCACGATGCTAGAGTCCAAGGTCCCCAGGATCAATTTGGTGGTTAAGGGCCCAGAGTCCCTCCTAGAGTTGATGCTCGTCTAGACCCTTGAGGGAGGTACACTCCGCTAGAGAGTGGAGATCTCCGGTTTGCTAGGTCAGTGTCTTCGTTGCAGGCAGGCCCGCAATTGCCCTCGTGATCAAGGATGGACTCCCCCCCACCACCACTGCAGGACAAGCAGAGTCAGCAGGCTAGAGCCCAACATCCCCTCAAACAGGAGCAGCAGGAGTCCCAAATCCTTTGGGTGACACCTTCAGAGGGAGCATGAACCCAAGTGGGAAAAAGAAACGAAGTAAATTGGCACGAAAGCACCACAGGCAACGGGCTAGACGCAGAGGGAGAGAGAGAGCAGGGAGAGAGGTACCCGCAGAGGAGTAGCCGCAAGAGCCCTTGGTTGGAGACCCTTTCCCCCCAGCAAAGCAAGGCCCACGGCCCAACCAGTTGATCCTCCATCAATGGAGGTACAACAACCACAGTCACCCTTGCGTCAACAGGATGCCTCAGGAGTTGCGATGGCAGAAGCTACAAAGGGTAGCCCCACAATTTGGAGATTTCAGTTTGCCTCCACAGGGTTGGAGAAGTGGACCCCAGGGGTATTTGATGCTATGATGGGGAATCAGATTTCACGTATGATGGAAGAGTGGATGGGTCCACTGGGACTAGATCTTCGGCGCGCTCATGGTGGTGATGAAGTGAACTTCCAATTGAGCTTCACGCGGGAGAAGCCAATTTATGGTTTGACAATAGGGGTTATAAGATTGCCGCCTGAGGCAAGGATTAATCCGGCACACTACTCGCAACTCCAGAAGTGTGCTGAGATGTTCGTAGTGAATGTTTTCCTTCATGTTGTGATTCTAGGCACGCGCTCTCATATATGTCTCTAAGCCACTAGAATCCTGAGTCTTGCTCCTTGAGCCTCTCTATGGAGGTGAGGTCCTGTCGTAGTGCACACTCATATTCACATGTATTTCAGTTACTGCATATCTGGTAATATCCATATGGAATCGAGGTCGCTTGCCATATTTCAAGAGAGGGGTATGTCACGAGGGCGTGAGTTTTTGTAATTACATGTGGGCCCGACCCTGGGAATCTGGAGGAGAGGTCATAGGATGTGGGAGTGCAAATTTTCCCCTAGGGATGAGTGCCTTGAGGGTAAACTAGTGCCTTGGGTCAATTTGAGGGATTAAAAGTCCATTTAAGGGGCCTATGGGGGTCAATAGGCCCAAAGTTGGACCTTGGTACCCTCATTAGGGGCCTCAAGGGGCAAAAAGCCCCAAATCTTATTACGTGGTGAAATTGCCACGTGGCAATTGCTCCCTTCCTCCCCATTTGGAATGGAAGCTGGAGAAGCCTGGTTGGAGAGGGGATAACGAGGTCGGAGAGGGGATAAAGGTAATGGTTGGCTATGGCGGCCACAAAAGGTAGTACGAACACTACGTGAGGGGCGGGGTCCCATAGTCCGGATCCCATACGGCGAGTGGGTGCAGCTCAAGTACAGCTGATGGTACAAAGAAAACATACGAGGTGGTACGGGCTGCAAGTACGGTGCCTACGTACGACCTATGTGTACGGACTGTTGCAGTGGGCTGAGTAAACGAATCAACCATGGCTGCTTGGGCAGAGTTCTCAACGCCTGTGTACGGACGACCGTATGCATGTTGTTCGGGCTGTCAGGTACGCACTGCCACACGTGCATGGCTGTGTGTACGGCCTTTGTATGGCTTGTGTACGGTTGCAAGTACCTGAATGTACGGACGACGTACAGATTGCATGGATGACGTGCAATCTGTACGGATGCGTACAGATGCTTCATGGCTGGTCTCAGTCAATTCATGGGCTGCTTGTATGAGTTGCTGACAAGCTGAGATTGACCTCTCTACAGTTGACCATTGGTTCTATGCCTAGGCTCAAGTGGGCACTACAGGTGAAGGGCACTCCCATCCCTTCTAGTGATTGCCCGTGAACATTGGGCTGGTTGTTTTGAAGAGATTTGCTATGACAGGATTTTTTACAATGAATGCTTGCAGAGGTTGTTTGTGCTTCTGAGCATCGTGGGCAGTTCAGTTATGCTCTCACCCATCACTTGTGGTTGTCTGGGGAGCACGTGGCCTGGTTTGGGCTGCTAGAAACCACTCCCAGGTTAAATGCAGGTGTTTGCACTGAGAATGGATGCCAATGGTCACATGGGTGTGAAAGCAGAGCCCCGCAGGACTAATGTATTGTGATATTGATGCTACTGAGAGTAGGAAGAGCACTGAATGCGAGTGAGTTTGTACTCATTCTGTAATCTATTTGTGGAACTCTTCAATTAATGAAGAAATACTGAAAGGGGCGCCAAGGCTTTGGGGCCAATCTGTGTCTTTGTACTTGAGCAGGAGCGCTCTAGCTCCCCACTATTTGTGTTTGGAGTGTTTGCTGAATCTCTAATTGTGAAGGCTTTTAGCTGGTTAGATCTTTTACCACCCTCTTGTTGGCCTTGAGGCTGGTTTCACACACACATGTATATGTATATGTTGTAAGGCTTGCTTATGCCTCGGGCAAGAGCACCTCTGAAGTTTGAAGAGGAATGGGGTCTAGACTGCTATCAGGAAGGAATAAGTGATCAAAAGAATAGGATTGGCCATGGAAGATTTTTGGGGAGTATAACATCTTAATCGGATCTAGGTTAGCACCTTTTTGGTGCATGATCTGGCTTTCGGCTCATCCCGCATTGCCAGTTCTGCTTACCAAAAATGGCACACTTGGAGCTCCCATTCTGCAATGGGGGTGCAATGGAGCAACACCTACCGCTTACCTATTTATAGCTTGAGAATAGGTCAAGGGCGTTACACCCTTCATGCATCTAATCATTCACTTTATCTGATAAAACAACACATGAACCCTAGATATCCTGAGGGAAAACATGCAAATTGTTCATTAGACTTGAGTATAGAGCGAAAGACTACTCGAGTCTCGAGCCATCGAGCAGGCGTTTCAAGGGGAGGGGGGGTGTGTAACATACTGGACCCACATTTTCAAGTTGACATGAAGCGCAACTATAATTTCTGCAACATACGTAATACATCCAAGAAATCCAAGCACATCATCACTACTAGCTCTGGATGAGAAGTAGAGTTTTGAATAGGCACCCAAAGAAGGCTCTCAAGTTTTCTAAAGCTAGTTGTACGTTCTCAAGAGAGCAACAAATTGCTACATTTAATAAAGAGAAGCAGGAACATATACAAACCAGTAGTGGTCGAGTCTTTATCCAAGTATAAGCTGCCGGACAAGAATCTGAAGGAGGCTAACAATTGCACAGCAGCCATTAAAAAAGGCAGAACAAAGCTCCATGATAACCAGCAGTGTGAATAAAATAAAGCACGGTTCATCAGCCAGTTGACTTGTGTATTGTATGACTCTAAGACAAATGTCTGCTTCCGCAAGTAGTTCCAGTACCTGAGCCCCAAATTAAATTTTAATAACATGCCAAGGCACACTATCGATTAATAATAATAATCAAAACGATTGCTAATTAAGTTGTATGAAAATGCTTACTGTGAAAAGGTGAGATTTTTAGCCAGAGGATGAAAAAAGATTGCCACTGGAGGAGAACTGATTATCCTCTTATTGGCTCCTGATGCACAAAATACAAGTTATACATCCCCACAAGAAACACATGCACATGTACACACACAGGCACACAATAGAATAAATTACAGAAATGTAAAAAATGCTGATCAATTTCTTGAAAGAAGACTAAGCGTCTTTCCTCTGAATAAAAAACGAGTAGAGATTGCTTCTCACAGCAGTGGAAGAGAGCAGAATCTGTCAGTCACAAACCCACTAAAAGAAACCATGTGAGTCTATGTTAACCCACTTACGGACCAAAGTGAGAAAATGATTCATACCGCAGTTGGGAGAGCCAAGGCTGATATGTCAAAATAGCAAGCTATATCACAGACCCTCATAGTATAAGGAATCTCCAATCAAATCTGTGGCATGATCCCTCAACTCCATCCGATCTTTTCTCCTGATATGACTACAAGCAAGCACACAAGATGCCCAAGAAGGTAGAATGAAGATAACCTTCATAAATATCCCTCTCTAGATGAGGTGACAGTGGATCTAATCAGCATGGATGTATGGAGATTATAACTGAAACGCTAAGTCTGCAGTCGGAAATTTGTGACTTGCTGAAAAGAAAGCCCAACTAAATGGCTCTGCCTTAAAGTCAACAAGAACTCTCAAGTCCAAGTACATTGCTCTGCCTTGTAGAATTGACAACACTAGGGAATCTCAGCATCAGCAAAACCCTCTAGAAAAGATAATATTTGACCATCCTCACTAAGCAGGTCCCCTTTATGCTGCATTAGCCAAATCAAACAGGATGTTTACTCATCTTTACTCACCTTCTATTGTGATGCCAGTGTGCCCCTAATTGCTCCTAGGAGGTACCCCCCACCCTATTCTATCCAAAAGAATAATTGCTGAGCCAATGCCAACTTGTATTCTAAAGAACCATGTATCCAATCCTTTAAAACTTCCTTGAGGAAAAGAGTGAAGGCCATTTCTAGTCTATAAGGTCCCTTGTAGCTGCAAGAAGAATACCTGAAAACTCTATAGTATCCACTCTGAGATTATATCCATACAACTCACGTAGTTGTGGTAAGGATCTGCAATGTTAGTCTCATATCCTGCAAAACGACACTTGAAGCCAATTATTAAATATCCACTCTGAGATTATCTCCATACAACTCACGTAGTTGTGGTAAGGATCTGCTGTTGGAAAGGTCACCTCCCCATCTGTAAGCCCCCATATGAGGAGAGCACAGGGGGGTGAACCTGGTGTCTGAGAGATGGCCACATGGGCAGCATCATGGCTGCCATGAGGTCAGGGATCAGATAGAGAAAAGGGAGAAGAGGTGGTTGCCACATGGACAGCAGCAAGGCTGTCATGTGGGCAGCAATGTTCAAGACATACATCAGAGAATAGTGGCACAATGCCACGTGATCTACAGATGGCTGGGAACAGCATGGAGCAGACACGTGGACATCGAGGACTGGCTGGAGCATAAACTGTGCAAGGATGCTGAGCTAAAAGACTGCGATGACGTGGTGCTGACATCAGCAACAGTTCGGACTGTCTGCAGCAGGTGTACGGAACTGCCTGCACATGGCCAGGACAGAGCAGGACTGTTAGTGCAGGAAGGTGCCGGCATGGAGGATATGGACGGGCAGCAAAAGGGCTGCAAGGGGCTGGCCCTGGACCCTTATATAGAGCCCTATTGGGTTGGCCAGTAGGGACAGAATTGGGTCCGTGGGGGGGGCTTCTTGAGTCGGCCAGTTCCCGCCTACCCAGTCGGTTTTGTGGAGGGGCTTCCAGCCCCTATAAAAGGAGGCCCTTGGGGCCTCTGTAATCATTCACTTGGAGCAGCACTTCAGGGAGCAGAAGGAGCAGCAAACCAGCCACCTGTGGGCCTCCATCCAGGAAGAGACAAGTGGGCTGTAGAGCTGCAGACCTAGCTCAGCAAGGTGCCAGCCACCTAGGCCAGATTCCGGACAGGGACAGAGAGTCTACATACACTTGAGGTGGAACACGTGGGCTCAAGTCTAGAGATATCCGGCAGATGGTAGAAGTACTTGGTGGTAAGATCAAAGGACCACGCTCTGGTGGGACTTTGGATCTCTCTCTCTTTTGTCTTGTGTCCATAGCTTTGGACGGAAATATATATTCTTTTGGTAGCTTCTATATCTGGCTGGATCATTGTCTATTGATGAGTCTACACATCTATTTGATGCGCATAAGTTTAAGAAATTTGTGATTCCACCCCACCACACATAAACTATCATAGACATTCTACTCTGATAGACCAGCAACCATTAACCAGGGCCACCCCCTAGGAGGTTGCAGCAGAGAAATCACCAGACAATCAGGCCATCTAGGAGTCCAAGGATACAAGGAATGCACCTGCCACCGCAGCAAGAGTCATGTCATCAGAGTAGCCTCCATATCGCAACCCAGTCACCATGCCATATCGATCCATTCTAAAATCCTCTGCATGCATCTACAAGCAGTCCAATCTTTTGATAGTGCATCCGAAATTGCCAGGAAATAACAATAAAACGTTTTATGTGAATGCTTGTTCCTAATACGGCTTACAAAATATTACCATCATGCATCCACCCCACAGAAAGAATGTTCGACCACCTGTAGCAAAGCCCATTGAGCAAGGCTGCATAGGGCATAAAAGCATCTCCAATAAGTATTTCGACAAAGCACTCTTGAGGCTCCAACTTTCAAAATAATGGATACACTTTTGATATAGACAACTGACAGTCTCATCGACTCTCGTTCACACACTAAGGTCAAAAAATGTACCATGTGGTACTCATATATACAGTAACTCCCTAGGCTCCCTGAAGGGATATCAAAAGGATAGCCTGTCAAAACAAAGATCTGCATATTAAGAAAGTCAGTCAAGTTTCCTCCAATCAAGATACTAAATTCAATCAAATTTTTTCTGCAAAGCACATGAAATTAGTAGCCACTTGATATTGCACCTCATTCTAGATGCAAATGAATGAAGCACATTGCAAATGAAGGCACCTCTTGCAATATTCATGCACATTAAACCTTACATTCTAAAGCACTCACCTTAGGATTTTCTTCCATGCTGGCAACAAGAGCTCCAATGGTCCCCGGATGAAGTTGCACATCATCATCTAATAACAGGAGATACTTACTCTCCACATGCATTGCATCTACACCTGTCTATTAAAGTAAAAGTTGTATGAGACACAGTCGAAATATATAAACCTTCGCAAAATTTATATTTTCATACCTCTCGAAAATAAACCTCAATAAGATAGCAATAAAGTTTACGGGATGTAACATTTAAGATGAATCACACGCTTTTTTTGTAAAAGAAACTTTGCATTAAGAAGAATGTAGATTCACGGCTGTCCCAGAATGAATGCACACAGACTTTTTTTTTTTTTTTTGGGGGGGGGGGGGGGGGGGGGGCGGGGACATGTATGTTTTATATTACAAGAAGCAATCCCCAAAAAAGAGACATGCAATTGCAACAATTGCAAGCAATAGTTCATGCAGCCTGCAGTAGATCTAATGCAAGGAGTGTGACAGGAGTTCTCAGCATCAGCAATAACCAGATTCATCCATGAGCCACAACCCTAGCCTCTAGAGTTAAGGAACCAGATGTTGTATTCAGCCCCCTTCTGAGGGAAGCCTTCAGTTGTATTCAATGGCTCATTGGTCAATGATAGTCAAACACAATTAAGATAGTAGTTAGCATAAACTCTCAGTGCAACTTTTACAAGCGTGATGTGATGTATGTTATGCATGTCCACAGTGTTTCTCTCTCTTCTCAGTTAGAAGCATTCACGTTTTTGCACCCAGTAGTTAGGATGGGTATAACAAGTGAGTAAAGCAAGCTTCATTCTTGTTGCATTCGTATCAAGCGTTGATTCTTTTCTTCACTGAGTTTGTGAGCAGTGGCAATGGGGGTAGGAAGTGGAAGTAATACACCCAGTCTGTCTTCTACCTTAGGTAGCCTCCCCATGACTTCCCTCCATCCTTCAGCCTCGATGGGAGACCTGCCAAATCTAGAAAAACCAAGCTGCGTATGTGGTGACCCACTAAGGCAAGGTCACCATAAGTACAGAGATGCTAGACAATGCAAGCGACAGTGAGGAGGTGGTGTCCAACTCACAAGTGAACCCATTCGTCAAGCATGCATTACACCACCTACTCTACTAGCCATCATACAGACAATGATGCAAACACAAGCACCTAATCTACTAGCCATCATACAGACAATGATGCAAACACAAGCACAACAGTCCAAGGCTCTACTAGGATCTTATAGCAGCACAAATCTTACAAGCACCAAGGTCAAGAGGCCAGAGAAGAACAAAACCATAGAGCCACGGGACGGGACTAGGTGGCAAGAAGCTAAAAAGATCAAGGTAGAACATTGATCTCGTCTTTAGTCTAGGCCACAATGGCAAAGCTATGTCCTACAAGTATGACAGGAAAACAAAACTTTAGTACTCTATGACAAAGCCAAAATGGTATGCACGTGATCCGCTTTAAGGATGACTACCAAGGTCAAATTCTTTCTTGGATTTGTGAATTTCTTCCAAACTTTTATCTGGAATTATGCTAAGATAGCATTATTCCTATCTGATTCATCTAAAGGGGGGGGAAAAGGAAAGTACAATAAGTATCAGCCCATAATGTGAACAGAGGAGCTTGATGCTTGCTTCAAGCAATTGAAACATGAGTTAAATCAACTCCAATGCTAGTAATTAAAGTCCCAATGCTGGACATCCAAGAGTACGAAGGACCTTGGATCTAGTCAAAATAAATTTCTTTTGGCCCAAACTTAAGGTTGAAGTCGTACCTAAATTCAAAATTTTCAACAATGCCAAGTCAATAAAGCAATTGCTTAAGATGAAATGGCCTATTGCATCCATTGGAAATACCTAAGAACAAATAGCAAAACAATTTATATGGATTTTGAGGTAAGCTTACCACGCACCTCTCGAGGACATGTTTATTATCACGATCTGTGACGTATTCCTTTCTTTATTTCTAGACTTATGGATGGTTTGATGAATGGACACTTGTGGAAGGGTATGCCCTTTCAACGGGACACTTCCTAATGAGGCACAACCCTTCACAAGAGACACTCTATTGAAGAGACATTCCTATTGTAATGTACCCTCTCATCAAGGGTCACACCCTTCACAAGGGGTACACACCTCTTCATGCACATACCCTTTGGAGTACACACCTTTTCATGTGTGACTCTTCACTCTCTATATAAGAGAGGCCCAATTGTATGGATGACATATCATCTATCCTACAGACATTCAAGCAATACAATTATTCCTTGTTCTCTGCTATCTTAGTCTCCTTTCTGTTCCTTAGCACATCTCCAAATATAGTAAATCTAGGATTTCTTACAATGGTATCAGAGCAAAATTCGCTCCTGCCTATAGGAAATGCCCCCCACCTTCTAGCGCCAATCTGATACATCTTTTCCACTAGAAGGTTATCTGTGCACATTGTGCATGGAAGAGATGGAGAGGATGAGCGTAAAAATTTTTAGCGCCAACCCTGCCTAAAGTCATCTATGGCCTCTCCATCTCCCACACATCACGAGTTGATGTGAATGGACACGACAAAAATCGTGTCTTTACAGGTGCTTGGGCTGTCCCAAAACCAAGGGACGCACCTTTTCCACCATCGGACACACCTTTTGATGAAGAGTCTCGACTCCTCACTCAAGGGACACACCCCATCGTGGACAAAAGGACACACCTATTCATGTAGGGACACCCCTTTTAAAAACGGGTACACACCCCTTCATGAACAGGTGCACCTATTCCAAGGGTCACACCCCTTCGAATAGGCACACCTTTTAGGCACCAAGCACCTATAAAAAGGGTACCTAGAGGGGTAAAAAGGAAAAAAAAATAAACCCATCCCCTACCCTTAGGTTTACCCTAGCTACCTAGGGTTAACTAAACCCCCAACTTAATTTTTGGGGCAACTAACCACCTTAGGCAGCCCCCACGAAAAGTCGCAGCCTCTCCTTGATATTCCGTACGGCCTGCACATACAGAACTGCACGGCAGCCCTGCGCATCCCTCGCCCTCGCCGTACTGCCTGCGCAGCCCTGCGCCGTACAGCCTTGCGCAGCCCTCGCCGTACTGCCTGCACAGCCCTGCGCCGTACAGCCTTGCGCAGCCCTCGCCGTACTGCCTGCCCAGCCCTGCGCCGTACAGCCCTGCACCGTACAGTCCGCCAGCCCTGTGCCGTACAAGTCCACCAGCCCTGCGCCGTACTGCACGCTAGCCCCTTGCGCAGCCTCGCCTCTCCAGCACGCCAGCCCCTGTGCATATCATTTGGCCTCTCCAGCACACAGCCCCCCCCCCTCCTACGCAGTCCTTGCCAGCCAAGCCTTCGCTCCTGCCTTTTCCTGCGCAGAACAGCCCTGGGAACTGCCATGTGCTTCGCCATTGACAGCCTGCAGCCCCCCCCTTGTTTCGCCATCTTTGTCCTGCCAAATCAGCACCAGTTGCAGCTCCTCGCGCGATGAAGACATCCTGTTAATAACCCGGACCAGACCAGCCTCGATTCGCTCCTCGCAAACCATTGCAACATGGATCTCCGAACAGCGATTTGCAGCCTTCTTCTACGCAACAATTTGGCAGATTAAATTATTGCCAGGTGGAGTCTTTCCAATCTGCTTTTAAGGATTCTCTTCCCATTAACAAATTACAGCAAATGAAAGAATCTCCCTTAAAGCATGGAAACCCCTGGTAATTCACCCGGCATTTCAAGGACACCTCAGGCATCAGCTACCACACAATATCGTGTTCAAATTGCACAGCCAGCCCATTTCGGAGCCTTTGCATCTTGGGTCTTCTGTGTCACGTGCCCTCCTAGTGATTTGGACCACATCCTCTACCTTCTGCGTGAGGCACCTCAGTTACATTACTTCCTCATCACAGTACAGGTTGTGTTCCACGAGACACGAAGATACCCAGAACCCGATATCCCTCAAGAGTTTGCTGTCCATCTTTGGAGAGAATTTTACCCCTCACCTTCGGCATCTCCAGGGTACTCTCCACCTCCTTCAGCTCCCAGATATCCTCCTCTACAGGTTGTACCTTCTCCAAGACAGTATTTACACTCTGAAGGCACTCCTTCTCCTGGATATCCTCCATTTCCAACAGCAGCTCCTTATCCCTTCTCAAATCCGTGGACTCTGCAACCTACTCCTGTCCTCTCATGAGCAGTAACACCACTTTCGACATCACCAGTGTTACCTCAGACGGGACCTCCTTTACCAGATTTCCACGGGTGGTTCCATCCTGCCTCGCCTGCCCCCTCCAACATGAGTAACCTCAGGGAGCAGCCCGAATCCTCTTCCACGAATGGTACAAGCTAGAGAGCAAGTTCGCGCTTTTCTCACAGGGATCTCCGATATGTCGCAATGCTCGCGTGAAGCCTCTCCAAAGATCAAAGACTCAAGTCCAAAAAAGACCCCTGAAGTCAACGTACAAGGCGAATCACTATTGCAACTCCAAATTTCCCAGCTTCAAGACAGCATCTCCGACTTGGTCCAGAAAGTTCAACAACTTCAAGACTCTCGCAGTACCACCCATACAGAGAATGACGTGACGCAACTAGACGACTATGCGGATTCATTCCTACCAGAGGTAGAAAACACTGAACTACGTGCCCTCTACCGTTTACTTCAAGCTTCCAAAACTAAAAGACTTGACATCAAACTTCCGGAAGCCTACACTGGTCAACGCAATCGCCGAACAGTTGACCAATGGCTCGCAAAAATGCGGATGTATTTTGATACTGTTGACCTCACTGAAGGCAAAAAGATCGCCTTGGCGGCCTCCCTCCTGAAGGATACAACTTTTCTATGGTGGCAAAGACGCTTAAAGGACGGCAAAAGTATGTTAACATGGGAACGTTTTGAACACGTGCTCCGTAAGCAATTCATACATGCCAATGCGGACTTCCAAGCATGTTCAAAACTCCGACAGTTGGAGCAAACGGGCTCCATGTCTTCCTACATCTCTCAGTTCACCACATTGGTGCTGGAGATTGATGGTTTAACTGAGGATGATCGCCTTCATGCTTTCATCTCAGGCCTAAATCCCTCGTTACGCATTGATGTCCTTAAAGCAAACATCACCACCACAGCTGGCGCTATTGCTTACGCAGAGCGCATTACAGATTTCCAAAACACAGGGAAGCAGAGTGCTAATCGCACACAGAACTCTCCTATGGCCAAAGGTGCTCGCCCTCAAGATAACACCAGGTTTCGAAAAAACTTCGGTAATCAAGGTCAGCGACAGTCTCAAGATCCCCAGAAGATTCAGAAATCATATGCTGGATTCCAACAGAAGCACTCCTCCAAGGATCGCGCTTCTTCTTCACAAAGTCATTACCGACATCCCCAACATAAAGATGCGGCCACTGACAAGAAGAACAGCTCCAGCACAAAAGGACTTTGTACCATCTGTACTCGCGACCATAGATGGTTCGATTGTCCTAAGCGACCAAAGCAAAATTCCAATATGGAACCTAGCACTTCCCAAAGAGAAGATGCTACCCCAGCACAAGATAAGAAAGGCAAAGCTGTTCGAATGGCGAATTCCATCCACCTAAGCCTTGCCAGCAACCCCGAACCTTCCCTGGCCACTCAAGTACTTTGTGTTCAAGGATCGATTCGTGGAACAACGGTCACTATCCTCATCGACAGTGGCTGTTCTCATGATTTCCTAGCCAGTTCTGTGGTCGATAAACTTTGGTTGACCACCAGTCCTAGTCTCATGGACTATCAGATTGAACTCGCAAATGGAACTACTTTCTTGTGCAACACCAGGATCAAAAACTTGTCTTTTCGCATCCAACATTATACGGACAAGTTGAACTTCGACATCATGCCTCTTTCTCGGTACGATGTCATACTCAGACAACAATGGCTCTACGACTATGATCCATCAATCAGTTTTTGCAGCCATACTATCCAGTTTGTCCACCAGGGAAAACTTATTGAGCTAACTGGTTCTAGGGACTCTCCTTCAACCCCAGTTGCCTCTGCCCTACAAGTAAAGAAGTGGGTTCGTAAACGTCAAGTAAAGACTTCACTTCTGTTGGTTACGGCAATCGAGGAGACACCAACTAAGGATCCTCCTGAATACCTCAACCAACCTTTTTTCCAGCCCTACCTAGATATTTTTCCACAGGAATTGCCAAAGCAGTTACCACCTCGATGACCAGTGGATCACCCAATCGAACTTATTCCAGGCAGTAATCCACCGTCGAAACCTCCTTATCGGGTTTCTTACACTCAAAATGAAGAAATCCAAAGACAGGTCACCGAACTACTCGACAAAGGTCACATTCGGCCTAGTCGCAGCCCTTTCGGATCTCCTGTACTACTTGTGGAAAAAAAGAATAAGTCAATGCGCCTTTGCATCAACTACCGAGCCCTCAACAAGCTCACTATCAAAAACAAGTATCCATTGCCTCGCATCGATGACCTCTTCGATCAACTTCTACATGCAACACAATTCTCAAAGATTGATCTTCGTTCAGGTTATCATCAAATTCGCATATACGAGAAGGCGATGAGTACAAGACAGCTTTTCAAACAAAGTATGGACACTATGAATGTTTGGTCATGCCTTTTGGGTTAAACAATGCCCCGGCCACATTCATGACATTAATGAACGACATCTTCAGGCCTTTCCTCGATAAGTTCGTCATCGTTTACCTCAATGACATCCTCGTTTTCAGCAGATCCCTACATGAGCACAAACAACATCTTCACCAAGTTTTTGAAGTTCTCCGCGCAAATTCTCTCTACGTCAACATTGAGAAGAGTGAGTTCTTCAAGACCCAACTCGAATATTTGGGACATGTAGGCATCTCTGTGGATCCCAAGAAGGTCGAGGTAATCCGAAACTGGCCTACTCCTAAGAATGTTCATGCTGTCCGCTCTTTTCTCGGATTGGCAAACTTCTACCATACAATCAACTGGTTCAAGAAATGCAAGACATTCTCCTGCAAGTCAGGGATCATATGCGAAAAGCGCAAGAGCGGTATCAACGGTCTGCCAACAAACATAGACGTCACCTGGAATTTGACACTGGTGACATGGTGCTATTATTTGTAGCCCCACATCGCTATAAGACGGTTAAGTCTTTGTTTCCTAAGTTGCGACCAAGATACTATGGACCTTTCCGGATCGTCAAGAAAAATTCACCTTTAAGTTACAAATTGGAATTACCATCATCATGGGATAAAATCCATCCAACATTTCATATTTCTTGGCTAAAGACGTACATTCCAGGCGATGAAGCAGTTCCTCCTGCAGGTGATTATGTCCCAGAAATCGAAGACGATTATGTTCTCCTTATTCCTGAGCGTATTCTGGACCATCAACAGCGAGAGACTCGACATCGACTTATCATGGAATTCCTTGTTCTTTGACGAGATCTGGACGACTCCGACGCTACTTGGCAGTCTGATGAAGACTTAAAGCAGTACCCTGACAATTTACAGCTGTATTTTCAGAATTTACAGTGATATTTTCTACATCAGTTCATTATCTCCACCAGGGTCTTCTTTTGAGTGGGAGGGGATGTCACGATCTGTGACGTATTCCTTTCTTTATTTCTAGACTTATGGATGGTTTGATGAATGGACACTTGTGGAAGGGTATGCCCTTTCGACGGGACACTTCCTAATGAGGCACAACCCTTCACAAGAGACACTCTATTGAAGAGACATTCCTATTGTAATGTACCCTCTCATCAAGGGTCACACCCTTCACAAGGGGTACACACCTCTTCATGCACATACCCTTTGGAGTACGCACCTTTTCATGTGTGACTCTTCACTCTCTATATAAGAGAGGCCCAATTGTATGGATGACATATCATATATCCTACAGACATTCAAGCAATACAATTATTCCTTGTTCTCTGCTATCTTAGTCTCCTTTCTGTTCCTTAGCACATCTCTAAATATAGTAAATCTAGGATTTCTTACATTTATGTTCTGACCTTTATTGGTCATATGTATGCTTGTAGATAGATCCAGTCCTAGAACCTCTAGGTTAGTTTTGACTAACCTTTAGAGGTAATTATCAATGGAGAGAGTTATTTAAAAATACTTTGCATTTTTTTTCAATTAAGTGTTGATTTGAGGAAATTTTTCCTTTAGCTCTTTCTTTGGAGATAGTATTCAGCAAAAGCACACAGAGTTAACAAACCAGTTGATTGTGTATTTTTTGGCTGCAAGTTGAAGAGAGGCCAGCCACAATTATTCTGGCATTGAATTGCCCCTGCAACAGGAGGGAAAAACCATACCACATATATGTTCAGCTCAAAGACGAAAATGAGGACATATCATCTTGCATGCATCTTTGAAAAAATATATGTGAAAGCCTTGATTAACCACACAAAATCAAAGGAGAGACAAATGTACAGAGAGAAGCATAGAAAGAGAATAGGGCAGACCACAACCAGGCCTTATAAAGAATACAAAGGCATTGTAAGACCCATGTAACCAAGAAGAAATAGCTTGCTAGTACTATCAATAGAGGTTTCCACATAGATATGAATAAAAATCAATATAGTAAAGTAAGGCAACGCGAAGACACAAGAAAGTTAGGTAGCAAAGCAAACCCTGGGATCTTACGCACATGTAAGAATAAGCTGCAGTCTAACTTTTGAAAAGTTCTAACCTCCTAGTGCGATCCTAACCATGAGAATTAAGCAAGCACACCAAACAATGTGTGTGCGTGCGCGAGCATGTGTGTGTGTGTGTGTGTGTGCGCGCGCGCACGCATACATGTGTATTTATATCAATGTATCTATGTGTGTTTTCTATGTGTCTATGTATCCCTGTGTGTTTTCTGTGTCTATGTATCTGTGTATGCTGTATATCTGTGTACAAGTATCTATCTATTCATGTATGCATGCAATCATGGATGGGTGACAATACATATGTGTATGTATGATCCATGCAAACCTACATGTACGTGTATATCTACAAGCATGCACACATGTGCATATGTATGTATGTATTGTAGTGTTTGTGTGTATGTTTGTATGTAGGTAAATAGGTATCGTCAAAAGAATAAAGAGCATGTATCCACTACCACACACAAGGTCTGGATATCATGTCAGATACAAAGAAAGCATGCATGCTACAGCTGACTCCCCTGTAAGCAGAAGACTTTCCCAAGATCACACAACTTTACTTAAGCCACAAATTACCCCATGTGCATACACAATAGCATCATTCGAGCTAGAAATCTGATGAAGTGCCAAGCACCTAGTACAACCAAAGACGATGTATAATGCATGCGCCAAAATAGGACAAACCCTGTCCAAAATGCGCTCCAAGGGCACCACCATCAAGCAGCATCTTGCTGCCTTGATGTGGACTGCTGGATGCACCCGTATGCTATCCTTCTGGCACCTTCAAAGACTCTCAGTCTGTGTGCACTCCTATGAGCTTCCGTAGGCAGCAGGACCTACTGCTCCTCTGCTCTCACCATGTGAAGAGCGATCTGCAGACTGAAGCTGAATCCTAGAACCCACGTAATGGGGGCTTTATAGAGGGTACAAGGGCCTCTAAACTGACCAACCAGCTAGAGCTGGACTGACCTGACATACCCTGCTGACCAGTCTGTAAAGCCAACTGTACAGTCACTGGCCACCAAGGAGTTCCCAAGACAAAGACCTTTTCTACCTTGACCGCCACTGTCAGTACTCCTACTCAGCATTGCAATTGCCTTGACACCCACCCCCCACGCAAAGAGATATCACAGACAGAAGGCTATTTCCGACCCGCTAGAGCGGATTTACTACTTCCATCAAGAAATCTGAGAGCTACAGCTTCAACTTGCAGCGAAAGGAGAGTTCATGGCATGGAAGGCAATGGAAAGGAGGAAGTCTTCAACGAGGCAATACACAAATGTAATACATCTCCATCAGCACCAAAAATTGCTTCCAAGGGTCAAGAAATGATCACCACTCAGATGAGGTCAATACAATAAGATATGATCACCTATGTCAACAACAAAGTGAACAAACCTGACCCCTATGTGGAGGTGCATGAGCAGGAAGCTAGGGCAAAAAATAGAGTGATCTTATGCATGGGGGGATTGCTAGATGGTTGGTTTGATGAGTAGGGGGACGTAAAAGATAGAAACAATCGAGAAAATACCACAAGTTGAATGGGATCAATGTCATATGGAATGTCAATTAAAAGGGAGTGCAGGTACAAGTCTTTTTAAAAGACAAGGCAGCAAGGGTCTCAGGCAAACCCACAAGCTGAAAGGCACAGAGATATGGATAGTTGAGGATCTCACTCCGGCCTGTTAGAAAATGAAATCCTTACAAAGGGTATCCCGCAGCAGAAGAATGATAGATGGGCCCAGGAATTACATGCAGACGTGTTTCACTATGGAATCGAGTTTCATAACCATGGGTGTACTTCACAACCATCATTCATGTGCAGGCTACCAAATAAACTGTGCTCAAAGACAAATATAGAAGCAAACTGGACAAGATACAGATACCAAAAGGTTCTCCGACTATATGCCTGGCACCTCTGGATTTCTAAGCCGGCGTGCTCCACTGAGCTTATGTAGACTCTCCGTCCAAAGGATCTCTTGCCCAGTTAGTCAGCCTAGGTGGGCAGCTCTCCCAGCTCTTAGTCTGCAGCTCCTTGTGCTCTGGAATATAGGCCCAAGGGAAGCTCCTTTGCTATCTGCTGGCTGTTTGCTGCTCCAAGTGATGTGATATGAGGGCCTAAGTGCCCCCTTTTATAGGGCTCAAGGTCCAGCCAAAAATACTGACTGCTACAGCTCCTGTAACCGACTCAAAACAGCCACAACTTGCTGCAGCGTATAAAACCCCCCCTTTGGGTATTCTTACACGCTTTGGATGGCCTTGCCTGGCCACGTCGCAGGCTGCCACTGGCCCAGGCAGGCCTGCCCACCATCAGCCTCAATTCCAAGCCTCTTAGGATCACAATAGCCTTGCTGACCTGTGCATTTCTGTCCTCTCCATGTGTGGACAGCATCTGGATGCTCCTTTTCCAGATCTGCCCTCCATAGTGGATCTCCTCTGCCAAGTACTTGCTCTATAAGGTGCTGTGGCAGCCCCCTCTTTTTGTTTTTCTCTCTGGGTGTGTTGCCCACATGGCATCCAATCAGATGCCAATATGGCAACCCTAACCCTAGGTCCAGACTCCACCTCCCCCGTGCTCTCCTCATTTGGGGGCTTACAAAGGGGGAGGTGACCACTGTACTTCCAACACACCCAGCTCAAACAAAGAGCCATTGAATCTACCAATGTGAAGGAAGCCAAGAAAGCAGGTGAATGGGTGGTTTACAAGAAGCCAAGAAAGCAGGTGAATGGGTGGAACAAGTGCTAATTTCAAATCTAGGCCTAAAGAGTCTCAGTCTTAAACTGACGTAATGAAGGTCATGCTATGATAGGACTAGAACATCGGTTATGTTTTGTGATAATTTTGGGGCTGCTTTATGCACTCAACAAAAGCTGCCATGTGCACCCCCCCCACTTTGGCTATCTTATGCAATAGCTGGCTTCTTCTCGTCCCATAGACCTTTGCCGTCTCCCACGAGAGGTTAATTGAACCTTCTTTCTTTCCTCAAGTTAGTTTGCAAGCGTAGAGCTATTGAGAGGTATCATTGAGGAGGTCGGGGCATAGAAGCAGAGGGTCTATTGTAACTTTGTGGATTTTCGCAAAGCCTTGACACGGAGCCACAAGCCCAGCTATTCAAGCGACTACATGATCTAGGGTACAGTCGAGACATTGTCTGGGCAGTCTGGACACTCTATGAGAGGGTATCAAGCAAAGTTAGGGGAACGAATAGGTGAACAAAGGAGATCAAGACTTCAAACTTCCGTGAGACACATCTGGTAAAACCAAGGGCATGGTCTTCAACACATTTGGAGATTTTCCAAAGATCAACCTTGGTAAAACCAAGGGCATGGTCTTCAACACATCTGGAGCAGCCACACATCAAGAGCAGTTCACCTTCAACGGGGCACCAGTTGAGATTGTTGCATTTCGAAGTCCTCTCACAATGAGACCAACATATGCAAGAGCATCAATTATTTCAATCCACTTTCAAGACCCCAAGACCAAGTCTCTCCTATTCAACTCTCTTGTTGTCCAGTAGGGATGTATAGCAATCCCTTTTTCGGGGGCAAATGTATATGAGACAAACTCATCCCATGTTGAGAGACTAAAGGTACTCCTTGCACAGATGATCCATAGCAATCCATCGGCACCACATCATATCCTGTTACAAGAGTTTGGGGCTAGCCCTCTATAGTTGAATGCATCGTTTCAGGTAGTCGCACACCTTCAAGATGTCAAGGACTTCGACACCAATAATTTGTACGGCACAAAATATCATGGCTGACCTTAACCTCGTCAATGGCACTAGAGGTAGAGGGGGATCATAGGTACTCAAACATGCAGATGGTTTACAAGCCTAGGAGTCCATATGATTAGACTGCCCATCGTTTCAATATAGTCTTGAAGCCCCATCCACTCCGCTCACCTATCATGAGATGAACTAGGTCATCAAAGAGGACCTCCTAAAGCCCCACATATACAGGACTTGGCTAACACCCCATGAGCTTTCAGTAACACTCATCTTCTACAAAGATCACTACCTACAAATCTCAGAGGGGGGACATATCGATCCCCTTGGCTATACTCAGACCCATCTCCTGTTGACAAGCCAATATGGGTAGGACAAGGATGCTTTCCAAATCAAAATCCCCCGGTGCGGGTTTAGGGAAAAATGCTGACCTGAAGTGCCTAGGCAGGCAAGGGTTGGACATCTATGTGACATCTTGTGGTGCACATATAATACTAGAAATGACTATGTGTGCCTTTATGTAAAAAAACAAGACACTTCACTTTACAAGTGAAATAAAATTGAGAGGTTGAGACTATTTTTAAACAAATTTCCATATGACAACACTCAACCTGAATGAGTGTGACTCTCCACAAGGGTGTACCTTTTCATGACACTTCTTCAGCCACTAAAATTATCCATTCGTTATTCTTAGAGGGACAGAGGGGTGAATGCCGTACAAGCAACACAGAGACCTTAAGAGATACATTTGACTCATCTTGTGATTGCTACGGATAATGTTAAGGTCAACACACTGGACATACAAAGACCTTAAGAGATAAATTTGACTCATCTTGTGATTGCCTACCGATAATGTTGCTTTCTTCCTAGCTTAGTTGAAGTCACTACATTGGACATACAGGCTTTCTTTGAGCTATCACCTATTGATGAAGACAGATACAAGCAAGCAACCAAGCACAAAGACCTTAAGAGATACAACCAAGCACACTGGATGTACATTTGCAATACAACCAAGGACAAAGATCGTAAGGGATACATTTGACTCATCTTGTGATTGCCTACTGATAATGTTGCTTTCTTCCATTTAGCTTGGTTGAAGTCAATACATTGGACATATAGGCTTTCTTTGAGCTACCACCTATTGATGAAAATGGACACAAGCTGAGCAAATCATGGCTTTCAGAGAGAGGGTCCTTCAGAACAAGGCGTACACGGAGTTCTACTCCTATGGAAAGGCTTAGCCACCCAGATATTGAGAACCATCAACAACAAAAAAGTAGACAGGGCTTCTAACCATATAGAAAGGCTTAGAAGATATTGAGAATCCCAAAGAGTCAGACAGCATTGCACAAGAGTACCCTCAGTTCTTATCAACTAAATTAGCTCTCCATTATGCACCTTACCTTGTACATGGTGTGGGGGATTTTTCTTTAGCGAAAAATGGACAGAAAATTAGTAGCGGTTAATCCTACCACTGGGATGTCTTTGATTCATAATAAATGAGGAATTCTCCAAAGCTACTCCAATTTATTCACTGTATGTGTTCCTTCCTACTGAAACCTCAAGCCTCACCTGTGCACACCCTCTCACTCTTTCCTCCTCTTCACGGTCCCGCTCTCCCTTGCTTATCTTATCTCCAAAGTTCTTATAGATAAAAGGGAACTTTAATTCAATCAAAAGGAAGACAAATCGTAGAAAAACAGCAAGTGAAGCCAGAAGAGAGAGAAGAGGAGAAAGACTACATCTGGAATGATACTGAGGTGACGTAGCTGAAAACAGTAGGTAAGTCAAAAGTGAGGAGGCCAAAAGCTGGAGGGTAGTGCATGACAATTATGAACGATCAAAGCATAGTAATTCATAGAGGGGCTGCCCTACATGGTGCACACCTTGGCCCTCAATACTCCTCTATGTGAATTACCCCATAACAACCAAGCCTAACCCATCACTAGCATACCAGGCCCATCCATTACTAGATGAAGACCATCTTACTACATTTTCTGAAGCTCATCCTACCATATACACGCATCCCTAAAGCCGCTTCCCACACTGCAATTGAACTGGGACCTTGAAATTATCACACTAGAAAGCAGGGTGAGCAGAAGCCCATAACAACCAAGCCTAACCCATCACTAGCATACCAGGCCCATCCATTACTAGATGAAGACCATCTTACTACATTTTCTGAAGCTCATCCTACCATATACACGCATCCCTAAAGCCGCTTCCCACACTGCAATTGAACTGGGACCTTGAAATTATCACACTAGAAAGCAGGGTGAGCAGAAGTAGTGGGTTGAGCTGACCTGCCATTCCAGTAGCAACTTTGATAAGGCTTCATATGCTGGATCATCTTTACTCTCAACAACAAACAAAAATTCCACTGGTCCCCCATAAAGAGAGATTACCTGGTACACACAAAAAAAGTACAATTGTGTCTAAGCACTTGAGTCCAGATTCCCCCATTTTCAGGCAATTCATTAACTGCTGATCTAACTATTTTATTGAGCAGCCTAAAAATTGCCAACATAAGAGCTTGAGTGTGCCAGGATGATCGATAGTCAACCCTTTTATTGTAAGACTTGGTATTTCCACATTATATCAGCACCTGACCGCTATCAACTGATCCTAAGCTTATACCTAGACGAGTCCAGGAACATGCCCAAACTCATCCTCTCAAAACACAACATAGTACAGTTTCAATCTCATATCAACTGGTCCTAAGCTCACCTGACTCTTCCAATTGCTTAAATTGTGCTCTGAGCAGCCTTTCACTGGCATCACAACAGAAACACGAGGCAGCTTCTCTTGCACAGAATGCTCCAGGTCATTAATATCCGGGTAAAGAAAAGCCAAACTATTCCCGCACTGCCCTGCCTTCTGGATCCTCTTCAGCTCCCTACCTCTGCAAGATCCCAGGCATTAGGTTGCTAGAACAAAAAAGCATACCCAAAAGATGGCAGAGTAATTACCGACCTTACAGAGGCAGCAAATGCCCAACCCAATGCGAGGAACAAGCATATTGCACAGCCCTGTGTAAGCAACATAAGCAAGTCAGCACATATTCCATATAAATTTACAGAAGTTGAATGCATTGAAATCCAACGATCTACTCTGGCTGTTTCTTTCTGAATAGGATTGCCTGCAAAAAGACACCAACCATGCACAAGAGAAGGGAATTTTAAGAAATTCATTTAGCAGCATGTCTGAGCTGCAAAAAAAGTGAAAGTGATCACCTCAAACTAAAGCTACGAGTGCTGCCATTTCTAAATTCCAACTTCTCCATGTTGATCCTATAAAGTCTCCCTCAGCCCCATCACTTTCAAAATGCTGGAAGGGCGATTAAAGAGTTGGATGTGAAGTACAACACTGGCTACCTCTTTGCAAGAGGAAGCATGGCATCTTGTTCTAACCATGGTTGAGCAACAATCAACGACAAGACACATTAACATTAATTAAGATGAAGCCAAAAATCGCCTGCATGAAAGCTCCAATTCTCAAAACTCTTTTTCAAGTGATCTGTCAAACAATGTAAGAGCTTCCAGTCCAGGGAAGAGAAGGCAGCCAGACCTGGCAAGAATATTTTTTGTCATGAGATAGGGCACTAATTGAAGGGCCTGAAGGGGGAAGAAGAGCAAGAGGGGGAGAGTGAGAGAGAGAGAAGACTCAAATGTGCGGGTGTGAAGTGATGAGCCACACCACAAACTCATTAGTTTTATTAGGATTAGGTTTTATCCTATGACTGTCTTAAGACAGTCATAGATGTCTTAACTTTAATAAAGGGGTGGCAATGTGCCTTTACCCCAACAACCTCCCACCTAAAGGCCAATGTGCCTAAAGGGGAGAAAAGAATAAAAATTACAGCAATATACAGTTACTGTATACAGGACCATAAAATAAGAATGGTCTCATCCTAATCCCATGATGTGGCGGCAATGTGCAAACCGCTCAGTAGACAAGCTCTTAGTGAGCAAATCTGCAGGATTATCATCAATATGCACTTTCACAAGCTCAAGTCGCTTGTCTTCCAGTACCTTCCTAATGAAATGATATTTCACATCTATGTGCTTGGTCTTCTGATGAAAGACCGGATTCTTTGCCAACATGATAGCACTCTGACTATCACAATGCAAAACCAGCATAGTAATGCCCAAGTCTCCCACCAGCCGAGTAAGCCATATTGCTTCCTTGCAAGCCTCAGTGGCTGCAACATATTCAGCTTCAGTAGTTGACAGTGCAATGCATTTCTACAACCGAGACACCCATGATATAGCACCTCCTGCAAATGTGAAAATATAACCGGTAGTAGACTTCCGATTATCTGCATTCCCTGCATAGTCTGAATCTGTAAAACCATGCACCAATGCATCCTGCCTACCATAGCATATGCACAAGTCTTTGGTACCCTTGAGATACCTCAAGACACCTTTCACTGCTTCCCAGTGCCTCTTGCCTGGATTTGCCATATACCTGCTGATGACTCCCACCGCAAAAGCAATATCCGGACGGGTGGCAACCATGGCATACATCAAAGATCCAACTGCAGATGCATACGGAACCTTGGCCATTTCAGCCTTATCATCATCTGATCTGGGGCTGTCCTTACTGCTGAGTTTTAAATGTGGAGGCAACGGGGTACTAATAGACTTCCCCCCCTCCATTTTAAAGCGCTGCAGTACTTTGTCAATGTACTCTTTCTGTGACAGAAACAAAAGTCCCTTGGACCTGTCACGAGTAATCCGCATGCCAAGAATATGATTTGCATCACCCAAGTCTTTCATGTCAAAAGACTTATGCAGTTGTTTCTTCAAAGCACTAATCTCATGCTGAGATTTACTGGCAATAAGCATGTCATCCACATATAGAATGAGTAGCATCAAACTGCCATCCTTTGCCCGTTTGGTGTACAAGCAATGATCGGTCTCACACCTATGATACCCTTGGGACTGCATGAAGGCATCAAACTTCTTGTACCATTCTCTTGGCGCCTGCTTGAGTCCATACAAGCTCCTCTTGAGCTTACACACAAGCTGCTCTTTCCCTTTAACAGCATATCCCTCTGGCTGACTCATATAGATCTCATCATGGAGATCTCCGTGAAGAAAAGCTGTCTTCACATCCATCTGACATAAACCATGTCGTCATGAGCAACAAGAGCTAACACTGCTCTCAAAGTAGTCATCTTGACTACAGGGGAAAAGATCTCATCAAAGTCAATGCCCTTCTCCTGCTTAAATTCCTTGGCAACCAATCTGGCCTTATACCTCGGTAAAGCATTTGAATCCACTTTGACTTTGTAAACCCACTTGCATGGCAAAACCTTTCTGCCTGCAGGTAACTGCACCAAGTCCCATGTATCATTTTGAAGTAGGGAGTCCATTTCTGACTGCATGGCTTTCTCCCACTTCTTTTTCTCTGTTCTTCCAATAGCTTCCTTGAAGCTGGAAGGCTCACCACAATCTGTCAGCATGATAAAATCAGCCACATTATTGGCTCCTGGAACAAACCTGGCAGGAGGCCGTTGTACACGGGAGCTCCTCCTAACAAAATGTTCCGGATTAGGCTGCTGTCCAGCCTGTTCGTCATGCATGACGGGTAGCTGTACCACCATATCTGGCTGTTCTGCAGCCCCATCTGCTGGTATATCCAGTGGTGCATCATTGGCAAAATTATCTCGCTGATTTTCAGCCTGTATACCCTCTTGAACAGGGTTATCTGCAGCAGCCTGCTGCTGCATATAAATGGGCATTCTTTGCTGTCCAATATCATCATAAATAACCCTCCTGTATTCCACAGGTTGCACGGGTTCCTTGTGTACACTATCCTCTTTAAAGATGACATCATTGCTGCGTATAATCTTCCGTTTAACGGGATCCCATAACCTGTACCCCATTTCACCTTCGTCACCATAACCCATAAAGATGCATCTGATAGACTTTGGATCCAGTTTGGTGCGCAGTTCTTTGCGTACATGAGCAAAGCACTCGCAGCCAAATACACGTAAGTGCTTATATGAAGGTGGCTTGCCAGACCACACCTCCTCTGGCACTTTCAATTCCAAAGCCTTGTTTGGCGACCTGTTTATAATGTGAACTGCTGTTTGCACGGCTTCTGCCCAAAAGCCATGGGGTAATGCAGCATAAGACAACATACATCGAACCTTCTCTTGAATAGTTCGATTCATCCGCTCACTTGCACCATTTTGAGATGCATTATGAGGAGCTGTGAGTTCCTGTTTGATGCCCTTAGCTTAGCAAAACTGCACAAAAGCATGTGACACATACTCACCCCCATTATCGGATCTGAGGCATTTCAGCCTGCGACCTGTCCGATTCTCAACCTGAGCGACAAACTTCTTGAAAGCATCTAAGGCATCGCCCTTATGCTTCAAGAAATAGACCCACACTTTGCGTTTGGCATCATCAATGAAAGTAATAAAATATTTTGCACCCCCTAGTGATAACTGTGGCATCTCACACAAATCAGTGTGCACTAGATCAAGTGGTGCTCTATTCTGGGGAGTTCTCCTCTTATGAGGAGTCACAGAATGCTTGCCAAATATGCAATGATCACAAGTAGGCAAATCTGAAAAAGAAAGAGACGGCAGATAACCCAAACGTGACAGTTCTTGCATTCCTTTAACAGACATGTGTCCCAACCGACTATGCCACAATGAAACCTTTGGCAACTCGGTTATGGCAACAACATGATTACCCACACTGGAAACATAAAGAGGGTACAAGGTATCACTCTTAAAACCCTCAGCCACTACAGCCTGGCCATCAGTAATCACCCATTTGGAATCCCCAAATGTGGTGTGGTAACCACTGTCATCCAATAAGCCAGTGCTAATCAGATTTTTCTTGATTTGCGGCACATGGCGGACACCATCAAGCATGAATATGCGTCCATTAGGAAATACTATCTGTATACTGCCAATCCCTGCAATCTGACATGCATAGTTGTTCCCAAGATGAACAACTCCATGAGTACCTGTGTAGGAAGTAAACCACTCCCTATGAGGAGTAACATGAAAAGAAGCACCTGAATCCAAGAGCCAGGTGTGCATGTCATGGACATCAATAACCAAAGCATGTGCTATTACAGCAGAAGAGCATAAAACATCATGTATGTCACTGTCACTGTCACTGTCCTCTGCTGCAACATTCACTGCATCCAAGTCATCTGCCTTGGCCTTGCCTTTGCCTTTGCTTCCATTTCTTGCATCCTTTGTTTCAGTTTTCTTGGCTTTCTGATCCCGTATGAACTTGAAGCACTTAGACTTCACATGTCCCTTCTTGCCACAATAAAAGCATTCAATATCCTTTTTGCCACGGGACTGACTGCGGGATTTGGACTTACTAGCAGATCTCCCCTTCTGCTGAGTCCTGCCTCTATCCTGTACCTGCAAGGCATTTGAAGACTTGCTGCTCGCATTATTCTTCCTGCTCATTTCCTCCATAAGGAGAGAGCTCTCTACATCAGCATAAATAAGAGTGACATTCGAATTTGACAGGGTGGTCTTGAAAGTGTCCCAACTCTCAGGGAGGGTACACAGCAAGAAAGTAGCCTTGAACTCCTCATCAAGATTCAATCCCTGTGCAATCAGCTGTGTAAAGATGGCATTGAACTCACTCAAGTGTGAGGTCATAGCTGTACCTTCCTTCATGCGAAGATCAACCAGCTTCTTCAACCAATAAACCTTACTGGCTGAGCTCTTTTGGGCATACAATTCTTCTAGCCTTTGCCATAGACCATAAGAGGTCTTTTCAGCCTGAACATTGAACACAAGAGTGTCAGAAATAGTGAGCATGATAGCTGCCCTTGCGGACAAATCAAGCTCTTCCCAGTCATCAGCTGCCATGTCAGATGGCTTGACACCCTTCACCCTTATGGGCTTAGAAATCTTCTTTAATAGAAGTACATTCAAGCATTGTTCTGCCCATAATGCATAATTGTGTGCTCCTTCCAGTTTCTTTATGTTCAAAATTGAAGAATCACTTCCCCCTGATGCCATATCAGATAAGGAAAGTATCTGACTCACTGGAAGTAAAAAGACTGAATAAAAATTCTGATTTCTCTGAAAAAACCTGCTCTATTAAGAGCCAGGAGCACTCACAATAGTGCTGTTTTTTACTGTCAGGAAAATCTGCAGCAAAACAGTAAATGACCCTGCAAATACTGTACCTTCTGACACACTGTACCGTGCTCAAAGAGGCATAAACAGTAATTTCAGAATGCTGCAGCTGCTCAACAAGTGCTTAACAGTGCATAATCAGCTGACAAGGCACAAACACTGCTGTAAACACTGCTGTACTGGCTATACTGATCACTTCTCCCACCTCAGATGAGGTATTGCACTGAGTTAATATGCATAAACCACTTGGCAAACACCCCAAAAAAAAAATGACACTTCAGCCTGTCACAAAACCTGCAACAGAAAATGGGATAAATCCCAAGCAATCACCCTTCTGCCAAGGGGATAAAATGCATCTAAAGATCTCTGTCGGTGACCCAAGTGCTATCAAGCAAAATCTGGGCAAAAGCCCCTTGATCTGACACCTGAACCAAGTGAAAAAAACACCTCAACACTGAGGTAGCATGCAATGTGAAAATCTCTCTGACAAAATCAACCAACACTGTAATGCATATACTGTCCTGTGTAGAAATGACATACACAGATCCCAACGTACAAACACTCAATGAGGAACCTTTTGAGCACTGTCAACGATGGACAGTTAGGGACCGAGTAAACTTGATGCGCCCTGGCCAAGCGTGGCTCAACTGAGGTTCTCTGAGTTTTGCACAAGAAATGTGACCTGCAAGAAAATGTCACCTCGACACTGCGGAAATCAAGACAAATGTGTGCTCTCTGGCACCACACTGCCTCAAGGCATACAAAGCATCACCTGCCGGGCAAAAGCCCTATGATCTGCTCACCTGTAAACTGAGATTCAAACCCAGTAAAAGCATATGTCCTCTTGCAAAATCAAGGCATTACCTTCCCAGAACAAAATAACTGTGCAATCAACCACACACTGTGGTTCTCTTTTCCTCAAGCACGAGGTAAATGAAGGTACTTGCTGTACTTTCAAGAAAACACAGTTCTGTGAACTGAAAGATGATCCTGAATCAAGAGGAATGAAGAGCAGAGTGCTCTTTCTCCTCTCTTTCTTCCCCAAACAAAAATTGTACCTGTTGTACTTTCGTACTTGCTGTACCTGTGCAAAAGCCAGATCCAAGGAGAAAAGTATCCTCTGACACAGATCCCGAAAAAAAAAATGTACCTCCCTGCTGCAAAAATCGGAAGCAGCTCCCTGCTCAGTTGAAGGGCCTGTCAGCGTACAGTACGATAGTCCGTACGGATGTATGGCACAGGGCCGTCCGTACGGATGTACGGCCAACGTACGAATGTACGGCCGTACAGATGTACGACGCGCGAAAGGAGCCTGCACCTGCGCCTGCGCGATGCGCTGCCCCCTGCGAAGTGGCGCGCTGCTGCGCCGCCCTGCCCTGCTCGATGCGCTGCCGCCCTGCTTGCTCGATGCGCTGCCGCCCTGCCTGCTCGCAGCTGTAGCAGCTAGCAGCTGCTGTTGCAGCTGCTGGCGCTGTTCAGCGCCGCCTGGCCCTGCTGCAGATGCTAGGTTGAGGAGTTCGTTGAGGGGGTGGTTAGGCTAGGGTAGGGAGTGGAGTAGGGAGAGTAGGAGAGGTAGGCTCTGATACCAGTTGAAGGGCCTGAAGGGGGAAGAAGAGCAAGAGGGGGAGAGTGAGAGAGAGAGAAGACTCAAATGTGCGGGTGTGAAGTGATGAGCCACACCACAAACTCATTAGTTTTATTAGGATTAGGTTTTATCCTATGACTGTCTTAAGACAGTCATAGATGTCTTAACTTTAATAAAGGGGTGGCAATGTGCCTTTACCCCAACACTAATACCCAAAATGGGCCAAAGACAACCAACACAAGAAATGCACCCACATTGTTTAACACATAAGAAAGAGAAGAACCCACACCATGTTTTGTCAAGATATCTCAGCTTACTATCCACTAAGCATCTAAGGAGCATTTCGGAAAAGAAGACCCTAAGGAAGATTTACGCCTTTGGGATGTGGACAGGAAGATCTTGCAAGGCCTTAGATGATGTGAAGAACAGAGAAGGTGGAGGAAGGTCAATGCTAGAGATATGGCAAAGTAAAAGCTATGCCTTGTTGTTATACTCATGTGTGCTCATTCTTTTGGATGCCATTGAACCAAAATGGTGCCCGTCTTCTCAGACGTGCAGACCTGTTGCATCCAAATGATGTGACCCACAGACCAGGATAGTGTCAAAGATTCAAACCTGTGACTTAGTGTAGAGGTGCATAGCTGTCTTAAGAAGAATGATGGAGAGTGCTCCATGACACAACAACGCCTAACTTAATGATTGACCTCGGTCTCATGACAAATCATTCCGTCTCTTGTCTTGATCCATCAACTGAAGTTCAATGCCCAAAGTTAGTTCCTAAAATCAGAGCCATAATCTCTCGTAGCTGGCTGCTGCTCATTCTGTTATCTTTGCAGCCTAGTCATTATGCACAAGTGTTGAAGGCAAGATAGTCTATATATACCAAGTGAGTAAAATATATAGAAATACTGCTTAAAACTCGATCTGATCAGATCAGACAAAATTCATCACTCCCTTCAAAAACTTGAAGCAAATACTAATGCGGGGTGGCCAAGTCTATTCTAGCATAGCACTACTAACCTCAAGGAAGAGAGAGAAATGGGCCCAAGATGTATGTCATGGGCATCCACAGCCCATGGAATACTCCTTTCACGTGCTGCCACATCAGCAGTACAACAAGACAAATCCCCCAATGACGGCATCGACATGATGCAGTTGCAACAACAGCAGTGCGATTTCTTTTTTATGGAAGAAGCTCAGCCGATTTGCTCAACACCACAGTAGCAACCCAGCTTTATCTTCCCAAAGTACAATCACGTTTGGTGTTTCAGCTTCATAGTGAGTTTAGTACAGCTCAGCACTCAATTAGCGCCAGCTCAGAAGCCCTAGATTTCAAGCTTTGCATCAGTGAAATGACAGAGAAGCGTGCATTCATTGTCGCCCAATTAGGCCTAGCTAACATCATCGTTGGTTTGCCATGGCTTGCCAATCACATAGCAGTTGTTAGGTGGCAAGACCGCACCATTACAGTTCGGGATCCAATCGAGAAGTCTCGGGTACTTTTGATGGTTCCCAAATCGACCCATGGGTCACAGGCAATCAGTAGCCAGTCTGTTGATGACTCGGCACCAGCCACAGGTTCCAGCAGTCCATGTATAAGGGTTTACACCTTTGCCCTCTATCAGTTTCGGTAGAAGGGGATGTTATGGGTATCCACAACCCACGTCATACTCCTTTCACATGCTGCCACATCAGCAACATAGCAAGAGAGATCAAACAGTACAGAAGTGACAAGACAAAGCAGGTCAAAAAACACAGAGTTGACTTTTCCAACGAAAGTCAATGTGTTGACTTTTGACCAACCTGGTCGACACTCGGAGTTGACCAACCTAGTCAGCCAGTCGGCAGCCCTATTCCTATAAAACCCATCTCTCATTTTTGGATCTTCCGGTGTAGCAACAGTCCCTTCAGCTTACCTAGACTTAGCTCCAACAGAATGGTGCCTCAGTCCCATCCCTTGGACCAACAACTCAGCCTCAACATCCATAGCAGGTCCATCTTCATCCACAGCTCCTCTGACCCACATCGTAGCAGCTCCAACAGATGCAGTAGCTCCCCATGTAACCTCAACAGCTCCTTGCCCAGTCCTTCCATGGACACAGCTCCAGCCTCGCAGCAGTCAGTTCAGCCTCAGCCTCAGGGCCTACAGTTATAGCCCTTGCAGTGGGATCCGTCATGTAGCTTCAGCCAGGGCTCATAAGCTACTAAAGTGCATCAAAATTTTGACATCTAAAGCGTTTTGCTAACTGCTCTGCTCTTTGGGATGAGATCAGCAATCATCCTACAACGATTTGACCATGGCCGGTCTTAAAAGTATAGGCTTCAAAAACAAAGGCCTTCAGAGTAGAAACCAGGAGCTCAGATTCCGCTCACAAAGTGAGAAAGCGCACCTGCAACTGGATAGCGACGCCGACGGGGTGGGAACAGAGGGCAAATGCCCAAGCGAGCCACAGATCGACGCTGTGAACGAGACTCATAGCTGACGAGGAAGAGACTGAGAGCTGGAGGGAACGCGAAAGGAACAGGAGGAGGGAATGTGCGCTGGGAGGGCAATTCCAGGAGGGAATGCTTATGTTTGACAGCTGCAAAAGACTATAGAATCATCTTTTTTGATGCAAAAATCATATTCCCGGTTGCAGGCGGGAGAACGTGAAGCTTCCTTAGTACTTTAAATTTAGTTGCCTCAATACTCCAATTCTATTTCCTCCTCCGCCGCGGCGGGTGGGCGGCTCATGTGAACCTCTTGAACATCTGTGCTGATTCTTTTCTGCTTTTTTGGCCTGCCACCATGAAGGCAACACTCAGTAGAAACGAAAATACATGATTATTTTTTAATTCAATTTGGCGACGTTTTTTAGGGACTGTCCCCCAACATTTTTAGCCCCTCCCCCCCCACTTTTCTCTCTCTCTCTCTCTCTCACATTCATCATCTTTGGCCCTCTTTTGCTATTTGGATCTCGGGCACGCCTTACAAATGATTTATTATCATTCACCTTGTTTCTTTTTTTTCCATAAAAGATACTTCTATTAAGTATGAAAGAAACTTGCGTGAGCAAGCTCTAAGCGGAAATACATCATGCAAGACATAAGCAAAAACACCCTAGAAAAACTCAGAATGAGCTGGAGAGAAACAAGATTGAGGCTGAAAATGCCACCTCAACCCTGATGAAATCTCTGAGAAAAAGGGTGAGTGCCTCCATTTCGTAAGGAATATAACCTAGCCAAGAGGACCCCTGCATGCTCACCCAACTGGCCATCAGAGTGTGAATAGTATCAGCCCAAATATTGGCCATCTAAGGCCTCTGTGCATCTAGCCCTCCAAATCTGCCAAGCAGTATTACTAGCCAGCATCTCCCAAGCAGAATCCACATCAGCATGTAATAGTCTATAACGGGAGATAGGCACATCCTGCATAGAGCAAGGCTCAACTAGGTGTCATCGAATGGAGATAGCCCTAGGAAGCATCTTGCCACTGATTGAAAATCTAAGGTCCTGACAAAGAGATCCAAGCCACTGATCCCCAAGTCATGAAGAAATGAGAGGGACTAAAAGTGTTAAGAATCCTGGCAACCCCTATCCAAATCATTCTCGCATGTCTATAAGCAATGATGAACCGACTCCTCTGCAAACAAGCACCTAGGACAAGTGGAGTCTGCCCCCAAACCTAGATCTCCACCTGCTCACTGCAATCCCTCCATGTATAGAAAGCCAAAAAAATAAAGTACTCTTTCTATTTCTTTAGGATTTCCAGAGCCTTCTCCAAAAGACTCTCTGCAAATCAGGTTATACTTGATAACCCTCCCAAATAGGGGCTATGGATGGTCTCCAACCTCTACAACTAATCTGGAATCTTTTGGCGTTGCTGATTGTGTAACCAAAAAAAGCAAGACTCCTCTCTTGGTTCCCTGCAACAATCCATTCCCACTCTCCGGGGTCCCATTGAAGATACTTTATGGGGACTCCTCCATAGAGCCACAACCTCCATGAACTCGAAATAAAAAGATGAGGGCTCAGATGTATATGCCAAGTAGAGTCCTTGCCCTGTTCCACATAGCATATGATCCTGAGAGGTTGAAAGGCATGCCCAAAAGAATATCATCTGAGGAAATAGACAGCCTACCACCTCACTATACATCAAAGACTAAGGCATCCTCCTATGCCCCCAAGAAAGCAGTGACCTGAAGAGGAGTACATGTCCTCAAAAAGAACCCCATCCAAAGTGAACAAACCACAAGCCTATCATCAGTAACCACCCAATCATGGGGTAAAGCTGAAGTATCCTCCCTGCACTTCCTTCGAAGTGACTGACCAATTGTTGTTGACGATCTTCTAGAAGCCTTTTGAAGGCTTTCCAATAACTTGCAGAAGTGGCAAGGCCTCTTTTGCACTTGGGCCACTACATATAATGAGACAAACCACGTTGCCTACCATGCTCATCAAGTATACAATCATTCCACATGAGAGGCTGACTGTCAATCTCTTCGAGAGAGGAGGGAGGAACTTTTCCGAAAGGTATTTTTAAAGCTTGACCAAGCTTTTAGAATAGCAAGCATAAGCGGGGAGGAAGGAGATCTGAGATGGTGGGCTAAAGTGAAAATCCATCTGGTGTTGTCCATCCAGTCTCCACCTGAGGAAGGTTTGCATATCCAAATGCACAAAATGAAAAAAAAATCCATGGCTCATCCCCATGCAAAAAACCTCTAACCACAAACTTGCAAAGCAAGGCCTTGCATTGTCTATGATGTTGAGACCCCCCTCCTGCATGGGAAGGATCAAGGCCTCCCAAGCCACCTAGCAATAGTGTCTTATGTGCCATCTAGCCCACTCCATTAGAAAATCTTTATAGGCCTTATGAGCTGAGTGATGCATTCCATGGAGTTGCACCAACAAGAGCAAACATACCAAGTCATGGCCTGCAAAACTTGGTTGACAACCACCACCCTAGATGCAAGGTCCAACCTGGCTGAACTCGAGAAAAGGAGTTTCCTCCTAATACTCTCCAACACTAGATCAAATTGACGCAGCGAAGAGATACCCATTCTGACCTGGCATCCTAAGTATCTAACTGACACACCCCTCCGAGTCCAAGTGAAGCCCAAATCAACCCCATCGTCTCACTGATCCAAAAGCCACTGGACTTGTTCCAATTAATGTGAGCATGTGTTGCAATACAAAACAAGTCCAAGGCTATCCTGAAAGAAGTAAGAATATGAGGGGTGGCCGCCAAGAAAATAGCAGTATCATCTGCTAGCTCACAATCGACGATGTCCTCCTCCTATCTGAGTGGTAGGCTGAGCCCAAGAATGTCAGCTCGAGATCTGAGAAAAATGCTCATATCCTCAACCACAAATAGGAAAAGAAAAGGGGCAAGAGGGCATCCCTGACGGACTGATCTAGAAATCTGAAATCTATCTTCCCTTGCCCCTCATATAAGTACCCGATTGTGGGCTGATCTGTACAAGGCTGAAACCCTTCTGATCCATGCATCTGAAAACCTAAAATGATCAAGGTTTCCCTCCAAGAAATCTCAATCTACCCTATCATATGCTTTTTCAAAGTCCAGTAGTAGAATGGCTATCTTTTGTCCACTCTGCATGGCCCACTCAAAAGCTTCCCAAAAAAAGAATATATGATCAAAAATGCTTTTGCCATAAACAAATCCTGCCTTTGTATCATGAATAAGATCTAGTCGTATGGGATACAAACACAAACTAATTGCTTTTTCAAGGATTTTATAGCAAGTGCCCAAGAAAGTGATAGGTCTCCGTTGTGATAGTAAATTTCTGCACCCTCCTTTGGGGATTAGATATATAGACCTTCTGTAAGTGAGTCAGGCATGGAGTTCCAAAAACCCTATAGGATTGAGGTAACGTGATCCCCAATCATATCCCAAAAGGTCACCAACCTATGATTGGTGTAGCAGTTGGAAGAGATGGAATGGTGTTGGAGTTGGAGGAGTTGGCCATGGAGTGGGCAACAGCATAGATCTTTTATCTCAATGTCTGTTGGCCCCTTCCCTCCTTTTTGCTAACAAGGACAGCATCCCTTCACACCACCTTTTGGATATTTTAATTGTCCACATGCATGTCCCCATGGATGAACCCAACAACATTGCCGGATATTTGTGATGTTTCCAACTGGTCCCAAGAGGTACACTGGGATACCCTAGGGGCGTGTGAAATGTTCACTCCAAGCCTTCTACCCCAAGGAAAGCAAGATTTTAATTGCACCAAGTACGTGAGCTAGTGAGCAACTCAGTGTCTACCCTTCTCCCACCAATTTCCACCTAATATCACCCGTGAAGAAAAGCGGTTAAGGTTGGAATGGATGGAGAATTCGGTGACCCCAGAAGTGGCTAGTTTACAAATGGTTTGACAAATCAGAAGCCCAAATTTTAGGCAAATTTTCACTAATTCATTGAAGGGGTGAAAAGGGCGAGGGGAAGCAATTAATCTAAGATGATGGGCAGGGCATCATTGAGATGGACTAGTCGGGTTTGTATTAAACATGGGAGAGTGGGGGGGAACTTCATAAAGAGGGAGGGGTGGACAAGCACAAAATGTAAGGGAAAAAAGATAAGGAAAGGGGGGCATAGGACATCAACCAAAAGGGAGGGTAAGTCCTATGTAGGGAAACATAATGCTCACACAGCAATAAGGGGAGTGTTGCCCTCAAGCTAGGCTAGCATGTACAAGTGGCACCTGTGGGTGGTGATTGGGCAAGCAATAGCGAACGGTGTGTTTGTTAACTTCTGAATGGTGAGCACCGACACCAAGAAGCGATGACCCCACATTTGCAATGGAGGTTACCATAAACTAAGGGCGATAAACCAATGGCAAGTAGTGGTCTAGCAAGCCAAGTGTGGCAACTACAAAAACGGATATGCAGTAGAGTTAGAAATATGTTGTAACATGGAGTAGGGAGTAGAGAGTGACATTGTGTACTTCACACTCTTCCACTCACCTGGCTTGCTAGGTTAGGAAGTTTGCTACTGAGTGTGCACTACAAGCCAAGGTGGCTTGGTTGTAACAGATTTCTTTAATATACGAGTGTAGTTTTCTTGCCATTTGTCTATGTTTTGTATGCTCATTGTGGTGATATACTCCCTAACTACTAAGAACTTGGTCCCCATCACATCACATGGTTTTCCCTTCAATAGTAACCCCGACTACTGAGTTGTCTTGTTGACATCTATTTTGTTACCCTAAGCATACACAATCAATACTTAAGGATTGCAAGAGCAAGCATCTTCACCTAAGCACTATAGAGGGCTGGGTTGTTCATCACCTTTGAGTTGACTCGTCAGGAGTGAGCAAACCAGACCATCGACATTTGTTGGCCCTCGGGTTAAGGCCAAACACAAGAGTGTGTATGAGTGGCACTCGTGGTGGTTGACTAGGCGAGCAACAGCGAACGGTGTGTTAATTAATATCTGAATAGTGAGCATTGGCACCAAGAAGCGGTCACCCTGCATTTGAAGTAGAGGAAACTAAGGGTGGTAGACCAATGGCGAGCCAGCAATCTAGCAAGCCAAGTGTGGCTACTATGGAAGGTGGTTATGCAGTAGACCTAAAAAAGCGTTGTAATAGGGAGTAGGGAGCAGAGAGTTACATTGTGTACTTCATGCTCTCCCTCTCACCTCACTTGCTAGATTAGGATTGCTCTACTGAGTGTGCACAACAAGCTGAGGTGGCTTGGTTGTAACAGATTTCCTTGATATACAAATGTGGTTTTCCTTCAATTTGTATATGTTGTACATGCACATTGTGCTGCTATACTTCCTAACTGTTAAGAAGTCCGTCCCCCATCATCACATAGTCTTCTCTCCAACAGCAAGCCCGACCTCCAAGTTATCTTGTTGACACTTGTTTTGTCACCCCCGACGAGCATGCATAATCAGCACTTATGGATTGCAAAAGCAAGCATCTTCACCCGAGCACTGCACCGAGTTGGGCTGTTCACAAGCACCAAGGATATTGCTAACCCATCGGGCATGAGCAGACCAGATCATCAATGTTGGTGATCCTATTGGGGAGGGGTCAATCGGATTTGCAAGATGACATGCTATTAGTTAGGGAAATTGAGAGCAAGCCTCCAATCGAGTGGTCATTGAGAGGTTCATGTTCTCTAATGACGAATTGAAATAGCTAGGGGGTATCATGAGCTATTGCAAGAAATTTCTCCGAGTAACTACAGACAAGTGGCACAGTCTGGTGGGGTGTGTGAAGATTGGAGTGTGGAATATAGAGAGTATTCAGAAAGCTAATCGACTACTCTCTGACTTAGCCAATGGACACATGTTCGAAGAGAAAATGAACATACGTGGCCAAGCGCAAAAAGTTCATGAGCCAAAGGAATTGGCTACATCCAACCATGAGAACTAGTGTTGTCTCAAAACCAAAGTCGTGACTCCCGCACGAGGCTGGCAGATGCATCGACTAATTAACAAGAGCATAGAGTGTGAGGAGAGAGACTCAACCATGCTACCCTAGGGGTGGAAGTTGAGGCAGAAGGATGAACCACTGGTAATGGGCTCAGGCGTTCCAAAAGACTGGTAGATGAAGGCCCCTCATGGAAAATGGAGTAAGAGCATACTTCTACAGAGAGCATGGACTTCAAACAGTTGGCCATTTCCTCTCTAGATCATTAAAACAAGCGTGAGGATTATGCCCATGGACAAAGAGAGTCGAGATAGACCATCATTCCATAAGACTCTTGTGGAGAAGGGCATGATCAAAGGAGACCAGCCATTGTAAATGGCCAAAGAATCTATATACACGAAAAACGATGTGCTTTCAACAGAGAAAGATGCCACCAAGTACTTGAAGGGGTGAACACGGAGCCATTAAGGCAATTTGCTTGAGTACTTAAACGTGGACAAAAAACCCATTCAACCTACTAGTATAGATGGACTTGCACCATTAAGGCCTAAAAGTCTTCCTACGGACCAGTTGCGTGTTAGAGGAATCCAAGACCTACTCAAACATCAAGGTAAAATTTTAGAATTTCAAGGGTATTGATGATGACGAAGACCCATACAATCATCTTCAAATTTTATTGCAAGTTTGTCATATAAATGGTGCCACAACAGATGAAGAATACATGGATTATTTTCTGTGTACTTTAATAAAAAATGCAAAGAGGTAGTTCAACCAATTTCCAATTGGGTATTTTCCTGATTGGTTTGCTATGTCAGAAGCATTCCTCTAACGATTCAAAAAGGAGATCAATGAGGAAGATGTTTGCACAAAGCTAAATGAGCTAAAACAAAGCAAGGAACACAGTCCATACGAGACTTTGTATTTTCGATGCGAGCTTTTATCAATTAGGTTTTTTCATGATTGGTATGCTTGTCAGAAGCATTCCTACGAGACAGGAGATCAATGAGGAAGATGTTTGCACAAAGCTGAGTGAGCTAAAACAAAACAAGGAAGAGTCCATCCAAGACTTTGTACTTCATATGTGAAGTCTTATCAATTAGTTGACTATTGTACTAGATGACAAGTCTATGAGAGCCTGGCTAATTACAACATGCACATAGGTGGACTTGTGTAAACTGGCGATAGTCAATCCCACTAAGACATATGAAGAGTTGCTTGACCGAGCTATAGCTCTCCTAAAAAGAGCAAAGAACTAAAAGACAAGAAAAAGAAGAAAGATGTTGACAATGATACCGAAGAAACACCAGCAAAGAAAGATAAGCTTGCACTAAAGGAATTGGGCATACAGATACAAGAGAAACCAAGTAGCAATGAAAAAAGGTGTGATAGGTGTTCTAGGAGTGGTCACACTGAATGCAAAACCTAATATTAAAACACTTGCACCAAGTTTGGGCATGACAAAACTAATTGTTGGATCAATGGCAAGAATTGCCAAGTGTCTGCTAACCAGGTGACATCTAACACCCAGCCTACCAGTGGCAAACCGCAATGCTCTAAGTAGAAAGATAAGGGTAAGAAAGGCAAGGAAAAGAAGACAAATCCTTCAAAGATCAAATGGAGAGAATCATCTTCGTTCTGACTTTGCAATCTTCAAGTTAATTGCATCTAGAGTATCATTCAAAGTCCCAACAAATGCTCCATATCCTGCAAGATAGTGAATCATCATTGTTTTTATTTGTCCATAAGAAATTCTTCTTGGTTTGTGGCTTACCTGATTTCCCAAATTTAGAATTCATCTGCTTCATCAAGGAGAGGAGAGAACTAGTTTTTTTTGCTCTAGGTTGGCTGTTGCTCGGGGTTTTCACGCATTTTCTTCACCGACAATGCTTCCCTCTCCTCTTGGATGTCCTCATCCCACCATGGGAGGAAAGGCATTGGAGGGGGCTTACCAACACCCCTCACCTCTTTACCCTCCCTCCACTCCTCGCAAGCTATAGGTCCCACTATTAAAAAGTGCCCCTATCATGTGCACTCAATCAAATGATATAAACACTCATGTATATCTTGTAACATACCCCTTATGAAATTGACACACGTTTTGTTATTCTCTCTTATGATAAATGCGCAACCTCACAAAATTGTTATTACCTCATATTTAAATTGGGGGGACCTATTCAAATTTACTGTAAAAAAGGAAATGTACACTTATTACTGCCCTACATGCACATTCATAGTTTCTGAGTGGGTATCCTCAAGGTATGTCCCTTTCCTCATCCCCTCCTCAATTCTTTAAAATGAATAGTGCTGTTTAGATGTATGGTTTGTTGCCATTACAAATTGTGTGTAGGTAAGGAATAGTTATCCCTCCTAATTTATCCATTAGTTTTGGCTTGCATCATCCAATTAACCTATGCTTTTAAGTAGGTTTAGCTTCTCAAAGTATAGGTTACTTTAAAAAAAAGCTAGGGCTAGGTACCCTTGTTTTTTTTTTGGAAAATCATATTAATTTTATCTCATGGTCGAAGACGGAGATACACACTAAGCCTCCTAACTTGAGAGACAAACATGAATACTCTTAATCTATGGCTATGAAAGAGGGGATACACATTGACCCCCAAAAAGACCCCCTCCCTGTTGTTGATGATCTGGTTTGCTCACTCTCAACGAGTTAACTTACAGGTGCTAGGTGGTCGTGATTAGCCCAATCTTGTGCAATGCTTGGGTGAAGATACTTGCTCTTGCAATCCTTAAAAGTGTCGATTGTTCATGCTCGAGGGTGACCAAATAGATGTCAACAAGATACCTCAAAGGTCAAGGTTTCTATTGAAGGGAAAATCGTATGATGATGGGGGACTGAGTTCTTAATAGTTAGGAAGTATAGCACCACAAGGAGCATATACAACATAGAAAAAAGCAAGGAAAACCATACTTGTATATTAAAGAAATATGTTACAACCAAGTTGCCTCGGATTTTCGTGCACACTTAGTATAAAAATTTGTAATCTACAAGCTAGGTGAGAGGGAGAGTATGAAGTACAATGCTTCTTGTTACAACGCTCTGCTCCCTACTCCTTGTTACAACGCTAAGTCTACTACAAAGCCGCCTTTGTATTTGTCACACTTGGCTCGCTAAATCGCTCCTTGCCATTGGTCTACCACCCTTAGTGTTTGGTAACCTCTACTTCAAAACATAGGGTCACCACTTCTTGGTACTGATGCTTGCCATTTAAAAGTTAACAAATGCACCGTTTGCTATTGCTCACCTAGTCACCACCCACAAGTGCCATTCGTATAGGCTCCTATGTTTGGCCTAGCTTGAGGGCCAACATCTTGCCTTGACTTCATTCAACTACGTCCTCACGATTCAAGACTGGTTGGTACCAACCTTGCTGTTCAAAGGCTAAGGCCGCAAGGTCACCGTGCGAGACTGTATCTTCTATGGGGAGGGGCAGTAGATGGATGGCCCAGCTTCATCAGAGGACAGAGCTCAGAAAGATGATGGTCTTGGAGAGGGAGGATTAAACCTCTCTTGCTGATCCAATGAGGGCCAAGGGTAGAGAGGATTGATGTCGATTAGAGGTTGATTGGGATTCCTATATACTAAATCTCTGCAATGGGGTTCTCAATAGGGTGGGTACTACCTAAGGCAATGTCAAAATGAGTCACATAGTGCCTAAATGAAGTGACTCATATGTAGATCCTTACATAGGTTGCAGATATTATTATGCATAGTTACCGCCTCAATAATGTGAGTGCTAAGTAATCGTTTGATTTCCCTTAGGAGGTTACCATAATAATGTGGTAACTCCGCCATGGTAGGCTAGGGAAGCTCGCAGATCTGAGTAGCAATAAGGTGTCACTCGGCCTCATATATACTATGTTGATGAGCTGCTTGGTCCGAGACAAAAAGGTCAAAGGTGCGCATGGCACGATCATAAATAGAGATTTTGGGTGTGACCATACCAAGTAGGCCCTGATGGAGGCTGTTGTGGAGCACAAGGATTTGGGTCAACCGGTTTGATTTATCGCCAGGCCTTGTAATGAATAGGAAGGAGCTTGGGGTTGAGTACTTGGTATAAAACTTGGGGTACCAGTAGGGCGACAGGGATACCATATTTGGCCAAAACACGGCTTCAAAAATCTTCTCACGAGAGGTTCAAGTGATGACTTCAAAATTCAGCTCTATCGAAAGAGAGACTTGCAAGCTTGCCTCCGCAAAAGGGTGTGGGCCAGAGTCCCCACTTTGACTCCTTGTTTGAAGTGACTTTGGACCACTGAATGTAGCAATAGCAAGGTATGTGTAGTAGCAACCTTAGATTTAAAAGTTCCCGAGGTGTTGTTAGAAGTTGTTGTAGGCCTCTGCTCTGAAGGACCAACCTAGGGTATTGATTTCAAAAGATGGCAGACTCTAGTGTTTCTTGCGGCTGATTCATCATTATCCCCTTCTTGTCTCCTGGGCAGTTTGGCTAGATGCTCATCGGGTGCCTAAAGTAGTCAAATCAATGACCGTAGTTGAGCAAACTTCTCGAGTTTCTCCTCCAGTGAGCATTTTTTCCCTTAGGCTTGCAACCTCTTCCAATGTCTAGTGGAGTCTAGCATTCTCCGTGTGTTATCCTCTTATTGTGTTGCCTAGTCCTATTGCAGGTCAACCCTTGCCTTCTAAAGCATTCTATGGTGCTCTACAGTTGTAGGTTGGCTGCTACTACAACATTTATCTTATACTCCTACAATTTGGCATTGGCAGCTTGCACCCTGTCGAATTCACAGTACAGATTGCTAAAATCTGTTGGTGTACTTCAATTGCAAAGGGCATGATTCTGGGCTAGCTTCTCATAGACCTCCTTCCTACTATCCAATGGTACTGGAAGATGGTCTCACTTTGCACTTAGGTCAATCTTTTCCTTCCTCAGACTAGGCATATTTTCTTCAACGAACCTAGTTAACTAGTCCCAATACTATGCTTGAAGAAACAAGTTGTGATCAAGTACCTGGGGAGGAAGCCCAAGTAATCCAATGTCTGGGAAGCACAAATCATACTTTCTTTGAGAATTTGCCATAGAGATTTGGTGGCATTCCCATCTCGATGATCATCCTAAAGCAATGAAGGATTCAATAGAAATGGCTCAAGTGGGGTAGTGTGATGCCAAAATTTGATATTTTTTATTTGGCATTGGTATTGTTTTTCTCTATGTTTGATAAGAGTTTGAGTATCAAGTGATAGCCTAAAAGCTCTCACTTATTTCTATTTTCTAAGATATTGTATGGGATTGAGAGGATGAGTGGAATTGGATCATTGTAAATACCATGTGTATGAGTGATAAATACCTTGGTATGGGGTGAGAGTTATTTGTGTATGGGATATTACAGGGTTTTTAGAAAATAGTAAGAGTGAGTCATATAAAGAGGTGGGCTCATGTCCATGTGTTCCAATAATATAAGAGAGATCACATACCAAGCATGTGGAAGGCATGTGGAGGAGTGTGGAGTCAAGAAGAATCCTTCTAGAATTCCTATATGGAATAAGGAGGATGTGGACATATGGAAGAGAAGGTCCCTATGGGCTCCATGTGGGGAGACTCTTGAATTTCTCAATATTTTAAGAGTCTTGAGCATATTTTGATGGGACACATGGCAAGAGTAGCCAAAAAGGACATGGATGGTGACATACGGGCTTATGTGATTGATAGGGAAAGGAATCTACAAGCAGCAATTGTATATGGGTGATGAAGGGTGATGAAATCTCTATAAAAGGAGCCCTCCTCTCTCTTGTTCATCATCTCTTCCACCATTAGGCCTCATTTTGCTATAGCTCTAGTCTCAGCCTCTTCCATGAGCCTTCTCTCCCTCTTGTAGATATTCTCTTATGTAGACTCTTGAGTCCATCTCTCTCTAGTTCATTCTCTCTATGAGTAGTCCTGGAGCTTCCGTTCCCTCTTATACATATAAAACCTCTTCTTCTCCCTTGTGTTTGTAGTATTTTGAGCTGCATTGGAGTGGAGTCTCACTCTATTAACAATGAAGATCACTTCGTATTCCCTCTCTTGAGTCTCTTTCCTTTTCTTTCTTTCAAAGCCTTAAAAGTTCAATATATTCGGCCTCATTGCACACACATGGTCCATCGATTTCTCGAGCCACCAAGGGAGTTACTTACCCTCTTTTAGGCAAAATCTATGAGTGGTGGATCATTGATGAACGTGGAGTCTTGAGGGAGCATCTTGCTCAGGCAAAATTCGCATGGGTGGAGGGCAGTTTTTTATGACAGTTTGACCCCCTGTTAGTGTTTTGCTCATAACTTTTTGCTCGATTTTGATGAAATTTATATCAACATGAGGCTCTCTTCAAGCCGCATGTCTCTATGTGATTAGACCTCGAATCAGATACTGCACCAAAAAGTTATGAGTCTTTGTGTCTAATAGTCTGTTTTCATGATAGTTTTACCCCTGTCTAGTAAACTGTCCATAACTTTCTGGCCGCTTATTTGTTTCTTATGAAACATATATCAGCACAAAGCCCATCTTAAAGCACATCTGTATATGTGTTTGAATCTTTGATATTATGTCTTTACTGAAAGTTATAGGCCTCTATGTCTAATGACAGTTTGCAGAGTGTTTTGAGCTAATTGTAAAGGTATCTATGAAGGAGGTGCAATGTTTGCTCAGAACCTACCCATCCGAACCAATCAGCCCTTTCAAACTCCTCAATATATATCAATTCATGTCATGTTGAGCTGTAAGATCTTCTTTCAACTACGTATCGCTTTTCTCTTTGGCGCAAAAGAAAGTATGAAAGGGTAGCTTTGCGAGCTGTGGCATCTACATCATCGGCCCCCCCTCAAAGTCTCGTAGGGATGAAGCACTTAAAGTTGAGCAAATTTGTTATGGCTTTGGAGCCTCATCTTCGCTCAAAAGTAATGAGTAAATATCCAACAACATACATGGAGGCACTTTGCATTGCGACCAAGAAAGAAGCTTCTCTAAAGATCGAATCCTCTTTTGTGTCCTCATTTTTCAACTTCTAAGGTGGAGGTAATGGGCACTCCTCAAGTACCAAAGTCCTCTGAGTTAGACCATAATATCTCCCAATTGATGGCAGAGTTTGCTGATTTGAAATTGCATTTGGTTAATGCACGACAACCTAGAGCACCAAAGAGTGAGGATAGGCCTTGAGATAAGAGTGGGGTCACTTGCTATGAATGTAATGAAAAAGGTCACTATCACCCTGAGTGTCCTAGATTGAGAAAGAAAGAAGAAAAACAAGTATTCTTGTTAGAAGCTTCTTCAGGGGACGAGGAAAGAGAGGTAATGATGGCTATACGGGGGCATGGTAAAGCAAAAGAAGAAGAAGAAAGCAAAGAAGAAGTAGATGAGAAACATCAGGAAGAGGAATACCGTAGTAAGAAAAAGAAGGCATCTAGAAGAAGAATTAGTCAGTCAAACTTTCCTTTAGGACAAGGCATTGGAAGCTATGACTTGTTGTCTGACCTTAAAGAAAAGGAAGCTCATATCACCTTTGGTCAATTACTTGCTTTGTCTCCAAAACTATGGAAGGAATGGGAAAAGCTAGCAAGCACAAGAGTGTCAAAGAAGAAAAAGAAGAAAAGTGTCATTCCTGTTGTTCAAAAAGTAGATATAGAGGTTCGTGATGATGTACCTGTGATTGATGTGATCATTGATGGTCAAGTGATTTCTAATGTTTACATTGATAGAGGTGCATCGATGTTATGAGTGAGAAAACCATGATAGATGCTGTAAAATACTCTAGTACTACCTCTCCCTATCACATCAAATCGGCTGACAACACTAGGGTAAAGACCTTGGGAGTTGTGAAGAATCTAGAAGTGGATGTATGTGGAATTTCTGTGCCGACTACTTTTCAGGTGATCCCTACCAAGCTAGATGCACATGCCTATCCTTTGATTTTGGGAAGGCCTTGGCTACGCAAGGTGAAGGTTGTTCAAAATTGGGATACTGAGAATTGATTTTGTAGGGAAATGATAAGAAGGCATGCTACAACACCAATTGCAAAAAGGAAGTTGTCAAGGAGGAGTCTTCAACATCAGAGAGTTCGAGCTTTGACTTAACCGATGAAGAAGAAGAGACAGGGTGTAGCTCCGAGGAGTCCAGCTCAAAGGGTGAGGTGGAAGGAGTGGCCTTTGGTCTTTGTCTTGGTGCTGAACAGCATGAGTCAGAAGGGAACAAGGTGGTGGTACAAGAAAATCCTGTAGAGACACTTCATGTGCAAGATGTGGAGCACACTAAACGACGCCAACGCAATGAAGAGCTTCTTGGTAATTCTCTCTCAGGTAGTGAGAAGCTCCAATACTTGGATATGTTAGATGATTTCCCATATCTCTTTGCAACAAGCTATTCACAGGTTTGATCAGTCTCTCTTGTGGAGCACAAGATTGAGTTGAAGCCAAAAAGCAAGCCAGTTGTGCAACACTTAAGGCGATTGGGGGTGATCCAATCTGAGGCACTAAAGAAAGAGGTAACATAACTACTTGAGGCAAGATTCATCTTTCTTGTTGATGATTTAGAATGGATATCTCCTGTAGTTGCACCACCAAAGAAAGGAAATAAGTGGCGGGTTTGTGTGGACTTTCGTCCTTTGAATGCATGCATTAAGAGGGATAATTTTCCTTTGCCATTCCAAGATGAAATACTAGACCAAGTAGCAAGGCATGAGATGTATTCTGTATGTGATGGGTATTCCTGGTACTTTCAAATTCGTATTTAGGAGGAAGATCAAAAGAAAACATCATTTGGCACACCTTGGGGAGTTTTTGTTGCTTACAGAGTGATGCAGTTTGGGTTGACCAATGCACCAGCTACATTTCAAAGGTTCATGAGTCAAGTGCTTGAGCCTTACATGGGAAAGTTCATAAGGGTGTTTTTGGATGATTTTTGCATTTATTCTCGATGCATAAATCACATGGAGAAGTTAAAGATGGCCTTACCTAGGATTGATTAAGCAAAAGGGTGTCTAAATCCTAGTAAGTGTCATTTGGCTCAAACAAAAGTAGTCTTATTGGGGCATATTGTGTCTGAAGAATGCATGCAAATGGATCCTAACAAGGTTCAAGCAATCATGGCATTGCCAAGTCCTGAGAGCGTCACTAGTGTTCTCGCAGAATTCTAGGAAAGAGCAAGTATTATCGATGCTTTTGTGATGATTTCACAAAAATAGTGCATCTCATGAACTTGTTGACAAGAAAAGGAGTTCCTTTCCAATGGGGTGTGGAGCAATAGGAGTCTTTTCAGCAACTTAAGGAGGCCATGAGTAAGGGGGGCCCAATATTGAAGCCCATTGATTGGTCTCAAGACTTTTATGTAAACCCAAGTGTATCTTTGCATTCAGTTGGTGCTGTATTGCTACAAAAAGGAGAGGCAGATAGAATGCAACCCATCTATTATACCAGCCGACAACTTATAGAGATGGAAACAAGGTATGAAGAAATGGAGCAGCAAGCTCTCTCTTTGGTGTTTTCAGTCAGAAAATTTTGCTCTTATTTTATTACCTCGACTATTTTTCTTTCTTACCTCTTAGTCTATATTAGCATATCTAGTTCGCAAGCCTAATCCTGCGTGGAGATTTGCAAAATGGTTGTCAGAGCTTCAAGAGTCCTCCTTCTCTTTTGTCACTAAAAATACCACTAGGTCCACTATGGTAGATTTGCTCATAGGACGGCAGGATCTAAGAGAAGAAAAGAAATATAAGGAGGACATTAATGATGAAAGGGAGACACCACCAACAGCTTTTGTCTTGTATTTTGATGGGGCTTTTAGTGCTTCACACCAACAAGCAGGCCAGGGGGATGGTCTTGATGAATTTTAAAGGTCAAGAAGTATGGGCTAGAGGACAAGAGCTTCCAAATATCACAACTAACAATGCAGCTGAGTATAATGCTTTGATTCTTGGTTTTGAGGGTTGTCTTCAAAGTCAAGTTAAAGAATTGGAAGTAAGAGGAGATTCTCAGCTTATTATAAAGCAAATGCAAGGGCATTACAAGATAAGAAGTCCTCATTTGAAGGAGCTTAATCAAAAGGCTATGGCACTATGTAGTCAGTTTGATTTTTGCAAGTTTGTTCATATAAAAAGAAAAGAAAATCAAAGGGTGGATGAGTTGGCTACTCAAGCCATTGTAGTACAAGACTGGGGGGTGGTTTCTTTGGTAGACACTGGATGGCCAAAACTACAAGATGTTCAGCAATATGTGGAAGAAGGCATGTTTCCTTGAGGGTTAACTCCACAACAGAAGTAGAGATTGGTAAGGAAGGCTTGTCCCTATACTATTGTTGATGACATTCTTTATAAATTGGAAAAAGATAAGGTGCTCCATCGGGTGGTCCATCCCATGGAGACTAGGAGAATCCTAGAAATGTGTCATGAATGCTTTAGTCATTTTGCTTCAGCAAGCACAACTAGGAGAATTCTTAATGTAGGTTACTTTTAGCCACGCCTCCATAAGAATGTATATGAATGGTGTCAAAGTTGTAAAGTATACCAAAAGTTTGGAAGGCGACAGTTGATTCCTGGGCCCTTGAAGCCTATTCCAACATATGGACCATTTGAGAGGTGGGGGGTGGACTTTGTGGGACCACTCCCTCGCTCATATCAGGGCAAGCATTATTTATTGGTGGCCACAGATTATGTGACTCGGTGGGCAAAGGCTAAGGCACGGTGATACCTGGATGCACCAATAAGTATTGACTTAAATTCTTCTATGCTCGACAACCTTAAGGGCCAACGGACCCTCTCTATTATTAGAGAGGATCTGTTGGGGGGGGAAAGATGTGATGCCAAAAATTGATATTTTTTATTTGGCATTGGTATTGTATTTCTCTATGTTTCATAAGAGTTTGAGTATCAAGTGATAGCGGCTCTCACTTATTTCTATTTTCTAAGATATTGTATAGGATTGAGAGGATGAGTGGAATGGATCATTGTAAATACCATGTGTATGAGTGATAAATACCTTGGTATGGGGTGAGAGTTATTTGTGTATGGGATATTATGAGGTTTTTAGAAAATAGGAAGAGTGAGTCATTTAAAGAGGTGGGCTCATGTCCACATGCTCCAATAATATAAGAGAGATCACATGCCAAGCGTGTGGAAAGCATGTGGAGGAGTGTGGAGTCAAGAAGAATCCTTCTAGAATTCCTATGTGGAATAAAGAGGATGTGGACATATGGAAAAGAGAGGGTCCCTATGGGCTCCATGTGGGGAGACTCTTGAATTTCTCAATATTTTAAGAGCCTTGAGCATCTTTTGATAGGACACATGGCAAGAGTAGCCAAAAAGGACATGGATGGTGACATACGGGCTTATGTGATTGATGGGGAAAGGAATCTACAGGCAACAATTTTAAATGAGTGAAGGAGGGTGACAAAATCTCTATAAAAGGAGCCCTCCTCTCCCTAGTTCATCATCTCTTCCACCATTAGGCCTCATGTTGCTGTAGCTCTAGTCTCCTCAGCCTCTTCCATGAGCCTTCTCTCCCTCTTGTAGATATTCTCTTATGTAGACTCTTGAGTCCATCTCTTTCTAGATTATTCTCTCTCTATGAGTAGTCTTGGAGCTTCCGCTCCCTCTTGTACATATGAAACCTATTCTTCTCCCTTGTGTTTGTAGTATTTTGAGTTGCATTGGAGGGGAGTCTCGCTCTATTAACAATGAAGATCACTTCTGCTCCGTCTCTTGAGTCTCTCTTCCCTTTTCTTTCTTTCAAAGCCTTAAAAGCTCTTTCTATTCGGCCCCTCATTGCACACACATGGTCCATCCATTTCCTGAGCCACCAAAGGAGTTACTTACCCTCTTATAAGCAAAATCTATGAGTGGTGGATTGTTGATAAAGGTGGAGTCTTGAGGGAGCATCCTGCTCAGGCAAAATTAGCATGGGTGGAGGGTAGTTTTTAATGACAATTTGACCCCCTATTAATGTTTGGTCATAACTTTTTGCTTAGTAGTTTGATTTTAATGAAACTTATACTATGCGAATCTCTCTTAAGGCACATGTCTGTATTGATTAGATCTCAAATCAGATACTACACCAAAAAGTTATGAGTCTTTGTGTCTAATAATGTGTTTTCATGATAGTTTTTACCCCTGTTTAGTAAACTACCCATAACTTTCTGGCTACTTCTTTGTTTCTTATGAACCATATATCAGTGCGAAGCCCATCTCAAGCCACATCTCTATATGTGTTTGAATCTTTGATATTATGTCTTTGCTAAAAGTTATAGGCCTTTGTGTCTAATGATAATTTGTAGAGTGTTTTGAGCTAATTGTAAAGATATCTATGAAGGAGGTGCAATGTTTCCTCATACCCATCCAACCCAATCAGCCCCTTTAAACTCCTCGATATATACCAGTTCATGTCATGTTGAGCCACAAGATCTTATTTCAACAATGTATTGCTCTTCTCTTTGGCATAGACCGGCTTGCTGAGATTATGGGCTCTGCTAATCCTTTCCTTCTCCCTATGCTTGAGTACAACATCACTTAAGATGTTACCATCTTCATTCTCATCTAAGGGAGGAAAGTATGGTGTGGTATCGTGGCATAAAAGCTTATTTTTAATGTCCCTTTCCTAGTGATAAATATCTCTATTACTCAGTTCGAAAGGAGTAGGAAGTGAAGAGGTGCATGAACTTTATTAGCCCCAACTTCATGTCATAGTAGTCTTCTGAGAGTTGTAAGAAGAGAGCGTTGTTGTGCCGGTCAAAACTGTCACAACTCCTCCACCAATTTTTTGCTCTACTTCTCATGCTTCTTTTTCTCAATCAATATTGTATGGTAGTAGCCTTATCATCTGCAGGCATCTCCTATCTCTGCATTGCTTAGTGCCATTGGTTGCCTTGCTAGTGTGTGTCTACAACTTAGAATGTCCCTAGGAGGTGCCCTTGCTATTGCTCCTCTCTAAGGTCTTCTGACTGCCATGGTCACTTTGCTCCTCGGAGCCCTGTTCTTTACCAGACAGTTGGTTGCTACCTTCCTTGATGGCCCTGCTCCAAAATGTGCAGGAAATGTATCAGGCCAATGTACCTCACCTGATGTGAGTCTATGGTGTAGCATACATAGATGTGGCCTGAGCTTGCAATGTGCATGGCCTTTGCTGATTGCTTTGAGTTGTGACTCAAAAGTATTCTCAATGCCGTCTACCTCCTTAGTGTCCTCCACAGTTGTGATCATTCGAGCCACATACCACCTTGGCACATACCCTACACTCTTTTTTAACCTAATGAATTCTGATAGAAACTTGCAGACTACTCGGAGGACTTCATTGAGAATACCTTACTTATCAAATGCCTTGAGAAGATGAGTAGTTGCTATCATTTAAATATGCATCGCAACATTCATTGGCTGCTAGCAAGACTTGAAGATAATGGAGTCTTCATCCAAAACACCTCTTCCAACAATCTAGAGGTCAAGCAAATGTGCACATCTTGAATGACCACACTATGATCCTCGTTGTCATCATAAGAATAAAGGATCTCCTCTCCCAAAGCTTCGTTCCACACATACTCCCAAGGTAGCCTTGCAAACTTCACGAGTTGTTGCACCTGAGAACTCCTCTAACAATCTTGTTTCAAAAATCTATGATAGGATGCAGAGCCGAGACATGTGAAGGCTTCATGTGTGATCTCTGTCGATGATTATGTGCCATGTGTTCCTCAATGGTCACAACCACAGTGTAGGTTATTATGGACGGAAGTGGCAATGGAAGTGAGGGAAGAGCAATCTGGAATGAAGATGTAGAGGGCAACCAAACAACAGTGCAAGAGTATAACCTATATGGCCCATTCCATCCAAGTTTAAAATTTTGTTTTAAGGGGTCCCAATTTGGCATTATACAATAATACTAACATTTTCTTTTTCCAAGTGTTTAGGCACAATATACCTATGATACCATGCTTTCATTCTGCACTGAATCACCTGCTATGACCAGATTAGTCGAAGGTGTAGTTGATCCACGTGGCCTAGCTAATCCAATCATGATTGCCCCAAATTCATCCAAGTGATGTCCAGTTGTTGCTCGAAGACTAGGAACAATAAATTCCAAGGGACCTATAGATTCCATCCCAAAAGCCATACAAAAAGGAGCTAAACTTGTAGTGACTTCAAAGGTAGTTCGGTAAGCCCAAAGAGCAGCATGGAGTTAGCATCCCAATCACTCTAATGAGACTGCATTGTCTTAGTAAAGATTAATTTAACTGTCTTATTTGGTAGATTCATCTTCACCATTACCATGAGGATAATAGATTGTGGAAACTATAATAGCAGCTGCATGACTTCTTTCAAAAAATGTAAGCCATGATCACCAATAGGCTTGATGTTTCTAAACACCAACGGAACAAGTATGGTTTTAAAATTCTTTCTAACACTTAACACAGTAAAAATGAATGTATGCATGGCAAGGCACATGCAAGAAAATGAATGTCAAAAGACCAAAATGATGAAGACCCAATATTTAAAAGAAAAGATCTACAAATTCTAATCCAAACAGAGTGAATACAATAATGAAACAATGAACAAGAATTAAGTAGTGGTGGGATGGAGCTTGAAGCTCCACAAAGGTTGGATGACAAAGTCCAAAAGGTGTCTCAGGGGGAAGCGAAAGCAGAAAGTCTACAAGATCAATTTAGAGCAAATTTGAAGCTTGCTACAATTCTAGGGTCTAATGGGCTGGATATAAGGACCAACCACCGATTGCTTTTCGGTCTCTTTTTGCTTGAGGAGTCAAAGTATGAAGGAATACCACCCTATCTCCCACCACTTGAGAAACTTGTCCTTGAGAATTTTGAGGAAGCACCAGAAATGTAGTAGTGAGTGCTAGACAAAATGAAGAGAAATTGGATGAAGAAGTTGACCAAAAGAATGAAGAGAATCTGGACAAAAGATCCAAAAATCAGATAGAAGAATTGGACATAGGATCCAAATTTAAAGAACAAGGAACCCTAGAACAAGAAATCAATAATGATAAAAGAAATTCAAACACATAGCTTGACCAAGATGAGAAGAATTTAGAATTCATACCCTATCAAATAGTTCAAGAGATGGGAGTTCAGATTTGTAATCATCATTGTCTCCAACTCTACCACAAACAACCTGCAATGGCACACCCATAGGTGGCCAGTCTAAAATGTAAGTTTTTTGAATTTTGGGGCAAGGATAAGGAAGACCCAAATAGTCATGTGGCTTAGTTCAAAACATGATGGCAAGCTAGTATCTTTGATGCTTTGGTCAAAGATCCTACAACATTTTGCGGGGATGCTTGTAAGAAAGACGATGAGATGGTTTACTCCACATGGAGTAGGTCACTTAGAACATATGATGCACTCAAAACAGCCTTCCTGGAAAGGTTCCAGAAGGAGAAGGCTCGAAGTGATGTTTGAACGAAGTTGAAGGAGCTGAAGCAAAAAAAGTTGTTAATGGAGGATTATGCTCAGCAGTTCCTCAATTTGAATGCCTGAGTGGCACCTATAGAAAGACCAACTCCGGAAACAATAGCAACATACTTTTGCAAAAGAACCCAACAAAAAATTTGTAGTGTTATGGGAAATATGGCCCTTTCAGTAGGGACTAATAGATTTAGCCAAGCACAAGGAAACAATGAATTGACATGACAAAAAGAAGAAGAAGAAAGTGGGTGTGGATTTTGAGGATGATTTTGAAACTAGTACGGACAATATGGAAACTGACTTCGACACAGATTCTGATTCTAGTGATGAGGATTTTGATAGTGGTTCAGATGATGACAACAAGAAAAACAAGCAAAGGAAAAAGAAGAAGGAGACCAACAAAGCTAAAAGGGAAAAGGAAAAAGAGAAGAAAGAGAAGTCAAAGTCCAAGAAGGCTTCAACATTAAGCAACGTTGAGAAGCTTGTGGAATAGAAACTCCAGATTAGGAATGATGAGGAATTGCCCACACTTTTAGTGTGGCACTTGCACAAAGAATCACCCAATAGAGGTATGGTGGTATAATCCAAATATTCATGCAAATTATGCAACTCAAGCAAAGTAGTAGCCATTAGCATGAATGTAGCAAAGGCTGCTCAACAATAGCAACAACAACAACAAGGTGATTGGAACCAATCGAGACCTTGGAATCAGAATGTAGGTGGATGGGACCCAAATGCCAAAGAATGTGGGTACTGCTAGGCATCAGAAGACCATATACCAAGACCAAATTTCCTGCTATAGGTAAAGCATTGTTTCCTACTATAGGTGAAGCATTGTTTGGAGAGGGACTTGATGATCACAAGATATCCACCTTGGAACCCTCAACAAAACTCACAGCAACCACAATCTCCACCATAGGCAAAGGTGATAATCATACAAGAACTATCAAATTCCATGCAGTGAAGATGATTGTTTTTTGTTGAGAATCACCATCATGATGACCCACATGAACTACGTGATTCTCTAGATGTATGCTCATTGAGGACATCTCAGAGTATTTAGAAAAGGTTGATGTTTTGGCAGTGATAAGATCCAAGGGTCCAATAAAGTAGAAGCTATCTAAAGAGAAGGAAACAAAGGAAAAGCAACTGTGTTGAAACAATCAAGAAGAGGTACATACATCAACAAATTTGAAGGAGATACAAAAGATGCAGGCAAAAGAGACAAAAAACTGGTCTCATAGTAGCCAAAGGAGAAATTCACTTGGATGGCAAGTGTGATCGGTGTTCTGACAAAAAGTCTGACACAAAGTCCAATAATGAAATTTGACATGAAGTACAAAGATTGGAATTTGGAAAGAGAAAGCAAGAAGCCAAGTGAGGACAGCCTCTCGATATAATTATTCAAAGCCTTGAAATAGGCATCAACAATCAAGATCAAGCTAGACTAGAGCTTGGCTTCAACATTTTGTGAAAATGTTTTCAAAAGAATTCAGAATGAAGCTAAGGAAGAGAAAGACAAGGAACTTCTACACAAAGCATAGGACCATGACAGTCAAGATGAACCACCCGTTTTGCAAGTGGAATTAGATGATGTGGAATATAAGATCTCGACAATTAAGGTATATTGTAATGGTCAAGAGATAATTGGATAGGGACCTAGTATGAACATTCTCCCTCAAAGCATGTATGAAAAAATGAGGTTGAAGGAATTAGAAGAAACTTCATTCCAGGTGAAAATGGTAGATCAAAGATGAGTTCAACCACTGGGCATTGTCCAGAACCAGGAAACTTGCATTGAGGGTATGTCATTCAGGTGAATTTCGTCCTCCTATAGATGGAAAAGGGAAACCTATCATACCCCATGTTGCTTGGCTGACATGGTTCAAAAGTTGTACCTTTCTCATGTCTTTCAACCTTTGACAAAATTAATAAAGAAAAATGAACAGTTTCTATGGAAAGAGGATGAGGAAAAGGATTTCCAATTACTGAAGAAAATGTTGGTCATAGCACCAATTTTGGTTCTATCAAACTAGAGTTTAGAGTTTCATGTTTTTGTGGATGCATCTGAAATCGCCATTGGTGCAGTCTTGATGCAGATGCACAAGTGGTGTTAGTAAGAACCATCTTCTAAATTAGTATTGGGCAAAGCAATTCACACTACAAACTACATGCTTAATTGACTTTTGCTGACTAAACCGATTTAGGGTATGACACCTTATGAGGCACTCGCTTATTATAAGCCATGCATTGGGAATGTCCATATATCTATTTGCATAGCATATGCCCACATACATGATGATCATTGTGCAGAAAGTTGGATGTTAAGTCACGTATATGCATCATGGTATTAGGAAGATTGCGATAATAGAGCAGCAATGCAAGAAGCAGAATGTGTAGAATACACTATATAGAAAGCACACAGAATGGAAGAGAAAGAGAAACACCTATATACATGGTTCACCATGTCCATGGAGAAATAGCTAGTCCTACATTTTTCTTACCCAGCAAGCAAGAAGATACAAGATACAAGCAGTATATCCATTGCTCTCATGCTATATCTTACAATTTTTGTCCACACAACTCATGCACTAATTTTCATGTATTTTTAGCTTTGGGGGTGCTTCCCTTGAACCCCCACTAAGAAGGGCCTAATGCATGTCACTAGCCCCCCTTGAAACCCCTTGATGATAGTCCTAGAGGGGGCTTTGCACCCCCACACCCCCCTTCATAGAATGGTGTTAGCCCTAGGGTTAGGCTAACATAAAGCCACAAGTCACCAAGCACTGACCTTGGAAGCGGCAAAGACTTGACTGAGGACCGGCTGAGGCATCCCAGAAGATTGGTAGATGAAGGCCCATCATGGCAACTGGAGTCTAAGTGGATGGCCATTTCCTATGTCGAACATCAAAATGAACAAGAAGAATAACTCAGAGAATGAAGAGAATGTCTTCAACAATAATCGGCTATTATTCCAAAGGAATTGCATTGAGAAAGATATGAAGGCAGAGGACCAGTTACAATAGATGGTTAGAGAAACAACCGAGGGAACAGCAACATGCTTATGGTGGAGAGCAATGTCATCAAAGACCTAGGGTGAATGTGGATCACAACTAAGGCAATTTGATCGAGTTCCTCTCACAATGGATAGAAATCCTACTCGGCTAATAGACGTACATCGAACTATACCTCTGCGGCCTGAAGACACCATGAGAGAGTCAACATTGGCCTCATATGCATGAAGGCAAATATGATAGGTGCAAGGCTAGTGACTTGGTCCTTTCAAGTGGAAGACCTACCTACTCAGGCCATGGAGTAGAGAAGTTTAAGTCCAGCACACCATCAAGGCAAAATTTCAAAATTTCAAAGGCACTGATAATGAAGATCCCTACAATCAATTGAAGAGTTTCTTGCATGTCTATCATATCGATGGTGCCACAATAGATAAGGAGTACATGGGTTAGTTTTCATGTACCTTAATAAAAAATCCCTAGAGATGGTTCAATCAATTTCCAATCGGATGTTTCCCTGATTTGTATGCAATGTCCAAATCATTCCTGCAAAGGTTCAGTCAAGAAATCAATGCAGAAATGTCTAGACAAAGCTAATTGTGCTGAAGCAAAACAAGGGAGAATTCATCGAAGACTTTGTACTGGGGATGTGAGCTCTCATCAATCAGTTGAGCTCGGTTCCAAATGACAAGTTTGTGTGAGCTTGGTTGCTTACGGGTTGCACCTACGTAGACTTGCACAAGCCATCGATAGTTAATTTGTCTAGAACCTATGAAGAATGGTTAGACCGAGTTTTTGCTTTGGAGAAGAGTGAAGGCTCAAAGAACATGGCAAAGAAAAAGATGTTGATAGTGACACTTAGGAGAGCCAAAAAAGAAATACAAGCTCAAAATTGAGTTGCCTTAAAAGAATTGGGCATTTGAGGAAAGCCAAGCAACAATGAGAAGTTGTGTAATAAGTGTTCTAGAGGTGGAAATATGGAGAGGAAATCAAGACTAAATATTGCAACACCTATATCAAGTTTGGACATGATGGATTCAAATGTTGATTCAATGGTAAATTTCACTAGGTCTCAATGAATTAAGTGGCTACTGATGCTCAGCCACCAAATTGGTAAGCCACCATGTCCTGAGCAGAATGATAAAGGTAAGAATGGTAATGAGAAAATAGATTCATCTAAGATCAAGTGGCTTTGTTGTGGAGAAAATCATCTGCATTCTCACTATCCAGAACATTTGAAGTTTCTCAAGACTAACATGGAAAGGAAAAAATTGGATCCATAATGTCGAGATGTTGTAATTGAGCTACGAGATGTAGTTGATGCCCAAGTGGCCACTTGATGCACAAGATCAATAGCAACCACTGAAAACACAGATTATTAAAATAAAGACATCAATTGGAAGTCCCAAAAAGAGGTAGCTACTAAAATTACAAGGGAATTAAAATGGAAAGCTTTAGTAGTAGAGATGCTCAAGAAGACTCAACAATCTACTATCAAATAAAGAGAATCCTCAAAATCTAAGGCAAATGAAATAGAATCGATTGCTTCACTAGAACCTAGTGCAAAGCTAGCCCGAGTATGGGAAATATTTAAGAGCATGCAAATCAGTTTGACATTTGCTGAGTTGATGTGAATAGCTTCATACTATTGGGATTTCTTTGCTCACGTAGATCAAAGACTCATCTGAGCAACCAAAAGAGGTGCAACCTTTAGCTATTATACTTGTGATTGATACTCTAGTAGTTGATGAGGAAGTGCCAGTAATCACTATCAAGGTTAAGAGACAAATATACCAGAAGTAATAGTAGATGGTGGTTCATGAGTGAACATCATTTCTGAAGAAATTGCTTAGAGACTGAAGTTTAAGTCATACAAGCCGTCACCTTTTTGAGTATGCATGGTAGATCAACGACGAATTGGACCAAAAGGTATGTTGTAGGATGTTGTCATTTCTATAGACAAAATCTATTATACAGTTAGCTTTATTGTGATTGCCATGGAGCAGCATGCCTATCCAATATCATTGGGATGAACTTGGTTGAAGAGTGCAAAAGTACTCCATGACAAGGGTTCAAAAGAGATGATCATTAAAATAGATAGTCAAGATGTGTGCATTCCTACAAATCCTTGAAAGGTTTCGAGTAGTTGTCAACCAAAGAATTTGGAGATCATAGATCCATTTTCATGATGTTGAAGCATGACTAATGGAACTACAAATCCTACTGATATTAAACAAAAGTTGAAAGATGAGCAAATTGGTAAGCAAAATGCTATCTTTTCGAGTAACTTCAGTGATGAAGACATTGAAGGAGAATGAGAGATAGTTGAAATGCTAGTGAAAACTACTAGATTCGGTACTAAACAATTAGTATCAGAGCCAACACAAGAGCTAAATCTTGGAACAAAAGATAACTCGGCCGTGGTAGTGGTGGTAAGTGCCAATCTTTCTTTAGAGCAATTAGGGGTTACAAGAGATTTATTTGTCAGGTATAAGGATGTGTTTGCTTGGAGTTACACAAAGCTAGGAGGAGTTCTTCTTGAGTTGTGTCAACATAAGATACCTTTAGTGCCAAATGCCAAGCCCATATGACAAATGAATCCCAACTATGCCAAATAGGTAAAAGCCGAGCTAGATCAACTCTTGCGTGTTGGGTTTATCTATGCCATTGATTGCAGTGACTGGCTATTTCTTGTTGTGGTTGCACCAAAGAAAAATGCAAACTCTGAGTTTGCATGGACTATCTGAAGTTAAACGCCCAGACATTTCCTGATTTGTCTCTAATACCCTTCATTGATGGAATCTTAGATCAAGTTGCAGGACATGAGATGTGCTTATTTATGGATGGTTGCACTGATTATAATCAAATCATCGTGGCTCCAAAAGACTAGCAGTCTAATACTACCTTTATCATAGAATGGGGTGCTGATGCCACACGAGTTATGCCTTTTGGATTGAGAAATGCCCCATCAACCTTTCGAAAATTTGAGACTCTCTCACTGTGTTCATTGCCATTTAGATGATTTCCGTGTTTATTCTTCAACCAAGATTATCTTGGTTAGCTAGAAAAGGTCTTTTAAGTTATAGACAAGCGAGTATCTCATTGAACCCGGCTAAGACTATGTTCTGTGTCCGAGTCGGGATACTATTTGGTCATGTCATTTCTCAACATGGTATACAAACCGAGCTAGGTAAGATCATAGCTATACAACAAATGTTTGAGCCTCAAAATCTAGCTCAATTGCATTCTTTTGTGGGGCTTAGTAGTTTCTATCGAAGGCTTATAAAGAATTTGCCAAGATTGAAGCTCCCTTGTATGAGTTGATAAAGAAAGATGCCAAGTTGACTGTGGTTTTGCATGAGTTGAAGAATTGAGCAGTGGGGCTACTCCTATTCTAAGGCAACTAAGGTGGGATGTTATCTTTCATGTGCATGTAGATGCTTATTGGTATGCCTTAGGCATTATTTTGTCTTAGCCGAATGGTCAGTTAGACTATCTAGTATATTATGCTAGCTGGCTGTTGACACCTACTGACTCTAATTATAGTACCACCAAGTGAGAAGCTTTGGGAATGATATTTAATGTGTAAAAACTAAGGCATCATTTACTCGACAATCCTTTTGTGTTCTATGTGGACCATCAAGAATTGCTTTATCTTATCAACAAGACTGTTATTCAAGGACATCTTGTGTGCTAGATGCTTCTTCTTTAGGAGTTCAACTTTAGGATCATTCATAAACCTGAGAAAAGCCATGTAGAAGCCAACTATTTATTGAGATTACCTACACCCGAGGATATACAAGGGGTCACTATTCAATTGCCAAATGCGAAACTTTTTGTAGTTGACTATTGTGAGCATGAGTATGCCGAGTTGATGGATTATTTGTCTAAGGGCACGTTTCCTGATATAATGCCTCAAGGTAAGCATAGACAACTAGCCTTGAAGGCTTGGAAATAAACTTTGATTGGTGGACATCTATGCACCTGTCCTCATACAATTCACCCATGCAACACACTGCCCCATGTTAGATTTGTGTTGATGCTTGATTTCACTCACCTCGCATTGAGTGGGTGAACCTTGCACAACAACCTCTGAATTGCAGGAGAGAGCATCTTCCTCTTATAAGTACACGCCCACATAGACCAACCTCGATCTCACTAAGTGGGTCCATCAAGAGGACATTTCCAAGGGGAATTAACTGCTAGAAAAGGCTTGCAGGAAGGCTTATGGTGGGCACTAAGTTTCAGGTCAAGAAGAGATGCCTATATGATATTGGGTCTATTCTATTGTTGGTAGATGGAGAAATGGAGTTCACTACTCCCCCACACTCTATGCATCAAGGTGTACTCAAGCCACCAATACCACCTATGGTATCAGTATATGACCGAGCAATCAAAGTCTTCAAACATTTTGTCAAATAGCATGCTCAATGTCAACACAACATTTTAAAGATGGAGTGCTGGTTGATTGTTGCTCACATTCAACAATTGCCCAAGCCTGCAATGCTTGAGCTCCTTATTACTTTGATAATTTGCGGGAGCTCGAGAAGCTTATTAGCAATCATGTTACCGAGGCAACAATGATGCGGAATAATATATGGGACCTATGTAAGGATTGTGACACTAAGTGGCAGGAGAGGGTGACCCAAGTCCAATGCTATAATACAAATTTTGCAATGTTATTAGACATAACTGAGCCATATGAAGACCCAATGGTGGTTGAAGCGTAGACCATGGATTGGCAAACTCATTTGAGAGGTACTCTCCCCCTCCATTTGACCTTAGGCATTTTATTTGCAGGCCTGTTTCTTTTTCAACCATAGCTTTAAAAGCTTTGAAATGCCCAAACACTTCACTTTTCTTTTTCATAAAATAGACCCAAACTTTTCTGCTGTAGTCATCAATAAAAGTGACAAATAATGACAGCCTCCAATAGATGCAGCTTTAGTAGCCCACACATTAGAGTGGATTAATTCCAATGGCTTCTTACTCTCTTGAACATGTCTAGGAAATGGTTTCCTTGCCTCTTTTCCAAATTGACATACCTTATGCATTTCTGCAACCTTGAATTTAGGCAATCCTGCAATAATATTTTGGGCTTGCATTGATTTAAGTCATTGTACATTAACATAACCAATGTGTTTATGCCAGATATCAATATCTGCAACTACATCGGTCCCATGTGCAAACATTGCTACACTCAATTCAGGCATGTCCGCATCCAATGTAAACATCCTGCCCTTCTTCTTTCCTTTTGCTATCAAGCGACTGTTATTTTTCATATCCTCAACAAAGCATCCATGAGGATTAAATCTGACTTGCAAGCCCTACTCAACCATTTGACCAACAGAAACCAGGTTCTTGGTGATATTCGAGACATGAAATACATCAGACAGGTATTTCTTTTTCCCATCCTGCATAGACAAATGAATTTTACCAATCTGCATAATAGGATGTGCAGCATCGTCATCAGTCTCCACAAATCCTGGTCTTTCCATTTTCCTTGCATCCTGCATCCATTCTGCATGACTTGTGGTTTGATGCACCTGAGTCAACATACCACACATCATTGCCTTCTTTTGCACTTGTCACAGAATTGATCATGTGTTGCACCATAAATAGATGCTCATTTCTGTCATCACCCTGTCTACTAGAAGATGCATAATTCCCTTGCTGCAATTTTCCATTCATGATGTCATTCTGCTTTTTATAGTAGTCTTTAGCCATATGGCCCATTTTACCATAGTAGTAGCATTCAATGTTGCTGTTTGCATTTTGGCCTCTCTGCCATCCACCACGACCTCTTTGGCTCCCCCTGCCTCTAGAGTTACGTCCTCCTCCATAGGACTGGTTTTCTTGAGTTTGCTGCATATTCTGATTTCTACCACGGCCTCCAGATCCCCCTGCTCTACCTCTGCCTCTACCTCTTCCAGCATTTGAGTAGAAGACAGTTTCTTTTGAAGTTCCTCTTAAAGAAGATGCACCACCACTTCTCTGCTCTTCAGAAATTAGAAGAGCAAACAACTCCTCAAAATCAGGTTATTTTTCATGGACAGCAATGGATGTCCGGAACTATGCATAATCCTTTCCTAGACCATTCAAGGTCACAGAAACTAAATCATCATCTTCCACTGGCGACCCAATGGAAGCAAGTGCATTTGCAATTTTCTTCACCTTCATGTGGTAGTCATTGATGCTCATATATTCTCTCTACACATTGTGCAACTCCTGCTTGAGTTGCATTTTCCTGGCTTGCATATTTGTGCTGTACATTTTTGCCGAAGTAGCCCATGCCTCCTTTGGCGTACTTGCATCCTGAATATGCACAATCATAGAATCTGAAATACTGATAGACAGCCAGTACATAACTTTTTTGGCTCTCTCATGCCATCCTTTAAATGCCTGCATTTCCTGTTGATTGGGAACATTCAAGAACTGGGTCTTCTTCAATTCCTGTAATGAACTCCCAATAGCCTTTTCCCATAAGGAAATTCATCATTCTAAACTTCCATGCTTGGAAGTTGTTCTTGTCAAGCTTTTCAGTGACAATCTATAAAAGAGAATCAGACGCCATTAGAGAACACTACAAAATATTCTGTCACTCCAAAAAACACAGCTTCTGCCTCACAAGGGCAAATCTGCAAAACTGACGAAAGTGGTATTTGACCACACAGTCACTTCCTAGTGACGATTTTGCATGAACAGGCAATAAGGATGATTCTATAACTCCCAATATCTCTGCGCATAGGCATACGATGCAATTTCTACGGCAACTTTTCACCGACCTGCAGAGTAGTGGTCGCATAGTAAAAACAGGGCCTTTTTCTCAGTGCTTGTAGAGAACTTCCGCCTCCATAACGGGCCTCGAAATGGCCTCAAATTAAAAAAAAAAGTCACCAAGGGCTATGCCCTTACCCGCAGCATAGACTGCCCTCTCACCACACCACAAAGGGCGTCTCAATCTGAGACAATGCACTCTTGCACTTTCCAGCTGTGCTACCTGTAGAGATTTGCTCCCAAACTCGAAAAAGAAAAGCAACTTTCTTGAGCTCCTTACCACGAACCAGGCTCTGATACCATGTGAAGACAGTGGGAGAGAAGGAAGGAGTCTCACTTGCGGCCTTCTCATATATACAATGGGGGAATACACACAACGGTGGAGGCTGAAAATAGTTTTCCTCTTCTTAGTTGTGAAAGCCAAAAGAACTCTAGTATAAAGAAATAGAAGAACCCTATATGTGGGTCTCAAACCAAACTCAGCTAACTAAGGTGGCATACTAACTGAGCCACAAACTAGAGTACATAAGGATAGCTGTCATCCAGCTATTATTCATGGGCGGTGTACCAACTGCATCTGCAGCTAACAAGTCGGTGACATAAATGCACAACGGTCACCTTGGCATATCACGAGTGGAGCTCGATATCTCAACATGTTGATCTTGAGGGAAGGTGTTGAGAAACCATGCTCAACATCATATATTCTATATGTGCATAGCCCTATTAATAGAGTGCTATAAAGGAAAGGGGTAGATGCTCTAACCCTAACGGTATCTTGGGCCATGCTAATTGAAAAAGACCTACCAGATTATTATTGGGCTGAATACATAATGAACAGGACTCCCACTGCAGCAATACATGCATGACGCTAGAGGAGATGTATACTGGTAGGAAACCAGATATTTCTCATTTGAAAATTTTTGGTTGCATTGCCTATGTTCATGTGCCAGATGAGTTGAGGTCCAAGTTAGATCCAAAAGATGAGAAGTGCATCTTTACTGGTTATTCTCTTTAGCAAAAAGGGTATGCTATAACCCTTCTACTCATAAGTTTACAGTGAGCAGAGATGTTTTTTTTGATGAGATGAGTAGTTGGTATAAACCAGTAAATGTGATTGATGATGTAGATGCACAAAATGGTAATGCTACACAATATTCACAGTAGCAATCACACAATATTAGTGGACCTGCAGTGTCCTCTGGCTGCAACCATAAGAGTAGTCATTGTTATGGCTGCATCAAAGGGATGGTTTTTACATCAGATGGATGTAAAGAATGCCTTCTTGCATGGTGATTTGCAAGAAGAGGTCTTTATGGAGCAGCCACCAGGTTATGTTCATGCTGTTCATCCTGAGTTTGTTTGCAGGTTGAAGAAAGCCTTGTATGGCTTGAAGCAAGCACTAGAGCATGGTCTGACAAGATAGGATAGTATCTTGTCACTATTGGCTTTCAGATTTCCAAGGCAGATTTCTCACTTTATGTGAGAAAAACAGAGAAAGGTATTATGCTGCTTGTCATTTATGTTGATGATTTGATCATCACAGGTGATAGTGATGAAGATATCCTTCATGTGAAAATGCTATTGAAGTAGAAGTTTGAGATGAAGGATTTGGGAGAGCTGCGTTATTTCTTGGGCATTGAGGTGATTAGATCACCAAGTGGGATATGGCTCTTGCAGAGGTAGTATGGATTGGACATGCTATCCAAATATGGGATGACAGGCTGTAAGCCTATTTCAGTTCCTTTGGAGCAGAATATGAAGCTGAGTGTAGATGCAGATGAGCTTCTGGAAGACCCTTCTATGTACAGACGCATAGTAGGAAGTTTGATTTATATGACTATTACCAGGCCAGATTTGAGCTATGCTGTTGGATTGGTAAGTCAGTTTATGCAGGCTCCAAGGAAACCACATTTGGATGCAGCTAGACACATACTCAGGTATGTGAAGTCCACATTACAGTATGGACTATTTTATGAGAATGGGGTTCAGATATAGTTGCATGGATACACTGATGTTGATTGGGCTGGTAGTATTTCTGATAGACGATCTACCAGTGGATATGTGCTCTTTTGGGAGTGCTACAGTCACTTGGAGCAGCAAGAAACAGCCTGTAGTTGCCTTGTCGAGCACAGAGGCTGAGTATAGGGGTGCAGCAATGGCTGCATGTGAGGTAGCTTGGTTGCATAAGCTACTTTATGATATGCATCAGTCTACAGATGGGCCAGTTGTCATTTATTGTGACAACATGAGTAGTATACACTTGGCACATAACCCAATCTATCATGCTAGAACAAAGCACATTGAGATGCATTATCACTATGTGTGGGAGAAGGTTTTACTAGGACTTATTGATCTAGTTTATGTTAGCACAGAGGATTAGGTAGCTGACATATTCACGAAGGCATTGGGCGCAGAGAAGCTGTGCAAGTTCAGAGACCTGTTTGGTGTGCAAGAATTGGGATTAAGCTCGAGGGGAGTGTTGAGATATCGAGCTCCTTGATATGCCAGGGTGACCGTTGTGAATTTATGTCACCGACTTGTTAGCTGCAGATGCGGTTGGTACACCGCCCATGAATAATAGCTAGATGACAGCTATCCTTATGTACTCTAGTTCGTGGCTCAGTTAGTATGCCACCTTAGTTAGCTGAGTTTGGTTTGAGACCCACATATAGGGTTCTTCTATTTCTTTGTACTAGAGTTCTTTTGGCTTTCACAACTAAGAAGAGGAAAACTGTTTTTAGCCTACCTTTGTGTGTATTCCCCCATTGTGTATGTGAGAAAGCCGCAAGTGACACTCCTTCCTTCTCTCCCACTGTCTTCACACAACATCATTAAGTAGGCCTTTCCTCAAGCTCATGATTTTGGGGAATTGAAGAAGGACTGAGCATTACATTCCATTACACCCCTTTAATGGGAATGTCCTTCCTCTATGTCAAACTAAGAGCTTGTTGGTGCTTCTCGAAAAGCTCTTTGCCAAGTGGTTTGGTAAAGATGTCTACAACATTCTCTTTGCTATCAGAATGCTACAGTGTGATGTCACCAAGTAATACTCTTTCCTTGATGAAGTGCTCTTTGACATCAATGTGCTTTGTCCTAGAGTGATATACTGGATTCTTGGCCAATGCTTGAGCCGATTGATTATCACAATATATTGTTGTGGGCTTTCATTCATCAAAATAGTCTGTTTTGAACAACAGTCTTCTAAGCCATATGGCCTCACATGCACTTGTAGAGTGAGTGCCCTATATTCTACTTCAGTTGAAGACAAAGAAGCAGTTGACTGTTTATTTGACAACCATGATATAGCACCTTGACCAAGGAAAAATTACATATCCCTATGTGGATCTCCTGGTCTCATGATCTCCAGCATAGTCACTATCATAGTATCCATGCAACCTTGGATGACTTCCTCTCTATTCTATTCAAAACTGTCTTGTTCCTCTGATTTATCCCAAGACTCTTTTGGCTGCATTCCAGTGAGATTTTTTTGGGATTTGCCATAAACTGTGCAAGTGCACTTATTGCATAACAAATATCTGGCTATGTGATAGTTAGATATATAAGAGGTCCGATGAGCTACCAATAATACCTGTCATTGATGGTAGGATCTTTTGTATCTTTTGTAAGTTTCAAACTCTGTTCCATGGGATACAATCTGCCATATGAAACTTCTTCAAGAGACTGTCAATATACTTTAGCTGACTCATGAGTCATGAAGGTGCTATCTCTAGAACTCAATTCCAAGACAATAGTGCATAAGTCCAAGATCTTTGTTTCATGTTGAACTCTATAGATAAGTCTTGTTTTAGCTTTTTGATGAAGATATCATTGCTTCTGGTCACAATCAGATCATCTACGTATAAAAGTGCAATAGTAATGTCTTCCCCTTGAACTTTGTGGTAGAGAGTATGATCTGCATTAGATTTCATGTATCCCAGATGAGCAAAATACTTGTCAGTTCTACTGTACCAACTTCTGGATTCTTGCTTAAGCCATAGAGACTTTTCTTGAGATGGCAAACCTGATTCTCTTTTCTTGGTTCAACATAACTTAATGGTTGTTACATGTAGACTTCCTCATCTAGGTAACCATTGAGAAAAGCATTCTTGACATTAAGTTGGTACACATTCCATCTGCTGAGTGTTGCTAGTGATATAAAGGACCGTTTGGAATCCATGTTTGCTATACTGGAGCATAAGTCTCCTCATAATCTTGACCATATTGCTGTGTAAATCCTTTTGCAACTAGTCTGGATTTATATCTTTCAATGCTTCCATCTGGATTGTACTTCACTTTGTATACCCATTTGTTTGCTATGGCCTTTATTCCTGGTGGAAGGTCGCATAATTCCCAAGTATTATTCTTGTACAAAGCTTCCATTTCTTCATTTATAGTAGTTTGTCATTCTGGCAGCTCTATCTTCTTGTGATTTATTTCAAACTTCAAGGCAATTTTTGAACTTAAGCTTGTAACCTAATTGGTGGTTCCATAAGTTTGTATAGAAAAAGGGGATGTTTATCCATGCAAATTAAAATACCCCTTGAATGCATGTCATATCTAGGGTTTGTTGTTTAGTAGTACACCCACTGGATTACTAAAATATTTTTTTTGAGAAGCATATAGCTAAGTCCATATCAAAAAAATTATCATTTTAGCAATCTCGGTGGGTATACTACTAACAAACCCTTGACCACTCCACAACTTTTACCTAGAAAAGGCTGAAGAAATTATGCTAGACTACCACAACTATGGCTTCTCACATTACTAGTAGTGAAGCTTTAGAAAATCATCTGAGTTATTCTAGAAATAATAATACATAAGAGGTCATCTTGCACTTGGGAACACATTGTCTTTCTGGCTCAAAACTTACGTTTATTTCTTGTGTCTTGTATTTTAGTTACTTTTGTTCTACTTAAAAAAGAGAACAATTTATGAAGGGTATGTAATGGTGATGTACAAGATATGAACCTTGACATGAACCACACTTGATCATGATCTTGACCTCTTAAGTGGCTTCAATTTGGGCCCTGAACATAACCCATCTACATGAAGAAAGGCTATTTAGTTTTGAGGATAGAAAGCTTCCCGTGCATGTGGGAAACTAAGAACAAATTCTCCTTAGTCCCTAGCATATGAAGGAGCATCTAGGTGAGGTTTTTTATATGAGTTAGCAATTAAGTGGATTGAGCGTGTATCATTTCTATCATAGATTTTACGTTTAATGGTATCTTGTTATAAAAAGTCTCATGTCTGACATTTGATTTTGCATTTCTGTGAAACGCATAGACTTTCTTTTAATCCGTGGTGTTCATCCATGACCAAATAAATGGACGAGGAAGGATACAAGTCGATAGACATTAAGAAATGATTCTAACTTCCAAAGTTTTGTCAATACATTTTATAGTTGATGCGCTAAGGGATGGAGAGAAGGAAAAATATACTCATAACTCTTTTAAGATTTCCAAAATAGGAAAGTCTTTGAATAATATGTTATAATAAGAATCAATTTATCCATTTAAAGATGGTTACAGAAAATCAAAAGAAGAAGACTTTAAACAAGGTGGCAACCCACTACGACCCTGCTTTTAACAAGGTGGCACAATCACTAAATCCCCATTTAGATAACTGTAAAGTAGCTCGGCTAAATATTACAATAAAATTTTCCAATAACATATAAAAGGGAAAGGAAAGGTGTAAATTGGAAGAAAAGAGAAAGAGAAAAAGGTAGATGAGAGAAAAGAGGGGAGAGGAGAGAGGTGAAAGAGGGTCTCAATATCATTTTTGAGTGGGGATGTAAGTGGAGACCCTCATTTAAATAATACCACATGCTTTTAAATAAAGGTGGTGTCCTACAAGCTAAAATATAAAATTATTCACTACACCTCACATAAGGAATCCTAAATCTCATTAGTATTAACTAAACTTGCCACTAACTTAAATTTAAACTATCATTAAGCAATATTAAGAAAGTCAATAATAAGCAGTTTTGAACTAGTTTTCCAACATGTATCATTGGCTACAAAAATATTACTTTTCACCCTTAGCAGGGCCAAAAAATAATATTTATCACCCACTCTTCATATACCCCCAAATGGGCTCTTAACTAAACTACATGATTACTACTATCATAATGAAACTAGGCTAGGTTTGCCACTATGAGGCCAAAGAGTGCCTAAAGAATTGTTGTGCAAAGAATGAGACGTGGCTACGGGTTGCATAAGGAGCTACAATTGGTAAAATAATAGAGAGGACCTAAAGGTAAGGGGCATATGCCCAATCCCTTTGTTAGAACACCCACTATCGAGTGGATGATGAGCTTATTGTGCAAACGGCCTCCACTGACAAAGTCTTGCTTATGTTGGGGCACGGGTCCTCTCCAAAGGAAGATGATGATACTGTTATAGCGCAGGAAGCCTTCCCGAGGCATGCCTATATCACAATACATAGAAAGGCATGGAGAGAGTTAGTCTAGTGACCTTGCAAGCGGATGTGTGTACTCATTTATTGCAAATGCACTTGTGCACTTGTGCGAATTTATAGAGTCTACATTTTTAAACTACAAGTGCACTTGTGCAAATTTACAGAGTCTACATTTTTAAACTAATAATTTCTTAAAGAGAGCGGATCTACTCTACGTATTACCCATGAAAAAAAAAAGGGAAACAAGGACAGGTTTTTGACATGTGGTAGCATGGAGGAGAAAAGCTTAAATGCTCTACCACATGACACCCTGGGACATCACTACCTCTTGGATTACCACCCTTGGAGTGCGACTCATGAAGTGCTAACAAGCTCTTAGACTAACACACACATAAACGACTCATGAAGTGCGACCAAGCTTTGGGACACACATACATATGCACACATGAAAGACTCATGAAGAACAAGCTCTTGGACTAATAACACACATACAAGTGTTTAGATGCATACAAAAAGACACACATAAGCGTGGCCAGCGAATGCAGACATACTCCCACAACTACACACACATAGGGTGGTAAGATTCATGCAAACTACCTGTTCCACGAGAAGCTTGGATTCACGTGCATGGCAGGCTCCTCTGCGGAATTGCCCACAGCTTCCTCGCGGCGTTCCGAAGCTTGCGAACGCTATCGACGACATTGCTTGCCCTTCGTTACACTCTAGCCTCAGTTCGGGCATCCCTCCTATAGATGGCCATGAGTCTAGCGGTGGAGGATAATCTTCTGATATACTGGAGCAAATGTTGCCTACAGATCGAGTGACCAGTTTGATCCCCGTTGGATCCCCTCCCATCTCCTCAAATAATACTAACAGATTCTCTTGAGGCTTTAGCCAAGCTCTGGGAATATGATACCTGCATCTCCGGAACACATTTAGAACACTTGCAGAAGCCAAAATATGAAAGTTAAGCTTTTGAGAGATTAGTTACCATCGCTGCGAAGGTTGTGAACAATTATTATTCACGGGTATGCAGTAAGCGGGCCAAAACCTTCCGATACTTCGACCATTGACCCAGGCCTGGCCTTTACCCATAGTGAGCAGATCCAGAGCAACCGGTGAATATCCTGTCGGAGAGTCGAACACCGTCTGCAAAACAGCCACAGACAATTTGATCCAGCGTTAGTCGGTAAAGGGCACCCTGTTTAACAGATCGCAAGTTTTCCTAGTTGTGTGACCCATCCGTGAAAGGTTTTCTCGACATTTGAGCAAAGCTATATTTTATCGTCATTTTATGCATTAGGGTGAGTAGTATTCTTTAACAAGACTAAAACAGACTGTTAGCGTTGCCGGTTTTTTTTTGAACGTATTTTGCTCTCATCGACGTTGGTGGTTTACTTTATTTTTGTTATTCTGTGGCAAAGAAAGCAAAATTTTGTCCCCAGAAAGTTGCACAGAAAGCGGTTTTTCACTCAACCAGATTGCTCAAAATTAGAAGAAAGATTATGCTCATTGCAAGGTTGCTGCGTGGCGGCTGGGACAGTTACCAGTTTATAGGTAAATGTGAGACTCCGCTGGACAGCCCAGGCAAAAATGCAAAGGCGTCTGCAGTTGGTTTCATACCACATTATATAAAGAAAGCTAAATATTTCTTGAATGGTTAAGATGAACATCAACAAGTTTTCAGTGAATTGAGTCTGCTATGCAGAAGTCAGGCGAAAAGTGGAAAAACGTTCCCTCTGCCTGTGGGGTTGGTATGACAACTTGCATTTAGGTTATTTTGATGGAAATTTGCTCCTTGGAAGATATGCAAAAGCTTGGTTAAGGGTGCATTGAATTTCTCTTCCAGATTTCATATGGAAGTTTTGTGAAATAAGAACCACAGGCAATCGAGGCACATGGCGTAAAAGGATATTCGTTAGGGCAGATTTTTCAAAAGACACATCTTTGTTTAGAAGGAAAGCCGCATGATTTAGGGTGCTAATGCCTTTGAAGGTGCAGAGGATGAAGAGTCAGAATGGAGCTATACACTTCACACACCAGGGACTCTTTCAGAATGCGTCTTTACACCAGAAAGCAGATTGCAAGGGGAATAACTTACTTACACGAGAAAACAGATTGCAAGGGGAATAACTCACTTCCTGTATCTATGTTCTGCATCTTTAATCTAAACACTTCCATACCACTTTCACTTATACGTCAGGTTATCATGTGTAGCTCCCTGCTCAGAATAAGTGAACGAATTCCTGCACATTGATAACTAGAGTGCAACAATGTATTCTCTTCACTATAATATTGAGATTGTTACCTTGTACCAAATTAATGAATTGTTTTGAGGAGGGACTGAAGCTGAAGTCCAGTTTACGCTTTGAATTCCTCCTTCAGAATATATACTCAAGTTTTCTCCTTTCAATCCTACCTGCAACAAGTATAAATATAGATTTGTCACAATATGTGCTTGATAGATCCCTTTTTAAGCTGGAGGCTATTATGCTACGTGTCCCATCAATGTCGTTCATGTTAGGATTATATTTTTAAGTCAATCAACAGAATTTCGTATGGTTTTTCTTAGCTAAATCTACCAATGTTTTGGACGTGTGCAATGGTGCAAAAAATATCGTTTTATGAAAGGGTGCAATTTTGATGTCTCTGTGAATCCTTCAAAAGTCATTGACCTGCTCACAAGGATGTTATCTTAACCACAGCCAAATGCTTAATTTTGTTGAAGAGTTTTATGCTATTGGCTTTGCTTGTGTTTTCCACCATGTAACCGCTGCTTAGAGGAGATATTGGGCAAAGAGAGCTCTCACCTGGTGTATCCAGGGTTGAGACGATAGGTTCAGGGGTCCATCTTGCAGGCCATTTATTGTAATAGAGCCTTGGATACCAGCATCTCGAATGTGGCCAGGCCTTACTCCAGTCTTGCAATTCAAACATGTAATTATTGTAAGCGTCACTTTGATACAAGTTCATGACTTACATGCACTAAGGTCTTTATTTAAGCTTCTGTTTCCAAAAATAGGTGGCTTATAAAGTCTACACAGAATGATAAGAATCAAGACAAGAAATGTCAGTTGTAAAATCAAACATTCAATGCTCTTCACATGTAGCATAAGCATGTAGTGATTCAACATGGTCATCCTATCCCCCTGTTGAACCCACCTAGTGCGAGAGGAATGATATGAGAACTTTGCATGTTGGACCTCCGTGGCCTAGAGCTCTAGCCTTGCACTCTCGTAGCAAGCACTAAGCCATTGACAGCTTGAATCCTGCTCCTTGAGTCTCTCAATGGAAGCTAGATCCTGTCGCATGGCTCTCTCCTGTTCCTTAAGAGCATGTCTCTATCTGAGGGCCTGTGACTGTAACTCTGTGCTGCTCCTTTGAATCGCATCAGCCTAGGTGGCCCATCCTCACTAGGCCCTCCTTTTGAAGGCTGCCAGATCTCTGCAACTGTCTGCTGCACCTCCTTGTCCTAAAGTAGCTCATCTGGGATGCGAACCCCCTTTTGGGGGAGACCTCTATGGGGCTGATCAGGGTATACTACGGGGAGTGGTCCGATAGAGTGGTGCCTGCCAGAATCCCTATATATCCTCCTCTATGTAGTGCCCAATCTTCAACATAGAATCGGTCCAGGTGCTCCAGCAGCCCATCATGTCTCCTCTGAAAAGCCGAAGGAGAAGAGTATGCTGCTTGGGGTCTACCCCTGAACGCAAAGTTGAATTGCTCCCAAGTGCTCCTCTTTGCTGCCGGCATCTTTGCATATGAAGCACCTCCTTGTTTGTCCTTCTCGATCTCTAGATTGTTGAAATTGCCCCCAACAATCCAAGAGTCTACCTCCGGGAGGCACTCCGTCAAGTGTCTCCAAAAGGCTAGGCGGTGATGTGGGCAGGCTGGTGCATAGATGTTCAGGATGCCAATCTTAGACTCGCCCATGCGGAGGCCCATCCAAACCGCTCTACTTGTGATAAGTTCCCCATGATCATACACCTCGGGTGCCACTGCTTGAGATGCCGAAATGCAAACTCCCCCGCTGAGGCTAGTGCGGGAGACCACACCCCCGGGCCTCTCTTCGGGAGCAAGTGATGACGACGGCTGATATTTGCTGAACATGTGCTCTTGAACTAGAAGGAAATCCACTGCTCGTCCTTATACTGCCCTTTGCAACTCCTGCTGGAGTAACGAGTACTACTAGGGTTGGCTCCTTGTGCGATCATGGAGACCATGCACCAGAGCTAACCATGGTCTAGCTCATGGGGTAGATGACAGTGTGAACAAGGCTCGTCTATGTGTAGGAGCCTGTACCACAGTCTCGGACTCCTGTGATTTTGGGGAGGAGGGCCTTGGAAGGGGAGTAGTCCGTATCCGTGCACCTGTGCACTAGGGGCATGACCGGTTTATTGCCTACCTTCCGTTCCCACTGCATCATGAAGGAAACATCTACCCCAAACTTGTCGACACACTGCTGAAGCGTCCTGTAGGTCGGATGCATGATCTCCAGCAGACAGATCACTGCTACTGCTAAGCCCTCTCTTGGCCTCAATGTGAAAAAGCCTAGTTGATAAATTGCAGAGTCTCCATGGTTGAGCTACAGGTCGATCCACGGTGGGCCCCTCATCTACTGCTCCATCATGCGATACATCTGCTCACTCATCATGCAGTCAAAAAGCGATGGGGTCCACTGCTCCTTTCTAGTGGATGCGAAGTGAAGTCCCCAAAATGGGTGGGTGCGGGAGCCAACCACGGTGATAGAGCCCCCTTTAAGGGGTTGTAGAATCAGCAGGTCATCTCCAGGGACAAAGGATACGCATCGGGGACCTCAAGATAGTTCCACGGACCCAATCTCCAGAACTCCCTCGGTAAAGGCTCTAGGGCGTAGTCTCAGACCCGGTGGTTGAAAGAAGCGGCCGTGTGGTCGAAGAGGCTGCCCTAGGAAAATCTGGTTTGTTGCTGCTGGGGGAGAGTCTTTACCTGAGTGAGGCAAGGTGGGGAGAGGGGCCCCGGCTTTCCCCCCCGCCCCCGGATTGAGGGACCAGCTCTTGCCTAGAGGAGTTGAGGTGGAGGAGGCTGAGGAAGAGGATGGGGGTGCTGTGATGAAAGGGGGGGCGAAGAGGGGGTGGGATGGGGGAGAGGAGGGGGCAGGTGGTAATGGATGCTAGAGCAAGAGGTGGGGGCGGACGGGACAGAGGATGTGAGGGAGGGGGTGGGAGAACAGGCGGGGGAGGATGGCTCACCGAAGAAGAGGCTGCCGACGAACCTATTGCACCTTTAGTGCCTTGCCCCCGTTGTTGCACCGGGGGCTGTGCTCCTTGAGCCTCTACCTTGGCCGGCTGGGGCCTGGTAGATGGGGTAGTTGACACTCGAGCCTTAGGGGATCCTGCATCCTGTTGTTAAGTGTGTGCCCTAGGCCCTAGTCCCTTGAGGGTCCTCCGGAAGTTCAAAGAAGGTCTTATCCTCTAGCGTCTATAGGCATGTTGAGGGAGCGCTCCTTGTGTGCACATCCTGCACATGGGAAGCAGCCTCGCTCTCTGCCACTTCTCCTTTGCCTTTGCCTTTCTTTTGCTGTTCCGTTCACCTGCTTTCTTCACTTTCCCAACTTTGGTCCACCTCCCCTCGGATTTGTCCATCCAAGGGGTGTGGGACTCATGTTGTTGTTGCCTTTGACGCTCGTGCTGCTGGCTATAAGCCCGCTGAGGTCCCACTGCCTGTGGTGCACTCTGTGGGCTTCGCTACATCTGCTGCTATGGGGGAGAGGGGTGCTCGTCTTTGACCTCTAGGGCAATCCTGTGCCATGTGCCCCATCAATCGGCATCGAAGGCACTGGCCTTGAGATCTCGACCCTTTGACAAAGCTCTCCCCCATCTAGTGTCTCAAGGTAGATCTCCTCTCGGCACTCCACCACTAGCCGGAGTCTAGGGACCTTGTCCTCCGCTACAGCTTCTGTTGCTGTGTTTGGAGGGGACTCTAGTACCATGCCAAAAGCTCAACCAATGGACGGGAGGATAACCCTATACTCTCTCAAGAGCCTTGGAAAGTGGAGCATCACTGGAAAGCATGGGACGTGATACGTCGTGTCCATATCCTCTATGTTGAATCTATGGTACCATGGGAAAAGATACACCAATTGGGGGCCGAGGAAGATCAAGCTCTACTCCATGAAGGTCAGGGTGGTATCTAGAGAGCGCAGCTAAAGGAGAAAAACACCCCTTCCATAGATGGTGACCTCTTGAATGTGATCACCCTCCAGTGCCGAGCTCGCTTGGATCCAATCACGCACCTGTCGCCTCGTAGGCGTGAGACCCACGATCTTGCCCATCACGACTTTGTCCAGCAATGATTGAACTGCATGTTGCACTTGTTGCTTATCTTTTGGGGAGAGAAGGACCTTAACGGCAGTGGGATTCGAGGGTGCTGCCATGAGAGGCCCTGTGGCCAGATGAGGGTCACCACCAAGAAATTCTCTCTCCAAGATAAGGCAAGTAACCACAGCTGCAAAAAGGGACAGAGGTGAAAGAGGAAAAGAAAAAAAGGGAAAGGGGAACCACCACCTCTCACTAAAGGAATTTCCAGCCAAGGTGGGCTGTCATGAAAGGAAAAAGGCTTGCCATTTTGCCAAAAGCTGAGTTGAATATCTCCTTTGTTGAAGCTGAGGAAATGGAGGGCGCCAAACTACACAAGTTGCAGCTGTACACAGAAACAGGCCGAGCTGAGCAGCCCTTGTGGGGCACAGCCCCCTCACAAGGGGTGGACATCAAGAGGTCCCAAACGTGGCCCTTGGGCTCCCTCTACCAGCGCGGACTGACAGGGGTGCCCTAGGCGCAGTGTACGGGTGCTTGGGGCAGCAGTTGTCGTGGGGCAGTGAGATGATGGTGCAGCAGGTCACGGGCTGCAAGGAGGGGCCGTAAAGGGGATGGGCAGCAAGGAGGAGGGTGCGGAAGGGAAACGGGAGAGGAAGGAGAGGTGTGAAGGGAGAGGAGGCGGCAGGAGGAGGAGGGAAGGCAGCGATTGAGGAGGAGCGCTAGCAGCTCACGGCCCTCATAATGGCATTTTTTTAAAGTGTGACTATCGTGGTGTTTAAACTGCAATGTTGGTTTGCTGTTACAAGATGAGTTTCAGAAACAAACATAATATATAGAATATGAGAGAGAGAGAGAGAGAGAGAGAGAGAGATAAGGTGTGTGTGACTCTTGATGTGTAACGTATACTTGTCATAGTGGTATGAAGTTGTGTATGCAGTCCAAACCCGATTTGTTTTAGTTATCCAATGTTGTAACCTTAAAATAAACACAATCTTTTCATCTGGATTTCAACCTATTATTTTGTTAAAGTAGCCTTTAAGGAAATAGCATCAACTTTTAACAGTTTTTCAAGAGAGATTTTCTGCTTGGTGTGGTGAATCTGACCTGTAGTCCAACTGTCATGCTTAAGATTGCTATCTGATTTATGCCACTTTGAAGCTGGATCGGTTGTTTAACTTCTACAAGTGGAATTTTGTAATCTCCTGCAACGCTGACTGATCATGACAAGATTTAGTTTGAAAAATATGCGCCATTCTGAATTGGGTATGATGAGTTGTGACATGGAAGGAGGAAAGCATGTCTGGCTGTACAAAAGCAAATTGCAGTACAATTTGAAAATTTGCTCTGAGGTAATACAACTTCAGAAACCTAATCAGGAATGATTATTGTCCCAGATAAAGTGTTACATTGAGGGGAATTGGACATAGACAGCAGAGAAAGTCAAGGTGAAGTCAAGTACCAGAATATAAGAAGAAAAAAATTTAACCTTCAAGGGCATCTCTCTCTCTCTCTCTCTCTCTCTCTCTCTCTCTCTCTCTCTCTCCGGCTCCTCTGGCAGGAATGCAGAGAACGCAAAAGATCAGTTTTTCTTCATATAGTTGCACAATTTGATAAAGAAACATATCAGCTCAATATAAATAGGGTGGGTCTTTGGGAGCATCCATGGAGCTCTCAAGACATTCAAACATGATTGTCCTGTACTGCTTTGTCTTTTATCGAGAAAATGTCACCTATGAAGTTCAAATATTCAGAACGCACCGAATGTCTGCCAGATTGGAGAACGTTTAACCTCAGGGAGCAATTCAACCAAGCTATGAGAATGTTACCATCCTGTTCTTGGTTGCACAAATCTGAGCCATGATTGTGAACTACTAGGTGAGGCACTCAATATCGTGTTTATTGGAGCTGAAAATTGCATTCAAGCAGCTTGCTCAGGTGTGCTTGGCTGTGCATCTCTACGGTTGATACTCTCTCTTCCATGCAGTATGGGTTTACATTGGTATCAAATGGATGTCAAGTCTGACTATATGAAGAAATGCAAGAAGATAAGCAGCAAAAAGTCATTAAGGATCTGAACATTTGGCATGCCATCTTAAAAAGGATCGAGTTCGAGCAGGTCCATGGGCTTGGTAGAGCAAGGTTGACACATATTTCAGGAACAAGAGTTCATAAGGAGTGATCTCAATCATTGGGTGTATATGAAGGGAAGTGCGGATGCTCTCAGTATTATTGCACTCTATTCGGATCACCTCACCATAGCAAGCAAAAATAACAAGCTGATCAAAGCGGTCAAGGTCAACCTTTGCAGGCAGTTTGAAATGCATGATCTAGAATTACATTCTAGGTGTTGAGATTGAGTAGATGGAGAAAGGCATATTTTTGAGTCAAACCAGGTACATAGAATCCAATGGGCACAGTTCATAATGCTAGATGCCATATCTTTGAGTACATCTATTGAGCCTGGGCATAATATGTCAAAATTGAAAATCGTCCTTTACCTATTGAGAGTGTGCATAATATGTCAAAATTGTCTCATTTTGAGATCCAACCTTATATCGATAAATACGCAGTTCGCAAGCTTATATACTTAATGACATCTACACGACCATATATTTTCATATGACTTCTAAGCCACATCAAAGCGGTGTGTCCACCATTGGAATGATGTGAAGTGGAATTTTCAGATATCTTAGTTTGACAGCCAATCTAGAATGACATTTCTTGAAAGAGAGCCAATATACAAAGCTAGCTTTTATATATATATATATAGCTTTTAGGTTTTTGTGATGCAGATTAGGGAGTTGGTCCCAAATGTAAGATACACATTCATACTGAACTCTCAGTGTGTGCCCTAGTTTAGCTACAAGCAGCAACCGTGGCATTGCCTATAGTAGAGGCTGAGTACATTTCCATTGGACTCCATATCCATACGAATAGTCCTCATGGACTTAGGGTAACCCACATTTAGGATTCGATATATATTGTATCATGTTCATGTTTGTAAAGAAAGAGTGTATATGTTTGTATGGCCAAGATAGGTGTGTCTCTTCCTCTTCACTGTGAGTATAAAGTGTGAGTTGTGTGTTCATCCCAACAACTTTTTCACATACTGCACTTCTATTGTTTCCCAATAGGCTCCCAAAAATCCTGAAATGACCTTGTCTCCTCATATTTTAACCATGAAATTCTCTCCAAACTTTGAATCCAAAAGCTTCTCATACTATTGACCAGCAACGTGAGGTCAAATCCTTTTATCTGGACATGTAAAGGAAATCCTAGTCTCTGCTCTTGAGCACTTTCTTTGTGAGATCACAGAAGTCGAGATCACAGAAGGCTACAATATAATGCAATTCTTGCAAGTGCTGTATCCTAGTATTTCTTACCATAAGAGACAGTCCATCAAAGTTTAGACTCATGTAAATAATATCAAAGCCTATAATATAAGCTATCATGGGATTGGCATGTGAATCTTGATATTGTGGGTTTGTGTGTGCAGTCCATCAAATTTTAGATTCTCCTAAAGAATATCAAAGCCTATAATAGAAGCTACCATGATCCTGGTATGTGGACCTTGATATTGTGGGCGTGCCTGTGTACGTGCATGCATGTGGATCTGCAGAATGTGCGCATATGCTCGTTTCTATGTGTCCATGCACGTGTGTGTGAGAGAGAGAGAGAGAGAGAGAGAGAGAGAGAGAGAGAGAAAGAATTCCCATACTGGGGCAAGAAGATTAATTTCTTAGTTTGAGTATGAAGATGTGTTGAAAGGTACCTGTGCGTTCTGTATTGAGAAATATATGTGCGGCATTTCCTATTGAAGGAATTTCCAGAATAGCTTCACTTTGATTCAGTGTTGATCCTTCATCCTGAGATATCTCCACACTGTTGACAGATTTATACAATATCATGGTTGAGAAAGATATAAGTATGACATGCTTCTCTTTAATATATATGCATGCATAACCTTGAATATGAAGATCGTAAATGTCACAGTAATAACATGGATATTAAAATTCATTTGTAAAGAAAGGCATGCATGTTGTTGGGGATTTTAATTCTCCTCTGTTGTAAATTTAAAAGTTGGGACTAGCTTTGGTTCTCAGATCCCTGCTTTCATTTATTGGAACGTAGCACACTTTCTTTATTTAAGAAACGTATGCATCTCCCTATAAAGTTTTACTGTACTGAATCACAAACTTATACCATGCAGGATCACCATTTCATATGATTTGCAGCTATAGTTTCAGCATTGCAAGATCTTTTATCCCAATTTGTAGTGCTGTCCAGACTTGCTCTAGCCCAACAGTCCTCTCTTTTGTGGCAGATTGTGTGTGTTCGAACATGCTCTGCTTCATCTCAATGGTGCATAGAAGTAATTCTACATTACAATGTTCATGATTTATGACGTGTCTCAGTGAAAGAATTAATCACAGTTAACATGAGCAAAAGAAAAGACATGAGAAAGCCGTGGAAATACCATATTTTTTACATACATATAGTTTTGTGAGAAGTGGCAATATGAAGTCTTTTGACAGCCAATAACAGCATTGTTCTGCTCTTCGAAGCACACGCAGGCAAAATGAGCTTGAACAATACTTTTAATGATAACAGAACTAACTTTCTTGTATAAAAATTTATGTAGTATTTTCATGAATCAAGAATCACGCATGTAAGTAGTTAGCATATGACAGGTAATGTCAACGAAGAAAATAACTATTGAGAGATGAACATGACAAGTCCCTAGGAGTGTTAGAAATCGACGAACAGAGGGTACGCACAACGGAAGACTGATAGAATAGCCCAGGAGCTCACATAGTGTGTGTGGTGGGGTGGAATCACAAACTTATTTACTTAGTGTGCATCAAATAGATGTGCATACTCATCAATAGACAATAATCCAGCCAGATATAGAAGCTATCAAAATAATATATTTTCATCCAAAAGTATTTGAGACGAGCGCTCTTGAATTTGTCACTAAGCCACTGAGACACTGGGTCCTGCTCCCTGAGCCTCTCGATGGATGCGAGGTCTCTCCTCAAAGCCTGCTCTCGGTCTTGAAGGGTACTCCTCCATTGAAGGGCGTGAGCCTGCAGCTCCTCACTGCTCCTTTGAATTGCATCGGCCACCCACGTAGCCCAGCCCTCACAGGGTGCCATCTTTGACTGCTCCCAAATCCCTGCCATGACCTGCTGAATCTCCTCGTCTTGCAGGAGGTCCTTTGGAATGCGGACCCCCTTCTGGGGGAGACCTCGGCGGGACTGATCCAAGTGAAGTACCACTGGAGAGTGGTCTGACATCGTGGTACCTGCTAGAATCCCGGTAGATCCGCCTCTGTGTAGTGCCCAGTCCCCAACATAGAAACGGTCTAGTCTCTCTAGCAATCCATCATGTCTCCTCTGTCCAAAGGAGAAGAGAAGGCTGCCAGGTGTCCTACTGAAATCTAGCTCTCTCCACCGGTCTCTGCCACTGACCATGAAAATGAATTGCTCCCAGGTGCTGCGCTTTGCTGCTAGCATCTCTGAAAAAGAGGCTCCGCCCCGCTTGTCTTCCCCAAACTCCAAGTTGTTGAAGTCACCTCCAACAATCCAGGAGTCTATATTCGGAAGACACTCTGACAGCCTCCTCCAAAAGTGTTATGCTCTGGCCGAGATAGCATGACCTCGGAAAGATCGGTGGGCATTTTCTCTTAGATGACTAACTTTTGTAATAGTTAATGTGCGTAATTGAAATGGTCAAGAGAAGTAACTGCCAAGGTCCTAGGTGAGGGTGAAATGGCATTGACTAGGTAGTTCTGAGTGCTAAGGCCTAGGTGCACCTAAATGTGCAATAATGCCAAGGGGCAAGTGGTTTTAAATGTGCCCCAAGAGAGGGGTAATAAGGTGCACCAAGTGGAGAGGCTAAAATGATGACATTTGGCAAGGAGAACTATCTAGGGAATTGAGGGTCTCGTGGATAAGCATGAAAAAACAAAGGAACGAATTTAATTGGGATATCTGTGATCCACGGGAGTAGGCTGGGTGGAACAATTTAATGCTATCGCCCGTGATTTGTATCAACGTAGGAATAGAGATTCAGGACAAGAGATAGAGTTGTTGACAGTTGGTATCAGAGCCTTGTTGAGAAAGCAAGGGACAAGTGACGGAGGCTGTGCGTGAAGGGACCAGGTGGACGGGCAATTTTGTTTGGTGTCGACTGTCCGTGGCTGGATTGGAGCGGAAGGTTCTTGGGTGATCCTTTGACAGCAGTACTCGGTGATTGATCGATTGATAGGAAGCCCGTGAGGCGCAGACGGATAATTGACCTGCGCCAAGAGGAGCGTAGGGCCTAGGAAAGGGTAGACGAGTCGAGCCTGGTAGCTGGAATGGTAGAGCGGGAATTCGTCACAGGGTCAGAGGTGACGCAGCGCAAGTTGACTACCCGTGGTCTACGAAGGATTTAAATTAACGAACTGTTGAGCTTGGGATAGCGTGGTGGTTCGGCGGTCGACGGGAAAGAAAACCAGACGGGACTTCTGAAATTGTGGTTGGAAGTAGAGGGTTGCCGTGACAACGGACAGCAGTAGTTCGGAGGCTGGAGACTGTGTGGTCCGAAATACTCAACGAAATAAGAGAAGGATATCCCGCTAGCTAGCGCTTTGTTTGCATCGGAGCTACATCGGGCGTTGGTACCTTTAACGAGGAAAAATCAGGAAGCACCTTTTTCCGATACAGTTTTATATATATAGTCCTGTTATTCCTACACTGTGAAAAGGAACGTTCAAAGTATTGTATATTTTGGGGGTTTAGTGTGCAGGAGAAAGAAGAAAACAAACTAGGAAAACAGAACAGAAAAGAAGAGTATATATATATCTTTTATTTGGATTTTAGAAAAGACTTAAAAAAAAAAAAAAACCATTTTCCATTGTGAACCTATGGAGGCAGAAGGGCAGAATTCGAGGGTGAATCCTAGTGAGTCTAGAGTACAGTCTACACAACAAATGTCACATCATGCAGCACCTACTTTGATCGGAAGGATTTCGATATTAGAAGATGCTTTACAGCAGATTATGAACCAGCAGCTTCAAGTGAATGCTGGTCAAAATGAGATAAGGGAGATGGTACAAGCCTTGTCGGCTAGACCGTCTAGAATTGATAAGGGCAAAGCTCCAGCAGAGCCAGAGCCCAGTATACATTCAATAGAGCGCACAAGGGTCAAAGTGCCTAATATTGCTAATTATAGACCGGAGAAGTACGCTGGTCGGATGACCGAGCGCAGCTCTGATGTGATCGAGGTTTGGTTACACAAGTGGGAAGAAGCCTTCGCCATTTGTGAAATTAGATCTGATCTAAAGAAAATCCGTGAGGCCACACACCTGTTTATTGAGGCAGCGGATAGATGGTGGATAAAGCAACAGAAGGATCAAGTTGCTCCTACCACCTGGGAAGGGTTTAAAGCTGAATTTAAGAAACACTTTCTCCCACCTGATGAAGAGTCCCGAGCTTGGGATGCTCATAGAAATCCTCGTCAGAGGACTCTGTCGGTGGCAGAGTACACCAACAAATTCAGGGAATGTGTCATGAAAATAACAGACCCTCTCCCTATGTCGGTTCAGTTAAAAGACTATATCTATGGACTGAACGACAAAATCAAAATGGAAGTTCAGGCTAAGTATGTGACTACATTAGATGAATCTATTACAGTAGCCCTGAACTATGAGGATGCTAGAGGCAGATCTGGTGGATTTGTGCAGGCAGGGACTCAGTATGAGTACCCGAAAAAAGGGGGATTTCAGAGGAAATGGACTTCAAAGACAAGTGTCTCGCAGCCAAGTGGCCAAACCAAGCAGGTGAAGCCGGTTGAGGGACCAGTAAAAACAAGTACCACCGTTGGGGTGAAAAGGAAAATAACTCCAATGGCAGCCCGGGCTTGGTCAAAGTCCTCGTTGACCCCTGAACAAAAAGAGAAAGCTAGAAAAGAAGGATTGTGCTTCGGCTGCCTTCAGCGACATCAATGGAAGGATTGTCCACTGAATAAAGACCGTCGCACGGCTAATATGATAATATCTGAATGCGACGTGGAAATGTAGGAGAGTCCCAATGCGGAACATATGCAGATGCAACTGGCGGGACCTTCTCAGAGGTTAGTACCTTGTTTGTTATGTGTGTCTGTTGCTAAGTTAGTGACGAGTGCACCTGATAACATCCTATCTAAGCCCGCAGCAACGGGGTATACGGCCTTTAATGATACGGAGTTAATTAAAATGAAAGGGCAAGTGGCCAGTCATGATGTCATTGTGTTGTTTGACTCGGCGTCAACTCACAATGTGATTAACTCCAAGCTCGTGAAGAGGCTGAAATTAAAAACAAGCCCATCTGACTATGCGTATACAGTCAGAATGGCAGATGGAAGTTCAACTGAAGTATGGGACCAAAGGGTTACCCAGTTGGAGCTTCGGATTCAGGACTATGCTGAGAAGCTTGATTTTGAAATGACCAAGCTTGCTCATGCAGATATAGCCCTGGGTATGGTGTGGCATTCTAGGAAGAATCCAGCCATTGATTGGAAAAAGCACGTATATCAATTCAAGATGAATGATGTGCTTTATGTCTTGCGAGGTGAAAAAGATATACCTCAGGGACCGTTGGTTTCCGTGATGGAAATCCGAAAAGCTTAGGAAGAGTTTTTATTCCTTTGCACAGCATCGGTAGAGCCAGTTGATGATTCTTCGGCTAGCACTGATGTTACGCAAAGTGGTGAGATGGCCAAGCTGGCTAATCTTATAACAGAGGAGTTCTCTGAATGTTTTAGGGATGAATTACCTTATGGGTTACCTCCAGAGCGGAAAGTTCAACATAAGATTGAACTGATCCCGGGGGCAGAACCTGTAAATAGACCTCCCTATAGAATGAGTTTTATTGAAGAGGCGGAGGTGCGTAGACAACTAGAAGAATACCTCAAGTTGGGGCAGATTCAACCAAGTTTCTCACCTTTTGCTTCGCCAGTGATATTAAAGAAGAAAAAGGATGATACGTTTCGCCTATGTATAGATTACAGAGCATTGAATAATAGCACTGTTAAGCACAGGTATTCGATGGCTCGGATTGATGATTTGCTAGATGCATTACATGGAGCCGTGATTTTCAGCAAGATAGATCTAAGTGTGGCTACCATCAAATCCGGATTAGAGCTGAGGATGTGCATAAAACCGCTTTCAGAAGCAGGTTTGGTCATTATGAGTTTTTGGTAATGCCCTTCGGACTTACCAATGCTCCAGCGACATTTGTCATGCTTATGAACGATTTACTACGTCCGTATATCGGAAAGTTCGTAGTACATTTTATTGACGACATCCTGATATTCAGTAAAAGTATTACTGAGCATCGTGAACACTTAAGAATAGTGTTCAGTACTTTGAGGAAAGCCAGTCTTTATGTGAATAAGAAGAAAACTATACTATGTATGGTTAGGCTTGAATATTTAGGGTTCATAATTACTCCACAGGGGGTAGAAATGGATCCGAAGAAAGTGGCTGCGATACTAACTTGGCCAATCCCTCAGAGTCTGACCGCGTGTTGCGATCATTCTTGGGATTTGTCCAGTTTTATAGAAGGCATATCAAGGGATATTCCGGAATAGTATCGCCATTGACTGATCTTTGCCGAAAAAACAGTGCTAATTATATTACTTCGAGAACAAGATACAAAAGGTCAGCTTGTAGCTGACGGGCTGCGTTCACAAATTGGACACAGCCCTAAAAGGTAACACCATAAATCACTCTCTCACGTCGGGATAAGGCGAGTGTGAATGAACAGCCATCGGGGTGGTGAGTAGCGCCACCGAAGGCCCTGCGAAGTCTGCTCGAAGAAGAGGCCCTGAGTGTTCCAAGTCCGAAGGAAGCGTCTCCGCTTCTCTTGACCGGACCGGGAATCTCCCTGAATCTGGTCCCACTGGCCTCTGAGGGTATGAATAATCTCGCACCAAATATCAGTCATGATCTGTGCAGTCGATAAGGAGGTGCCACCGAGGATCTGCGCGCAACGCGAGGTCCAAATGTGCCACCCTGCTATGCTGCTAATAATCTCCCAGACTGGCTGCCTCTCTTGAACTCCTGTATCCGCCTCTGCTAGGTGTTGCGGGATACCCTCGAGCAGCCCCCATGTACCCTGCGTGATAAGGAAAGTGGGGTCCTGCTGGCATGCCTCGCATAAGTGATGTAGACCAGGTGCGGTGCTGCACCAACAGAACGCGCCCCATGTGATCAAGCCTAGCTCTGGTGCTGCGCGAGTGAGAATCCCGAAAGTCCACCTCCACACTTCCTGGGCGCGAGTGCAGCTCCACAGGCAATGCTTTGGTGACTCCTCAACCTCATGGCAGATCTGATAGCGTCCGTCCTGGCCTATCTGTCTCAACCAGCTCCCAACCGGAAGACCTTTGTGGGCGAGAAGCCACAGGAAGTAGGAGATCTTCCGCGGCCGCCAGCTCTCCCACAAGGCCTTCTAGAAGGCCTGCAAAAAGAACCTGGAAATACCCTGTGCATACCAACTGGGCCGCTGGGTGGGGGGGCGGCTCTGCATCCTCCCAAGAACTCGCCTGCCCAAAGTCGTGCTGTAGGCAAAGAAGGAGGTCGGCCCCTGTCCTGTCACAACCTCTGGCCAGCTCCACTCTCCTGGGTCCCACTCAAGCTCTGACAAGGCCCGCCCCTCCCAGAGCCAGAGTCGCCAAAGCTGCAGCTGATCCTGCTCAATGCTAGGATCGGTACGCCAGACCTTCCCCAAAAGGCCTACGATCCGAACCCTCTGCCATGGGAGTAGGGGGTCGATGAGTGCATCCTCTCTCCTGAGTCGTCCATCCCCCATAACCGCGAAGAAGGAAATAGAGGAGTCGTCCAAACGTCTTGCGACCACTAGTGGGATGCCACGAGGGGTGAACTGTCCCAGCCAACGGTCGTAACCAGGCATGAGGATCTGAGGCTCAGGTGGAACCAACCAATCAGCTGGGATCGCGCCGTCGATCTCCGTGCGTCTCGCCTGGGCTCCACGAGCACCTCCAGCTGCGTCTGCGAGATCAGCCGTCTCCAAATATCTGTATGTGTCCCTCCAAACTCGAAGGGACCGGGCTGGCCCCCTCATCCAACCATCCCACCTGATATGTGATCTCTCCCCCAATTGAGGGCCCTCGGCATCTCTGACCTGATCATTCCAGATAAGCGGCTGGCGATCAATCTCCTCCTGACAGCGGGGAGGAGACTGAATGAGACTGAGACGGAGCCGCCTCCAAACCATGAGGAGGCTACGAATGAGTGGGGAACGGGGCTGAGTAAGCGGGGCGGAAGTGAAGATCCACCTGAGGGATGGGAGCCACTCTCCACCTCGTCGCGGGACACAAGAACCGATCCCCTGCTGAAGTAGCATCTTCCACGTCTGCCCCCCCGGGGTCAAACCGCGGATGACTAACTTGCCTAACACGGCCTGACTCTGCAGCTCTGGATCGATGACTCCCAGGCCTCCCTCAGCCTGCGGAAGAATAACTGTCTGCCAAGCAACCCTGGCTCTGATATCTCTGAGGCCATCCTCCCCAGCCTCCTAAGCTGTGCCACACTGGATCTCGAGAAACACCAACAGGAAGCCACATACCAAGCCGTGTTTGTTCCAGTTGATTTTCGCACCAGCAGCCGAACAGAAGACCTCCAGGGCCATCCTCACCCTCTCCAGCATCAACTCATCGTCCTGGACATACAGGGCTGTGTCATCCGCGTACTCCGAGTCCAAGAGCTCCGTGTCCTCCCGGAGGGGAAGGCGAACACCCCTGATCCCTGTAGACCTCGCCCGGAGGTAATAAGTCATAGCCTCGGCGAAGAAGAGAAACAGGTAAGGGGCAAGGGGGCAGCCCTGACGCACTGATCTCTCCAAGCTAAAACGCTCACCCATCCTGCCTGCAATGATGACTCTGCTAGAGGCTGTCCTGTACAAAGCTGAAATACCCTGAATCCAACCTGCTGGGAAACCTAGCCGCTCCGGAGTCCCCTCCAGAAAGGACCAGTCAACCCGATCGTAGGCCTTCTCAAAGTCGAGAAGTAGGATGGCAAGGTGTGATCCGTTATGCTGAGCCCACTCCGCCGCCTCTGAAAAGGTGAAGACATTATCTAGGATACTGTGATCCTGGACAAAGCCTGTTTGAGTGTCGTGAATGAGGTCTGGAAGTAGAGGCCGAACTCTGGCGATGATCATCTTGGCTAGGATTTTGTAGGCAGTGGTAAGGAGAGTGATCGGGCGCCACTGACGGATCTCCTGTCTATCTCCTCCCTTCGGGATGAGGCAAATCAGTCCCGAGGAGAGGCTCTCTGGCATATAACCGCTGCTAAAAATCCTCTGAAGAGCTGCTAAGAGGGGCTGATGGATCTGGTTCCAGAAGGAGGTGAAGAATGCCCAGGATAGCCCATCGTCACCTGGGCACTTCTGTCCATCGATGGCCATCAAGGCCTCCAGCATCTCATCCGTGGTAAACGGTGCCAACAGCGTCGCCTGCAAGGAAGGAGTATGTCTCCACACCTCCTCACGGGCACGACGAGTGCGAGGAGCAAGCGGCTCCTGCTGGAAAAGGGTCCTGTAGAAGTCGGTGGCCAATCCCAAGACCTCTCCTGGATCCGTGACGATGTGTCCCGCCGCTGTCCTGAGACTCCGAAGCTGATCACCTGCAGCTCTCTGGCCATGTGTCCTGAAGAACTCCCTGCACATCCGGTCACCCTTCCGAGCCCAGAAGGAGAGAGAGGCATGATAGGAAAACTCTGAGCGACGCTGGAGTGTCTCCTCAAGAAGGGCTCTGGCTCGAAGGGCCTGGGTCCGAAGCTCCTCCGAGCCCGGGGATGCCTGCTGGAGCCGTTGAAGGGAGGCGAGGTCTCTCCGAAGGGCTCTCTCTCTACCCCACCACTCCTGTCGAGCCTGTAGGGCTGCGAGCTGGCAGATCTGGCTGGACTCCTGCAACGCCTGCGCCACCGAATCAACCAAATCTGCGCACTCGCCCCAATCTCTATCCCAAAGACCGCAAATACTGCTGCGCACGTCCTCCCTCGAGAAAATGGAGTCGGGAATCCGGCATGAGCGGGGGGGAAGGGCCTGAGCTGCCGAATCTAATGATAAGAGCACCGGCGCATGGTCGGAGAGTGTCGTCCCTAGAACTATACCGGCCTGACCGCCTCTGCTGATGGCCCAATCACTAACATAGAATCTATCCAGCCTCTCCAGGAGTCTGCCTCCTTCCCTGCGGAAACCCCACGAGAAGTCCAAGCTCCCGTGCCAACGCCGGAAGGACGGGTCTCGCCAACAGTCCCTTCCTCCTGTCGCAAAGATAAAAGAGTCCCAAGCGGACTGCTCTGCCTGAGACATACCTGTAAACTCCGGTCCTCTGCCCTGCTGGTCCTCCAAGGTCTCCAAATTGTTGAAGTCACCTCCAACAATCCAGGAATCCATGTCTGGGAGAATCCCTGTAAGTGTCCTCCAGAAGGTGGCTCTACAACGGAGATCTGTGGGAGCATAAATGTTGAGAATTCCAACTCTGGAGCCCTCCAATTCCAGACCTACCCAGAGGGCACGACTTGGAATCAACGTGCCGTGACCGAAAACTCCCTGGGCTAGCTGCTCTCCCACGGAAGTACAGACACCACCACTCCTCCCCAGTGCACCGATCGAGGGCTCCCAATAAGTGTGAGAGCGACCAGGGAGGATCTTCCCGCATCTACGGGAGTGAGCCGCCGAAAGCTTGTGTTCCTGGAGCAGAAGTACATCCAAACATCCTATCACTGCTGGCTGAAGTTCCTGTCTCAAAATGAGCTTCCTGGGACCACGGGTGCCAGAAGAGTGAAACCCGTTCACATTCCAGGATACGAGGTGTAGGCTCATGGTGAGGACTGGGAGGCAGCGAACAACTGTCTGCTCGCGGTCGAGGTCGAAGAAGAAGCTGACATTTCGGAGTAGACGCGCTGGCGCTTATGGGAAGGTTTGGAGGGGGAGGCGGGGTCGTCCTGCCCGTCCTTCAACACCTTCAGCAAAGGCGAGAGGCCTTTGGTACCATGAATGAAGGCTTTCTCGAGCCAGCTCGAGATCTCTGAGGTGGACATCCCGTAGAAGGCACGGAGTTTCTGAGGCGTCCAGGCTCTGACATCTTGGGGGAGGGGCCAAGACAGGGGGGGCCTGAGGATCACAATCAGCCTGAATCGTTTGGCGGCGCAGCGCCACCGCAGGCGCACGTCACCCTCGGACCATTGAGTCTCGAGAAGCTGCCCACCGGACGGGCCTATCCAGGAGCAAATCTGAGCATGCGTCTGCTCCCTGAGAGCCTCCCAGACCGAGTCGTCTGTCCAGGTCTCGGTGCCGTCGCTGAGGAACGTGAAAGCAAAGCTAGGGCCATCCCTAGGGGCCAAGGCGGCTATCTTCCCATCTGCCCCTTTGCGGAGCAGGAAGATACTGATGTCGAGGCAAGCAGGGAAGGTCCCGAGGTCGGCCACATCCAAGTAGTCCCAGGGGCCAGATCTGTAAAAGTCGCGGGGGAGCTCTCTCTCCTGAAGCTGAGGCCCATCAGAGTCTGCCACTGAGGGGCTAGCGGACGGAGAAGCCTGCTCCGGTGGTGGTGTAGACTCCGGGTGTCCTGCCAGCGGAGGGGGAGGGGGAGGGGGAGGAGGCTGGGGAATAGGCAGCTCAGACTCCTCAGGGGCGGCTGGCGGAGGAGAAGGAGGGGGAGCGGGAACTGCCCTCGGCTGAGGAACCGTCGGAGCAGCTAGCTCTACGGGAGAACTGAAAGAGGCGGGGGGGGGGAGGGATGGGGCTGCAACTGGAACTGGGGCTGAGAAGAAGGGGGAGAAGACTGAGGAGGACGAGGGGGCTGAAGCTGCGGGTCGGGAGACAAGGGGTGCAGTTGGGGGATGGGCTGGGGCTGGATGGGGAGAGGCTGGGGAGAGGAAGAGAGGGGGACCTGAGGCTGTGGAGGGCGGGCTACCGTTGAAGAAGATGCTCTCCCATGTCCCTAGGGCGGCTGCCTATCGGGTCTCTGAGGTGCAGCTACAGGCGGGGTAACCTCTTATTCCTTGCCTTTATCAGAAATCTTCTTGTTCTTTCCTCTTTTTCTTCTAACCTCAGTCCAGCCGCCAGCAATCTCTGGTCCGGGCTCCGGCTGCCTCTGCTCCTCCTGGCGTGGCTGCACGGAGGGGGGCGGAGAGGGGGGAGGCGGGGGAGGCCGAGAAGAGCTGGCGAAACGTGGGCAGGCAGCCGCTAGGTGTCCAAAGCCGTGACACCTCAGACACTGTCCTGGCTGTCCGGTGACTACCATGCTCTGGGTGATGCTGCCGGCACCTGTCACGATCTCGATCACAGCCGGGAGAGTCGTAGGATCCGCCACAGCCACATGGACTCGGGGGGCTCCTGCCGTAGTCACCGCATCGGCGAAAGTATCGTGCATAACCCAGCCGAAGTGGGAACCCAGGTCCCTAACAATCGGCCGCAGCTCAACAGCAAGACCAGGAAAAACTAGCGTCACTGGATGGCGAGGTATACGGAACCGGGCATCAAAATCTGCTGCGCTGAATCCACGGTACCACGGAACTATCATGATAATCTTTCCGTCCACTGACGTGGGGGAGCCAGCAATCAGGTTGCTCGCAGCTTTCGCACTGGAGAGTTTAAGCCAGAAGATGCCCCTTCCCATAAGGGCCACCTCCTCAATATGGCCGTCCTCTAGCATGAGAGTGGACTGGAGCCAGTCCCTGATGGCTGATCTGGAGGGGGAATGTCCAATGACTCTGCCATAGACAGAGGTAAGAGCAAAGTCATTGGCAACCTCCTGACCCGAGATGATTGCTGCTCAGTCAGGATGACGCGGTAGGCATCTGGAGAGGGAGGGACCGTCTGGGCCTCCGGTTTCGGGCAGGGAGCCGCCATACCGCCAAGACAAACTGCGAGGCTTCCGATGAGGAAGAGGCTGTCACCAAAAAACGGGGGGAGGTAGAAGCGGGAGGGTGGAGCCTGGGTGTGGCGGGAACGGAGGTGGCGCGAGGTGAAGGCATGGAGGCGGGAGACTGGTGAGGTGGGGCGGCGGGAGCGGAAGCGGGGGCGGGGGAGAGGCGGAGCGAGACGAGGTGGCGGACGGGGGGCGGGGGGGGATGGAGGGGCGGAGGGGGCGGGGTGGGGCAAATGAACCGGGGGGGGCGGGGGTGAGGGCGGGAGGGGAAGGCGGAGGTGGAATGGGAGGGCGGAGAGGCGGGAGGGGGCGGGGCGGGAGGCGAGGGGTGAGGGGGCGGACTGGCGGTGGGGGTGAGCGGAGTGGAGCGAGGGGGTAGCGGGCTGGGGCGGAGGGGGGTAGCGGGGCGGGGGTGAGTTGAGGGGGTAGCGGGGCGGGGGGGAGCGGAGGGGGTAGCGGGGCGGGGGTGAGCGGAGGGGGTAGCGGGGCGGGGGGTGTGGAGCGAGGGGGTAGCGGAGTGGAGCGGAGGGGGTGAGCGGGGGTGAGCGGAGGGGGGTGAGTGGGAGTGGAGCGGAGGGGGTGAGCGGGAGGGGAGCGGAGGGGGTGAGCGGGAGGGGAGCGGAGGGGTGAGCGGAGGGGGTGAGCGGGAGTGGAGCAGAGGGGGTGAGCGGGGGTGAGCGGAGGGGGGTAGCGGGCGGGGGGGTGGAGCGTGGCAAGGGGGGACGGAGCGAGGTGGGGGTGAGGGGGGAGGTGAGGGCAGAGGGGTAGGGGCAGGAGAGGCGAGGCAAGGAGGGGCTAGGGGGAGGTAGAGGTACGGCGGGGGAGGAGGGAAAGCTCGCAGGAGCTTTTAGCATGGTATCATCCTACGTTAGAACATCAGGGAAGACTGCATGAGAGATGAAGCAAACACTGAAAGATGTGAGATAGGAAACCCGCCATTGACTGATCTGACCTCAGATAAAGTACCTTTTATTTGAGGACAGAATCAACAAGAAAGTTTTAACACCATAAGACAAGCTGTGGTCACAGGACCGGTGTTAAAAATAGTTGATCCCCAGAAACCGTTGTTCCTAGAAACCGATGCAAGTGGCATTGCGGTAGGAGCAGTTCTCCTTCAAGAGGGAAGGCCAGTAGCCTTTGAAAGCAAGAAGCTTTCTCCCTCTCAAAGGAATTGGCCAACTCATGAATTGGAGTTGTATGCTGTTATCCATGCTTTGAAAACATGGAGGCATTATTTGTATGGTTCAGAGTTTTATGTGGATGTAGATCATGATACTCTGAAACATTTTTGTAAACAGGTTGACTTGAGGGGCCGCCAAGCTAGGTGGGCAGAGCTCATGTAGGAGTTTAATCTAACGATTCGGTACCGAAGAGGAAAAGATAATAAGGTTGCTGATGCGTTGTCTCACATTATGCACAACCTGAGTTTCACGGTATTAGAGAGTGCTCTAATGACCGAGATAAGAGAAACTCAAAAAGTGGACGAGTTTGTCCAGAGCTTATGGCCTAAGGCTCATGTGTTAAAACCCGGGGAAAATGAAAAGGATGACCTGGCATCCAGAAAAGGCCAAACTTATGCAAGATATGCCATAAGGGATGGTATGCTAGTTAGAAATGGCAAGGTTGTAGTACCTAGTCAGAATGATCTCAGGCAGAGAGTCATTCGACAGTGCCATGATAGCCCGTGTGCGGGACATCTAGGAGTCGAGAAGACATATGATCTCGTGAAGCGAGATTTCTTTTGGCCAAAGATGAAAAAGCATATTCATGAATATGTGACACGGTGTTTCTCGTGTCAGGTAAGTAAGGCCGAGCGGGTGAAGCCACCTGGACTTTTACAGCCCTTGGAAATACCACTAAGTAAGTGGGAGAGCATTTCCATGGACTTTATTGTAGGACTGCCTACGACGCAAGGAGGGTATGATTCTATTTTTGTGGTGGTTGATCGTCTAACCAAGATGGCTCACTTCATTCCGACTAGGGAGTCTATTAGTGCCCCGCAAGTGGTGGATTTGTTCATTAGACATATATTTCGTCTGCATGGATTGCCTAGATCCATAGTGTCAGACAGAGATGTCAGATTTACCGGTCATTTTTAGACAGCGGTATTTGAGACACTAAGGACTGAGTTGGGAATGAGTAGTGGGGATCATCCTGAGACGGATGGTCAGACGGAGAGAGTCAACCAGACTTTAGAGGATATGCTGAGAGCATATGTGTCATTGAGGCAACATACGTGGGACAAGTGGTTGCCATTGTTGGAGTTTGCCTACAATGATAGAAAACATTCATCTACCGGGTTCAGTCCGTTTGAGCTGAACTATGGTTATAGACCAGCCAATCCAACTATAGTTGGAGTACCTCAGAAAGTGCCTAGTGCCGCGAACTTTGTAGTTCAGATGCGGGAGATGCTAGCACTTGCGAGAGCTAATATCCGCCAGGCCATGGATAGAGCCAAGGTGTATGCGGATGAGAACTATAAGAGTATTTAAGGAAGGAGAAAAAGTTTTTCTCAGAGTTCCTTCGCACTCGAAGTCGTTGACTTCAGGAGAGTGTGCTAAGTTATCACCTCGATACTGTGGGCTGTGGTTAATTCTAAAGAGAATAGGCAGTGTAGCCTATAAATTAGAATTGCCACAGGGGTGTAAGGTGCACCCGGTTTTTCGTGTTTCGCGCTTAAAGAAATTTTTGCATACAGGTGACTCACTAATCGAAGGTGTGGTTTTGTTTCAGGAGATAGAGGATATTGCAAGGCGCCAGCCAACAAGAATCCTGGACCGAGGAACAATGCAAATACGAAATCGGAAGATACCCACGGTGTTGGTTGCATGGCATGGTCAGCCTCTATCGGAAGCTACCTGGGAATCCGTATACCAGTTACGAAGAGTGTTCCCAGATTTCATCATCGAGGACGCTGATGCTTGAAGAGGGAAGGAATGTTATGCTTTGGCCGAGATAGCATGACCTCCGAAAGATCGGTGGGCATTTTCTCTTAGATGACCAACTTTTGTAATAGTTAATGTGCGTAATTGAAATGGTCAAGAGAAGTAACTGCCAAGGTCCTAGGTGAGGGTGAAATGACATTGACTAGGTAGTTCTGAGTGCTAAGGCCTAGGTGCACCTAAATGTGCAATAATGCCAAGCGGCAAGTGGTTTTAAATGTGCCCCAAGAGAGGGGTAATAAGGTGCACCAAGTGGAGAGCTAAAATGATGAAATTTGGCAAGGAGAACTATCTAGGGAATTGAGGGTCTCGTGGATAAGCATGAAAAAACAAAGGAACGAATTTAATTGGGATATCTGTGATCCACGGGAGTAGGCTGGGTGGAACAATTTAATGCTATCACCCGTGATTTGTATCAACGTAGGAATAGAGATTCGGGACAAGAGATAGAGTCGTTGACAAAAAGGCCAGGCGGTGCTGTTTGCACGCTGGGGCATACACGTTCAGGATCCTGATCGTGGACTCTCCCGTCCGAACTCCCATCCAAACTGCCCGTCTTGGAATGAGCTCGCCCTGGTCGTAGATATCTGGGGCCAAAGTCTGTGAGATTGAGATGCAGACCCCTCCACTCCGTCCTACCGCAGGGGACCACTCCTCTGGACCTCTCCTTGGGAGAAGGTGATGGCGCCGTCTAATGTCTGAAGCTGAAAACATGTGTTTCTGAATCATAAGGATGTCCACTGCCCGTCCTACCACTGCCCTCTGCAACTCCTGCCGGAGTATCAGGTACTGCGGCTGGCTATGGACACGGTCGTGGAGCCCGTGTACGTTCCAACTCACTATGGTCTAGCTCATGAGGACGGGGGAGTCGGGACCCTGTGAGTGGGTGCCTGTTCCAGAAAGATTGCTTTGTGTGATTTTGTCGGGGGTTTAGAGGGCGAGTAGTCAGTATCTGTGCGTTGCTGTACTAGTGTGGATATCGGCTCAATACCGATCTTCCGTGCCCACTTCATCATGAAGGAGGCTTTCACCCCGAACAGCTCCGCACACTTCTGGAGGGGCCAGAGCTGTGCTTGCTCCACCTTTGCCTCCAACGGCAATTTGATAACTCCTGTTGCCAAACCACACACCGGCTCCTCGTGCGTGAAGCTCAACTGAAAGTTCACCTCCGCACCATGGGTGTACCAAAGGTCTAGTCCATGTGGCCCCATCCACTCATCCATCATGAGTGTAATCTGATTTTCCCCAAAATAGCATCGAATACCTTCGGGGACCATTTCTCCACCCCTGTGGAGGCAAACAGAAATCTCCAAACGGGGTGTGTCGGAGATCCCACTACACTGATCAAACCCCCCTTTTGGGGCTGAAGGACCATGAGCATTACCTCCAAAGGTAGAGGATAAGAGTCCAGAACCTCTAAGTAGTTCTAGGGTCCTAACCTCCAAAAGTCCCGCGGTAAGGGACGCCCAGCCTGGAGGTTAAGGGATGCTGATTGGGAAGACGAGCCTCATCCCTCAGGATCCCTCCCTGAACGGGCCTGTTGCTGCAATGAGGAGGTAGAAGGGGGTGTCATCGTTCCCATGCCAGCTGATAGAGGTATCGAAGCGGAAGAACTTGCTGCAAAAGTGGAGAGGGGGACAGCAGGAGAGGGAGCGGTGGGGACGCGGGGGATAGACGGAGGGGGGCGGGTGGTGAGGGTGACTATAGGAGGAGGGGCTGAGGGGGGGGGGAGGGGGCGGGGGGAACCCTTGAGGGGGAGGGGGAAGTGAAGAAGAAGAGGGGGAAGGGTTTGGGGGGGGAGGGGGAGGAGGAGGGACAAGGACCACATGCCCCCCTGCTGGTCGGGCTCGCTAGGGCTCTAGATCTCGGCTCCTCTGTGGCTCCCATCGGGCTAGCGTTTGCGGCTTCTGGAGCTCCTGGGGCTCACTGCTGCTGCAAGGGTGGAATCGGAGGATGAATCTCCGAAGCTGGAAGACTGTCAGGATGGGCGGTGGCCCCTGTCGCTGGAGGAGGTGGCTTCTGCTGTTCCTCCTTCGGGGCCTCTCGATCAATCCTGTCCCTCTCTCTGCGATTGGCTCTTTGCCTGCGGCGCTTGCGGGCTTGCTTGCTTGGGTTCTTTTTCTTTTTAACTTGGGTCCAGTCTCCTTCTGAGGGGATAACCCAAGGGGTCTGAGACTCCTGCTGCTTTTGCCTGAGAGGATGCTGGCCTGAGCCTGCTGACTCTGTGTACTCTGCGGAGGGGGGGGGAGGCGCACGAGGGAGGCCACGAGGGCAATCTTTGGCGAGGTGATCCATCTGTCTGCGCCGAAGACACTGGCCTGGTAACCCAGAAATCTCCACGCTTTGGCGAAGTGTGCCCCCTTCAAGGGTCTCGAGAAGGATCAACTCTGGGAGCGACTCTGGGCTCTCAACCACCAGTTTGATCGTGGGGACTCCAGCATCTGCTAAAACTAAGGCGGCCAACTCTGGCGGGGACTCGAGCACTGTGCCAAATGCCCGACCAATGGGAGGGAGGACGGCTCGATACTCCTTGGGGGGCCCTCGAAAGCGAAGTGTAATTGGGAAAACGTGGAACATGGTGTGTCTTATCCATGTCCTCCACTGTAAACTGATGATACCAAGGGAAGAGGTAAACAAGATGTGGGCCGAAGAGGATGGGGCTCTACTCCACAAGTGTCGAGGCAGTGTCGGGGGAGCTCAGCTGGATGAGAAAAACGCCTCGTCCATAGATGGTGACCTCCTGGATGTGGTCTCCTTCTAATGCCAAGCTCGCCTGGATCCACTCTCGCACCTATCTCCATGTAGGCGTGAGGTCCACAATTCGTTCTACAAGCGCCTTGTCCTGGAGGGACTGAACTGCTTGTTGTACCTGTTGCTTGTCAGCTGGGGAAAGAAGAACCTTAACGGCCGTGGGATTCGAGGGTGCTGCCCTCTGGCCAGACCAAGGGTCACCACCAAGGTTTTCTTTCGCCTTAAGAAGCGTAAATGCTCCCGCTGCAAGGAGGAAGAAGAGGGAAAAAAACATCAGAGGGGGAGGCGGAGATGAGGTAGTGTGAGGGGGGGTAAGGACAGAAGAGGAAGGAGGGAGGCAAGGAGGGCGAAAGGCAGAGAGGAAGGGGGGGACGAGAAGGCGAGGAGGGAGAGAAGATGAAGGCAAGAGACGAAGAGGAGGCGGAGGGGAGGTGGTAGAGGGGAGAAGGCAGGGAAGGCGGCGAGGGGGGAGGAGGTAGGGGTGGTAGGAGGCAGGAGAAGGCAGCGGGGGGAGGAGGTAGAGGAGGTGGGGAGGGGCAGCGGGGGAGGCGGAAGGAGGCGGTGGAGGGAGGCGGGAGGGGAGGTGGTAGAGGTGGGGGGAGGCGGCGGGAGTGGAGGTAGAGGTGGCGGAAGGAGGCGGGGAGGGGCGGTGGGGGAGGCGGAAGAAGCAGCGGGGAGGGGGAGGAGGAGGGGGAGCGGGGAAGCGGGGAGGGGAGACGGGAGGAGGCAACGCGGGGAGACGAGGCGGATAAGGTAGGCGAGGGGAGACGGGGAGGGGGAGTGGAGAGGTAGCGGAGGAGTTAGAGTGAAGAGGCGGAGAGGGGGAGCGGGAAGGAGGAGGGGTCGGGAGGGAGGGCAGGAGGCGGGGAGGGGCGGCGGGGGAGGCGGAAGAAGCAGCGGGGAGGGGGAGGAGGAGGGGGAGCGGGGAAGCGGAGAGGGGAGACGGGAGGAGGCAACGCGGGGAGACGAGGCGGATAAGGTAGGCGAGGGGAGACGGGGAGGGGGAGTGGAGAGGTAGCGGAGGAGTTAGAGTGAAGAGGCGGAGAGGGGGAGCGGGAAGGAGGAGGGGTCGGGAGGGAGGGCAGCGGGAGTAGCCTGAATGGCAGTGTGTGGTAGCAGTGTCCAGGGTCCCCTTTTGCCTTCGAAGAAGGCCCATTCCTTCCAATCTCGCATGACCTGAGATAGATGAAGAGCAGATTCTCTCCACAACATGCTATAAAGGCTTAACTTAAGAACATCAAGTACATACCAGATTGTGGTATTGCCTATGTGCTTGCTCTGAAAGCAAACCATGCACCTCATCGAGGCACATACCAATAACCAGTGTAATCGTGAACTGCCCCCTTCTGAATGATAGCAACCATTTGAACATGAAACCCTAGGGTACTCCATGGAATCCACCCTCATGTCAGTGTCAACAGCCACACACTTGGAAGATACCAAGCAATCCATGCTGTCCTTCACCTTCACAAAGGTTTCTGACTCCTCATCGATCCACATCATCGATCCACATCTCAATGTCAGACATCTTCAATGTGGCTTCTAGGTTGGCATATCTGACCTCAGTAACACACAGAGATGTCACCAAGAACAATTCTTCGATCACCACATTAGCTTTGGCTTTTGTGTTATTCTCTGAACTTGAGTCAGAATCCTTCTTCTTGTTTTTTTGATCCACCTTCTTCTTTCTGCAATCCCTCGCAAAATGGCCTGGTGTGTCACGATAGAAGCACTTCTTTTTCTTCTTCTTGAAAGTGTCCTTGTCATTAGAGTCATCCTTCTTGGACTTGCCACTGTTAGGCTTGTCCTTTCCTTTGCCAGCGTAATCCTTTGCTAGCAACGCCTTGTCATCTTTGTCGTTGTTGTAGAGCTTCTCCCTAGCTTCTTTCTGTAGCAGTAACGGATCCAACTCCTCAAAAGTCAGAGGTTTGGTCCTTTGTCTTGCTATCACGGTTGTAACGAAGCTTTTGAAACTCCGTGGTAGCCTCCTTAGTACCATCAAGGCCAACTGGCACGAGTCCACCTTCTGACCAAATGATGCTAGTTGATCCCTCACCACCTTGAACTTCGTCAAGTAGTCATATACCGAATCTCCCTCATCCATATCCAAGTTGTAGAGCTGATGCTGAAGAAGCAAGATCCGGGATGTATTATCTGTCTCATACAGATCCTTCAGAATGGCCCATGCCTTCACTGACGTGTCAGCCATCTGGATGTGAGGAAGCACAGAGTCCGCCGTAGTCCCTATGATCAATGCTTGGGCGTGGGCATGTCTATCTTCCCAAGATTTGAGCTCCTCTCCATCTATTGGTATGAGTATCTTCCCCTTGTTGTTTTCTATATCCTTCGGCTTCGCCTCCACTCCTCTTGTCAGTTTCCATAGCTTCTAAGCCACTAAATGACTTTGGATCTTCACCTTCTAGATAGGGTAATTTGTCCCATCCAGTCTCCTAGACTCTCCAAAGTTAGGGATAGTGAAAGAAAGAAATCTGGGGGAGGAGGAAGAGAGAGAAGGGGTTGAAGAGGCTTTTGAAATCGACATCTCTGTTGCTTAACCATACAACAAAGTTGAACAAAATCAACCTTCCGTAGACGAGATTTTTGTATGCACCTGACTGAGAACCTGAGTCACCCTCCTTCTCGCAAGGGCACTGTCCTTCAGTCTTGGAAGTCGATTCTCAAGAGCTTTTGAATCAGGGTCGTCCTTCAGCAAGGTCCTTGCCTTCAGGCTCCCACACTTGTGAGCCTCCTACTTCGGCTCTAATACCATGTTAGAAATCAACCAACAGAGGATACGCACAATGGAAGACTGATAGAATAGCCCAAGAACTCACACAGTGTGTGTGGTGGGCTTTAATCACAAACTTCGTTACTTAGTGTCATCAAATAGATGTGTAGACTCATCAATAGACAATAATCCAGCTAGATATAGAAGCTACCAAAACAATATATTTCCGTCCAAAACTATGGACACAACAAAAGAGGATGTACCATCAGCATGATACTTTATTTTGTAGATCCATTTGGTGCCAACCACATTCTTGCCAATGGGCGCATCAACCAAGTCCCATGTAGCATTCTTTTGAATGAATCTAATCTCAGCTTAATGGCTTTCTGCCATGCCGAATCGCCCTGACCATCCTCAAAGCGCTGAGGCTCAGTTTCAGCTTCCATCACTACGGTCATGAGAGCAAAATTCACTTGCTTCTTAGCATTCTGAGTGCTGGCCCTGGTTCTCCCCAATATAGGCTGATCTTTAGCATCTAGAAGTGTCAGCCTAGTCATCTAGGAACTGAATTCTCAGCTGTCCTGCTGAGAATAGCATCTGGATTCTGGTAGTAACATCCTTTGCACGGTGTTGATAATGCTTCCAAATATTGGGCTGTCCCTCCCCATGAGCTGGCTGCAAATATGAAACATTTGAGGGAAAAGAACCCTCAACATGTGGCAATCCTGCTGGAGTTTGAGAGGTAGAGGGAACATCAACTGGAGAACCCAAATCAGCATCATCCTCAAACTGAATGATGTCCAGAGCTGTATCATCATATGGAGGCAACTCCTCACCGATGGGCTGCATGCTATCATGCTCTCCAAACAAAACATCCCTACTTATGATTACTTTAATTGTGGCTGGATCATAAAGCCTAAAGCCTCAACTTTCAGTGCTATACCCCACAAAGATGCATTTAATGCTTTTATCATCAAGCTTGGATCGATTTTCAGCTGGTACTAAAGCATATGCAACAGACCCAAAAACTCTAAAGTGATTCACCTTGGGCTTGTACCCATAAAATGCCTCAAAAGGTGTCCTATCAACCAATACTTGTGTAGGGCAGCGATTCTGAATATATGTGGCTGTAATAATTGCTTCACCCCAAAATGCCTTTGGCATTCTCTCAAATTTCAGCATACATCATGTCATCTCCATGAGAGTCATGTTCTTCCTCTTTGCAATCGGATTATGCTGAGGCGTGTATGGCACTGCTTTGTGATGCTTTATCCCATGCTCTTTCAAGTATTCCTTAAAAGCATGTGAAGTATACTCTCCCCTATTGTCAGAATTAAAATTGGTTTGGTTCTTAGCCAATGCTTTGAACTCCCTATATCAATTGAATGCTTCAGATTTGCTTTTCATGAGAAAGAGCCAAGTGAACCTAGAAATAATCATCAATGAATGTGGCAAAATACCGATACCCTCTATGGGTTGTGACATTCATTGGTCCACAAACATCACTATGCACAATCTGCAAGACCCATTGTGCTCTTACTGAACGTGGACCATCCTTTTGAAATGGTAGGCAATGCAACTTTATCTTGAGCAGGCTGCTGTAATTTTGGCAATCCTTCAACCATATTATGATTATGCAAATATGCCAAAGCTCTATGATGTGCATGACCAAACCTGGCATGCCATAAATCACTTGGAGTAGCAGAAGAGACAGCCATAGCATGCTGATTGTAGGGCTGAGCATCAAGCTTGTAAAGACCCATGCTGGCCTCATAAGAATATGTAGGCACAATCTCATACCCTTTCTTTGGATCCTTGATCCTGCATTGATCATCCTGGAATTCCACAAGCATGTGTTGATCATGAGCCATGGATGGAATGGAAACAAGTGGATGGATCTTCTTGCAATAATTGTAATTGCCTTTCTTCGTCTTTGCACCTTTATCTGCATTCTTTGCATTTGTGTTTGCATTCCCCTCCTTCCTGGGCTGATAAGCATGGCTGGCCTTTTTCTGAAATTTACCCTTTCCATGAGTGGCAAGTGCTTGCTCACTCTGACCAGAGGAACGGGCTGAATTGGAAGTCTGTGTTTCTTCCTGTAAGAGTAAGCCAACTAACTCCTCAAAATTGAGTGGAGCAGCCGTGAGCATAATGGTCAAGGAAGTAACAAACGTATCATATGAGGGTGCCAACTATTGAGGGTGATAGAGACCAATTTCTTGTCTTCTATATCCTCATCAACAGCTACGAGCTCATCCCGAATGTCAGTAATCTTTGCAATATGAGCTGAAATAGTTTGACCTTCTTGCATGGACAAGTCATTGAGCTTATTGTGCAAGGCAATGCTTCTTGCTTCATTCTTCACATTCCATGCAAACTCAAGAATAAATGCAAGTGTACTTGCAAAGGAAAAGACAGCAAATGGACAACTGAAAGACCACTGACTACTATGCAATCACTGCAATGCATTCACTGGCAATGGCCGCTCTGAAATAGCAATAAATCTGTGTCACGGGGGCGTGAGATTGTGATAATTTAATTATTAGGGTTTAACGTGTGACAACCTAAGCCCTAGAGTGGTAAAAAGGCTAACCTTGTAAATTAAGTCCTAGGGCCGAGGGCCAAGGGGCAAGTGGTTAGAAGGGGCCAAAATCCTTTGAATTAAAGCAGAGCTTTTCAGGGCCACATGGCGCAAGTGATTTTGGGCAAAGCAAGAAAGCAGTGAAAGTAAAGCTTTCCCAACAGGTTTAAAAGAACAGAAAGGCTCTCCTTCCGATAGTGCGATTTGTTCCAGGACAACTCCCACTCGAGTTCTAGGCGCCTTGCCCCAACTACCTTACAGTTCCAGCTTCCAAATCTCCACGCAGCCCTTCTACTGGCCTCCACACAGCCATTCTCTCTCTAGTCGCAATCTTGGACAGATCTCTTCATCTTTGTCGTCCCCAGCTTCCATCATCTTCTCTCCCAGACGCATGCTTCTGCTCCATCCTGCTATTCTTTCCCCAATCGCATGCTCCTGTTCTAACCTGGGAGACTGTCTGGAGTGGATCGTGGAGTTTTCAAACTGCCAATATCTGAATTGTTGTTGTTTGGAGCTATTTGGAGGTGCCAGTCTTCACTTTGTTGCATCAGAGAGCTTCAGTTTGCAGCCTTCATGATACTGAGGAGCACGAGACCTCTGGGGATGAGGATTCTTTGCAGGAGGAGCAGGCTCTTGAACAGCAATTCTATGGGCAGCAACCTTTTGGACAGCAGAAGTCTGCGCAGCAAGCTTTTGGGCCCCAAATGTTTGCATTGCAGGTGTATGGGAACCAAGGTCCTGGACAGCAGGAACATCAAGCAACTCCTGTTCAGTCAGAGCAGGAAGAAGAAGATGCGGCTGACACTGATACGAGAGCAGTTGTTTGAGTCGATGAATATCGTGACCCAGTTGATGCAGAATCCTCAACTTCAGAAGATTCTCAACCCTCCTAGGGGGTAGGAGAGGAAGACGCACATATGTCGGCAGCCACGCAGGCAGTCGTTGGAACCTCAGCTAGGTAATCCTTCACCTAATCCCATGCCTCAAGTTCCTATTCAACAGTCACCTTTTGGTCCAGGTGTTGGGCTGAATGAGCAGGCCAACAATTTCCCATTCTTGAATTCCGGACAGCAACCTCTTCCTCAGCCCATTTCATATCCAGGCTACTTTGGGGGCGGTTCAGTGTTTCAGGCCATGGTTGGGATGACCAACAACGGTATGGGCATGGTTGGAAATGCCCCGATGTCAGCCTGGTATGCAAGGTTTCTAGGGCCAGATGCTTGGAGGTACACAGCCTGGAATGCCGAATGTGATGTATGGGAATGTTGGAATGCAGCCAGGGATGCAGGGAGGCATGGGTAATCCCATGGGTATGTTTTGGATGCCTCCTACAGGGCCTGGAGTGGTCAATCCTTCACAAAGGTCCGGAACAGGTGCATAGAATACAAGAAATATGTTGCAGCCCCCGCAGCCACCATATTTACAGCCCCATGTCTATGACAATTTGGCACCTAAGGGCAAAGCGAAGGAGAACAAGGAGGAAGGTTCAGCTGTCAAGTTCGAGACATTCAATGGGATGCAGGATCGGCTGAAGTCATTGACTTTTCTGCAGTAGTTTGATGCAGCCTACTCTGGCGGAAACTTCACCGAAGCTTCCAAAATTTGTAAGGCGGCCACTTTTCTGAAAGGTAATGCTCTTCAATGGTGGACCAATCATCTTCTGCAAGGTTTAGCTCCTGTTACTTGGGTTGATTTCAAGCAAGTATTTTTTTTTTCATGGCTGACCACAAGTTTTGGGGTGGATGTGATGACGGCCTGGCATGACCTCAATGCTAGGAGCTGTGCTAACCTCGAGACTTATAACAGAAAATTCAGGTCAGCTCTCTTACCTGTCAGTTCATATAGGTTTGTGCCCTTATTAGAGCAGGTGGAGAAGTATTTTTGTGGGCCATCCAAAGAGCTAAGAGACTATTGCATGAAGACAAGGGTCAGCAATATATTTCAGTTGATTGAGAACACAAACACAGCATATGCTCTTATGCAAGGGAAGTGCTTTGGTTTCGGTGAGTAGTTGAAAAAAGGTGGAGAGCCTGTCAAGGGTTCCAAGGTTGCAGGTCAACGATGCAAGTTCAGTAAGATTAACACCATTCCAAAAGTTGCCAGAGAACTTGCTACTCTAACTAGATAATTGTGGGTCTGAGAACAAAAATAGATACTTGTTAACCTTTGAGGAGAAGGGAGAACTAATGAAACAAAACAAGTGCTTTTACTGTAGAGAGGAAGGCCACACAGTAGCTGACTGTCCAAACAAGAAACACAAGGAGCCTGATGATAATGAGGAACAACAGAAGAGTGAGCTAAAGGGAAAGAAGCCTAAACCTAGTGTAGGATTGATGCCTGATGTTATCGGTGAGGAACAAAATGATGAGAAGTGTGTCGAGCTTGGGGGAAGGTTCGAGACCACACCTGTTTGATTTTCTTTGACCCAAGAGCTCATGCCAACTTCATTTCACCCGAGCTAGCAGGTAAGCTAGGTATTCGTCCCGAGGAGATGGGGCCACTCTATGAAGAAAATATGGCTAGCCCTGAGTTCACTTCTACTATTACTTCAGTCATTTGGGAGCTTGCTTGCAGATTCAAAACTACACGGAATCCGATGAACTTTATATCATGCCTTGTCTGGGTGTGACGTTTTGTTGGGTATACCTTGGTGCTATAGGGTAAAGGCAGTGATGGATACGTTTTGTTGGGTATACCTTGGTGCTACAGGGTAAAGGCAGTGATGGATACTTTTAATAAGAAGGTGACCCTGACTCATCGGGGAAGAAAACACATTTTGGATGTCAAACTCAAAGGGGAATCTGTTCCTATTGTATCGGCTTTGGCCATTTCTTCAGTAATGAAAAGGAATCTTTTTGCTTGCTTGATTTTTGCAAAAGAAATTCCACCAGATCAAGCTAAATTTCAGCTTTCTGGGCTGGAAAAAGCTAGGACAGATTTTCTTTATGAGTTTTGTTAGGACAGCTTCCCAGTTTTGTTAGTTCAATAGAAGGATGGATCTTGGAGAATGTGCATTGACTACCGTGTACTCAACAAGATAACTATCAAGAACAGGTTTCCCATTCCTCGAATTGATGATGTTCTGAATAGGTTGGAAGGGTCGGCCATGTTCAACGAAATTGACTTGAAGAGCTGATATCATCAGATTCGCATCTGGCTAGAAGATGTGCACAAGACAGCTTTTCGGACCAGTTTTGGATTGTATGAGTATCTCATTATGCCATTTGGTTTGACTAATGCTCCGGCCACGTTTAATCGGATGATAGACAAGATTTTCCAAAATCATAGGGCCTTTGTTGGTACGTTCTTTAACGACATCATCGTGTTTTCAAAGAACGAGGAGTATAAGAAACATTAGGCTATTGTGTTCCGAGAGTTGCAAAAGCATCAGTTAGTTTCAATGCCAAGAAGAGTGAGTTCTTCATGTCAGAGATCCACTTTCTTGGGCACATCATCTCAAAGGATGGAGTTAGGATGGACCCCGCCAAGGTAGAAGCAATCCGTTCTTGGCCACGGCTCAAGAATGTTCATGAGGTACGGAGTTTTCTCGTTTATGCTCCTACTACAGATGGTTTATTAGGTATTTTGCTGAGATTGCTTTGCCATTGCATGCTTTGCAAAAGAAAGGGATGTCTTTTCAGTGGACTAAGAAGGAAACTCAGCTTTTGAGAAGCTGAAAGAAAAGTTGTGTGCAGATCTAGTGCTAATCCTTCCAGATCTTCAGACCCTTTGCTGTTCAGTGTGATGCCTGTGGCAACAGCGTAGGAGGCATTTTGATGCTGGACGGTCGGGTAGTCACCTATGAGAGTAGGGTTTTTCAGCCAGCTAAGATGAGTTTGGGCATCTATGAGAAAGAGATGCTTGCTGTAATTCATGCCTTGTCCATGTGGAAGCACTATTTGCTTGGTGCTGATTTTTATGTACAGACAGATCATTCTTCCTTGCGCTACTTCCTTACTTATAGGAAGTTATCAGAAAAGCATATGAGGTGGGCAAACTTCTTGTCTATGTTCAGATTGTTCATGTACTAGGCAAGAAGAATGTGGTAGCTGATGCCTTATCCAAGAGACTAGTGCTTGATGCGGTTTCTAGGAGGCCTCAAGTCTTAGCAGTAACTATTGCTTATCATAGTGAGTTGGATGCTATGAAGGAACAGTATGCACATGATGATGATTTTGCAAGGATATTTGACCAGCTCATTTTCAGATTGTTCATGTACCAGGCAAGAAGAATATGGTAGCTGATGCCTTATCCAGGAGACCAGTGCCTGATGCGGTTTCCAAGAAGCCTCAAGTCTCAGCAGTAACTATTGCTTATCATAGTGAGTTGGATGCTATGAAAGAACAATATGCACAGGATGATGACTTCGCGAGGATATTTGACCAGCTCATTTGATGGACAGAAGCATGATCATTATACTCTCAAGGAAGGTTTTCTTTTGATGCATGGTCACCTTTGTGTCACGAAGCAGTTGAGGCCGAAGATTCTTACAAAAAGTCATGCTCCACTATATGTAGACCATAGAGGTATTGAGGCCACGGTGAAGGTTGTTGAGCAATTCTTTTACTGGCCAGCTTTGAGACGAGATGTGGACACATTTGTTTGGACATGCATCGTTTGCCAAAAGGTTAAGTATGACCGGCAAAAGACACCAGGATTGTTACAGCTGTTGCCCATTCCTGATAGACCTTGGCAAAGTATTGCTATGGACTTTGTCTTGATCTTCCTCATACGCTATCAGGCCATGATGGGATTTGGACCATTATTTGCAAGTTTAGCAAGTAGTCCCACTTTATCCCGGTGAGGAAGAAGATTTCAGCTGATCAGATGGCAAAATTGTTCCTAGGAAATATCTTTCGGTTACATGGTATGCCAGAGTCTATTGTTGGTGATAGGGATCCACAGATGACGAGTCTTTTCTAGAGAGGGCTTTTTGAGAATGTCGGTATAACTCTTAAGTTCTCATCCTCCTTTCATCCACAAATTGGCGGTGAGTCAGAGAATGGTAATCATACAGTTCTAGATCTTTTGAAGTGCTTAGTTTCAGAGCATAAGGCAAAATGGGAGTAGTATCTGCCACTTGTGGAGTTCGCTTATAACAATACTGTTCATAGTGCAATCGGTAAAGCACCTTTCGAGATTGTGAAAGGTGGTAGAAAAATTCCACCCATTTTGCATACTAGTAAGGATAAGATCTTTGAGGCAGATAGGTATGTGGAAAGTTTGGATGAGGCTTACAAGAAAGTCAAGATAGCTCTTCAGAGGACTAAGGAGAAGCAAAAGAGAGCAGATGATCGCCATAGGCGAGAGTTGGTCTTCAAGGAAGGTGATTGGGTTCTGCTGCTATTCCATAGAGCGAGACTTCGGAACAAGAAGGGTAAGGAAAGGTTGTACGCCAAGTTGAATCTGCGTTACTATGGGCCTTTCCAGGTTTCAGAGAAGATAAGTGATGTAGCTTATAGGCTGAAGTTACCGGATCATTGGAAGATCCATAATGCCTTCCATGTTAGTCTGTTAAAGCCGTTCCATGGTGATGTGGTGCCGGAGGACTTGCCTCATGAGGAATAGCCTGAAGTTGAAGAAGAGGATGAAATTCAGGTACTAGAGCAGATTGTGGCACATTCGGAACGCCAGATTAGAGGTAGAGTTTCCCGTCGCTACCTGGTTAAGTTTCGCAACTATTCAGCGTTGCAAGCGATGTGATGGAAGAGGGTGCACTAGAAGAATACCCTATAGTTTTGCAGCTCTACCTAGATGCTTTCCAGTTGGAGCCGACTCTCATTCGGGCTCTCTCAGGCTCAGTAGAGCATAGGTTTGGAGCATTTCCTGATGCTCAGGAGGGAGGTAGTGCTTCCCCTCCCTTAGTTCAGACAGCTCATCCGATGTCATGAGGTCGCTTGGTGACACTTTTATGTCTCACCCGAGGTACTGCTTGCTGATAGTATTTTTGCCGCGGGGAATATGATTGGTGTACTAGTCACTATCAGATATGCCTTTAGGTTTTAGGCATGATTGTTTATGTATGATTGGTTATGTGCACCTCTACCATACCATATGTATATGTTGTTATTTGTTATTTTTGTTCGGACACATCTCTCTTTTGGATCCAGAAATATTTGATGTTTATTCCAGACATCTGTTGTTCTTTTCAGATCCTGTTATGTATTTGCTGTTTATGCATTATCGGTTACACAGGTACCTATAAGAAATATCGAGGCGGAGTCTGCCATGTGTTGAAATGTTTTTTGTACTTGTCCTGTTCAGTTTTCCTTTTACCACTTGATTTCACTTGGACAGCAAATGGGGCCATTTGCTTGGTTTTCAAGAGGAAGGTATGTCACAGGGGCGTGAGATTGTGATATTTTAATTATTAGGGTTTTACGTGTGACAACCTAAGCCTTGGAGTGGTTAAAAGGCTAACCTTGTAAATTAATTCCTAGGGCTAAGGGCCAAGGGGCAAGTGGTTAGAAGGGGCAAAAATCCTTTGGATTAAAGCAGAGCTTTTTAGGGCCACATGGCGCAAGTGATTTTGGGCAAAGCAAGAAAGCAGTGAAAGTAAAGCTTTCCCAACAGGTTTAAAAGAATAGGCAAGGCTCTGCTTCCAATAGTGTGATTTGTTCCAGGACAGCTCCCACTCTAGTTCCAAGCGCGCTGCCCCAGCTACCTTACAGTTCTAGCTCCAGATCTCCACGCAGCCCTTCTACTGGCTTCCACGCAGCCATTCTCTCTCTAGTTGCACAAGGTTTCTGTTAACAATATTCAGTGATTGATCTCTCAGATATTGGCCAGGCTATGGCTCTGTTGTAAAATTGATCTCTATGATAATATATAAGAAATACCGCAAGGGGCGCCACGCTTTGGGGCCAATACGGTGTCAGGTGTGACCCTCGGGGCAATCTAGCTTTGGGATTGTTGTTCAAAGTTTCTTTCTTGCAAATGTGAAAATTTTAAGTGCCTGTAACTTCTGTTAATTGCTCATTAATTGTATCCACCACCCTTTATGGATTCCAAAGGCTGGTGACAATCTGCCCCAAAAACTCTTCTCAAACCTCAATCCATTCCGGGATACAAAATGCAATCAAGCACTATATTTCTGCCCCAAAAAGTTGTCCTTAACTACAACCAAATACTGGCTCAAATGCAATGTGCTTCTCCCCAAAAATCAGCTTGTATCTCAGCCAAACAATGCTCACAATGCAATCACAAACTCTTGCTCAATAGGCATCCAAAAGTGCATCAACTTACAGCCAACACTTGGCTTCAAAAATGCACAACAGCTGAGCAATGACTTGCACTCAATGTGTAGCCCAAAACTGGCCTAAATGCACTGACACCTGTGCAATGCAATCTGCAAGACACCTGCGCAATGCTTGCAAGAACCAACTGGGAGAGGCTGAAAATGAGATGAAGCAAGGATTTCGAGCTAGAGTTGGTGATGCAAGTGGTGATCTAGAGAGGCAACGAGCAAGTGGGCAAGTCAAATGGCGAGGTGGAGAGGCAAATTGTACGGAAATCAGTAAAAATCAGCAAAACGTAAATGATATTGCTGGTATCTTCTGATTTGTTGTTCATAATGAAATTCTGAGAGCACAAACAGCTCCGAAATGGGAGCAAAACCCCAATACAACTGCTCAAAACTCCTCTGGGTTGCCCGACACAGCTACAGAAGTTCGGGTATCCAAAATTGACTAAAAAAAAACGCGCATGATGCAAAACGAAGTCGCCTAGCTGAGGAGTGCTTTCTGGTGCAAAATCTCACAACAAAACTGAAGCTTGAGATCACACGAAGCTCGTGGGAGCTCAGGCCAGCCAAAAGAGAAGTTGATTAGCAAGAACTAACTTCTTCTCTGCGACAAAAGTGCAACAAGAGCACGTGGGACAACGGGGAAGCAAGTGACAGAGCAGCTCTGGTACAACATGTAGGAACAAGAATGGAGAAGTGTTGTGAAAACAAGAGAACAAGAAGTGAACACTGGTGAACTCCAACTGAAATGTTCAATCAAATGAAGTACAAGTACGTGGTATATATAGTCCAAGTACTAGAGCACACTAAAACTCCAAAATAGACCAACTCCTAGTCTATCCTACACCACCATATCATTGTATATATCTCTACACTCACACTAATGTTGGTTTGAGGCATAAAAGAAATAGGAATGATGGATTTAGAAAACACAATTACAAATTTCATAACCATAGAACATTCAATCTAGTAAATGCTTAGACAAAAAAAAAAGGGAAAAACATGAGAAACCTCATTATATTAATGAAAAAGGAGAGATGAATGCCATCACGATAGGGGAACAAAATGTTGCTTGTCTTCTTCCCTTAGTTGCCCATAGGTGTTATGGTCTATGCAAGGTTATCCGCAGAGTCGAAGAAGTATCATATTATTCGAAACTACCACCCATTTCAGATATCCATGATGTGTTTCATGTTTCATTATTAGAGTCGAATGTGGGTCAAAAATGTGCAAGTGTAGCATGGTTTATGCAGGAGTGTCTAGCCCTTTGTTTTGAGAAGTGGCCGGGGGCTTTGGAATGCTTTATTTGCTGTGGATAGTCACTTTAGGATCACAAGATATTCAGCTCTCTGTATTAACTCTACATACTACGATTTGGGAGATCATAGGAAACAACCATGCTCTTTTTCTGACACGCATCTATCTAGATTGATCTATACACTTTACGAGGTCTGTGATCTTTGCAACGGGAGCTGATGTGTGGATCATTGTGGTCTTGATTCCTATCTCAAGACTTGGACCTTTGACTTTATCTTCTCTATCAATGCACATGGTATGACTTGGGATGACGTTTTGTTCTCCAGGCACATGGCATGAGTTTATCTTCTCTATCAGTGCACATGGCATGACTAAACATTACTTGGCTTTCTATTGCCTAGCTTGGAGATACTTTCCTGTTACTTTTTCAATACATAGGTTACTTTAACCATCTTGCATTTGGTCTTTCTTTCTTCATTCTCTTGATGCCCTTCCTTATAGGCTGATGTTTATTGCAACCAAGGGGTTTCTTTCAACACGTAATAGAACACTTTTTTGAGGTCTGGTGGGGGATAACAATGCCAACACAGATGAAGTTTGTTACAGCAGAGAGGGAGTTGTGGCAATACAGAACGAACAGCAAGCAGCTGCAATTGCCAGGAAGGAGCAACGTTTCCCCCCCCACCCCCATATCTAATATTCTCTCTCATATGTCCTTTCTAATTGCTAATATCTGATGTGCATATGTTCCGGATCTAAAAAGTAGAACCTCTGGAAATTCCACCCATGTATTGCATTGGGTGATCGACAAATTCATGTTACAATCTCACATCCTTGATAATGAGAAAGCATGTACCTTGTCAGATACCAGAGGTAATCAGTTGTGTCTCTTGTGGTTCTGAGCTGCTCTAAGCAACATTCTGTGGTTACAATAGTTTCTCCCCATGCTCCAAGTGGCTCATAGTACCATTCCCATGCGTGCTGTGAGACCACACTAGAGGCTTGACCATTAACAGTTGGTTCCAGGCCTGTAGAGTTTGTTGGCAGCATTTGCATCAAGATTGTCTGGACCCGGACCTGAATGTCAAATTTCAGAGTTATCAAAGAATGACTGCAATATCAAAAAGTAATGCGAAATGTTTTGTAAAACAATTCTGATATTTTTTTCTTCCCTAAACAACTCAAAGTAGACATTTAGAAAATCAAAAACTTGTCAAGAATCAAACTCTACCTTCGCAGAGTTGAAGGCAATGTTTTTACAGTCTGGAAGAATAGTGACGGACGAAGCCGGTAAGTCATAATTGTAGCCATTAAATTGTATTGTTGCATTAGACTCTGTATCAATATTTGAGAGAAATGCAGCACAGTTCTTTGTCCCATTTGAGAATATGAATACCTGTTTAATGAGCATCACGGTCATAGTTAGTTTCTGCATTTCATAAATCTTAATAAGGCGACCTAATTTCAGTCTACTCAATACATGCAATGCATGATTTCTTTCACACAATAGTAAATTTCACTGTCAAACAGTGTGAACCCTGCTTTGATGTTGAAATCATAGGGTTGAAAGTTTTGGTAGACACTTCCTCCTGACATTGAAGTGCAGCAAATTATTTACTCTGTTTCATTTGGTGTGCTCCTATACAAATGTTCTTTGTTTAGAATGTACAAAGATGACGGCATTCTTAATTGCTGGCTGTGTTCCTAACCTTGAACCAGTATCATGAGGTGAAGTCTAATGAACTTAAGTCTGGGAGTTTTTGACTGACTGCAGTGGACTGCACTATATCTTTTGTAAAATCTTGTACCTATTCTCAGAGTCATGATCAGATTCACCACATCACATGGACTAATATATCATTCATGGCATGAGCATGCACTTCATGAGATTAAAGTTAAGGTTGCATATCATATATGCTAAACAAAAGTATCCGTTAATGTCGTAAGAGCAGATTTGGTTGACATGTGTTTATTTTGTATGTGCAGGCCAGATCAAGATCTAACCTCTCAAGTGTTATCACTAAATAAGGGCTCATGATGTGTGCGTTTCGTCCAACCGTGCAATGCATCCAAAACTCTGTTTTACACTAAGAAGATGAGCTTAACTTGGGACTTTTTCAAGTATAATGATTTGTAGATAGCATCATTTTACATTAGAAGAGCTTATCTTGGCATTTTTCAAGTAGAATTATTTGTAGACAACAGCATTTCTCCAAGATACCCTTGCATGTTCCCATTTGCTTGTACGCTAGGCCTTCTTTTTTTGTCTCAAAATGTCTGAAATGCTTATGTCTGGCTGTATTTACTCATAGTTCTTTGTAAAAGGGTGCTGATGAAGGGGAGGTAGCATGCAAGGTGTAGGACTTCTTTGTCATACATCTTGTTTAGGACCCCAAGGTATTCGTTCTGGTGCTATTCCAGTCATAAATGCCGGTTCACATAGCCTCAAAATCTGGTGAAGTTCTTTCAAGTGACCCCACTTTGGCTGGTGTAGAAGTCCTGGAAAAGGTTTACAACCATTTTTGACTGAAAAGACATCCTTGTAAACAAATTTAAAATTACGTCTCTTTTTTCTATGTGAGACTTGAAATAAGAATCTAAAAGTTTACCATATTCATCAAGGGGAGCATCATAATCATAGGTAGTGGTGACAAATGGTCCACCTGCAGTGCGTCCAAAATTGGTTCCTCCATGGTACTTCATTCAAAGATATTGCATGTTTCAGGTACAGCCAAAACATAAACAGAGGATTTCTCTTAAAAATGCATGATAAGTCAGAAACCCTCAAATAGTTGGACGTCTGGCTGAAAGCTATTGTAGTTTTGAAACTTCCTGACATGAATTTCAAATACAAGAATTTCTATGTACCAATATGTATTCCCAAGCATCTGTTGGTACACAGTGTGGCATAAAGTTATCCACAAACAAGCTGCACTATTCAGAGGAGTTCTCCTCATGGTCTTTTATAGTAACTTTCAGGTTGAAAATAGAGTGCACGGACTCTTTTTCAATGTAATCAAGCTGCAGACAGGTCTTGTCACACATGAACTACATCTTTCTCCTCCCTTTTGCACGGCTCTTCAGTGCTTTAGAAACATACCATATAGTAGTTCAGGAAGCTGCCATTTGTTTGAAAGAAGCGTGTAACTTGAAATGCAATCGCCTTTTCAGATTTATGTGGGCGTGGCTCTCCATATGTTTGGAACCTGACAGTGTTTTAAGAATCTCTTAATCAAGATGATCAAAGTGCATGTAAAAGCTATTGCACGTGGTACATCTGAATTTTCTATAAGCTCTAGGGACTTGCAGAACACTAAATGCATTGCCTTGTTTTCATAGTACAGATGTCGGAATCCAAATGAAAAACTTTCCCCAATTTATAATTTTGCATGCACTGTTTAAACTGTCTTATGTGCTGCATTCAGTTTGTGTGCATGCGGGTGCAAGATTGTATGCATATGGGTGCATGTGCAACACACACACACACACACACACACACACACACACACACACACATGCAGGCAGGCACACATACATAGTAGAGAGAGAGAGAGAGAGAGAGAGAGAGAGAGAGAAAGAAAGAAAGTGTATTATTGTCCACTAAAGGCCAAAATGGGCCCATGGGACATCAAGAACTCTGCATACAAGATAGCACAAAATCAACGTGCCACAAAGAAGAGGCATCGTCGAATATCATCTAAGTGCTACGCAATACAATGCAAGTGAAAGTACATAATGTCAAATCTGAGCCTAAATACAAAGTAAACTAGATGCAAGGAAACCGCCCCTGGGTGCAAAATGGGGGGATGAGTACAATATGCCAATGCAAAGATACAAGTCCAGGTGTCACAGAGTCTGAGAACCAAAATAATACTGGAAATCCTGTCCATCGACTCTGCCTCCTGCTATGAGAGTACAAATCTGAGCAAAGGTGAGGTGAGCGGCTGGTGGGGCGAGATCTCCATGAGTAAGTCTCCTCCGAAAAGCTGCCATCATCCTGGATCGTCTGGAGATGAAGCGACGAGTACGTCCCCTATGTAACAAGATCCTGCGGCGTCTACAAACCATCTCATATGTACATCCACAGGGTGGAGGCATGTGTCCTGTGTGAGCTCTGACCTCCTCGTGCTCCTCCTGGTCTCTGTCCTCTGGTATAGCGTGTGCCTGAGCTCTATCAGGCTGGGCTCTATCACGCTCCAGTCTGAGAGAGCGAGAGATTTATTAAAGTTTGCACAAGGCCATAAAGGCCATGAGACCACCTCAAGTAGGCGAACTAGAGTGAACAAAATTGAATTTGAGAAACATCACCTCAAATAGGGGAACTAGAGTGAAACAAAATTGAAGTTGAGATAAATACACTTTGAACATGTATGGGTGCTGCCTATAGGAAAGTTTGTCCTATGTCAGGCATTATTGATCTAAGCTCTGTCCTATGTCCCTTTAGGAGTCCTGGTGTCACTAGGGCATGTTGATCTCTATTGTCGCCCTCTGCTTGTCTTTGTGGGGCAAACTTGGTGGTGTCTTCTGGGACTTCAATGGGAGTGCCTCATGGGATGGGAGCTCACTGATCTTGTGTCTACTCTCTAGAGGATGGGCTTGGCATCCCATGTGTTGCGACTTCCACTTAATGTGGATTCCTTTCTTGCGAAGAAGATTTCTTGTAGGATAGTATTATTCCCCCATCCATCTCATGAGCATGGATTTGTGTCTAGTGATCTCGGACTTAAAAGAGTAGCACACCAATGCCTCATGTTTAAGAAACGTTGGTTAAACAATCCATGGTATTGGCTTGGAACCTCAGTGTGCTGAAGGCATCTAATTGTATGCTCCTCTATCTCAACCTCATGAACTACGTAGTGTCAATTCTTGCTTGCATGCTTGCTTATCACTCTCATTGATGTGTATCTCTAGTGCTAATGCATATACCTTGGCCATTAGTTGGCCTACCATGTTGTCCAATAGTTGTCTAGGTCCAATTGGAGTCTCTTGCTTTGTGAATTGGAATGATGATGTTGATGATCCGTTCACAATATGGAAAATCCTTAATAGAAGGACTAATTAAAGAGCTTGGCTAGGATCAAATCAAGTCAAACAATTTTTAAATATAGAATGCAAAGCCAGGATCACTAAGGTCTTCAAGCATGACTCCCAAATAGCGAGTAATCCTTGAAGGCATTCATAATCCTTGGCTTCACATTTTGTATTTAAAAAAAGTATTTTTTTGGTTTGGTGAAGCCTTTGCTATAAGGGTTAGAATATCACATATGTTTTTCAATTTATTACCAAAACCTTTGCTATAAAGGTTGGAATATCATGTATGTTTTCTAAAAAAGAGTGTGAAATTAGTAAGCAAGAATGTCAGATAGGCTGTCAAGGAAATCATAAAGAGAGTCCTTCCAAATATCATCGTCTTGGATGGGACCTGGTGATATCTTTTCCAAGAATTTCATTTGAAGTTATTGGTGAAAAGAATGTTGAAGAGTTTTTGCCCATGTCATGCAAGGAAATGTCATTTCTTGCATTGCACCAAGCATTGATACTCTCTTCTTCTAGGTTCCTTATATGGATTCCCTTGTTTGGTCTCACTCTCTACATACAAACCGTTCTAAGGAACAACTCTCTTGGGTGGTTTTCCAATAAACTTGATTGCGTAAGGAAATGAGTACTGTGTAGCTAGGTTCGTGGCTATCATGGGTGTGTTCTAGACTTTGGTTGAAATCATAGTAGTAGTAGAATGTGGAGGGAGGCATTATAGGGGTGGTTTGGATGGGTTGGGCCAGTGACAAAATAAATGATAGATGTGTGGTTAGCTCTTGGCATGAAGGGGTGATCAAATATGTGAGAAAGCCAACAATATAGCTTGCTACACTATGGACACCCCATGTGAGCATCTCTTTGTAGAATGTTGTAGACAATCATCTATGATAAAAAGTCGCATCCTATTGAAATTTGAACATCTTTTCTTGCATATGATATGACATTAAAAATGTCTAGTAGGGACCCAACAAGACCTATGGAGCAAACTCCATTTTCCATCTTCTATTATAGGTTTGAGCTCTATATAGGCTCATCATAGAATTCTTTGAATATATCCATAAATACATGTGCAAGGGTATAGATATGTGCCTAAGGCAACCTTCTTAGGTTATATGCTGTGTCTATAATCTTTCTACAAAACAAAGTGATTCCTTTAGCTAGTAGCCAACTCATTTGGCGAGCTATCCAAAAAGGCCGAGCAAGTGATTATGTTTCTTGGCATGGACGCTATGCCTCTCTTGGATGGGTTTGACTGTGTGGTCTTCATTTCTATTTCCTTTGTGTGGTATATATTGCAAATTCTATTTTCTCTTAGGATTGTGTGAGCATGACCATGCACATATGCACATATGCATAAAGCAAAAGCAAGTATACACAAGACTAACAACACTTGTACGTATAAAGTAGGCAGCATTGCGCACAAATGAGAACTACATAGAATATTCATTTTTAAAAGTAAGAAGTTGAGATTCTTTGAATCATCATCGAAAACACTATTGCATACTATCACTTGGAAAAAAACCCATGAAACTCCAATTCTTACCTTTTTGAGTATTTTCACATGATTAAAGAAGCTCTTCCATGGTCTACTAAAGCAATCACATGTCACAATGCTCCCTTTGTAGCTTGAGTGGAAGTAAAATGCACATTGGACATGCCCTTGTAGCTTTGGAACTCATGCACTACATTGGTAACCCCTTTTGGCTAAATCCCTTTGAAAGATTATGGTTCATATGAGGGCACCAAAAGATCCCTTGGAATGCTAATAGGTTCATATGAAGAGACAGACACATTCCCTCGAACTCTATTTTAGGTTTTATGATGAGATTAAAGGGTCTTGGGGGTGATGGAGCTTATGCCATGAGATGACATTGAGGAGATGCACTTGTAGGATCATAAGTTTAGATAGAGACCTCGACGCATATACAAAGATTATTTATGTGCACTTAAGGGGAACAAATGTGTATCCTCACCCAACCCTAAAAATGGAACCCAAAAGACACTAAGCTAAAACATGGGATTTCAAGGTCCATATTTGAAAAAAGTAAATACAATTAATTATTTTTTAATAATAGGCCCTCGAGCTCAAAATATTGTTTATGTTGACTTGATTATCTTAGTCTGTAAAATCCCAAAGCTTTGCCCTAGTTTACTATTCCCTAAATTTGAACATCTTCCCTTGCTCCCTCCACTATCAGCTTTCCACAACGCACACTTGTAGACAATATGGCCTAAATTCCAAGGAAGTGAGTAGAATAAAAGATTCTATTTTGATACTTTTGATATTTAATGCAAATTCTTTTGGAAAAAGGTATTTCTTTCTTAGTTTTTGAATTCATATGTAAAAAAGAGGCAAAAGTTTCCTTCATTTATCAATTATCATCAATTTGCAAGCTCATTTGATTCCGAGGATCAGAATTGCTTGCAAAACACCAAAGGCTTCTTCATGCTAATTTGATTCTCAAGATCAAATTAGCATGAGCCTCCATGCTAATTAGTCCTAGATATTGTAATAGCATGAGCCTCCATTTTGATCACTGGGATTATATTAGTATGAAGTTTTTTATAAGGCTTCATATTATCCGATCCCTAATATCGAATTATTGGGTGACATATCACTAAGTTGGGTAACATGTCTCTAAATTAGGCTGAAGTCAAACTCTTCATAAGCATCACGCTAATTCGAGCCCTATATTGGATTATCCTTAGGATTCATGCTAATGTGATAAATTTCCTTTGAGAATTGCATGTAAACTCTCCTTAGGCATCATCATAATTCAATTTTCGGAATTGAAGAATTGGATTATTTTGAAGAGTTATTAGAGGCCTCATGCATATCACTAGTTTGGTAGAAGGATATAAAAATGTCCTTTCTTTGAATGCTCAGTATATATTTCATGTTGCAAAGCAATTTCTGAAGGGCTTTCTTCTCTTTAAGACTCAAGAGGGAGTCAAGGTGTTCTATCATGATAGCCTTTGTGTTTTTCACATATGTTTAAGTGTGCTTTAGCTATTGGTTCTAGTATGTGATGGAGTTCTCTACTTGTTGTCTTTTGTGCCTTTCATTCTTGATCAAGTTTTTAGCGTTCCTTGATTGGGACTTGGTGGCCTTGTCTTGCTCTCATGCCTATAGCACATTATCATGTGCTTGCTTTACCTAATTACTCTACCTTGGGTTCAATGCCTCTCTAGGTTACGCTCTTATTTTGCAATCAATTCTGATCCATCATATTTTCTCTTTAGCCTTCTCATCTTTGCTTCCCAATAGTGTTCCATTCCTTTAGGAACTTAAAAAAAATTCTAGCTTAATGTCATGTATGATCTTCAAGTTGTTTAGTCGTCTTGGCAACTTGCCTTTGATTAAGAGACCTCACATCCAAACAGTTGTTCTATGTAGTGGTTGGGGATTTTTTGATATAACTAATATGTCACATAAATATAATCAAATGCTTACAGAGTGCTCACGCATGTATTTGTTAATCTTATATAGATCTTCCATCTATGTGGTGAGAATCAATAGAGTGGAGTTTCTTATAGTTTTCCCTTGACAATACCCCCAAGAAAATTGGCCCTTACATCTATTTACCATGCTTTTATGGAACGAATAATGTCTTTTGTAAATTGCCTCCCTTTTTTTTGTTAGGCTTGTTTGCTTTTCATAGTTGTAAATATACATAAATGTACATATTGGGCTTTGCCCCTTTTGATTATGCGCAGAGTTTCAAAATTCATGTGGACATATTGTGTCGTGAGTTTATCTTTGGTGCACATATGGCATTTTGCATTTAGCTATTATATACTAAAACTGATGATGATATCTTTGTCATTGGAGTTCTGTTGTGTACATATGGTGTCATGTATTTAATTGTTATGTCCCTAAAATTGATGATATAGTCTGCCTTTTTATGACACACTTTGGTAGGAGTATGATTTTAAATCCCGTTTGAAGGTTTTTTTTGGACCTTTCCATATAGATTTATATATTTATATTTACGTACCTTGTAAGACCTGGGTACCTTGTAGTTTAATATTTTGTGGACCTATATTGTGGTAGAACGGGACTTAAAGGCCCAAATTAAATGAAAAAACACACATAGTCTATGATGAGGAAAAATTTAATCGAATCTCAATGAATATCAATACCTTGTTGCATTGTTGCTGACCTAACTTTGCAAGTCACTAGTAGGTTTGAGTAGAGTCTAATACTAGGTTGATGGGCCACCTGATAACATTGATAATAATGGAAGGTAAAATGAGGTATTTACTCTTCAAGGAAAGCTCCTATTTCCTACATTCAAACCTTTATAGAAAAATATCTTGATACATACTATTAGGCAACAACCCTTTCATGGATAAATATCAAAAGGGTATAGTATATGTGTAGATTTAGCATTATAAATTTAACATACCCCATCTATGTGTATGCACCTCAAAGATTGAGGCATAATTAGGAAAGTTGTCCTCTTAAATGTATGCACCTTTGTAGGTTGGACAATTAGGAAATGGCCGAGTCATGTGATATAACACAAATATCAAGAGTGATCACATCAAAATTCACTCTTTACAAATGCATACTATACAGCGAAATGATATGCATATGAAGAGTGATCACATAATCATGCATGTGCACCTTTTTTTGATGATAATTACCTAGAATTGGTGGACTGCATCTAGTAATGGTATGAAGAGTGGGGTCACACAATCATGCACACTACGCACCTTTTGATGATAAGTACCTAAAAATTGGTGGACTATAGTATGACTAGTGACTATTGCAGTAGTCATTGTACTACCATGATGATCAATAATAGGCCAATCATTGCTAGTAAAAGGATGCTGGCTTATACTTGTGATAGACCCTTATCCCAATATGTAGGATATTGGAATAATTGAGCATAATGAAGACTCACTCACCCTCTCCCTCTCTTAAAGTCTTATGACTTGATTGTGGTCCACCTTACCCTAGCATACTAGTTATAAGAGCTATGGACTACAATCTCATCGAATGAATAACACATGTGACTCTTGTAAGCATATTATGGTAGGCATAAGATCTTTATTTAGCAACAAATAAAAAGAGCAACTTGCTCAAAAAGACATGTAGCACATAAAGCTGTAATTCTTTTAAGACAAGCTTATACTTGCAAAGGTAGAGGAGCTAGGGTGATGAGCTCCCAAATGACATAGAAACACAACTAGGCCCTAGGAGAAGAGCATAGTGCTCTATAATGCTCGTAAAGTAGGGGAAAACCTATGATAAAAAAGATGCATGAGAACATAGCAACATATACGATGACAATGACATACAAGGCAAGCACACAAGTTGGTAAAACATACATAAAATGTTGAAAAATAAAAGACAATGATAATCATAACTGACATAAACTAAGAAATCCATCTCAATCATTTTGAATACAAAGATTTGAGATCTCATGAGCATTGGGAGAAATGGTTGCTAAGATAGCTTTAATTCAAGGAATATGTTTGAATCATAAAATCCATTCTTATGGGAACATGCAGTATCCTACATTCGACTGGAAGCATAAGAAAACAATCTACTTTTCATGAAAAAACAATCCTAGAACTTCCCTATTATTGCATGCTCACAACATGTAAGATATTGAAGCAATAGACCCTTCGACAAGCATAATGAACACTCACTCTCTCATTTGTCACTCCTCCACAATCCCCCACAATCATATTCATTGGGTGGACATAGATGTGGTAAAATTTTACCCCAACATGCTCGGGGGGGGGTCACTATAAATAGTCCCTTATGTATATTTATTTCTGTAAATTTTAGAAATAGAAAATATCCTTTTGTTGAACTCACGTGATAGGGCTACATATGATGAGTAACCCCCCGAGCCAACATGTAAGATGTTGGAGCAATCGACCACTTCCGCAAGTATAATGAGCACTCACTAGTCTCTCTCCCTCTCCCATTCTTAGCTTCTCGGGAGCTTCTCATGGCTTATTGTGATCCACATTTACCAAGCACACTCAATATAAGAGCTATGGAATACATGCTTATCGAATGAAAAACACTTATGACTCTCATAAGTGTTGAAGTTTTGAAGCTACTCCTTTGACCTTAGCTTAACTAGGATACTCCACTTTTTCAACTAGGAAATCAATTGACTCTATTAAAAAATAAAAGCCTTTAAGTTACCTTTCTCCTTATGTTAAGTTATATGTAAGGAATAATTTGTTGAGAGTAAGTGCCTTTGGAAATGTAGATGGGAAAAATAGATGAGCAAATTAATGGAGGAATTAGGTGAGAGCCATTTAGGGTATGAATACTATTCTTCAGATTGCTGATTTTTTCATAGTTTCACATTAGGTCGGTGTGCAAATATTATACAAAAGAGAAGAGGGCATCACATATAGGTGTGGCACTTTGGCAACAATAGAGATAGTTTATGTAAATGCTCTTATATGAATGGTTCGGATATCCAAGGAAAATTTATCGCAAGGGAGATTTCTAGTTAATGAAAGGAGATTTCTTTGAGGTGCAAAGAGAATACACCTTTGGAACATATCCTAGTAATCCCAAAGAATATAGTCTCTCACCTCTTAGGTTTACACATGTTTTTAAAAAGGTATTACTTGTTTTTTAAAAGTCTTATAATGGATGGAAAAATGGACTTTGGATAAAGTGTGCTATAATGCATATGAGCCTTGGATAACCTTATGTGAAGTTTAGTAAATTTCTCTATATGCTAATGGGAAGAGAGAGAGAGAGAGAGAGAGAGAGATCCATACCATCCTGGATAAGCTTCTGTCCACATTTTGGGTTTATAAGGAGCATTGGGCTCAAAATTCTCAGGAGTAGCACCTCCGTTAAATGTGTTGATCTAGGGGAAAAAAGAAAAAGCAAAGCCCACATTTCAGGTTTACTAGCCCTCAATGTCTCATCACACGTCTTTTCTGGTAAAGCTAGCTGATATTACCACAGGGTCGGGAGCATCCGGTTGTTTGCACATGATCCAGGGAACTCCTGTGTTCAATCCCACTGCCATCTCCGCTGCCCACATTGCATATGAATATGCGTCCGTTTTTGGACCATAAGCTCCGAATTCATTTTCAATCTGAATCACAGCAACCCACGAATTGGTCATTCATTCGTCTTTGCAGCAAACTTGGTCATATATATTGCAATATGCCTGAACTTTTGTTTCTTACCTGCGCCATGATGATCGGCCCTCCCTGCCATGCAAACAGATTTTCATCTTTCATCATTCCAACTATCTTGGTGGTGAAATTTTGCATCGCAGCCTGCCAGAATTGGAACATCAAAATCCAGTATACTCACGATTCTAAGTCATATGATCCATGATCCAACTGCTGCAATAATAAAATCGATAGGGATTGATAACTGGTGGGAGGGTGCACCATGAAAATAGTGTTGTTTGTTCGCACCACCACTCCAGGCTGAAGGTACAACCATACTGGTATGCCCCTGAATATATCAATAATCGCTTAACAGAGGAAATGACTGGGGAACAGTTCAATTTCGCACAATGACTTCGACATGTAATCCCCGCTACAATTCAAAGTCCACTAAAATACACACCCGAAATTCCATTCTGCAGAAATAAATGGACCTATGCGGAGGTTCACGAAAAGTCCTGATTCGTTCACTAACTTCAGGAACTTCACGAGGTCCAGTTCACCTTCAAAATTGTACTGCAAGACAATCGCGAAGATATTGTCAAGCCGAAAGAAATCTCACAGATATACTGTATACTTTTTGCCTCGATGGCGAACTTGTGAAGTATGGTCTCTGCATGAATTAAAGCTTCGATTGCTAAAATGATTATGGTAAAGACCTTCAACCTTCTAAGAGAAACATTTTAGACATACGCCATCAAAGCTGAATGGAGGGATACTCTACAACCTGATGTTATTGAGATTGATAGCATTGTCCACACATCGACAAAGTGATTAGAAAAACCCTTACAATGCCCTGTTCTGCTTCGTGTGCGTTCCAGAAAACATAAGTTTGGATGACGTTCAATCCACCATCCTTTGCTTTTGCAATCAACTCTGGCCACATCTGCAGTGCAATTACGGTCAAAGTGTTAGCAAGTTGCAACTTGAAAAAAAAAAAAAAATTCGTTTATCATTCACAGTGCAGGATTGTTCAAGCTTGAAAGGGGAAAAACAAGGGCAGAACCTCAGGGGTACTTCTTGGATAATGGATAGAGCCAGATATAAGAAGTCGGGGGTTTCCATCGAAGAGGAGACCTCGATGGTCATAAGTAATATTTAGAGCAGCTACTGCATTGTGCTTGAGGCCCCAAGCCGATAATACGAGCAGCAGGAGAAAGGGCAACATTCTGAAGAAATGATTTGCTCTGGCGAGAGAGAACTAAATACATTTGTGCATCAGGTTTTACATCTGCTGAAAGGCTTTGTACACGCGGGAAAGAGGGAGCAACTACCTCCTGTCACGCTCAAAAAACCTTCAGAATTTGCATCAATAAGCAAGCTGGAAGTTATGGCGTTTGAATCGGTGTAGGGAGAGGAGTCGTCCTCAGATTCAAAGCTTATACTTCAATCAGACGTCACAGGCAGCTCGATCGATCGCATCCAAATTTGTGCGGTTGAAGCAATGCACTAAGCGTGAGATGGGAGCTGATCCCTGTCGTTGAAAGGCAACGCTGAGATTTAGAACCGATTCTCATACGTGCTTTAGAAGTGAAAAGAGCAGGCAAGCAAATCTGTTCGCTTTGATAGTTGAACGGCTGCTGCACATGGAAAAGCGACTTCAGGTTCAGTCTAAAATGCCGGTCGAGCTGTATTGCATGAAAACGCAATGTTTCGAGCTGCATCATTTTTTAATGAATCGGCCTGTTGAAACTTTTGGGGATGCTAACCAAGATGCTAATAAGGCATCGTGACATACAGAGAATGCTGGATTAATTTGATCTACACCAGTTTCGTTTGCCATCTGCGGCCTATACAAGGTTTCGAGTTTCGACGGCAGATCCTCATCTTGCTATTCGTGCCGAGTGATTAGAATTTAGGAATTCCGAGTCCCGACAGCGTATTGTCGTTTCGAACGAACCCCAGGTCCTTAGCTCCTCGGCGTCCTCGCTTCCTAAAAAATCCACATTGTAATTTGTCGCATTACAGTTTGCTTAGTTTTCCGAGCCCTCTCAGATGATTGACCGCCCCAAACTTTGTCAGCTTCACTTCCCTATTGTGCGATCTTGAATTACAATGTGGATTCTTCCGTGATGATTCGAAGGAAATTGAGAGTCGAGACACAGGTAATACAACATGTTCTTCGGCCGTCGCAGTACTAGCTCGAGGCCTAGGAGCTCATGCACGAATCACAACTGACAATTTTGCATTGTCAGCTTCCTGCCGCCTCTTCGAAGCAAAAACGGCATTTTCGAGACAGATTGAATAGCGGCATGCAGTTCGTGCTTCCGGCGTTTCGATGATCAGTCGTGAGGAAGATGATGAACACAGCTCCGTGCTCGAGGTTATTGCGACTCCGAATTTGCGAGTTAACTTCAAAGATAGAGGCTCTATCATAGAGCTGCTGTGAGCGCCACATGATAACGGAAGAGAATTGTGGTGCCCCTGGCCAGATCCACACTGCACACTGCACAGTCGTCAAGCAATCCTGACATGATTTTCTGCAGCTGAGACAAGATAGCTGGATAAGCTGCCGGGAAAACTTACATAGACAGACATTTGACTGATGATCTGCAAGCGCAGCAATCTTATAGTTTCTTTTGATGAGTCTGCGGGAAACGACTTTGAGATTCCTAGGCTTGCAACTGCTGATTGCGATTGTCGGATCAATTTGCAGAAACTTCAATGGCGATGCGGCAGAGCTTCCGACGATCGACGTTCCAGCATTTCTGATCGATCTAATCATAAATAGCAGCGCATCGTACTGCTTAGGCATTCGATTTGGCTATCATCATGATCTTCTGCCGCAACAATTTTATCATGAGCAACTGCTGTGGTAATGATCGGAATGAGAAAGTAGAGGGAAATGTTGAGATTGATAATTTGATACTGCTGCAAATTAAGCAAACTGGATTACCATGTTCGGATCAATTTGAAACTTCAACGGCGAGGCGGCAAGGCTTCCTTCCGGTGATCGTTTCTGCATTTCTGATTGATCTACTCATCAATCGCAGCTCATAATCTTCCGTCGCAACAATTTTCTTATCAGCAATTGCGGAGACATTCGATTTGGCGATCATAATCTTCTGTCGTAACAATTTTCTTATCAGCAACTGCGGAGATATTCGATTTGGCGATCATAATCTTCCGTCGTGACAATTTTCTTATCAGCTTGTATACCCCTTGTGTGCAATATACAAGCTCAGTCGAGCTAGAAGGATCTCCAGGTAACAGATGGATAGCCCGTGTTGTGTTGCGAATCTGTAATGTTGCAAATGAGCTCAATGGCGATGACGCTCCTGTTAACGACATTCTTCATGGTGTGCTCATCCAAATCTTTGACGCTCCATCCTTTTTGCACATTAACGGCCAATGCTTAGCATCAATTGCTGCTGGCGATTTCTTTCAGGCCTCTAATGTCGCTTGCCAACACAACCATGTCTATAACAGCTCCTCCATCAAATACAACAATACCTTCATCATCGGCTGTGTATCTCCTTATGCTTCCGCTGCTACAGACACCCTTCAAACTGGCGGTCCAACGCTCATGGCCTCTTCCATTGGCCCTTACCTTGGCAACGGCATTTGGTCTAACGACATCACTACTATTATGCCATCCTGGAGTGGCAGCTATTCATTTCTAATAGGGCTATTTGATTATCTAAAAGGACTAAAAATGCATGAAAAAATAGATTACTAAGTCTTAAATGGGTGGCCCTACAAACTTTTTAGCATTTCAAGGATTCTATTTTAAACCGTATTTTTCATAGGCCTAGCCTAAATACACTATGATCCCAACATTTGGTGGCAATTTCTTTAGCATTTGTTAAGCATTTTTTAACGAAATGATTGAGAAGGCCTAGAAAAAGCATTATGGCATGAGTAAATTAGAAAGAGTGGATTATAATGAGAAGACATTTGTAGGCTAGGACAAGGAATGGAAGCTTAAAAATGGAGGTCAAAAGGAGAAAAATGAGATGTTGTAATGAATTGCTGCATAATTGAGAGTGGAGGCTCAAGAGAGAGCCAACATAACAAAACCCTAGGGCTAACTGGACTAAGTATCCTAACTGACCTAGGTGGTACATGCACTAGCTATACCAATAGACCTAATTGATTGTAACTAGGCCTACAAGGCACATACCAAGGACTAATTGACACCTATGGATAGCCCATAGAATGGCCTACAAACCCCCCTCCATGGTATGGGCTGAAGTATCTTGGACATGACTTAGGATACCTGAATATCTAATGTCATGGTTGCACGTATTCATCCCATAGGGATATAGCAACCTATGACTGTACAGAGTACAACAGATCAAATCACAAAAAGGTACTAAGTTTAAAGCTTGCTGAAAAGCTTCAAAATTAGGTTGAGGTAGAGCCTTTGTAAAAAGATCTGCCTAGTTGTCTTTAGTGGGAACATAAGACAACTATATATCATCTGTTGATAATCTCTCTCTGACATAGTGATAGTGAACCTCAATATACTTTGTGTGAGCATGCAGCTCCAGTTCATCATACAGTCATTTGATTCAGCCAACTTTGGGGTTTGATTTGCATACTTTTACGGTTAATGACAAGAAATGATGTGTTGGAATGCCTGCACCTCAAGGTAAGTTAGGCAGCACAAACTACACCATGTGGTCCTACATGATGCATCATATGTTGGTTGCCAAGTATTATTGCAAGCTTTGAGGTTAGACCTCCATCACAAGTACCTGCCACTACACCTGACGCTATGGGTGGTGGCAATGCAATTGATTCTTCAACTTCTAGCACTATTGCTATTATGTTGCCAGTCAGGAATGGGCAAGATGACCGGATTCTATGTAATAGCACGCTGACTATTAGTGAAGATGATGGTACGAGCAGTCTGACATGCATAAAGATCTGCAAATAACTTTCAAAGCCAAAAACACGTGAATGTATTTATAAAAGCTGCTATGTACTCAGCTTCACAGCTAGAAGTAGCAATTGTACTCTGCTTCTTGTTGAACCAAGAAATGCATGAAGTACCAAGCATGAAATAGTGGCCACTATAATACACATGGGTGTCAGAACAGCCAGCCCAATCACTATTAGTGAATCCATGCATAGCAAGTGAAGAATCAGCCTCATAAAGGAGGCCCACTGCTGAGTGTCTTTGAGATACATGAAGACACACTTCATGGCATGCCAATGGTGCGTAGAGCGGCTATGCATATATTTGCTCAACTGTGAGAGAGCATACTATAAATCAAGTCTCGTATGGCATAAGTAAATCAAACAACCAACTGCATGTTGTGATAGAGAGTGACATCACATGCACCGCTACCATCCTTAGAAGAGAAGTGAAAACCAAGCTCTTATGAAGTGGATACTGGCTTGTAATCCTTAAACTGAGAATGCTACAAAAGCTGTACAATATACTTGGATTGTGACATCAAAATACCCCCCTCACTGCTAGCAAATTGGATGCCGAGATAGCAGTGCAAAAGACCAAGATTAGACATAGCAAATGTCTTCTGCAAATCAAGCTTAAAATTTGCAATTTGCTTAGCATGTGTCCAATCACAAGCATGTCATCCACATAAAGGACTAAAATTAGTAAATCTGTCCCTCTTGCGGATGTAAAGGGTAGCCTCTGTGGTGAAAGCCAAGTGTGAGCAAATGAGTATGTATCCTAGAATACCAAGCGCGAGGTGCCAGCTTCAATCCATAGAGGGCTCTCCTTAAATGGCATACCTTGCTTTCAGAGCCTTCAACCTCAAAGCCTGGAGGTTGGGAAAGATAGACCTCTTCCTCCAAATGCCCATGAAGCAAAGTTGTCTTGATATCAAGCTGATGTACCTCCCAATGAAAGGGGGTAGCAAAGGTAATAACAATATGAATAATAGTGATCCTAGAAGTGGGAGCAAAAGTCTCCTCAAAGTCAGTGCCTTGCTACTGAGCATAGCCCTTAGCAATAAGATGGGCTTTGTAACGGTTTACTAAACCATCAGCATAGCCCTTAGCAATAAGATGGGCTTTGTAACGGTTTACTAAACCATCAGTTGTTTAATCTTATAAACCCACTTAGTCCCAATGGCATTCTTGCTAGGAGGCAAGTCATACAACTCCCAAGTGTTATTATGATAGATAGAATCAATTCAGCTTGCATAGCCTTCAACCAACAATCATTCTGAAAGCCTTATTTATGGCATAATGGCTCTCCATAGCATGCTGTAGCAACCAATGCATAAGAAACAAAACTAGCATGCTCTTTCTGGACAATTGCTCTAGTACGGGCTCCCATAGGAGTATCCTGTTTGCTGTCTTTTAATGTGTCAAGGATCCAACGGGGGACCTTTTTGGGCTCTTGTATCTCAGCTCATTCTTAGTCAAGAGCTCTGTGCACATTGTCCTGATGAATTGGAGGCATATCAGGCTGAATATCATGCTGGCTGTACATGTGGTTGAAAATGACCAACGGATGGAGAAGGTACAACCTCAGATGGAGCATCATCATGAGAATCTAATGGAAACAAAGGCATCAAGCCAAAGATATATGGGGCATCAACAATGGGCTATTTTTTACATTTCAGCAAAGGCATAGTGGAAGATTCATCAAACACAACATCCCGACTAACAAAACACTTGCCCCTGTGGGGCTAGTAGAGCTTATAGCCCTTGCTCTCTGAGCTATACCCAATAAAAATGCACTTGATAGCTTTATCATCCAACTTGGTGCATGTCTGAGAAGGCACATGGGCATATGCCAAGCATCCAAATGTCCTCATATGAGAAATCTAAGGCTTACGACTTGTCCAAACCTCAAAAGATGTGATAGTCTGCAATGCCTTTGTGGGGCATCTGTTCAAAATGTAATTGCACACATAACGACATCCAACCACAACTTGTTAGGAAAATGCTTGCCTTTCAACATGCACCTGACGATCTCCATCACGGATCTATTCTTGCGCTCAGCCACGGGATTCTGTTGAGGAGTATAAGGCACCGTTCATCGATGATGTATGCCACACCTGATGCCAAAAAAATAGCAAACTCCTTTGATATATATTCACCTCCCCTGTTTGTATTAAGGTGAGCAATGTGCAGCCCCCATTTTCAACCAAGGAAATAAAATGCTTGAAGCATGTAGAAACTTCAAATTTGGACTTCAAGGAGAAAATCTAAGTGTACCTGGTGAAGTCATCAATAAATGTGACAAAATAATAGAATCCCCTAAGAGTTGCAACCTGCATGGGTCCACAAACATCACAATGAACCAAATAAAGCTTGCGCGAGGCACCAACTCTCCCATCCTTGGGAAATGCAGAATGGTGCATCCTACAAAGCAAGCAAGGTTCACAAACATGCTTTGAAGGCAATTGCATTTTGGGAAGATCAACAACCATACCATCCTTATTTAACTTCACCAAAGCCCCAAAGTTGAGGTGTCCAAGCCTCTCATGCCACAAATGGGTACCTGCCATGGTACAAGAATCAAGAGCAAAGGCACGTGCATCTGCAAGTGCAACATCATCCAAAAATTTGTCATAAGCATCAAGTTTGTACAGGTCTCTAGTCAATGTGCTAGTCAAGACCATGGTAAAGGCATGCATGGCATCATACACTACACACCGAACACCATAAAAAAGAACTCGATAGCCACATGTAGCTATGGATGAAATAGAAATAAGGTATGTAACCAAGAAAGCCCAATGCTGGTCTTGTGCAAAATTAGCTGACTCATGTCAATATTCTGCACCAAGAGAACCAGATACTGCAAGACCATACTCTTTCTTCTTCTTTTTAGATGCAATTCTCTTCCGCATTCAGAGATATCATGCCTAGGTTTCTTGCAATAGTTACATCTCTTCTTCTTTTTTTAATCCCCCAAAGAAGAGGCACCATGAGAATGACCAGCATGTGAATGAGGGGGTTTACCAGCTGAAACCTTGCCTTTGCATTTGTTTTTATGCTAGGGAGCAAAGGCTTGATGACTAGCCATAGAAGCATTGCGATCTGCATGACTTTGTTCCTCCTAAAGGAGAAGAGCAACTAGTTGGTCAAAAGAATAATGGTTGGCATTGCCACCTGCAACCAACCTCAATGTAGTAGCAAAGCCCTGATAAGAATTAAGCAATCCATCAAGGGTACTAGAAACAAGCTGAGAATCAGGCATAATCTCATGAATATTGGCCAATTGCTCTTTCAAATCCTTCACATTAGTAAGATAGGCATCCACGTTACCACCCTCTTCAAGCTTCAAGTCCTCCAACTGCTTGTGGAGATAGGCAACCCTCGCCTCATTCCGCACCTGATATAAAGATGCAAGCTGATCCCATGCCTGCTCAGCTTTCTTGTAAGACCGGATATGAGGGACAATAACCATTTTGATTGAAAGAGCAATCAAAGCATGTGCTTTGGCATCATGACCATCCCACTGAATCTACTCCTATGTAGGAGGCAAAGTACTTGTAGTAGTAGATGCAGCTACTCTAGAAGTAGCATTAGACCCATGAATGAAGACCCATCACCTAAAGTAGTACTAGAGGTAGAAGGTGGAGCACTAGCAGCTAGCATTATGTGTAGGCCTGGCCTCAGAGCCTGAAACAATGTGCCACAAATTCTTGGCAACTAATACATGCCCCATCATGTATGACCACATGGGGTAATTAGTGCCATCAAGCTTGTCATCAGCCCCAAGCATCCCAAACAAATCATCCTTATTGCCAGCCATTGTGCCAAAAATGCAAGGCAAAAGCACCAATCTGACAATGCAAATGAGAGGAATGCAATCTCTCAAAATCAAGTGGCAAAATTCTGCTCAAGCTTCAAAGCTTATCCTTGCAAAAGACTTTGTTGTCCCAAGGTGTACCTATTGCAAGAAAATCCCCAAATGGCAACATGAGGCCTCCCAAGGCAACACGGGGCCTTTCCAAAATGTAAATGAAGCAAAAATTGGAAAGAACCTATGCAAAAACGACTTACCCAATGATGTAGCCCAAAAAGACAACAATGAAAAGGCTCTAAATGTGAGTAGAGAGATTCAACCCTGAAGAAGAGGTGAAAATGAGAGCAAATGGTAATGAGAAATGCCAATAGAGGGTCAGAAATGAGAATTACAGCAAGAGAAAGTGCTCCCACAAGGAGGAGAGCACTTGGAAATGAGAAATGGAGGGGTACTCGTAGCTTGAGGCAAAGGGAAGCCAAAAGAGGAGGAATGGGTTCAAGGAGAGACCTCCAAATCACTTCAACAATCTCCAAATGTCTTCAACAGCCAGCACGTAGCACAAGTTAACATCAGAGAGCTTCAAACCAGTGAAAAATGCCTTGAACGAATTGAAACAAACATCTAACACTTTCATATAGTAACAAAAGTGGCCGTATAGTAGTCTGTACTATTGTATGGACCTTATGTTTGAACAATTACTGTAGAAATTAGGTCGTACTTATCTGTATAGGCATTAATTGCTACACAACAGGTATGTACAGCCTTTGGCAGGCATTAAATATAACGTACAATCTTTCATATAGGCCGAACAATGGTGCAACAACATTAAATGTAGGTATATGAACAATCTATATAGGCCGTACAAGATGTACAAAATTTGGTACAGTAGCTGACATCATTAAATGTGCAATAAATGCATTGATTTCAGCAGACGAGGATCCAAAACACTGATTTCCCGTGCCAAAACTGGAGTTTCCATGTGATGGAAATGCTCAAGGAGGTCACAGGTCCCCACATGTGTGTAGAAAACCTCCAAAAATGAGTAGACCAACAATAATGAGGGCTCAAAATGTTGCCATTTTAACTTTTTATCCAATTGATGGAATTAACTGTATGGCTCAATTATTGATGGGACTTTTTAATATAAACACACACACACACACACAACAAGTCTCTATTGAAACTTTTCAAGCAAAATTTGCACAAGAAGGCACAAAATGTGACAATGCTAACCACGATGGTTAACACTTGCATATATGAGCTGATAAATCTTACATAATGTGTAGGATGCTAGGGTGTTGTATGCTTATTAGCGAGAAAAAGCTATTTTAAATATCAATAAGTCTATGTCAACCACCATTGATGGTATGGATCAGGATACAACAACTTGACAGGATACAAATTTGCATTGGAGGGTAAAAGTGGAGTAAAAATACACTCGTGTGGAATATTCGTAGACACATGTGGTATTAGTACATGGATACCATGATGCATGGATTGATAGCTTGCATGAACACAATAGTAACTTGAGTGGCAACATTTATTATGAAAGACATATAAAGGTCAAGGATGCATGTGTATGTTTACCTTGCATCTTCCATATATGGGTTGATGTTTTTGGGTTTCTACTCTACGTAATTCCTGGGCTAACTATCAGTCTTCTGCTGTGGGATACCCTCTGTGTGAGAGTTCACTTTTCTAACAGCTTTCTAGCCCAAGTGCAAGGCCATCTGTCACACCATGTGCCCCTCAATTTGGGACCATAAACTGGCTGTTCTATACTCCTAAATTAGGGTCACCTGTAGCACCATGTGCCCCTCAATTTGGGACCCTAAAATGCTCTCTACTCCTAAATCAGGACCCATGTGTGTACAGGGCATGTGCCCACATGGCAGCCTCTCTCTCTCCCTTATCAGAGGTGCCACTCCCCATGCTCTCGTTGTTTGGGGCATGTGGGGAGTTGATCCACCTTTTCCACACACATGATAAAGAAATATATGATGACAAGATAATGAGATTTAATCACAATAATAATTGAAGAATAGCATTCAGCCAAAGGCCACTTCATAAACACAAATTTGAAAACACATAGTCCCATTTGGATGTGGTTTGAAATCCGCGTCTACAAAAAAATAATTATGCGAGGTTGAAATCCGTAATTATAACCCCAATTTTGCAATCAAAAATAGTAGGCCAAATTGAAGTCTTCTAAGTTTTCTAATTAATTTTGGAAAGTTGTCATGTTTAGACTCCAAAAGGAAGTCTGGCATGTGTTATACCTTTCACTCATACTAGACCAAAGTCTGATGCAAGTTGTACCATTTCCCACATACTAGATGAAGAATGTTTCCATTCCCAAAAATTCAAAGATAGGGATAGGAGTTCAGACCTTGGGGCTTTAAAATGCCATGTAGCAATAGTTATATTACTCCCACAGAAGACTGAGCACTACCATTCATTGAGAAAGCCACACATAATGCCACTGTTATGCAGATGCAATTCTCAGTAGAGCCTCTACTGCTTTAAATAAATCTTTCGATCTCCTTTGCCTTCAAGTGCAAACACCCTCATACAATGCATGTCTGAATTGTGGAGATATATTATGCAGTTGACACTCATAGAATCTTTCAAATATGGTATATGAGAAACACATGCAGTTTCTTCCTATGGACCATCCATATTGAGTGAATCCATCTTTTGGGGAGGAACACTAGCTCATTTTCCTCTACTCATCAAGTTTGGTGATTAGGAGTGACTTTGGCATGATCCTCAAGTTCAAAAACCTCCTCCTAGCATAAAACATCTTTCCATATTTTACACTCTTCCTTATGGGAGGCAACATAAAGTCACATATCTATTGGACCCAATGCATATATTCAAAAGGGAGACAAAAATTTTGTGGAAGTATATGCTTAGGGATAGAGAATTTCCAAAAGCATGAAAGGATTTGTGGTGTCCCAGGAAGGCATACATGATCCAAAAATGGTGGAAGCTCTATTGGCACCCAGCAATGAGAAGCATCTAAAGACCTTTCTCCAAAAAGTCAGGTATTTGTCCAAGTTTATGGAGGTTATGTCTGAGTTTCTATATGGTTTACAGCTTGCCCATGCCCAAGTAGAGTTTGTATGGGATGAGAGGAAGGGCCCTTTTAGAAAATCAATGTTAGTCTAAGCCAATTGACCACCCTCAAACCATCAGTTTCTGATTGACTTAGTTCTTCTTTCACTTTTCAATACTATTTTCTTGTATCCTATCATGTTAATAGGTCTCCAAGTTTCAACAGGATAACCATCTATTTTATGAGATGTGGAATAAAGAGCTGATTATGCTGCCATTTTGGAGACCCATAAATTTAGCAAACAAGCTAGCAGAATTTTAGAATATTTCAGAGAAAGAAAAGGTAACCATATCGGGGAAGTTGTATGTCCATGCGAAAGATTTGATTACAAACAAAAGGTAACCATATTAGGGAAGTTGTATGTCCATGCCAAGGATATTGGGGAAGTATTATGTCCATGCCAAGGATTTGATTATAGACAAAAAGCTTCGGATTCCCATCAATAGGAGGTTTGATAGATTTTTAGAAAAATACAAAGCGGTTTGCAATATTTATAGTGAAGGTTGCAGGCTATTGGAGCTAAGCCTTGCTTTTGCCGTGTTTTTAAATCTTTGTCATGAAGGTACCGAAGACATGCTAGAGAAGGCAAACCGCAAAAGGTGGAGGAGTAGAAGAATATTCAGCCAAAGGTAAAGGAGCAAAGGAAAACACAAAGTAGTGTGGAAAGAAGCACTGATCTATCGACCAATAAAATTTTGGAGGATGATTTGAATATGAAGGTACACTATCATTATTTTCTCTTTAAGATCTTTTTTATCATGACTTGGGTCCTTGTAGATATTTCTCATTGCTTTTTTTGATATTGTAGCTCTATATTGAAGATGACATTTTTCTGAGAAGGTTCTATGGGAGTCGAGAAAGGGGAATTGGACAGTTGTCTTCCCTTGCACAGTACATGAACAAGATGTCCTCTGCCAAGATTTTGATATACCATAGACAATTAATAATGATGAAGAGATGGCCGTCTACTATTTTAAATGTTTGTCAAAGTTTCTTAGTGGGTACCAGGTATATTGACGGAATGACATAGTTATATTAATTGAGAAGTTATCTGCTTTTGACATTTTTGGGTATTGCCCAGGCAAATAGTGCTCAAGGGTAGGGTACTTTTTGACATACACTGGTTACGCTTTAGCACTTGGAATCAAAGATCCTAACCAATTAGATGGTTATGGAAAGCATCATTTGATTAGGCTTAGAGAGCCGCTTCTACTAGATTATGAGGCCAAACAGATTGAAGGAGAGTAGCTCGATGTAAAAGTACAAGAGTAAACTCAAATATATTGTATCATCAAAAGTTACAAAGGACACAAAGTCTACAAGAAAAGATAGTCAACTCAGACTTTGTACTAAATTTTTTTGGAAAATATTACAAAGTCTTTGCTTCATTGTTATAAATCTCCATAAGGTGTATAACTCTATCTATCCACTTGTGATTCACAAACCTTTGACTGCCTCCACTCTGTGTGTTTCTGTGCAACTGTTGAATTGTCAAGGATATGCCTTCTTCTTTTCCTTTGTGCCATATGAAAGGTAAGTTTAACTTTTGACAATGAAAATTTGCAACCTCCAAAGTATACCTCTAAAAAATGGCCGAATACTTCTTTGAGGCTATTTGCCTTGTGTGGTCCTCCAAAATGCTGTGTATGTTGGAAAAAAACATTTCTCGTTGTGTAATGAGACTTTTCCATTACTTGTGTGGACCATATTGTAGGGCATCCATACTTTTTAACAAAATATGGAAGGTGGTTATATAGAATATGCTGCAATCACAAAAAATATTAATTTACTATTTTGTAGACCATGTTTGAAAGTACAAACTATGCATATAAAACAAATTAGTTCAACTTACCATGTAGTATGTTATATTACAGCTTGTCCAGGCTTGTTTCATTGATTTTCCAAAAGTTTTAAGCTCCTCTTCTAATGCACGATGATCGCTCTTGGTCCATGTCTTTTTGTCACAAAGTTGGAAAAGCTTGTCTAAGGATTTCCATACATCTTCTTTAACATTTTGAGCAACACCATCTGCCATATCATCTTTATGCACATGCTTCTAAAGGCCGTATTTCACCCTTGAAACATATCTTGATTGTCTTCCAAGCTTCCTTTCTCTTTGTTGTTATGATAAAAATCTTCTTGCTTTGACTCCACCAATTGACGGCTTGACAGGAACATCCTTTCTATTTGAGGACTTCTTGATGTCTGTTATGATATGAACATCCCCTCCATGGAGACCCATGTCCGATAATAATTTTTCTAATGCAGCAATTGCTTTTTTTTCTATGCTTTTTTGGTCGAAGCTTCCAAGCAAATCCAATATACAAAAAGACCAACTTTTTTGTGATTTAACATAAAGCATGCAATGTGCATATATGTACATTGCACAAAGGAATATCAAGAACTGCTTTGAATTTGGGATCAATCTTATCCCTATTAGGAGCTCTTCTCCCCCATTTAGGATCCATGACATGTAGTAAAGGCATGGACAACATGAAGTTGGGCCTCCTTGAACCTGGTTTTTGATGACTTTTGGTATTTTGGTATGGTGAAACACCCAAAATAAGGTTTGGTGGTCCTCTTTCTTTACTTGCCATTGAGAAATGAAATTGAAACATCAACATATAATAAATGAAATTGAAGAGAAATATATTTGAAAAATTAAAGTTCACGCTTACCTCAAATGCTCCCAACCACCAAATGTGCTTCTCTGATTGTACACTGAGATGGTTTGAGTTTTCTTATGTGATTGATGTCTTAAGTGCCCTATTCATAAGTGTGATGGTCACTCTTTCAATATTTTTTGCTTTAACAATTTCATATTCATCCAACTATTTGAAAAATATAAGCCACCCTTGATACTCTTCAAATGTGATTCCGTAGAATTCAACCATTCATTTTTGTAATTGTTCAAGATCAACAAAAATATTATTCCAAGGATTATACATAGTGGTCCCTTTACTACCTTCAAATACATCCTCAATATGCAGCCACCGTCCAATAAAATCATCTACTTGTTCATTGAGTGAAGCTCTTAACTTCTAAACTTCTGCAGGATTTGGAAGAAGCACATGTTTGATCCTTTGCTCTTCAAAAGTTGATGACACTGCTTTGAAAATATAAGAATAACCTTTCCTGCTAACTCCACGCTCATTAAGAGCCTCCTGAATTAAATTTACATCAACTTTCTTGCTTTCCATGAGTTGTTGCTCAACATTGCATTCGATGGTTTTAAAATTCTTTTCCTCAATCATCTCTTTTGCAATAGTAGTTGAAAATAGACCTTTCATTTGTTTTATGGGAAGAGCATTTAGATCAACATTTTCCTTTTGGGGCTCCAAAACTTTCTTATAATCCAGATGCATAAATAAGAGTTAACATAGGAAGATTTATCATTACTCGATGCTTGCACCCTCCACTTCATGCTTTCAATTCTGCAAGGTTGTGAAGTTTTCTTCTTATAAGCCTCTCTCCCAAAGGGGTCGTTTTCGATCGTGCTTTACTTAACTTCTCCCTCGTCTTTGTATGTTCTTCAATTTCATTTTGTAATCACTTTTCTATCTACTGTGTTTTCATGTTCACCTCTTACTCGTATAAAGACTTATACATGTGTGCAACTTGAGACTGAGCCGTGATGTATCCATGCATGCCTTTCGTTCGGTTGCCCACAAATTTTAGCAATGTTGTCGGATTTGAGAATGGGGGAGTAGAACTTTGGAGTAGACATTTTGGATATATCTTCCCATCACACCATAATTCGATATGTTATAAACCTTCTCACCTCATGTTTTCTCTTTGCATGGTGTCTACGTGTTGTCGTTTTGGAAGAGGGGCATATTATTCAGTTAAATCAATATGAAGATGGTGTTGCCATCTCTTGTTGGCTTGTTTTGTAGAGTTGTAGTTTGGTGCTGCCATTTTGAGTGCAGTGTTTTTTAGTTCAATCAATATGAAGATGGTGTTGCCATCTCTTGTTGGCTTGTTCTGTAGAGTTTGGTGTTTTCATTTTGAGTGCAGTGCTTTTCCATTGCTTCACAATTTCATTACTCTTTCATAAGGCAAAGACTCTTGCTGGCGGTAAACTTTGAAAAACAAGCCTATGGCGAGATTAGTTATGGTGTTCTGACAGAGAAGCTTAACGATCGTGGAGATGGCTAGAAAATGATTGAGAGAAAGACGTGGCTTGTAGGAGCATTGAATGTAAAAGCTCGTGAGATATGGAAATGAATATAGAAGAAAAGATTTAATCTTTCATCCTCTGACATGTTTACAGTACTTATGAATATTTTATTGAGTATTTTATTATTTTTTCATATTTCGGACTCATCAAAAAAGAAGAAATTATGGATTTCTCTTGGGGCCCCAAAATGAGCTCCCTTTTTTTCTAATGAATGTGAGGGCTTTATCATCTTTTTTTGACTCTATCCAAATGATGAATTATCATAAGTGTCCCTAGAGGGCAATGTACCGTGAAGGTAAAGGTAATATATTCATCAAGAAAAAGTTTAGGTCATGCATGGCTATAAATTATATATGGCATGTATAACATATATTACCAAAGTTATATAGTAATATAAGAGCATTAGATGAGATATAGAAGGTCTTAATGGTGCATAAGCTCCATTATATTGGACTATGAGCTTTTGAACCCTAATTGAATGGTCAAAAATTGATTACTAATGAATTGATGTTATATTATATTATGTAAACCAAAGTTTTGAATCAAGGTTCAAGGCTTACATTTTGGTTGTGTATAAAAAATAGGTTTCTTAGGTATATAACTTTGAGTAGGTTGAGAGTAGGCTATAGCCAATGATAGCATACACATATTTATCCAATTTTAAAGACCATAAGATATTTATTAGTATTGAAAGCTTCACCCAATTTTATTTTCTATACTAAAACTATGCTCAAAATTTTTCATACCACTAGAAAGTAGGTTTCTTAATAGAGTTGTATGCTTGAATTTCATTTAACCAACAAGTTATATGAGTCCAAACAACATTTATTCAATTGTTCTCATAGATTTTTTTCAATAAAAATATTTTTTTCATTCTCTTTCCATTTTCTAATTGGACAAGTCAGCATTATATGCCTTAAAGGGTACTTACATTGGATAGAGGTTCAACCCAATCTGGAACCCTAAAAAGACTCAAGGTACCAAACTAGTCCTAAAAAATGCAATAATAGAGTGTGATGACTATAAAAGAGATTCAAATGCTTGAGAGAAAATATATTCTACATAATTTTTTGCAAACAATGTATCTTTACACACCTCTATGTTGATATTAAGAACTATTGAATTACCACATTTATATCAAGTAATTTTATTTACTACTCTATTAATAAATTTTAAAAAGTAATTATTAAATAATTAAGAAGTTAATTGCTAATTCATCAAAAATAGGTTAGTAATAAAAATGAATTATATTACGTAAGAAATTAATTAGTAAGTAGTTAAATAATTAATCAAATTAAAAAACAATCAATAGATTAATTAAGTCTCCCCTCCCCAACATATGGCACACTCCACATGTTGCGGGCAACTTCCCTTTTTCCCATTGAAACTTCCCTTGGAAAATTAGAATAGTCATATTTGTTAACAATCAAAAAAGGACCAATGAGTTCATTTTTTATGTCAAATGCACAAAATTCTATACTAAGTTTTTTTTTCCCCACCCACACCTCTATTTTTATTTCTATAGGCCATAGTTGTGTGGAGGTGAATGCATATAGTGTTGCAAGAACACATTTTTTTGAGTGTACTAGGTGAATATCAAGGGGAAGTGATTGGTTTGCAAAAGAATTTCATGTTTTTTAATGTGGTTTTTACAAAGCAATCTACATATATAGAGTTGTGTCTCATTTCTAGATGAAGAGAAGCACGATCTTCAAGTTTTCAAGGGAGAGAACCAAAAAAACCTTGAAAACAAAAGCAAGAACAAAGTATTTAATAAACATTTGTCTTGTTAGTTGACAACTCCTTTATTGCCCAAAAGATACTTAGCACCTAGGTTGCAACTTGGCTAGCATGCAACTATGTTCAATCCTAGAATGGAAGGAAATGAGGATTGGCAACACAATGCCGAATACCTTGGGAATAACTTGCCAACATCAGCAAGATAATTGCTTTATGACAAGGCTACACCTTTCTTTTAGAAATTCAGTCACTCTCCTGCATCATGTAATAAAATAGTCAATTTGTTTCTATTTTTTATCATACCAAGTGCACAATGAAAATTATAAATCTATGGGAGACATTACTAGGTGGATTCGCAAACATTTGCATATCCTTCAATCAAGCTCAAAATTTTTTTATGTTTGGACATCGTTTGATTCACACACTAGCTATGTTCAAAATATATAATGATTTATATTGGTCCTTTGGGCCCACGATTTCATGTGTCCGCACCTTGGATGGCGTTTTTAGGCCAATTCCTAGCGGATAATGTTTTGGTTGAAGATGGCCTATTCATTACCATGTGGAAGAACATCCCTTTTTTTACAAATGTTTGGACGTTTGTGAATGCTACCTTAGGGTGGTTTACACACCTAGCCCTCATGCTGACCCATTTGATTTGAGGGATGAGTAGGTGTGCTTACACACCTCTTACACACAGAGTGGACAAGGAGGGAAGAAAAGCCTGTTGGTTGAACTCGAGTGATGTTCTGTGGTTCAAAGCTTGGGCCGAGGATGGGCGAGGGAGCTTAGATGTGTATGCATTTGTCCACTCACTTTTTAAGGATCCAGTCATTTTCTACCACACTGGTGTCCACCTCATCCCATGCCCCTACCTTCCCAACTTTGGGCACCCAGTGTTTAACCTCTCTTAGGCATGGTTCACACTAGGCTGATGATGCCATCTCACGAAAGGGGCATTTCATGCATGCAACATCTCTATTAGATGGTGTATGTCTCGGGGATTCACTCACAAACATGTAAGCATAGCATATGAGTTCAACAAAAGGAAAATTTTAAATCCCCTTTTACACACTTTTCACATATATAAGGATATCATATAAAGGGAGCATTCACACATTGAATAGAAACAGGGTGTGTTGTATTCAATGACATGATAAATTTATAGATAAAACAATGAGTCATGAAAAACGACAAGTCATGAGTTGTTGTTTGCAACAGGCTATTATGATTTTTCACTAGTCTTAAATATTGATCAATTTTACAATCTTTTGGAGACATTAATGAGAACTATTTTCATAACTTTTACAAAATAAGCATAGTTTCAAACTTCTTTTGAAAAATGTACATACTACTAATTGAAAGATGAAAAAGTTTCTACTTTTCACATCAAATGACAAATTGAAAAAAACAAGATCAATGATACGGTCTAATATTCTTTGAAACTACTAATAATTCATGCATGTCTACATAAAGTATAATACATTACTTAGAATTACAAAAATGTGCTTTTTCTTCTACGAAAACTTCATCCCAATCATTGAAGTTCATCCTTATCATTGAATTAGAGAATATATGTGGTGTTAAGATAAGTAGGTATATGTCGTCCATAGACAAAGAAGAGGCTTGTTGAATAAATATTTCGATAGATGTAGAAAGGAAATCAAATATCTGAATGGTCAAATTTTAGACAATTGTGAGTAGTACAATTTAGTGGTTTACTTTATTTTGATCTAAATATGAATCATACATGCCTTGAACACTTGCTAGCTTGATTTTATCTATTATCTCCTTCTTGCTTGAACTTCCCTCTCCCTGATAAGGGAAAGCTTGTCCCTATAACCTCCTTTTCATCAACAGAACTGGCAATTGTTTTGGTAGCCCTTGCACCAAAAATTGAACTAATCTTCAATCAAAAAAGCAATTTCGATAAAGTTATACAATCCAAGTTATAAAAAGCAATTTACCATCACATTCTCTCTCTCTCTCTCTCTCTCTCTCTCTCTCTCTCTCTCCATTTTTACCTTCCATGAAGAAGAGGCTTTGGATGAAAAACCAATGAAAATCAGTGGGCCTAGATGAAGCACCAACAATAAAATTCCCCCACAATCTAAATTCTAAAATGTAGCTTTCCATAACTTTGATTTATCATTGGCTTAACGAGAAAGTAAAAAGCTAAGTCGACGCATATTACACAAAATATCATAATGCATAGTCCATTAAAATATTTACATCATTGTTTTTGCATTAACCATGGAAGGTATTTTTATGCTAAATACATGCTTGCATATGGCAATTGCTTATGCTAAGCAATAATAGGAAATACATTCTCTTTTACATCTCTCAAATACATCTAAAGTGCTACTTTTTAGAGCTCTTTCTGCCTCTCTTGCTTGACTCCGCTTTGTCTTTCTCCTTTTTTCCTCTCTTTTTTGCCTCCACTTTATCTTTTCCCTTGCCTTTTTCCTCGTCCTCTTCTTGCTTCATTTCCAGAGTTGTGTGTCCTTCTCATGTGATCCAAAATTTCATCTCATCAATTGAATCCTCTATAATTTCTCAGTCAGACTTATCTGAATCCAAGACATAGCGGTCAATGCCGTCTTGTGTGGTAGGGATAAGAAATTCTCTAGGCAGAGTTCCTGTTTCAATAGGGGGGCCGACAATGTCTTTGTATTGGAGATATAGCTATTCTAAATATGTTTTTAAATCGTATTCGGTTGGAGCCATTGAAACCTATGAAAATACATCATAGTGTTAAAAGACACATTGAAAAAATGAAGGGGATGGAAAGGGAGTGAGAGAAAGAGAGATGGCACCTTCGGAACCTTCAACAATAGGTTGAACTTGATCATACCCAAGCGAGATGGATTGGACTAAATGAACTAAATTCCTCCTCTTCCTCTCTCTCCCTCTCTCTCTCAAGCTACCTCTCTCTCTCTCTCTCTCTCTCTCTCTCTCTCCTCTCTTCTCTTCTCTTCTCTTCTCTTCTCCCTCCCTCCCTCCTCCCTCCCTCCCTCCCTCTCTCTCTCTCTCTCTCTCTCTCTCAAGCGAGATGGATTGGACTAAACATTCCTTCTCTTCTCTCTCTCTCTCTCTCTCTCTCTCTCTCTCTCTCTCTCTCCTCTCTCTCTCTCTCTCTCCTCTCTTCTCTTCTGTTCTCCCTCTCTCCCTCCCTCCCTCCCTCCTCTCTCTCTCTCTCTCTCTCTCTCTCTCTATCTATCTCACTGCAAAAAAATTTGGGAGCGAGATGTGCAAAAATTGGAAACGATTGATGTCTGTATATCTTTAAAAAAGTTCAGTGTCATAATTGAAGGAAAGTGATTCAGGACATAAATTATACACAATTTTGGCCTGAAGTGAAATAAAGAATTGACAAAAGTGACTGAGGACAAGACTGCCTCAAAGAGGCTACTTCCCTCTTCTTTCCTTCACTGTCGTTCCCTCACTTTCCTCCTCAGAGATGGCGAGTTACTATGTGACTACATTCCACGAACTAAAATCCTATCTTAGATCCCTTATATATGGACCCATGAGCAGAAAGTCATTCCAGGAGGATATGTTACAGACTTGGCTACTTGAATTGAACTTAGCAGAAGAGGTGAATTTTTCTAGCTTTCTTTTTAGTTTCATTAGATCATGTAACTCTTATGCCTATGAGTTAAGTCTTTGTACAGGATATCACGAACGCTAGAAGCTGTATTGAATGACAAGGTGAAGATGAGGAAAGCAAGGAGTGAAAAGAGGAGTTGTTGTATGCTTACAAGTTGGTGGAAGCCTTGAAGCAGCTTGTGAAGAGAGTTTGTGCCGAGATTGCAGAAGCTAGTCCTACTAGTGACGAATGGCTTGCAGATTTGAAGTCTGCTTGTTTTCACAAAGCCAATGAAATAGTAGGCTCTTTGGAGGACTTAAAATGCTCTCTCTAATTATGTATGGGACAAGGGATGGAAATACACTTCCACAACGACTCATATGTTTTCTAAAGTTGTAATAGACAAGGGATGAAAAGATACTTCCACAAAGACTTTTGAGTTTTCTAATGGTGTAATAGAAAAGGGCTGGAAATATAGTTCCACAAAAAGCTTTATATTGCTACACCCTCTCTCTCTCTCTCTCTCTCTCTCTCTCTCTCTCAGTTTCCTCCCTCTCTCTCTCTCTCACTTAGCTACCTCCCTCTCCCCCCCCCCCCCCCTCTCTCTCTCTCTCTCTCTCTCTCTCTCACCCTCAAACATGTTTTCTTAGTGTATGTCTATGTGTGTGTAATGGTCGTAACGGTGTGTTTCTCCACCAACCTCTCTCTCTCTCTCTCTCTCTCTATGTATGTGTGTGTGTGGGGGGGGTTGTTTGTGTGTTACACATCAAAGTGTGTAGAAAAGAAAGTGATATGGACTGGGTGGAATTTTCCAACCCTCCATATCACTTTCTTCTGTACAATCTCTCTCTCTCCCTCTCCTTCACCTTTCTCTATTGCTCTTCCTCCCTCTCCCTCTCCCTCTCCTTCACCTACCTCTCTCTCTCTCTCCCTCTCTCTCTCTCTCTCTCTCTCTCTCTCTCTCTATCTCTCTCTCTCTCTCTCTCTCTCTCTCTCTCTCTCTCTGTGGGTGTGTCAGAAAAACTAAAAGCATGCACGCGCACGTGTGTGTGTGTGTGTGTGTACGTGCACTCTAGAGTGTGTACAAAAGAAAGCGATATGGGTAGTTGGGAAATTCCCAACCCCCCATATGAAAGCGATATGGGGGGTTGGGAAATTCCCAACCCCCCATATTACTTTCTTTTGTACAATCTCAAACTCTCCCTCTCCATCCCGCTCCCCCTCACTCTCTCCCTCTCTCTCTCCTTCACCTCTCTCTCTCTCTCTCTCTCTCTCTCTCTCTCTCTCTCTCTCTCTGAACTAATTGTTTTGAGCAAGGGCAAGGGTTGAAAAACTACTTATCCTTAATTAAAGTAGTTAGTTTTGATGTAACAAAACCTCTAGTGCACATAATGTATTAGAGAGAGAGCGCTAGTCCTATCTGCTTTGGGGTATTCCCGAAAGGCTTTCTTAGATGGCACACATGATTTAAGCATTATTGTATATGTATGGTTAAGTGCACTTTTGAATACTCGTAAGTGATGATCATCTTGATTTTCTTCCAATCAATTTTTGGAAAGTACTACGCGTAAAAAGGTGTGCACGTTTTTCATCTTCTTTGAGGTATCCCTATAAAGGTTTGCTAAATGGCACATGGAATTCGTAGGCACTGGTTAGTGAATGACTGTTCTTTTTCCAGAATTTTTCTTTTATTAAAAAAAAAGAATTGTGGATTTTTTTTGTTGTAGTCTAGTTTTATGTATCCCATCTACTTTGGGGTATCCCTGTAAGGGTTTTCTCAAATGGCACATAAAAGCCGGTCAATGAATGTGCCTGTTCTCTTTCATCAAATATTCCGTTATAAAGAGCACTTTGGTACCATCTGCTTCAACATATTTCTGAAAGGATTTCCTTAGATAACGCATGGGATTTTACTGTCACTATATATGTACGGTTTGAATACCCCTAAGTGATGAAGATCTTAAAATGTATTGGTTTCCTATGTACTAATAACAAATCTTGAAGACGAATGTGCACAACAATGACCAGCACACAATAAACTATTTCAACACATATTTGGATTCGAAATTCATACGTGAACAACATGGAGTTAAAACGCATGATGAATACGTTACATGAATAAGTGTTAAGATAACACAAGGTGACTTTTCGGGGAGAAAGATTTGCCATTGCATGACTTTCAAAGTTCCTTCAAAGATAAATTCAAGTGTGGTCATCTACAGTTGGAAAGATATGTATGTAGTGTGGCAACGAAAACATATCGACCCCATTACGAATCTTGTGTGATGATAGTTTTATCTACCCTTATTGCTTTGAGCCAATTGTTGAAATGAAAACTCAATCTAATAATGAAGTTGTAATTCTCGCAGCAACTATAAACCCATATTTCGCACATAGTGTTGAAAACCAGCACTCAATTGATGATGTCACGTGTTATCAACATAGCCCCAGTGATTGTCTATTCGATATGATAAAGTACTTAGTTAATACTATCAGACTCTAATATTATCGATGTTACTTCAACCTGAATTCTTATAACATCTCCCTCTTTTGATGCATGTTCTCGATGCAAATAAGATTCAAAATCAACAGGAGAGATGCCACATGGGATGCAAGATCGAAGGATGATATTTCATGTGGTTGTAGTCCATGACACAATATTATTTAGGTTGCAACCAAGGATGAGTTATGAGCTCTTGTGAGCGTAGTCTTATTCATGTATTTATTTGGTTTCAATTCCCAAAAGGTGTAAATCTTTACACATCACCAAGGCAATAATAAAACACTACCCCTGACATTTGCAGGGAGGGTCGGGTCTTGATGGACCTTGTGTCTCATGTTTATATTTTCTTTCGTTCTTTTTTTTCTCTTTATAATATTTTGATTAAACGGCAAAATCCAAGTTTCAATTTAAGATTGTAGTTATGTGCTCCATGACAAAAAAAGAAACTTTGAAATATAAAGAGCTATCAGTGACAATAAGCGGGTCTATCAAGGTTAAGTAGAGGCTATCCGCTTTGAAGTAACCTTGCATTTTTTCAACTACATGGATGCAAAAATTGTCCTTAAATTTCTTTTCGATAGAGCCTTAATTGATAGAGCCCCATGGCCGAAGCTGTGCTGCGCATGACCACAAGTGTGCTAGCATTTCTTCCTTGCTACCCTATTTTGTGTAGTGAAAACTCTATATCCCGCCATAGCTCGGATTTCCCAATGCTCGATCAATCTTCGTAGCATCGATCAAGGCACGCAAATCCTGATCCCAATTCACCACGTCGCTTCTCTCATCTCACCCTTCTCCCTTCCTTCTCCCTTCCAACTCCTTATCTAGATGCTCATGGCATTGCCTTCTTCACTTTTTAGTTAGAGTGTCTTTTACTATTTTGCTATCACATAACTTCTTATAGTTTGGTGGTTTACCAAGGGACTAAATTTTACGTCCTCCGAAAACTGTAAGTTCTGGTGGTTTTGCAACGGACTAAATTTAAGTCATTTTTTAATATAGGCAGCAAAGCTCGGGGAAATCTACCGAGATCAAGGGTATAAGGCTTTGGCTAGGCACTAACGACACTACCGAGGAAGTTGCACAAGGTTATGACAACGTAGCGAGGCAGGTTAGGGAGCCTCATCGTGATGTCTAGAGCCTCATAAGCCTCAGCCAGTGCTTTTGTGCATACATGCACTCTTGTTCACCTCGTGTGAACAAGGTTTTTATACTTCGGCCAGGCTGCCTTCTTGACCATATTTGTCGCATAGTTCATCCGGCAGCTGATCGGCAGCCGGCTAATTTTTGCAAAAAAGACATGAATCCGTAGTACAATCCGCCATTTGAAATTTGCTGAGTAGAAAGCAGCTTGCAGTTATCATGGGCTGCCGAATTTCCGGCGCGATCCAGCAGCAAACTCAGGGTGCCAAAGTTAGCATCCCCGAGAGTGATCATCAACTTCACGTTCAAATTGCCAGCTCGCTGCAACAAAATGCAGCTGAAAACATCGCCTTTTCATGCCATTGCATTAATCCGCCAGCAGCCGTCGTCCGCTGTGTTTTATATCCCGTCATCAAGCAATCAAAGTTGCGTACAATAGCTCCAATTTTATGCTCGTCATTTCAATGCTTCCCACACGCATTGTGGCTTCTCGTTGAAGAACCGCTCCGCCTCCTACTTCAAACTTAATTACTTCAAGCTGGCTTACATTTTGTGGCTTTGTGGACAGCAAGTCTTTAGATGCGAGGCCTGATCCTATGCCAACCAGAACTATGTGGTTCTGCACAGCTCACTCTGGCTAAAGCAAATATTTCCGCCAAGATGTTGCGCTTTCTCTTGCTGCTCGTATTATCGGCTTGGGGGCTCAAGCATAACGCAGTGGCAGCTGTGGATATTACTTATGACCATCGAGGTGTGCTTTTCGATGGAAAACCCAGGCTTCTTTTATCCGGTTCAATCCACTATCCGAGAAGCACTCCCGAGGTTAGTTTTTTATGTCATGCTGACCGAACTATCCTTTGATAAATCGATAAAAATTTTACGTGCTCGGCGAAGATGCAGATCTGTAGCAGACCTGCGTATACTTAGATTATCATTGCGATTGCAGATGTGGCCGGATCTTATTGCAAAAGCAAAAGAAGGTGGATTGAACGTCATCCAAACTTATGTTTTTTGGAACGCACACGAACCAGAACGGGGCACTGTAAGGTTTCGCGTCTTCTAAATCATACTTTCCAATGGCAATATATGTGGAGTGATTCCCTAATTCAAAGCCGAAAGTTCCTTGCCATAATCCGTTATTGCACTTCGCCATTGGATCGAGAAATATGCAATGTATTCTGAGTGCCTTCAGTCTCGACGTTATAACGTTGAGGTTGTCTTGCAGTACGATTTTGAAGGTAGATTGGACCTCGTGAAGTTTTTAAAGTTGGTGAACGAATCAGGACTTTTTGTGAACCTCCGCATAGGTCCATTTATTGCTGCGGAATGGAACTTCGGGTATGTCCTTTGATAGTGTAGTCTCCCTGATTGTGCTCAGTATTGCTTTCGACCCATCATGTAAAATCCGTCCCTAATCCGAAGTCATTTAATGCTCCGTTAAGCACCCATTGTTCAACGAGACGATTTTTTCAGGGGCTTACCAGTATGGCTGTATCTTCAGCCTGGTGTGGTGGTGCGAACAAACAACACCCTATTCATGGTATACCCTTCTATATCAATTTGTAACAAAATCGCATCAAAAACTTACACGATTTCTATCAGTTCCGCATATTGTGTAACAAAAGATGGGTCTTTCCGATTCCGATTCTGGCAGGAGGCAATGCAAAACTTCACGACGAAGATAGTGCAAATGATGAAAGATGAGAATCTTTTCGCATGGCAAGGAGGGCCGATCATCATGGCGCAGGTATGTGATGTGTGTAGCGAATGATTTTCTGGATGAACTGGGAATTAATTAGAGCGAGGATGGAGTAACAAAAATCTTGCGGTGAATTATGATTCAGATTGAGAATGAATTCGAAGCTCATCTCAAGGGAACGGGAGCATATGCATATGCAATGTGGGCAGCCGAGATGGCAGTGGGACTGAATACTGGAGTACCTTGGATCATGTGCAAACAGCCGGATGCTCCTGACCCTGTGGTAATTACCTCTCTAATCATATTCAATTTGGTTTATATGCCACAAAAGACCATATGGTGAGCTCATGGTGAGACACCAATCATATTGGTTTATATGCCGGTGAGACACTAAGGGCACTAAGGGCCAAGTAAATCTAAAATGTGAACTTTGATGTTTTACTATTTGCTAGATCAACACGTACAATGGAGTTGCTACCCCCGACAATTTTGAGCCCAATGCTCCATATAAACCCAAAATGTGGACAGAAGCTTATCCAGGCTGGTCTCTCTCTCTCTCTCTCCCTCTCTCTCTCTCTCTCTCTCTCTCACACACACACACACACCCACACACACCCACCTTCTCTACTTTCCTCTAATGCTCCTCCTTCCCCTCTCCTTCCCCTGGTCAATTTCTTCTCAATCAAGGAAAAACTTAAGGACCCCTCCTTACAAACTTTAGGTGAAATAAAACATTTCCTTAAGCCCATTTCAAAAACCCATAAAATGACTCAATATGTGTAAGCGAATATGTGCGCATGCATAAATGCATATGTAGGTGTAAGTAGATTAGACCTCTTATTATTGATATAGGCTATCATATTTGTATTTTTGTGTGTAAGTAGTCACATGTGTTTGAATGCTTTTAGTTCACATAAATTGTAGCTTAATGTTTATGGGTTCATATAGACTCTTGGAACTGATACGTATGCTTGGGGGGCTACTTAATAATATATGCGACTATCACACCCATTTAAAAGAAGGGGTATTTTAATTCAACCTTTGAAAAAAATTAAATAGGAAATTACAATAATAGAGGGGGGGTTTTAAATCTAGTTTTAGAAAAAAAACGGTTAGGTCATAACTGTATAGGGGTTGTTTTATTGAGAGGAATATTTTGGTTAAGGGCTTTCTTAAAGACTCTTTGAATGCATGTGATACATAGGGTTTCGTATTAGTAGTGTATAACCCCCGAGTTCCAGTGCTAACTTTAAAAGCAGTTTTGCATGCCCACAATGACAAATCTAGCTTCGTATGCCAATTCTTTCTGTTCTCCGACATTGTCAACTTCATGACTTGCTTCATAGTTTTGTTGTTGCTTTCCACCTAGCCATTTACCTATGGGTGATACGGCATGGACCTTTTGTGAATAACCATATGCACCTCCATGAGTTCCTTGATAGTTTTGTTGAGAAAATGTCCTCCCTGATCAGTATCCAACTCAATCAAGCATCGAAAATGGGTGATGATATTGAAATGTACATGAATTTTACCGTACTTGGAGTGAAATTATCTTGTAATGCCTACGCCTCGGCCCACTTGGTACAGTAATTCATAGCCATCACTACATACTTGTTTCCTGTGTACCAGGCTACTGGTTTGAATGAACCAATAAAATCCAAACCACATTGGATTCATCGACATCCTATTAGCATTCTTCGGTTGGCCATCTCGTTGGCAATACCAACAATGTTTGGCAATTCATGTGCATCCTCGATCACTGTCTACCATCAGAATCCGGCTTGAAAAATCTGCTTTGTAGGAATCTCTCTTGAGAAATAACCACTGAATGCACCCTAATGGGACCCTAATGGGCCTCTATCATATGGCAAAGTCTACTCATGATCTAGTACACAACATCGTACCACTTGGTCAATACCACATCGGCAGAGCAATCTTGACAATGACTAGAAATGGCTTACTCTTCAAAGCAATTCTCTTTCTTTGATTGATAGGCATGCCTTTCAAAAACACTCCATTCATAAGGAACTATATCATCCCGTCGTACCAATACATGCCATACATTGGTTCTATCTTGAACAAAGTTGCATCCGACAGATCATCAGCCTTCATCCCCCTTCCATGGGAATCTCATATTGCTCCAGCTGACTTAAATAATCTACTCTACCAAATGCTAGATTCTTGGTGTATGGATTATGGTATACTCGAATTCTTGCAAAAACAGTATCCATCTAGTCAACTTGACCATCATGGATATGCCATATTCACCCAAAGAGCAATGCTTGGTGATTCCATCTAGTCAACTTGACCGTCATGGATATGCCATATTCACCCAAAGAGCAATGCTTGGTGATCCACATGATAGAAAATTTTCTTCCCTAACAAATAATGGTGGAACTTACCCAAAGAATAGATCATGCTGAGACATTCTCTTTCTTTAACAGAATAATTCTTTTTTGCACTAGTCAATGTGTGATTGGCATAGTACACAGGTTGATACCAACCTTTTTATCTTTTTTGCATTAACATTGCTCCAATGACTATATCCGAAGCATCCACAAACACATGGAAATCAAAAGTCCAATCCATGGTTGCAACACCAGAGACACCACACACATCTTTTTGACTAGCCTGAATGCTCTTTCTTGCTCTGGCCCCTAAACAAATGGAACATCCTTCCTTGTCAACCAGGTGAGTGGCTAGTAGATGTATGATAGATACCACAAAAAATGGTTGAGCCATTTGAATTGACCCACAATATATTACAACTTCTTGATATTCTAGGGAACCTTGGCATTTTGCACATCTTTGACTTTTCCAGGATCAATGACCATTCCTTCTTCTAAAATGATATTCCCACATACTACCCCCCATTTTGTAGAAAATGCACATTTTCCCGAATCGACTCTTATCAAAATTTTCACCTCCAAGACCATCCACAATAGTTGGTCCATCGTAATCTATACTTATGCTTTCTTCAAAGTTAAAAATGGTTGTGTTGGAAAATTCTATTTAGTCGAGCTCAAGCAGTAGGAGGGGTTTGTAAAATTATTCTGGTTGACTTCGCACCAGATTTGGTATCCTTCCCAAGGATACCTGTTGAACTGATTGCCATGCTTCGTGGGTTTCACCCTAAATCTTTTGATGCTCCTTCAATACGCATGTGTACTTCCTCTTGGTCCTTCCATCTCAGACGCTTATCTTTCTGAGGTGATGCTTCCCTACTACTGAAACACTAATCGGGCCTTCTGATCTTGCAAGTGCTAAAATGTCGACCTTGGTTGTTTCTTGGCACTGTATCTCTTTCTCATTGCAAGATCAGAAATCACATTGTTGCAACTCATATAGATCTGTAGTTGGGTGATTATGACACACCGATGTATCCGCAAATTCCTCAATCAGCACGGCATTCACTTGTGGCAGTTGCTACTCTTGAGTAGGAGGTCTCATGGATAGCATATAGTCTCTAATCCTCATTCTTCTTGATGCGTGCACCATAGTGCACAATGTAGCCCTAGTCGGTGTCCATTTTCTTGACAAGAATTTTAGTTTTTGTTGACTCCATTATTCTAGTCCCAAGTGTTTCGCTCTCATTTCATTGTTGGTTCCAATTGCCTCTCTTGTTCGAGTTGTTCCTTTGTTGGTTTGAGTTGTTTCTTTGTTGAATTTGGGCCACATTTGTTCTGCAACCTGATCGATCACCACTTGGTTTCCTCCTGTTGCTAGAGTACAAGGTGCTTGATGTGCCAAATTCTTTCTTGCATTTTGATTGTACCAATAGAATTCTGTTGGGTAGTTTTTGTGGCAAATCCAGCTTTAGTAATTGACTTGGATATGCCCATGCTTTTTGAATTTTCTTCGAGGAATTTCTCCATCTCACTGAGATCCCCTTCTTCGATCTTTTGGAATCCCTCTTGGTTGACTTGCGCTTCCACTATTGTTTCATCTTTTTGGATTTGTTGTTGTCTTGTCCTCGTCCAAATCAGTATCGGATGTGTCACAATCTAATTCCTCATCCATATCAGATTTCTCCTCTCATTCTTCCATATCAGAGTCAGATTCACTATCTGAATTATATATGTCTTTTCTAGATCATCTTCTTGGCGACCCACATCTTCATTCTGCTCTTTTAGTGGCATCAATTAATTCATTGAATCCATTTGTGCCTTGAATCTCTAGTCCACTCATGGCACTACGGCTCTCAAGCTAGAGACCCTTGTAAAAATACTTAGCAAGTGTCTCGGTTGCCGATTTTACCACCGGATCCAACCGAGCATTAAGATTATGGAATTCTTGAGCGTAAACTTCCACAAGTAACTTCTTCTATCTGAGTTCCCTTAATTTTTTTCAAATGTCGTTTGGTGTTTTTCCTTTATGAAGTTGATGTAAAATGATGTTCGTACGGTGTGGTAATCATGGAAATGACCAACACCAAATGGTTTGAACCAACTCATGGCATTACCAGATAATGTACTTGCAAAATGTTTGCACCTTTTTCGCATCACCTAATATCATTTGAAATCCGCTCGCTTGCCACTACATTTCAAACTACGCACACGGTTATCCATGTCATCTTTTTTGTACCCCTTGAACTCCGGAACTTACACCTCAAACTAGCTACGTTGGAGTTCATTGGAGGTGGGTTGGGTTGTGGAGGTGGATTGGGTGGTGGGTTTTGAGGTGGTGGATTTGGTGATTAAGGATTCTATGGTTGAGGATTCTTCCCTTGAGGATTCATTTTGAAACTGTCGTTTTTAAAAACTCATAAAATTGTATTGGAGCCACAATTCTTGGGCTGTTGTGTCTGCCGCTGTACTGTCTAGCTTCATGAGATTCTTCTGTTGGTTCTTCGGGTATAGTTTCCAATGCCTTCGCCTACAGTTGCACGATCTTGTTCCTAGTCTTCAAATCTTAGGGGTGGATTTATTTGTCCATCTCCTCCTATCTGAAGTGGGTTGTATTGTAGTCGTTGATCACCATTATACCAAAGCCATAGTTTTGATTAATCCAACAAAGTTTAGATCATGGCGTAATTGACCCCCAGGGCTAGCCGTATCTTTGTCATTTCGAGCCATCATTTGGGCTCGTTCCTCCACTAGTTTTATCCTCCACTAATATTGTCTCCTCCGCTCTTGGTCTGACATCTGCTATAGGTTTTGGGGTTTTGCATGTCTCCAATCATGTTGGAGCCGAAGGCATAATCTGGTAAGCAAGGAGATGAAACCTTAATCATTTGTACTGCCTGACATATGTAGACTCTTGGTTCACACTTTCCACCAACAAACATTTTAGAGGTCTTCTTCATGCAGGCCGGATCCAAAATGGTGGTATAACTGTATTCTTCCAGATCCTATTAAGACTCCGCCACTACTGGCTCGATCCTGTATTTTGAATGGTCAGAATGTAATCATTAGTAACTTCAACCATGGGTATCATGAGACAAACAAAAAACATATCACCATTCATCCATGGCAAGGAATTTCTTTTAAAACGCATGTAATCCATTGATTATGTTAGATTCAAACAAGGCATCATGACCAATTTACCAAAAGTAAATCCTCCTAACCAATCCTTACAAAATCTTTTACCACTGAGAGAGAGAGAGAGAGAGAGAGGGGGGGGGGGGGTATAGGAACTGCTCAGTCATCATGGTAATATCTAGTAATGATATATCCTATAATCTCATCCTTTCAAGACCATTTTGAAGCCTTTCATGTGGGGTCCCTAACATCTATTAATTCATAGATCGAATATTAGGTCAGTACACAATACTATAATCACTTTATGCCAAAAAGTCTATTAAAAAATGAAAATCAATCGCTAGCTTTCTCAAACTCTTAATAATATTCATCAAATCAAGAAGACTTCTCCTCCTCAAAGGATACATGCATACTTTTCAAGTTCATTTTAGACATCAAAATCTTAAAGAAACTCTTCTTCCATATAAAATTGTTGTCTATTGGCTTGAATATTCTTCAAGAAGTGACCAACTGACATCTCATATTGATACATGATCTTTACCCCCTCCTTACCCAAGCTATTCTAAAAAGTTAAACTACTAAATTAACCAAAAGATTGCTCTACAATCATGTTGAGTAAGCTACCCAACTCATGATATCCACCAAATTTCCACCACAGTTAATTCTAAGGGTTCTTAATATGCTAAAATAACAATATATTCTCCAGTGCTTCTCGGTATTATCTCCTACCAGCTAGATTTTATTTAACTAAAGGTTTCTTGAGTTACACAATTCTTACTATGTAGAATGAGATCTTGGGCTCATCTTGCACCTTGCGGGACTCAACCATAGGGCCCAGAAGCCCATAAAGTTCATGGGTAAGGTACATGGCCTAGCCATAGCCCAATAGGCATTCACATCCCATACCGCTAATGCCCCTCCCCATCATCCCAATATAAATGAGCAAGAAGGGTAACAAGAAGAGAGCAATAAAGTGCAAAACTTGTGTGAGATCACAAATGGCAAAGCAGATCTACATTAGGCTCAAAGAGAGAGAGAGAGAGAGAGAGAGAGAGAGATTTTGAAAGTGTTAACTTAGAGAAAAAATCAAGGATTTATTTAATTACTTAACACATTTAGAATCACACTCAATGACCTCCAAGTTTTGAAGAAGCACTCCCCTACCAAGGCAATGCTAACAAAGCTCACCTTTTCTAGAGGAGTGGGATTTGTTGAACTTATTTCTAGTGTATTCATTTTCACCCAATACATTATTCTTTCTTGTTTTGACAAGACAACTTGTGTCCAAAGCATGGTATGCTCAAATTATAATTATTTCTTATCTTGACAAGAGAGTTTGTATCCAAAGCATGGTATGCTCACATACCTAGCTCTTGCTCACATAGAATTCAATAATATCCATATTAATGTTCCATGAGTTAAAATTAAATGAGATCATCATTTAAACACACAACAAAAGTTCACAGTAGAAAAGTTTCAATTTATCACAAACCCCCTCCCCTCCCTCCCAAAAATGATTTTCCAGGTCACACCTACACCCTACCTCTCTCTCTCTCTCTCTCTCTCTCTCTCTCTCTCTCTTCTCTCTTAACCCCCCCCTAAATATGCAAATACACATGCCACAAATCAAAAGCTCAATAAATGCACATCACAAATCACAATCTAAACACAATTTGCACAAACACACATGTAGAGACATAAGAACAAGACATAAGCGATGTAGAAACATATTAGCAGGAAAGGAACAAATGGGAAAAAAGTAGCAAAGGAGGGAAAGAAGAAGAGAAGCACACATACTTGGCACGGTCATTTCATGCACATATGAACGTGTACACATTAGTATGCCTCTCATCATCGCTCCTTCACACATGAAGGTGGGTGGTATATGTGCATGCATGTGTAGGGGAGACATCATATGTGTACAACCTGAAGGATGTAGGGATGGGGGGCTGTTGGTGCATATGCACACATCGGCACAAAGATTGGAATGTATGTTTGGCATGCCAATATCATTTGATTGTTTGATGCATTTAAAGCTATTACTTGGAAATCAATTGTTTTCTTTTTTTAAATTTATCATCCATACTATGATATCCGATAAAGGACACAAATTTTGATGTAGAGCATGCAATCACATTTGTATGTAATTTTTCATCTTGACATAAACGATTCTTGTAACATTTTCAGGTTCCAAACATATGGAAGTTCAGGTCCACATACATCGGAAAAGTTGACTGCATTTGAAGTTGCCCGCTTCTTTCAAACAAACGGCACCTTCCTTAACTACTATATGGTATGTTGCTTTAAAAGCACTTAAAGCCATGCAGAGGGGAGCGAAAAGGGGTGAAAATGTGTGTTAATAGCTGTTAAAAATCCTTGTAGGTTTGAAGAATAAAAATAACTATTAAAACCTGGAAGATAATTCTGATAAATAGTAACAAGGATTCGCTTGGCTATGGACGGGTTCTGTCCCAACACAAGCATAGGAAAATATTGACGAAATACTAGAGTCTAGAACATGAGATCCTTGTCCTTAAATTTTATTATAGGAAAAGCTAAAATTTGCAATAGCTTGCATTAACACCATGTCAGTGTTTTTTCTGGCTTGTCTGATGCAACTTAACGTGAAACACATTCCTTATGTTTGGCTACACCTAAAACATTTTTCTGGCTTGTCTGATGCCATTTAACGTGAAACCTTTTTTTAATGTTTGGCTATACCTAAAGCATTTGATAACATCTCTTGTGAAGTATCATGGAGGAACCAATTTCGGCCGCACTGCAGGTGGACCGTTTATCACCACTACCTATGATTATGATGCCCCCCTTGATGAGTATGGTAAACTCTTTTATTGCTTATTTCAACTCTTAGTAAGGCAGTGAAGCTACATAACGTCGTCTCATTAGAAAAGACAATGATCGTAGTAAATGTTTCTAAAAGGACAATGATCTTCTTTGCCAGGACTTCTACACCAGCCAAAGTGGGGTCATTTGAAAGAACTGCACCACATCTTGCAATTATGTGAACCGGCATTAATGACTGGAACAGCACCAGACCAAATATCCTGGGGTCCTAAACAAGATGTATAGCAAGGGCTTTCTCTCTACCACATGATTTTATAATGAAACTACGAGAAAATACAGCTAGAAATTTGATAATATATAAAATGAGACTGTGTTGAGACCTCTTGAAAAAAAGAGGATATCGTGTACACAACAAATGGGAGCATGCATGGGCTTGCTGAAAGTAGATACCCCTCTTATATGTGTAAATCAGTATTAGATGCATTCCCTTCATGCATGGCCAAACCAAAGGTACAGTTACCAGCTACCTTTATTCAGCAAGGATCGTTGGGACAAATTTCCATCAAAAAGCTAGAAATTTGATAATATATAAAATGAGACTGTGTTGAGACCTCTTGAAAAAAAGAGGATATCGTGTACACAACAAATGGGAGCATGCATGGGCTTGCTGAAAGTAGATACCCCTCTTATATGTGTAAATCAGTATTAGATGCATTCCCTTCATGCATGGCCAAACCAAAGGTACAGTTACCAGCTACCTTTATTCAGCAAGGATCGTTGGGACAAATTTCCATCAAAAAGCTTAGCAACATCTGCCTTGCGCCAACAAAGATAAACAGAGGTCACCCAATTTGCTGTCTTCTCCTTCATACAGAATGTATCTTTCCACCACTCTATAGGTGATATGTACCAAATTTATAAAATTTTTGGTGAAGCAATAATCACAACATTGGAAAAATACTCACTTCTTAGCACATGCTACACGTAACCAGATTATAATTGCAGGCAGTGACACTAGCAATGATTTCCAACAGATGCACAAGTTTAGAGCTAGACACCAGATAGATTTGACTCTGCACAAAGACAGATATACCTGAAGCACACATCCCCAGTGCATGCCAATCTATGAAACTTATATATCAAGGCCAGGAACCCAGCTAGCAAGTCACGCATGCTTTGTCTGTTTCATTGTCAGTCTAAACAAGGATCTCTGCATGAGAGCACACCAAATAGCAGGAATATTATTTTGTTGCATTTAACTAGAAGACCCATTTGCCCACAAAAATTTTAATTTCAGATGGTTAAAAGGTATGATTTTATTCATTTCTTTAATTGCAACACATAATTTCATGCTCTTTTGTTGCAAACCTTTTTTCCCTTTGTCAGAAACCATGCATTGCATCTATTGGTTATAGTGAATTGGAGGTGAGATTTATGAAAAGAAGAGACTAACTATGATCATGTCTGCTACGTTAAACAGGTAGTCATATTTGCAAATGGCACAGAAAACTGTGCTGCGTTTCTCTCAAATACGGATAAAGACTCCAATGCAACAATACAGTTCAATGGATACATGTATGACTTACCTGCTTCGTCTGTTACTATCCTTCCAGACTGTAAAAATGCTGCTTTCAATTCTGCCAAGGTACAGTTTTTCAACGTTTCTGCTTTATTTAGATGGCCTGATGGCTCATTTGTTTTGAGAAATTATCTAATTTAAAGACGAACAAAAAGTACTACTGAGCTGCATGTGTCTAATATATCTTAAACATTGCATCTTGTATCAATGTTCATCTATGGCTGTGTAAATTCACAATCAGGTCCGTGCCCAGACAAGTTTGATGCAAATGCTGCCAACAAACTTAACGAGTATTAACAGCCAAGCTTCAAGCACAGTCTCAACAAATACATGGGAATGGTACTATGAACCAATTGGAGCCTGGGGAGAAACTATTGTAACCAAAGAATATTGCTTAGAGCAGCTCAGGACCACAAGTGATACAACTGATTACCTCTGGTATCTAACCAGGTACATGCTTCCTCATCAAGGTAACATCTATATCTTGTTAAGATTGTTTAATGCAATGTGCAACCAGAACATCCAGTATTCTTATTTCTGAAATTATACAACCCATACACACCTTGATATTAAACAAGTCAAAAAGAAAAACACAATACGATCCAGATGTTAATCATTCCAAATGCTATAAATGTTAGGTGAATGACAACCTGACTAGATTAATGAAAAAATGCTTGTCTCCTCATCTTCTATCCAGCAAGATCCAGTTCAAGGTCCCTAAGGCACCTCAGAGGGGGGTTACACACTTTTTTTTGCTTTTTTGGGGGGGTACGAAGCAGTATTCATTAGGAAACATATACATTCATAGCTGTCTCAAAATGAGACAGCTACTAGTCAGAACTAAAAACAGTAGTAAAAGACTTCTAAGTTCTAACTGGGCCAAAGGACACACACACATCCATGGGTTTTGGATTGTTCTCTCCAAAAGTAGAGCCCTTTTGGAGGGGCTGCAGCTTTAAGGGTGAGGTGATGCTCTGAAATTGCCCATGTTGTTCCAGGATTCTCTTTATAAGGACCCTTCCCACCTACAGTTAGGTTATGTTAGTGTGCTTAACATGGTCAATTCCGTAAGTTAAAAATAACCTTAACAAGGGAATTACATTCACCTTGGTACCCGATATGTTGTGCACTAAGTGGCCTTGACTAAAATTTTTGGGGGATCTTTCATACAGAATGATTTATTTCATCAATACAAAGTCTGTTCTTTGAAGTTGAGGTCACAATTGATTCTCCTTTTCAAGGCCTTCAAATGATTATGCATGCTGTATAGTTCTGAGTTGATCTTGATCATACAAATTTATTAATAAGAAACGTTTCTTAAAGTGGCAGTCCCACTGCTCACCCTTAACCATTCAATTTCTACATTCCAACTTCTTTCTTTTCACATAAGACTTAAGTACCTCTTTCGGGGGGTTAAATTTACAAGCACTTTTAGCAAGCCGTTAAGAGGTTTAAGTTAACTACATTCTCTAAATGTCAATGGGAATGCACACTTATGTGAAAACTCCATTAATACCCTTAATGAGTGCTCCCTAACTGGTAGTGGGAATAGGCCCTAATAAAGAAATTATTTTCACCCCCAAAAAAAAGCACTCACATCTCCTTGGAAGATTGTTGTGCAACCTTCCTCATTCCTATTACTGAAATGCCTGCAACCATGATGAGAACAGCAATTCTCAAGGATATTAACCAATCTAAAGCTAAGGACTTACAACAAAGACAAAGAACAAGAAAGCAATGGACATATGTATGTTTGAGACTGTATGAACAGAATCACTCTTTTCTCTCTCTCAAGGATGCTAATTCGCACTGAAGTCTCAATATCATATTTGATCTTGGAGTAAAAATGGGTTTTCTTACAGCACATGTGTTAAAACCATCAAAGAGAACCGTGTCCCAAACCTTTTATTTTGAAAGGATGCAATAGAACAAATAAGCTATGCATCCTTTTGAATTGTGGAATGTGGCTTGATGTAACTGCCTACAAAAAATGCATTGAGATAGACTAACATATAACTCCAATTTAGTACATATTCGTGAACCTGATAACGCCGGAGTAGCCAAAATACAGTTGAGTTAGGGGTCTAATAACTCTGTTGAATCAAAAGACCTGATTATCATATACAAGAGATTCGTCCTGTTGTAGGCCTGCTGTGCTTATTACAGCTTCAAGATTAAATTAAACTTCATAATATTTGATAAGGTCGGTGTACAAAAGTATTAAAAGTTGATATGCTATTCTTTCTCGGTTGTGACATACATTAGAAGCGGCCCAAAGTCACTCACATCCATGATCAGTACTCGCGCTTTCAGGGTCAGTTGGGGAGTTTCCTTTGGGTTGTTATGGTTGGTTAGGCCTTATTGTATGAAGCTGTAGGAGCCAAATCGATTATCTATTCCTCGAAGAAGTGCCCTATTATTGGTCTCTCTCACTACGTCAACAATATATCTCCAGTATCCAATTATGGCAGAAATCAGTCCTACTTCAGCTCCAAAAGGCTGGGAGATCATCTGTAGCATCACAGTCTTGTTGTGGTTCTTGACGGTGCTGGGCATTTTTATCGAGATTCTACACAGCCAATGGGACAGATGCTAAAGTGATTCCCGGGCCATGAGAATGTATCTTGAAATTTCTCAGAGTGTGAGATTTTGGTATCTTTTGCCTCACCATGAAGTATGCAATGAGATGGGTGTTCTTATCAATTGATAGGTCTCTCTCTGGATCTTGCTCAGGATAGAAATCCATAAAGTTCAATCTTTCTTCTTACCTCTTAATCATAACGTTGAGCTTCAGGAGTGTTAATGAGAAACGTTCAATCTTTCTTCCCACCTCTAGATCATGATGTTGAACTTCAGGGAGGGTGTCTAGTGTAATTATGTAATTTTGATGTGCATAATGCATTAACATAGCGCATACTGCCATGTTGCATATGTGTATCACCCCATTTACAGAAAATGCCTATATGGAAACGGTGATAAATGTATTATCTTCTCGTCAGATTCCTTTGTTAATGAAACATAATGGCATCTAGTTGGACAAAGTGTGTGCTTCCTACCTCCTTTATTCCTTGACAGCAGAGCTCTATGCTCCCTGTGTGGGCTAGAACTTCTAGCTGAAGCATTGCATTGTACTAGAGAAGCTGAAGCATTAGATGACACAAGTGAAGATGAACTTCTAGAAAGGAATCTTAGTATTGGAAGTGTCAATGTCCCACCTGTGAGCCCTTATATGAGGGAAGGGAGCAGATGACTGGGGTTAGACATAGAAAAGAGCAGGCTGGACATGCACATTTTTTCGTTTGTGTATAGATGGCCCATTTGGACAGGTTTGGCTGTCCACAAGGACAGCAATAAGGACTGCACTGGCACCTATCTATAGCAGTTTAGAAGTCCTCATATGAGGGGAACACAAGGGGAGTAAACTAGGGTAGTTGCAAGTAGGAAACAGGGGGGGAGAATAACAGTGCATTAGCCTTTGGTACACCTTCAGCTGCTGGTATTGCAGCAGGAAAAGACCAGCCAAGGAACCAATGGTTAGAGTCAATAGACTAACCCAACTTAGGCCTGATTGTGGTCAGCTGTTGCTGCTAGCTAGCCGGCATGCCTCCTAGCCTTTGTAAGGAGGGCCAATGCCCTCCTCATTCCCCAACTAAATCCTTTCATAGCAGGCACACAGTGAGAGTAAGGAGGATTATATTCCCTTAAGTAGTCTCAGATTGGCATCAGATTTTTGATTAGTGTTCCTAGCCCATGTTTAGAAGTTTGTTGCTCACCTCGAGCTGGTTTTCCACATCAGTTGTTATATCGCAATTTACAGTTTGAGGTTTCCCTCTGGATATTTATATATACCTAGATGAATCCAGGAACTGCCCAAATTCACCATATAAGGAAGTGTAGTTTACAACCTCTTGGCAGCCATTCACAAGACAATAAGCCATCAACTCCATCATGCATAGTAGGGACTAGCTACTATGACATCCCTAGTAATGTCATCAGCACCGAATAGTGTGAGTAGAACTATGTATCAATATATGCTCTCACACACACACACACACTTTTTTTTTGTTTGTGAAATCTTATATTTATGTGTGGGAAACCCCAAAAGAGGTAAAAACCCACCAATAAGTACAAAGAAAAAATTTACAAGTAACGCCTCAGAGCAAAAGTCCCACATCGCCGCCGCCGACAGCTGATCCGGGATCAGCTTCATCTAGGTGTTACTGGGGGTTCCATTGATATCTTATTTATTCAGGAGCACAAACTGGATTCTAGAGATTGTGCCAAGTGAGGCAAGTTGCTTTCTAGTCATACATTTTGGTCGCTTGCCTTGGGCACTAGGGGAGGCACTTCTATTTCAGTTTCACAGTCGGTTCTCCCCTTAGTTGTTGGACACGGAGTCATTATCCCATCTAGGGCTCAGTGGATTATTCTCCTCATTGGAGGGCATAAGGTTGGTTTCCTTAACCTGTATGCCTCCAACATTAGAGGGGAACGTGTCATTATGTGGAAGGATTTGCTCTCTTGGGCCCCCATTGCGGATTCATGGGTGATTGGAGGTGACTTTAACATGGTTGAGTTACCGTCAAACAAAAAAGGGGGTAGAGAAGGAGGACTTCACTCTTTGGAGAGAGCAGCTTGGGATGCCTTCCTTTTTCACTACTGTGGCAGAGATACCAGGAGACGAGATATTCTCAGACGTGAGATTGGTGTTCGCCAACAATTGGCAGCTTTGCAGAGGGAAGAGCAGAAACGGCCTTCAGATGCTTGGATTCAAGAGCGCCTTGCTGCAGCAAGGGCTCATGAGCAGATATTGCTTGATCAGAGAGCAGAGTATGCCTTTCATGCATGGGAGTCCTTCTGGATTCAGATGGGTGGCAGAGTCAATAAACACTTTTTCTCTACTCTTGGCCCTAGACATAGTAGAGAGAGTGTATCCCAACTTATTGAGTCACATGGGGTTTTACAGATAGATCCAGGTGACGTCATGCGCATAGCTTCAGATTTTTATGCCGCCCTTCTTACTGCAGATCCTAACACACAGGATAGAGAGGATGCTAGACAGTTTTTTTTGCAGAGCATCCCTTTGTTGGTGAAACCGGATATGCATGTTTTGCTTGATGCACCTTTCACCAACACAGAGTTTAGGACCGCACTTTCAGCCCTTCACAAGGGCAAGTGCCCAGGTTCAGATGGCCTCACCCCTTCTTTTTTCATTGCATTTTGGGATATGATTGGAGACTACATTACATCAGCCCTACAGGGCATTTGGGACTCTGGCAAGATGCCCGGGTCGCTCACAGAGGGTCTCATCCACCTTATCCCGAAAGGAGGTTGTAGAAATTTAGTGTCCCAGTGGAGGCCTATCACACTTTTGGGGACATGTTACAAGATTCTGGCCAAGGCAATCAGCCTTCGATTGTAGCCCCTTCTCCCATATCTTATTCATGACACTCAGCCGGGATTTATGCATGGCAGAAGCATTTTTTATATCATTTTCTCTTTTTGGGAAGCTTCAGAGTGGGCGATGCAGAGCGGCCATAATCTAGCCATTCTACTCTTGGATTTTGAGACAGCTTATGACAGAGTAGATTGGGGTTTTTTGGAGGGCACCCTTCTACGTTTTGGCTTTATTGATGCTGAGGTGTTTCCTCTTTATACAGATCATCCCATAGCCAGGTACTTATTGGTGGGGTAAGGGGTGAGAGATTTCAGATTTCCAAATCAGTTCGTCAGGGATGCCCCCTTGCTCCTTTTCTTTTTTTGTTTGTGGATGAAGCTATGAGTATCTATGTTAGATCTCAAGTTGACATCGTTGGGCTGAGACTTCCCATCAGAAGGGAAGAGGAGCTACTTGACAGTGAGTTGGCAGATGACACAGCCGTTTACTTGGATGCTACACCACGGACGCTCACTTCTTTCAGGACAGCATTGGATTTATTTTGCTTGGCGGCGGGGGTGCAGATAAATTGGCATAAATCCAATGGCTTTTGGATCAGTGATGGGGACACTCCAGTTTGGGGGCTTGACATAGGATTCACTTGGGTTCAGAGGGGTGTGCCAGTCAAGTATTTAGGTTGCTAGGTCAGCTTGGATATTTCTTCCATGCAACAGTTTGCTCCCGTGTTGGAGAGCATCAAGAGGAAGCTCCTTTTTTGGAGCTTAGCCAAGCTGGATCTTGCCTCTAGAGTTGTGGTGGTCAACTAGGTCCTCTTGGCCACGGCCTGGTTTGTTTGTTCATGCTGGTGCCGTTCTAGGGACTGCATCACTCAGCTCAGGAGACCGATCAAAAATTTTCTTTGAAGTGGGCTTGATGGCACAGCAGGTGCGTTAGCCAAGGTGGCTTGGGAGACCCTTATCCTCCCTACATAGGAAGGGGGTCTCAATATTATTGATCCAGATTTACAGTGCAGAGCTTTACTCTGCAAGATGGTGGTGCGGGGACTTGTGCCAAGGCAGGAGCCATGGAAGGCATTTTTTATTAGCAGCATACAGACGTGCATACCTTCTTCAGGAGGAGACTGGATGGGTAGTATTAGGTGGATTTTCATCGTAGCACACCTCAAATCACCTTCGTCCCCTCTCATGGTTGCCATACTGAAAGCATGGGCCAGTTTCAGGAGCACTCCTTGGAGGATCCCCCCTTTTCTCTCGTGAAGAGATTGATAGGCAACTGATCATGTGGAATGACAGTATATTGGATGATCATGGCAGACCACTTGGTGCCTCACTCTACATCGAGTGGTCCAGGTGGGAGAGGGGACCCGTCTCATCATTGGGGTCATGGAAAGCTTTCCGCAGGCTTCCAGAGGAGACCAAATCTCAGTTGAAAGGAACCAAATCTCAGTTGACAGGACATCTCAGAGGGAGTGCACGGAGGATCTTGCAGATTGAGGTAGCCCTTCCAGTGGATTGGGTAGACATAGATGATATGCCACTCACTTGCTCCACTTGGGTAGATACTTTTACGAGAGGCGGTGTTCCTCTTCAGGTTTTGGCCTTTCGAGATGCACATGAGGATGCTTTGGTTTTTAGTGTGCATGATGGTGGCGGATTGCTCAGGTCCACAGAGGACATCTTGCTTCAGTCTGCTTTTCAGCCTATCAGGGTTGTAGGTCTTTTGGTGCAGGGATCAGATGCAGAGTGGTTCCTCGACCCAGACCCCCGGCTTCTCTCCACCGAATCTTGGAGGCTTTGGCTCCACGGGGGAGTTCCCATTAGGTATTTGCAGTGGGACCCTGGAGAGTCGGAGTAGATTGACGCAGGGCATTGAGAGAAGAGCTTCCCCGTCTTTCGTTACACGGTCAGTAATGCTAGGAGATTCCAGCTCAGTAGTAGAGGTTAAAAATCTTTCAGAGTTCCTCATTGGGAGACATTTGATATCATTGCGGATTTGTAGAGGTGCTTCTGGAAGAGACTCTGGAAATCCCACAGGAATAGAAAGATCACTCTTTTCTTTTGGCTTTCTATCCATGGTGAGATTGCAGTGAATCTTTGGAGATCCAGGTTCGGAGCTGCCGACCCTACTTGCCCTCATTGCCTCTCTGCTTTGGAGACTATCCTCTCGGGCCATTTCGATTCGACATCATCAGGTTGAGTCCTGTTCTTTTGATGTGATACCACACCTTCCTTTTGCAGCTGTACATGCCTCTGTGGATACCTCTTCGGAGATTCTAGCGAGCATAGCAACCTGGCAAATCTAGAGAGCCAGATGCATAGAGGCATTGGAGGGAACTCAGGTTCATCCCTCGCACACATTGGCTAGTATCTGGATAGACACCATACATACCTTGATGGCCGTATGGACGAGTATGCAGGGAGACTCCCGTGCAACCTCAGCTACGAGGGCTTCTTTCTTCAGGGAATGGAAGGATTCTCCTTTCTTCTCTGAGACTCCTAGAGGGTTGAGGTGGTACTTTCAACCTCAGCCTTGGTTGTTTTCCACCTCATTTTGAGGGGGTTTATTTATCCTCATGATTTCATGATGTATTCCGCTTTGAGCTTGCTCTCGTGGGTTTTTTCTCGTACTTAATAGAAGTCTCTTTCTTGGGGGGGAAAAAAAAAGTTATATATCAAGCTGGAGGAGGATCAAACACAAAATCCTCCAGCTTCAGATTATTGCTTTGTAAAAACTGATGCAGTGTAGAAACCACACCATCAATAAAACCAAGCTGTTTTTTGCCCTTGTGATTCTTCTTAATATAGCCCGGCACCCGAAATTTCTGAATCACAGGGTCAAAAACCTGTTGTAACATGGGATGAAAAGAATCCAGTGAAAAGGGCACATCTGCATCCCGAATAGAAGAAGACTCTGGCACAGGCATCAGAGGCAAAGGAGCTAGATCAACATTTGTATCCTCCGACAAAAGAGCTGCATCTGATAAAGTAGGACTCAACATTTCAGCTTCACTCCGAGGATCAACCTGAGAAAAAGCATGTGCAGCATCCTGTATGATCCCCTCTGCAAGGGGCACATCCATATCCTGAGGAGAAGGAGGCTGATGATGCTCAACATGAGTCGGATCCTGAACTTCTTCAGCAAGAGAAAGATTGGCCTGTGATTTTTCTACCTTCCTCCAGTAATGCTTCGGAGCAGTAAAAGAAGGCTTATCCAGTAAAGCCTTAGTAGAAACCGGAGGAGAAGAAAGAGTAACCTTCACGGTCATGGAAGCAGAAGGGCAAGCACGTGCAAAATGACCAACCTGCCGGCACCGATAACATGCTGTAGGAAAAGAGGCAAAATGTAGCCTAATGTGCATCGGATGGAAAAATCCCAAATCAAGATTCAGAGTAGAGGGCATGAGTTGCATCATATCCCATAAAATACAAAGGCGAACATCCTGGGTAGCCTGCAAAAACTCCTGTCTCGGAACATGTAGAGGCCTCCCCAAAAGCGCTGCAAGAGTAGGAAGATGCTGAAGAAGAGGCAGAGGTAATACTTTGAGGGCAATCCAGACCGGATAGTGAGTCAGAAGAGAGGTAGATGAATCAAAAAGCGGATCCCAGGGCATCACACAAGCAAAGAAACCAGCCCCATGAATACTAGCACGACTGACAAGTCGCTCCACCACATCAGTCGAAGAGCAGTGGGCATAATAAAAACCTTTGCCTAGAAAGACAAAGGAGGAAAGGCAATCTTGACCCACTGCAACTTCAGCCCAACGACGAAGTTGAGCTGCAGATAAAACCCTGCCCATAAAGTAGAGACAGACCCCAAACTGCTGAGCCTGTCGAAGACCGAAAACCAGAAGGGCAGAGTCCAAAGAACAAACAAGCAGTGAACCCGATGAAGGAACATCTGTGACAGAAGCAAAACACATCTAGCGAAGAAGGTCCAGCTGGAGGGAAGATGGATGACCATCCGTGATATCCAGCTTTGCCGATTTAACCAAAGTGGAGGGAGGCAAACCACCACGCTTCCACCAAAAGAAGACACGTGTAGGAGGAACAGAGGCAGAAGGGGGGGCTGAAGTAGAGAAAACGAAAGAGCCATTTGTTGGAGCAGCAGGAAGAGGGGAGGAAGAGACATCAGGAAGAGACTGTACAGAACCCGGGCGTTCGAATGACCGTACAGCAGGTATGGCCTGCGTAGGGGCAAAGGAAGGGGCAGAAGCAAACGAGAACGCCGAGGGGACAGGGAAGAATGGTACGGATGGGGACGGCCTGTGCAGAGGCTGCTGCACAGAAGGTATAGGCAGTAGCGGGCCTGGTACAGATGCAGACGGAAGGTGTACGAGGGCTGACAGAGGGGGTACGGATGCAGGCGGAGCAGCAGCAGCAGGCTGCGGGCAAGGTACAGAGACGGGCGAGGGAGAGGCTAAGGCTGAGCTCGCCATCGCTCACACACACACACACACACACACACACACTACACACACACACACTCTCTCTCTCTCTCACACACACACACACACACACACACACACACACATTTTTTGGTGAAATCCATTTACAAGAAACAGTCCCAAAGAGAGGGACAGCTAGTTACAAAGATCAGAAAATCTCCTTATATAACCGGAGACCTAATGGTTGCAAGGGTCCAGAGAGCCCAATAACCGACCCAGTAAGAAAGAAGATCATATCCCTGTGTGACCAGATGAAACCCAAACAACCGAAACTTTTTGCCAAAAGTACTGCTGCGGAAACGGGCCTGAAGCCGTTGCTCTAACAACAATAAGAAATCACGGGACTCTGGGCAATACCAAAACACATGGGGCATAGACCCCCTTAGGGACAGACATAAGTGGTGTGAACAATATGACAATGAGCCAAGATCTGTCCAAGAGGGGAAACCCCAAGCAAAACTTGCCATAAGAAGAACTTTTGTCGAAGAGAAAGTTTCGAAGCCCAAACGTGCTGCAATCTTTTGAGCCACCACCTAGAGGTGTGTCTCATAGACCAGATACAATTGGCATGAAGGGAAACCCAAGGAAGCAGCATCAAGACCTTATACACAGATGCAACTGTGATGTCAGCTAGTGGTAGTGCATGGCAAACATGGTCATCTGATTGAAGAACCCAGTCTTTGAGATGTTCAGCAATTTCAAGACGTGGTACAGGCTGAAAATAATGAAGCATCTGTGATAATAAATGCCATAAAGGTTTGTAATGCTGCCCAAAGCATATTCTCTGACCGCTGTTGGAAAAGAGATGACCATACCAGCAACATCAAGCATGTCATCCGCCTATGAAATTCCTTTAGTCAAAAGAAAATAGGAACAGCGAGGCACTTGCAAAGCCAAGGGGGGAAGGAACACCTTCGACCAATGAAGGCTCTCGGCATGTAAGGACACACACACACACACACACACACACACACATTTTTTTGGGTGAAATCCATGTATGATTATATTACAAAAAGAGTCTCCAAAGAGAGACATACAATTACAATATCAGAAGATTTCATTGTAGGACAAGTAAATGGAGTAATCTATCTGACGAACAGAGAGGCAATCATAAAAGGATTGCGTAAGCAACACACATACACACATACACACTCTTTTTTTGTGTGTGTGAAACACACACACACAAGTATACATTTATACAAAGGTCTGTATACTGAGTTTATGTCAAAGCTCCAGAGATGTAGGGAAAACCATCCATAATGAAGCCTAGCAGTTAGGGAGAAGGCTGATCAAATGACAGTCCACAATCTCTTCATCCAAGCTACAATGGCTTGTGAAGGGACGGTTGCATTTTTTTTTAATTTTAGTCTCCCAAATGAAAAAGCATAAAAGAGAGAGAGAATTATTACAACAATAAGGGTTATACACATCACTAAAGATAGAATATCAGCTACCCACAACTTGGACAAATTTTTTCACTAAGTGAAATTTGCGTGTCCACTACTACGGCAGAAAGATATACCTAGATGAATCCAAGGACATGCAGGGATTCAAAGCACAGTTTACAACCTCCTGGCAGTCATCCACAGGTCATCCACAAGCAACACCATCATGCATACTAGGGACTTGCTATTATGGCATCCTCACTAACGTCATCACAGTGTCCAATAGTAGGTGTAGAACCATGTATTGATATATGCTCATACACACTCACACACGCACGCGCACCTACACAAGAGCATACGTTCATACAAAGGTCTGCGTACTGAATTTCTGTCAAAGCTCCAGAGATGCAGGAAAACAAAGCCATAATGAAGCCTAGTGTTTATGAGAAGGCTACAATAATCCACAACATCTCCATCCATCTACAATGGCTTATGAAGGAATAGTTACATAATTATGTCATTTTACTCTCTCCCAAATGGAAAGCATAAAAGATATAAAGAATTCTTACAATATTGAGGGTGGCTGATCAACACTAAAGATAGAAAGAATTATCACAATATCAGCTGGCCAAAACTCACACAAAAATTTCACATAGAGAAAAGCATTGAGAGGGCATCCTTGGCCATTGCTGATGTGGCAAGGCTTGAACCAAGCCAGTGAGGGTAACCCTATCCCTTGGGGTGGGTTCTCAATGCGCGACATGTCAGAGGAATAACGCTCCAGAATCTTCTAGATTTCGATGAAATCTAAGAAGATTCTGTTTCCTTACGGATTTCCGTCACTTCTTGCTAGAGCTGGAAATGGTGCTTGGGCTATCGTCGTTGCTTGCTATGGCAAAGTTTTGTTCAGTGGACAAGTTGTGGGCGATGTTACTGTGTAGGCAACCATCTGGCATCGCGTATGAGCCTTTCGCAGTGTGTCATTCGTTGAAGGAGTCCCGAGCTGAAGGAGCCGGTGTAGAGGCCGCGAGCCCACTTGGAGGTGCATGTTTGCTAATGCGGCAGAAAGATATATTTAGATGAATCCAATAGCCTGCCCAAATTCACCATATAAGAAAGTGTAGTTTACAACCTCTTGGCAATCCTCAACTCCGTTATGCATAGTAGGACTAGCTACTATGAGATCCCCACTAACATCATCAGCACCCAATAGTGGTTATAGAACTATGCATCAATATATACTCATACACACACACGCCCACACACATGCACCCACACAAGAGCGTACATTCATACAAAGGTCTGCATGTTGAGTTTCTATCAAAGCTCCGCAAGGCAAACTCAGCCGTAATGAAGCCTGGTACTTAGGGAGAAGTCTAATTAAACAATAGTCAACAATCTCTTGACCCAAGCTACAATGGCTTGTGAAGCAACAATTGCATAATTATGTCATTTCAGTCTCTCCAAATGAAAAGCATAAAAGATAGAAAGAATTATTACAACAATAAGGTTAGCTGATAAGGCATACACAACACTAAAGATAGAAAGAACTATCACCATATCAGCTGGATGAAACTTGGATGAAAATTTAGCAAAGGGAAATTTATATGTCTATTGATATGGTAGAACGATATACCTAGATGGACATGCACAAATTCACCATATAAGAAAGTGCAGTTTACAACCTTGTGGTAGTTATTCACGAGACAATAAGTGATCAATTTCATCATGCATAGTAGGGACTAGCCACTATGAATCCCCACATCAGCACCCAATTTCAATATTTGAATGGAAGATGAAATGGAAGCCATTGAAAAAAATCACACATGGGATATGGTTCCAAGGCTATCCAAGAGGAAGGTGGCTAAGACCAAGTGGATCTACAAGGCTAAGTACAAGTCAAACAAAGCATTGGACAAGTACAAAGCCAGGTTGGTGACTAAGGGCTCAATGTCTTGACTATGACCAGAATTCTGCCTCGACATCATGCATGGATAAGATTCAGACTATTATGGCATTGGCTGCCCACCATGAGTAGTTCCATATTTATCAGATGGATGTAAAGGTTTATTTTCTACGATAAAGTGCACTTACTGACCTTAGCATAGAGCTAACGCAACCTCACATGCTCAATGTGTTCTTGTTTTCTTTTGCTGTAAATAAGGATGTCATTTTAAAAAACCAGCACTAGTGGAATAGAACTTCCTGCGATTTCTTGTGCATTATTGCCTCAAAGGTGCCCGGTGCATTAGTCAATACGAATGGCATCACCTCGAACTCGTACATGCCCCTTTCTATGCGGAAGGTTGTCTTGTTCTCATCACTCTCTTTTGCTTTGATCTGGTAGTACCCTGACCTAAAATCTATCTTAATGAAGAACAAACTGCCTCTGCAAATTCATCAAACTTCGGGATTGGAAAATTGTTTTAAATAATGGCATTGTTCAGACCTCTGTAGTCAATGCCATGTGATACAACCCATCTTTCTTTTGCCGGAAGCATTGGCCAGGAAATAGGAGGATTACTATGAGAAATGAAGTTCTTCTCAACTTTTACCTTCTAGGAACCTCAGGTAGCCACTCCTTCATAGACATTCCAAGCTTTGTCAATGCATTATTGGCTGACCTATAGAGGTTTTCAAACAGGTCTTACCTTTGGTCCTCTTGCTTCCATAGTCTCTAACAATATGTGTAGGTCTTCCACACAAATAACAAGAGGTACACAGATTCTCTTCTCCTAGGTGATCATTGCTGTCTACCTATAACCTACTTGTGAGGGATTTGTGACTCTCAGCCACATTGAAAGTATCCAATGGTAATGATCATGTCTTGTGCAACCCTCTAAGCTGCCAACCTTTGCTACCCCAAGACCCTCATTTCAATGTAGGAGGGGAGTCGGAAGTGCTTGAAAAACCTGTAATTGAGGTGATGTTTACTAATAATCACGAAAAGTAGCTTACTACAAAGTGATCACCCATTCCTAGAGAAGATGGATTTATAGTTGAAGAAAGTTGATGAAATTTAGAGGGATGATACAGAATATTCTTGTGGATCCGCCTGAGTCACTAACCCTATCTATACCCCTTTTTATATGACTGCTAGAAGTTATGCCAATCCAAAAGAGAAAATTGAGGTGCGTGAAAGCAACCATCCATTTCTATAAAAGATAGATTTACGATTGGACAAAGACATGAAGATTCCATTGACATTATATGTCTCATTTGAAGGCCATTTATTCATTAAGGAGGGCAACCTGCTATAGCAAGGACAGCATATGGGATGGACTGGGTCCAAAGAGGGACTGGGGTGGAGTTGGAAGTAGCAAAGATGAGAAAAACTGCAATTGGGCTGCTTATTATTCTTTCTTGCTTCTCCGATCCACCCTTCCCTTCCCCCATCTCCCTACCCCTGTGCTCCCCTTTTTCCTTCTCCACATGAGCCTCCTCTTTTTCCCCTCCCTGACTGCTTTCATCTCTCCCCCTTACCATTTTTCTCCACTTTTCTTCATCTCTAGATGCCACACCCGCTCCCCCTTTCCCCCCACCACTCCGTTCTTACCCTAGAAGACAAGAAACAATCAGGACAAAGACCTAGGAAGGGAGGTACCGAAGGAGGGAGGCAGAGGGAGAGGGGGATCAAGGGATGAAAAGACAGCCATCAGAGGGAGGAGGGGATCAAGGGATGAAAAGACAGCCATCAGAGATGGAGAAGGCCCACAAAGGGGAGGAGTCTTGTTCAGCCCACAACGTTCATCTCCTTTGTTGAAGGTAAGTTTCATGTGCTTGTGTGAAGAAGACTTACATAGTGCAGATGCTTACATAAACAATTGATTTGAGAAGATACATTCTTTTGATTCAAGATATTCTTTCAACAATGAGTAAGTGCAGTTTTATGAGCAGAAAAACATCTGTAAGGTCTTGAAATACATGTCACATTGCTATGCATTATCCACAAAGCATGTCTTTTAGATGTATGTACACTAAAATGGATTTTAATGTTTCCACAACATTTTAACATCTTTTATGTTAACATTGTGTTAATTATGTGATCAATGCATTAGACATTTTATGGATTTCTAACTTGCATTGTATAACAATTATATTCACCACCAGAATTAAGTAAAGTATTGTCAAGCATAAATGATTAGCCACAAAAGAAAGGCATTTGTTAATATTAGAAAATGTTTGGAGACCATGACAAGTTGGCAGAGATGAAAAGTGTGTGAAGGAGGAGTAATCCTGCAAATACTTAGCTATGATTACGTTGATAATCGGGAGATACATGTCTTTCTTCAGAAAATGATCTGAATATTCATTTGAACTTTTCATTTATAATACTTAGGGACATTGACATAGTAAAGATGACCATTCAACATCTCGAACATAACTTAATCCTTCTGCATATGTCAACAGTGTGGAGATCTCTGAGGATGATGGATGTATACTGAATGCAAAAAAACCAGTTCTGAAGATTTCTTCAATAGGAAATGCAGCACACATATTCATCAATAAGCAATACACAGGTATCATCTCACACTTTTTGCAAATACAGAAGAAGACCTCTCATGCAAAAGTCTCTTTCTCTCTCTCTCTCTCTCTCTCTCAAGCAGGTGCGCGCGCGCACACCCCCACACAAAAAAAAAACCCAAAAAAAAACTTAGCATGCATGATGCAATGCCTTCCTAGAAACCCCATGGCAGCTTGTATTAAAGGCTTTGATATTGTGACTGAGTCTCTTATTGTGTGATAGAAACCCTAGGCATGCACCTTCTCCTTTCTCTCACAAAGGAAGCTCTTCATCTACTCTTCCAAAATCCAAATGAGATGATAGTCTACTGTATCCTACATTGACCAACTCTGCTTCTAGTTAAAGAGATTTGGTGATAGGGCATAGTTGTCCCATGTCTAGCATCCCTCTTTGTTCTCCCCTCCTCTAAATCGGTGTCAATGACACACTGATGTGCACCTGATGCATCTCTCTTCCCCCCCCCCCCCCCCCCCCCCAAAAAAAAAAAAAGAGAATATCAGTTCTTTCATGTGTAACTGCGCTACCCAAATCTCTACTCTTTTCTTTTTAATGTTCTTTCTTACTACTCCCTCTTGTGACTTCTATTGCTACAAAAACACGACTTTCATGTTAAGACAGTGGTTTCACTTTACTCTTAGTAAGGGTGCTTTTGGTGGTGGCCGACTAATTTTTTAAAAAGGAATCATTTGGTACTGAAGAACGGCCCTAGCCACACCCTTATGAAGTGTTTTGCTTGGAAAACTTCCTATGCTACTACTTAGACACCTACCTTCTAATATGTTGGTCATATCATGCGTTCTTCTACCTTACTATTACTTAGATCCCCACCTTCTAATATCATATAATGCCTTCTTCTGTATTTGCCACATCTCGTTAAGTCTTATGTAAAGATTGCCTCTCACCAATGTTCTTCCTAGGTTTGTAACTCCCAGGGCCTCTATAATGCAATATTGTCATATGGATCCGAATACATCTATGACCAAGAGTGAAATTGGCTTGTGTAATAGCCTCCAGACCAAATGCCATCTCAAAGGGGCTGTAACCAAGATTGGTCTTTTTCCAGCCCAATAGGCAAATAGAGCCATTGAAAGTAGAACATCTCAATCAGCTCTCAATGATCACACATCTAGAGAAGGATGTTACAAAGCACCTTATTGATGCATCTTCCATCCATCACATCTTAAGCAATCAGCAACCCATCTAGACTTAGCCCATCAGCAGCCCGTCAGCGAACGTCAGTAGCCCGTCAACCTTCTCAATACAGCAGGTCGCGGTTGTAGGCAGGCGTTTGATTTAGGATCCCCTAGCTGAGCCGAACCCCCAGCTCAACTAGGGGGTTAGCTTAGCCAGGGGGTAAAGTAGATATGGCCAGTAAAGAATCACCCAGCTTACCCTCTTCTTAGAAACCCCCTCCACTCCAGCAACCTCCAACAACAACAGAGCCAATACACCTAAATCGCATCCAAGACACCTTCCTCATGTGCGCACATATATGAACAGGGTGGTCTTTTTTACCAATCCATTATTGGGTATCATGAACAGATTTGCTTCCTAAGGATCAAGTGTGAGAATTACGGATGCAACTGGTAGGTGCCGTAGCTCGAATCCAAGTTTTGGAAGGACCTGGTACAAAGAAAGTCATTGAAGAGATTGTAAAGTCTTGCAATGCTTCTCCCTTACCCCCCAACTAGTCTTTGCAGTCAAGAATCTAGTCCAAATTGAAGAGTAGACAGCCATGCAAGAAGTGATTGTGGAGTTTGATACAAAGGTAAAAGAAGCTAATATCCAGGAAGGGATTAAAGAGCATGCAGCTAGAAAGGAGAATGCTATGAAAAGCAGAATTGGGGGGCTCCTAGATAGATGGTATAAAGAGGAGGACTTATTCCATGATACCTTTGAATATGCCATAGAAGCTATGCCTACTACTAATTGGACAGCTGACGCAGATGACAATCCTGATGATCTTAATGATGATGGTGAAGCTAGAGCAGTCCGGTTTGGACAGCGTAATAATGCTCATGCTATCACTACATTCAACTCACGAGATTTACGTATAAAAATTCTACGATGATCTTATAAGCTAAAAGGAACTAGGATATGGATAGACGAAGAACTCACAAGAGCTCAACTTAAGGATAAGGCAACAGAATTAGCCAGGTTTAAGGCTGCCAGGAAGGATGGTAAATGGGCAGTTTATTGTGAGGGAATAGCACTCATTAAAGAGTTTAAATCAACTCTCAAAAGACTCAGTCTTAAACTGATGTATGGCCAGCCATATGTATGCTTTCTCTACTAAGTAGGTACTTAAAAAATAGAGTCACTCTTCGCAATCTCTGGGAGCTGCCATGTGCCCTCCCTAAGCAAATGCATTAGATGGTTTTCTGTTGTCCCATAGACCTGTTGGTCTCTCATGGACATTACTAGACTTTCTTTCTTTCTTTCTTTCTTTCTGTCCCTGACAGTTTCTGAAGTTGTGTTTGTTTGCAGCAAATCTGCAATTGATAGATTTAGATCTTATCTCTAAGATCTTGTCAGTTAATCATAAATACACTTTGGATAATCATTCTTGTCATCATCAGTTAGTGTTGCAGGAGATTACAAAGATCCGCATGTAGCAGTTGAACAACCTATAAGCCTTCAGAGTGGAATAAATCAAATAGCAATCTTAAGCATGACGGTTGGACTACAGGTCAGATTTTTCACACTAAGTAGGAAAAATCCCCCAACAAAAATCTTAAGATGCTATCTCCTTACTTCTTGGACATTTTATAAACTCTTGAGAGTGCTGATGAAAAGAATATCATTTGTTTGAAGACATGTCCATACTCAATTTATTAGTAGTATTACAAGTATGCATTTTTCTTTCCTTAATACATGTGTGCACCTTATTTGCATGAAATGTCTCTACCGAGAGAGATGTAAGACTAAACTATGATTCTACTTGTTTTTCTTCCAAGTTGGCAACTCGTTATAGATTAGATGAGGAATTTCCTATGTATATGATAACTCTACGTTTGATGTATTCCTACATACATGCATACATACATCGTATACATAAATAATTGAGTGACTGATTTATTTATTTATAGATGAATCCATTAGCATGTCGAACTTCATCTTGTTGAAGAACTGAGAAAAAACTTGAAAAGGATCGAGTATGGAAACCTAGACACTCGCTGGGCTGAAAATCAGCAAGAGGAGACAAGGTTTTCTGCTCAAATTGAACCTTCCTTGAACCGATTTGCAGCTAGTAAAGTTACAGCAGAACTGAGCACTTAGCACCTCCAAAACAGCTTCAAATAGTGGCTGGAAACTCCAAACAGCAAGGAAAACTCAACGATGAGGCTGGGTCATAAATCACGATAGAGAGAGAGAGGGAGAAGAAAGAAAAAACACGGCACTACGGGCCCTTTGCATAAATTTTAATAGCAATCTTAAGCATGACAGTTAGACTACAGGTCAGATTTACCATACTAAGTAGGAATTTTCCCCCAACAAAAATCTTAAGCTGCTGTCTCCTTACTTCTTGGACATTTTACATACTCCTGACTGCTGCTGAAAAGGATGTCATTTGTTTGAAGATATGTCCATACACAATTTATTACCAGTATTACAAAAATGTACTTTTCTTTCCTTAATACATGTGTTCACCTTATTTGCATGAAGTGTCAGATGTAAGACTAAAACTATGATGCGACTTGTTTTCTTCCAAGTTGGCAACTCGTTATAGATTAGATGAGGAATTTCCTATGTATATGATAACTCTACGTTTGATGTATTTCTACATACATGTGTACGTACATTGTATACATAAAATATTGAGTGACTGATTTATTTATTTATAGATGAATCCATTAACATATCGAAATTCATCCTGTTGAAGAACCAATCCAAAACTTGAAAAGGATCGAGTATGGAAACCTGGGCTGAAAATCAGCGAGAGAAGACAAGGATTTGTGCTCAAAATGAGACCTTCCTTGAACCAATTCGCAGCCTTTCAAGTAAAATTACAGCAAAACTGAGCACTAGCACCTCAAAAACAGCTTCGAATAGTGGCTGGAAACTCCAAACAGCAAGGAAAACTCAACGATGAGGCTGGGGCACAAATCACAATAGAGAGAGAGAGGGAGAAGAAAGAGAAAACACAACACTACGCTCCCCGTGCATAAGCAATCTTAAGCATGACAGTTGGACTACAGGTCAGATTTACTATACTTAATACATGTGTGCACCTTATTTGCATGAAGTCTCTCTACTGAGAGAGATGTAAGACAAACTATGATGCGACTTGTTTTCTTCCAAGTTGGCAACTTGTTCTACATTAGATGAGGAATTTCCTATGTATATGATACATACATGCCATACATACATCGTATACATAAACAATGGAGTGGCTGATTTATTTATTTATAGATGAATGCATTAACATGTCGAAATTCATCCTTTATCATATACAGTTGGGGATGCCTCTACTTGTTTGATTCCTCGAACTTCTGTTGAAGAACTGATCAAAAACTTGAAAAACATCGAGCATGGAAACCTAGACATTGGCTGGGATGAAATTCATCAAGAGAAGACAATGATTTTTGCTCAAATTGAAACCTTCCTTAAACTGATTCGTAGCTTTTCAAGTAAAATTACAGAAAAACTGAGCAATTAGCACCTCAAAAACAGCTTTGAATAGTGGCTGGAAACTCCAAACAGCAAGGAAAACCCAACCATGAGGCTTTTTGCAATATAAAACTCATTTTACAACTGATAGAGGAGCATGAATCTGATACAACTTGAGTGCTGCTTCTACGAGCTTAGAAGCTCTCTTATTTTATAGATCTAGGGGCAGCCATAGTGGGCACTGTTACTCCATCAGCCCCTTCCCTAAAAGCTGGCTATCCACCTTGGCACACTCTTCTGCTTAAAACATGGGCCTTTTAGCACTCTCCAAGGTCCTACACAATCAATAAACAATATCCAACACTTCAACCCATTAGGTTTTAGCTAATGCATGCATTCTAGTTCTTGGACTAATCCTAGTCCCATGTGGGCGTCCCCACAATGCTCACTAACCAATGTAAACAAGGGAAAGTAAACTTGTTCTAGTTAACCAAAGTCAAAGTTCTTTGACCGAAGTCAATAATGAAAGATTTCTCTTTATTTCTTGAGAGATGTATAATTTCATGACACAAATGGTGGATTCACTTGGCTCCACACTAATCTCCAACAGTGATTTTGGAAACAAATTTTGATTTTTGTAGATCGGACCAGGGAGCCATCTTACTCTCTCTTTCTACATTCCGTTTGACTTTACATCGTCGACAGTTTACAGTTTACAAGTGTTGTTTATTGGAGTTTTAAAGGTGGCGTATGTTTTTTCGTGTATTCAAAGAGTAAGATTGAAAAGACACTATGAACATATATAAATATGGGAGTGTTAGAAAAGTAAACAAAAAGAGAACAGAGAAAAATGGAACCTAATGGAAGTAGAGGGGAACACCTCTCATGTGGATCCCATAGGATCAGAAATCCAATCGACACAGCAAGTATTCGACCGATGGCACACGAAACTCATTGAATGCCAAAATTGAAACCTCAAAAGATGCATTGCATCAATCATTGAATACTCAATCGTTGAATGCTAGAATTGGAACCTTAGAGGTGCATTGCAGCAAATTATGATATAGTAATTGCAAGCGAGGTAGAATTGCAAAAAAATTATGCATACATTTGATGCAGTGCATTCTAGAGATGAAAAGAGTAAAGGACCACTGGAACCAAAATCTAGTATCCATATGTAGGAAAATACAAAGTTGAAACTGCCAAGCATAAGATGTAAGAATCATAACTAGTAGTTTTGTGCATCTAGGGACTCAGTATGAGTATCCAAAGAAACTTGTATATGTGAAGTGGTTTGTGAAGAAGGAAAGCAATAAGCTACCCAATACAACAACCAAGATGGTTAAGGGCATAGGCAATGGTTCCCAAGCAAGTAACACCATAGAGATGAAAGGGGAGTTTTCACCTATGGCAGCCAGGGCTTGGTCAAAGTCCTCTTCGACTCTTGAGAAGAAGCAAAAAGCAAGAAGAGTGGGCTTATGTTTTGGATGCCTTCAACCACATCAGTGGAAGGATTCAAGAAATAAAGAATGACGCATGGCAAAGACAGTGATCTCAAAATACGATGTAGAGATGGAGAGGAGTCCTAAGGTTGAGAAGCTTCATATTCAATTAGTGGGCTCTTCTCATGTGTTAGGTTCTATTTTGTTATGTGTGTCTCTTGCTAAGAAAGTAGAATATACACTAGATAATAACCTTTCAAAACCCACAGCTATGGGTATTCAGCCTTTGCCAAGAAAGTATCTAAAGAGATGAAAGGGCAAGTGGCCGATCATAGTGTAAAATGTGTTGTTTGACTTTGCGTCAACATACAATGTTATTAATTTCAAGATGATGAAAAGATTGAAGTTGCGAACATTGTCCATACGATTATTCTTATATAGTTGAGATGGTAGATGGAAGTCCAACAAAAGTGGCAGAAAAAGGATTACAAAGTTGGACCTTTGTATCCAGAACTATGTGGGGAATGTGGATTTTGAAATGACTAAGCTAAATCAAACAGATATAGCTCTTGGTGTGCGGTGTAGAATTCACAAAGAATCCACTCATTAATAAAACATACATAAATTTATATTTAATGATGTTCCTCCTCCAGAGCAGCTGGAGAGTTACTTTCTTCAGAGTTTGGAGAGGATCTCCTTTCTTCTCTGAGTCTCCGTCAAGGTTGAGGTGGCATTTTCAGCCTCCGCCTTGGTTTTTTCTTAGCTCCTTTTGAGCTGTTTTTTCCCCTCATGCATTGCATGATGTACTCCTGTATTTGAGCTTGCTCTCGCGGTTTTCATTCATACTTAATGAATTAATTTTCTTGGAAAAAAATAAATAAACACATAGGTGAAAAAGGTCTATCTCAAGGTCCTTTAACATTCTTTGTAGTGTATCTGTTGAGTCGTACGTGGATGCACTAGCAGATTCTTTGGCTACCCAAGATGAAAGTGAGCCTTCTTTTTTCAGAGTTTGGAGGGGATCTCCTTTCTTCTCTGAGTTTCCTTCAGGGTTGAGATGGCATTTTCAGCCTCCGCCTTGGTTCTTTATTAGCTCACTTTGAGCTGTTTTTTCCTCATGATTGCATGATGTACTCCCGCATTTGGGCTTGCTCTCACGGTTTTCATTCATTTAATGAAGTAATTTTCTTGAAAAAAAAAAAGTGAGCTTTCTTAACCAATTAAGATCTCAATGATCCAAGGACAAAACCTATAAGCAAACCTTCTCTGAAACATTTGAGGGAGAGCCATCCTCAACATGTGGCAAGCCATTTGAACTATGAGAAGTAGAAGGGGAAGCATCAAGAGACTCCATCTCATCATCCTCAAACTGAATGATGTCTAAAGAGGTGTCATCGTATGGTGGCAAGTCTACACTAGCGGGCTGCATGCACTCATGCTCAGCAAAGAGAACATCTCTGCTCATTATTACCTTCCTGATAGCGGGATTATAAAGCCTAAATCCCCTGCTTTCAGTGCTATATCCCACAAAAATGCATTTGACACTCTTGTCAACAAGCTTTGTTCGATGTGCATTTGGAACCAAAGCATATGCCGCTGAGCCAAAAACTCGAAAATGACTAACCTTTGGCATAAAGCCATACAAAGCCTCAAATGGAGTCACATTAACCAAAGCTTTGGTAGGGCATCTGTTGTGAATATAAGTGGATGTCACAACTGCTTTTTCCCAAAAAGCCTTTGAGACTCTCTTAAATTTCAGCATGCATCTCGTCATCTCCATGAGAGTACGATTCTTCCTCTCAGGGAGTGGATTCTGTTAAGGTGTGTAAGGGCATGTCAAGTGATGTTTAATCCCATGTTGCTTCAAAAATCCCTGGAATGCATGTGACATGTGCTCTCCCCCTCTATCTGAGTTGAGTGTTCCAATTCTAGAATTGGTTTGGTTCTCAACCATAGCTTTGAACTCCTGAAACCAATAGAACACCTCAGATTTTTCCTTCATGAGAAAAAGCCATGTGAACCTGGAGAAGTCATCTATAAAGGTCACAAAGTACCTTGCTCCTCTATGCGTCGGAATAGTCATGGGCCACATACATCACTGTGCACTATCTGCAACACTCTGGTTGCCTTGACCCAATTCTTGCCTTGTTTACTGAATGGCAAGCGATGCAATTTGCGAAGTGCACACCCCTCACACACTTCATTTGCTGGTTGCTGTAATTTTGGCATTCCTTGAGTCATATTATTGTTGTACAAGTAGGACAATGCCCTGTGATGGACATGTCCAAACCTGGCATGCCATAAATCAGCTTGGGAAGTGTTTGCTACAACCAATACCTTCTGATCATAAGGCTAAGCATCAAGCTTGTATAAGCATTTGTCATATGTGCTTGTTGCTACAACCTCATACCCTTTCTTTGGATCCTTGATCCTGTATTGGTTATCCTGAAATTCGACCAACATATGTTGATCATGGGCGATGTTTGAAACTAAAATCAGATTTTGCCTCAAATTTGGAACATACCAAACATCTTGGATATACTTAACTTTCCCATTATCAAGCTGAATGGAAATGTGCCCAACTCCGATGATGTCTTGAGAAGCATCATTGGCACATGTAACCTGTCTGCCATGAACAGGTGTGATGCTCTCAAACCACTCCTGGCAAGGAGTCATGTGCTTAGTAGCACCACTGTCGATATACCATGTATCACTTGCAACAAGGGAAGCATCCCCTGATTGATTTTCAACATCCCCCCTGGCATTTATCTTCTCACTAAATGCAGCAAACACAAAATCTCTATCACCTTGGGCAAGATGAGCTTCACCATGTGCATCTGAAGCACGAGTTTCAGTGGGGACAACAAAATTACTGCTAGAGCTGTCCCTTTGCCTTTTCTTTTCATTGGCAATCCTTTTCTGACACTCTGTGATGTAATGTCCTGGCTTCTTGCAATAGTTGCATTTACCCTTTTTCTGATTTTTGCTTAAACTGCTTGCATTCCCCTCCTTGGTCTGAGTTGTATGGCTGTGTTTAGGCTCAAACTTTTTTTGAAATTTGCCCTTTCCACCCATTGCAAGCGCTTGCTCACCTTGCCGAGAGGCTTTGGAAAAATTTAAGCATCTCTCCTCTTCCTGCAACCAAAGCCCAACTAACTCATTGAACGAGAGTGGGACTGCCCTAAGAACAATGGTCAATGAAGTGACGAATGTGCCATATGAGGGCGCTAAGCTATTGAGAGTAATAGAGATGAGCTTCTTGTCTTCTATTTCCTCATCAATACTTGCGAGCTGATCATGTAGATCAGTGATCCTAGCAATATGATCAGTGATGGCCTGGCCTTCCTACATCTCGAGATCCTTGAGCTGATTTGTCAAGGCAATGGCCCTTGCCTCATTCTTAATATGATATGTGTTTGCCAATCTTTCCCATGCTGCCTTTGCATCCTTGCACGACTTGATAGTTGTCATAATGTGCCTCTTCACATTTGTGGCAATCAAAAACATCGCTTGGGCATTGCGGCAGTCAAACTTCTTCTGCTCCTCCGTCAATGCTATGGGACTAGCAGGAGGGGGTTGTCTGCCTGTAGTCTGACTCGAAGAAGCTGTGCTGGATGTAGATGAGCCTGCTGGCCTCACCTCATCCCCACTAACAACAACCAAGATTTTTTTAAGCATGAATGACCACAAGGCATAGTTTGGTTCATCCAGCTTGTCACCCTCGGACAAATTGCTAAAACTGTCTGAAAGAGTCGACCTGATGCAAAATGGGATACCCACAAGCTGCAAATGTACTTGCAAAAAGAACTGCAAGTCCCAAAAGTGCAACTGGCTGCAAATGTGCCTGCAAATCCCAAACAAATGCTTGCTGCAAATGCAAAGTACGATTGACTGCTTTGAAATGCCACTGACTGCACAATGCAATCACTGCAAAAATGGCATAAACCAATCACTGCACTCTGCTGCAATGTGAAGTGCAATCCCAAACTAAAAATGCACAACCCAAATATGAAATAGCGCACCCACAAGTGCTCAAATTGTAAGAGATTACAAAGATATGGTGTTGTAGGCATAAAGTCAACCCTATGGTTGACCAGTAGTACTTATATATACCAAGTACTTGTATTCTTTTATTTGAACATTTCTATTGGAGCTTTCTTGTGTGTGCACTCTTGCTCACTTGTGTTCACAACTTGTCTTCACTTTGTTCCTACATTTGGTATCAGAGCGCTTCCATCTCTAGAGCCCATTCCCGCGGCCTATGCCGCACCATTTCAAGCGTTTATTTAAAAAAAACAAAAAACTATTTTTGTCAGTACAATTGTACGGACGTCCGTACAGTCCGTACAGTCCGTACGAATCTGTTAGTACAATTGTGCGACAGTGCCGCGATTCCATACAACTTGTCAGAACCTGATTTCGAGTCCATACGACTTGTTAGAAGGCGATTCAACCAATTTTCGACTGTTTTTCGGCATTTTCGCTCAGATCTGGACTCTTTTCAGCTCCAGCCTCTCCCGGATGTGTTCCAGCAGCTCCAGGCTCTTCTCTACACGTGTGTTGTGTTCAGAAGTACTCCCGACAGCTTCATTTAGCTCCAAGCAGCTCACTTCAGCTCCTTTGTCATCTCTGACTTACCCACACAGTCAGTGGATTGTTTTGCAGGTGGTTCGGGCCAAGTTGCACTTCCAGTAAGTTTTTTGAGCTGTGTATTTTGCTTCGGGACTGTTTTTTGCAGCCCATACTCTTGCACTCTCAAGTGCATTTGTAGATACTCTGCATTGTTGGGTGCATTTGCAGTTACTTTACAGTTGTGGATGCATTTGAGCACTCGTGGGTGTGCTCTTTCAGATTTGGGTTGTGAATTTTTAGTTTGGGATTGCACTTCATATTGCAGCAGAGTGTTTATGCCATTTTTGTAGTGATTGCATTGTGCAGTCAGTGGCATTTCAGAGCAGCCAGTCGTACTTTGCATTTGTAGCAAGCATTTGTTTGCGATTTGCAGGCACATTTGCAGCTAGTTGCACTTTTGGAACTTGCAGTTCTTTTTGTAGGTACATTTGCAACTTGTGGGTATCCCATTTTGCATCATGTCGACTCTTTCAGACAGTTTTGGCAATTTGTCCAAGGGTGACAAGTTGGATGGACCAAACTATGCCTTGTGGTCATTCATGCTTAAGAACATCTTGGTTGGTAAGGGCTTCTGGGATTTTGTTAGTGGGGATGAGGTGAGGCCAGCAGGCTCATCTACATCTAGCATAGCTTCTTTAGGTCAGACTACAGGCAAATAGCAGACTGCTATAGCCCCTCCTGAGTCCCATAGCATCGACGGAGGAGCAGAAGAAGTTTGACCGCCGCAGTGCCCAAGCAATGTTTTTGATTGCCACAAATGTGAAGAGGCACATTATGACGACTATCAAGTCATGCAAGGATGCAAAGGCAGCATGGGAAAGATTGGCAAACATGTATCATGTTAAGAATGAGGCAAGGGCCATTGCCTTGACAAATCAGCTCAAGGATCTCGAGATGCAGGAAGGCCAGGCCATCATTGATCATATTGCTAGGATCACTGATCTACGTGATCTGCTCGCAAGTATTGATGAGGAAATAGAAGACAAGAAGCTCGTCTCTATTGCTCTCAATAGCTTAGCGCCATCATATGGCACATTCATCACGTCATTGACCATTGTTCTTAGGGCAGCCCCACTCTCGTTCGATGAGTTAGTTGGGTTTTTGTTGCAGGAAGAGAAGAGATGCTCAAATTTTGCCAAAGCCTCTCATCAAGGTGAGCAAGCGCTTGCCATGGGTGGAAAGGGCAAATTTCAGAAAAAGTTTGAGCCCAAACAGAACCATACAACTCAGCCCAAGCAGGGGAATGCAAGCAGTTCAATTAAAAATAAAAAAAAGGGCATTACATCGCAGAGTGTCAAAAAAGGATTGCCAATGAAAAGAAGAAGCAAAGGGACAGCTCTAGCAGTAATTTTGTTGCCCCCACTGAAACTCGTGCTTCAGATGCACATGGTGAAGCTCATCTTGCCCAAGGTGATAGAGATTTTGTGTTTGCTGCATTTAGTGAGGAGATGGATGCCAGGGGGGATTTGAATGCTGAAAATCAATCAGGGGATGCTTCCCTTGTTGCAAGTGATACATGGTATGTCGACAGTGGTGCTACTAAGCACATGACTCCTCGCCAGGAGTGGTTTGAGAGCATCACACCTATTCATGGCAGACAGGTTACATGTGCCAATGATGCTTCTCAAGACATCATCAGAGTTGGACACATTCCCATTCAGCTTGATAATGGGAAAGTTAAGTATATCTGAGATGTTTGGTTGTTCCAGATTTGAGGCAAAATCTGATTTCAGTTTCAAACATTGCCCATGATCAACATATGTTGGTCGAATTTCAAAATAACCAATGCAGGATCAAGGATCCAAAGAAAGGGTATGAGGTTGTAGCAACAGGCACATATGACAGAGGCTTATACAAGCTTGATGCTCAGCCTTATGATCAGAGAGGTATTGGCTGTAGCCAACACTTCCCAGGCTGATTTATGGCATGCTAGGTTTGGACATGTTCATCACAAGGCATTGTCCTACTTGTACAACAACAATATGACTCAGGGAATGCCAAAATTACAGCAACCAGCAAATGAAGCATGTAAGGGGTGTGCACTTGGCAAATTGCATCGCTTGCCATTTAGTAAACAAGGCAAGAATTGGGTCAAGGCAACCAGAGTGTTGCAGATAGTGTACAGTGATGTATGTGGCCCCATGACTATTCCCACGCATAGAGGAGCAAGGTACTTTGTGACCTTTATAGATGACTTCTCTAGGTTCACATGGCTTTTTCTCATGAAGGAAAAATTTGAGGTGTTCTATTGGTTTCAAGAGTTCAAAGCTATGGCTGAGAATCAAACCAATTCTAGAATTGGAACACTCAACTCAGATAGAGGGGGAAAGTACATGCCACATGCATTCCAGGGACTTGCTACCATACAATGACACCTCTTTGGACATCATACAGTTTGAGGATGATGAGACGGAGTCTCTTGATGCTTCCCCTTCTACTTCTCATAGTTCAGATGGCTTGCCACATGTTGAGGTTGGCTCTCCCTCAAATCCACATGTTGAGGATGGCTCTCCCTCAAATGTTTCAGATTTGCAGCCAATTAATGAGAATAGACCGCCTCATGTTTGGAGGCATTATCAGCGTTGTGAGGCCACTAAAGATGTTGATGCAGCCCCGAGTGGTACAGCAGAGAAATCTATTCCACGTTGGGCAAGGTTGACCCTTCAAGATGCTAAGGATCAGCCTACTTTGGGAAAAACCAGGGCCAACACTCAGAAAAATCAGAAAAAGGCCAATTTTGCTTTGATGACCTCAGTGATGGAAGCTGAAAATGAGCCTGAGAGCTTCAAGGATGCTCAGCATAATTTGGCATGGCAGAAAGCTATGGAAGCTGATCTTAAATCCATTGAGAAGAATGCCACATGGGACTTAGTTGATGCGCCCATTGGGAAAAATGTGGTTGGCACGAAATGGATTTATAAGGTGAAATACCATTCAGATGGCACAGTTGAGAAATACAAAGCCCGTTTGGTTGCCAAGGGGTATGCACAAGAGGAGACATTTGCTCCAGTGGCCAAGATGACCACCATTCATTCTGTCATCTCTCTTGCTGCGTTTTATGGCTGGTCAGTGTACCGGATGGATGTCAAGACCGCATTCCTCAATGGAGATGTTAAAGAGGAGGTCTATGTACATCATCCCCAAGGTTTTGAGGTGAAGGGACAAGAGCACAAGGTATGCAAGCTCAGGAAGGCTCTATATGGGCTGAAGCAAGCACCTCCTGCGTGGTATCAGAAGATACATCAGTTTTTGCTATCCCAGGGCTTCGTAAACACTCATACAGAGCCAAATCTGTATGTTCTGCAACAAAAATCAGAATTGGTTATGTTGGTACTATATGTGGATGACATCATACTCACTGGCAGTGATTTGCAGCAAATTACAGCAGTGCAGTCTGCTTTATGTCACAACTTTGACATGACAGATTTGGGCCTATTGCATTATTGTCTTGGCATTGAGTTTTGGCAGACCCATGATGGGATCTCTATGTCACAGACAAAGTATTCGAAGGGGTGGTTGTAGAAATTTAAAATGGAGAACTGTAAGCCTGTGGCTACTCCATTGGAAAAGGGACTCAAGCTAAGTAACCATGATACTGCTGAAAAGTTTGATGGCACTTTGTAAAGGCAGTTGGTTGGCAGTTTGATATATCTATGCTCCACACAGCCTGATATTGCCTACGCCACAAGGCTTTTGAGCCAGTTCATGCATTGTCCCATGATCACACATTGGAATGCAGCAAACAGGGTTCTCAGATATGTCCATGGCACTCTCTCTCTTGGCTTGCATTATGCTTCATATTGTGATCTAAAGCTGAGTGGTTTCACCGACTCAGATTGGTTAGGGGACATTGATGACAGACGGTCCACTACTACCTATTGCTTCTCATTGGGTTCAGTCTAAATCTCATGGCTTAGTAAGAAGCAAGAGCGAGTCTCTCTTTCCTCCAGTGAAGCAGAGTACAAAGCTGCAAATTCAGCCACTACGGAGTTAATGTGGTTTGCATGACTTGCATCATGCACAGGATGGCGAAGCAAACTCTAGCCAGAGTTGCATTGCCATAGCCAACAATCCTGTCTTTCATGCTCGCATGAAACACATTGAAAATCATTATCATTATGTACGGGATTGTATTTCTGATGGCTTCATTGATCTCATCTATTGTCCATCTGAGGACAATGTGGCGGATATCTTCACCAAAGCCCTGTCAACACATCTTTTCTTACGACATCGACATGGCTTGGGGATCAGAGATATTCTCACAATGTCAAGGGGGGTTGTGAAGTGATTCACAATGACATTGTTTTCATGTATTCCCATAGGTTGCATATCCATCTGGATGAATTTGTGCAACCATGGTACTTTAGGTACTGCAGGGTACACCTGAGATGTTTCCAGGGTACTTTCAACCATATCTTTGAGGGGGGATTTGTAAGAGATTACAAAGATATGGTGTTGTAGGCATAAAATCAACCCTATGGTTGATCAGTAGTACTTGGGTACTATATATACCAAGTACTTGTATTGTTTCATTTGAACATTTCTATTGGAGCTTTCTTGTGTGTGCACTCTTGCTCACTTGTGTTCACAACCTGTCTCCACTTTGTTCCTAGACAAATGCATCCGACGGAGCTCAAAGGCATCCACAACTGTGAAGTAACTGCAAATGCACCCAACAATGTAGAGTATCTGCAAATGCACCTGAGAGTACAAGAGTATGGGCTGCAAAAACAGTCCCGAAGTGAAATACACAGCTCAAAACATTTATTGAAAGTGCACCTTGGCCTGAACTACCTGTAAAACAGTCCCCTCCCCCCCCCCCCCCCCTCCTTTCTCTCCCCCTCCCTCCCTTTCGCTCCCCGCCAGCCCCCTCCCTCCCTACTAACCCGCCTCCTCCCTACCTCCTAACCCCCCCCCCTTTTCCCTCTCCCCCAATCACCCTCTCCCTCCACACCCCCTTCCTTCCTAATTCAGCTCCCCTACGCCTCCCCCCTCAGTCTCTTCTCTCCTTCCCTTCCCCTCTGTCCTACCCTCTCTTTCTCCTTCCGGACAGCCCTGGATTTATTTTGCACGGCTGCAGGTGCACACATTGATTGGCATAAATCCAATGGTTTTTGGATTTGCAATGATGACACCCCGGATTGGGGTAATGATATTGGCTTCACTTGGGTACAGAGGGGCATCAGTCAGATATTTGGGCTGCCAAGTTGGGGTGGGCATCTCTCCTTCACAACGTTTGCTCCGGTGTTGGAGAGCATCAGAAGAAAGCTTCTTTTCCGGAGCTCAGCCAAACTTGACTTGGCTTCCAAGCCACAGCATGGTTTGTATGCTCTTGTTGGTGCCACTCTAGGGATTGTATCACTCAGCTTAAGAGGCCTATACGAAACTTTTTATGGAGTGGTCTAGATGGCACAACTGATGTTACAGCCAGGGTGGCTTGGGAGACCTTGATTCTTCCTACAAGAGAAGGGGGTTTGAATATCATCGACCTGGATCTACAGTGCAGAGCCTTACTCTGCAAGGTCGTTGTGATAGGACTTATGCCAGAGCAAGAGCCTTGGAAGGATTTCTTTATCAGATGCATACAGTCTCGCACGCCCACTTTAGGAGAGGATTGGACACACAGTACCAGATCGGTTTTCACCACAGCCCCACCTCAGATCTCCCTCTTCCCCTCTTATGGTTGCTATCCTGAAAGCATGGGCCAGCTTCAAGAGTACTCTTCGCAGGATTCCACCATCCACCCGTGAAGAGATTGAAAGGCAGCCTATCATGTGGAATGACAAGATTTTCGATGAGCATGGCAGACCACTTGGAGCTTCTCCGTACATGTAGTGGCCAAGATGGGAGAGGGGCCCTTCATCTACTGTGGGAGCATGGAAAGCCTTCAGGAAGCTTCTTGCAAATGGACAGGCCCAGATGGTTCTTAATCTCAGAGGGAGTGCACGGAGAGTCCAACAAATTGATGCAGCCTTGCCCTTGGATTGGGTGGACACAGATGACATGCCTATCACTTGCTCCACCTGGATGGGAGCATTTTCCAGATTGGGAGTTCCTTTATAGGTGATTGCTTTTCATGACACACATGAGGATGCCTTTAGTCTTTGATGTTCCTTTGCGGGGCAAGCTATCCAGATCCAAGACAATATCTTGTTGGAGGTACCGTTTCAGCCAGTTAGGATAGTGGGCTTCATGGAGCATGGCTCTTTTTCATAGTGGTACTTGGATCCTGACCCGCTTCTCATCGCCCTGGGCTCATGGAGATTGTGGCTCTATGGAGATGTCCCAATTAAGTTTTTGCAGTGGGACCCTGGGGAATGGGAATGGATAGATGAAGGGCACTAAGAGAAGGGCATCCCCTTCTTTCGTTACACGGTCAATAATGCCAGGAAATTCAAGCTCAGTTGTAGGGTTTGGAGGCCTACCAGAGCTCATCAGTGGGAGAACTTTCAGATTTCTGCTAATTTGCATAAAATTACTTGGCAGAGGCTCTGGAAATCCCACCAGAATAGAAAAATCACTCTCTTCTTTTGGCTTTCTATTCATGGTGGGATAGTAGTAAACCAATGGAGATCCAGGTTCGGAGCTGACCCCTCTTGCCCTCGTTGCCTTTCTGTTTTGGAGACAATACAACACTGCCTTTGGGATTGCAGACAGGCGAGAATCTTATGGAAGGGGATTGCAAGACTTTTCAGCACTTTTGTTCGCCTACCTTTCTATATGACCTGGGGATCAGTGGCTTGGCTTACTCTTTCAGGGCCCCACGTCTTTTTTGAGAGACTTGACTCCTCTTGGGCTCTCCACATTCGACGATACCTTGTGGAGTCATGCTCTTTAGAGGATGTTCCAGCCACTCTCTTCAGGGCTGCTCATTCCTCGGTCGACTCTCCATGGGAGGTCTTAGCTAGCATTGCAGCATGGCACATTTGGAGAGCCAGATGCACTGAGGCTTTGGAGGGTTCTCAAGTTCACCCTTCTCAGATCTTGGCCAGTACTTGGACAGATACGGTACACACTTTGATGGCCATTTGGGCGACCCTATAGGGATCATCTCGAGCAGCCTCTTTTAGGAGAGTTACTTTTCTCAGAGATTGGAGAGACTCTCCCTTCTTTGCTGCGACGCACAGATCCGTACGGACGTCTGTACGTACAAAAAAACAAAATTTTTTTCCTTTTTTCGCCTGAAATGGTGCGGGACAGGTTTGTTTGTATGCGGGCAGCTCAGAAATTTCAAAAAACGTTGAAATCGGATCTCAAAAGGTCCAAAAACAGCCGTTGGACTGTTGGAGCTACCTCAAACGAAAGTTGGAGAGATGAATGTGAGAACCAGGAACGCGCACTAGAGCACCAAGCTTACGGGAGTCTGGAAGCAAGCGCGAGAATGGGCTCTAGATACGGAAGCACTCTGATACCAAATGTAGGAACAAAGTGGAGACACGTTGTGAACACAAGTGAGCAAGAGTGCACACACAAGAAAGCTCCAATAGAAATGTTCAAATGAAACAATACAAGTACTTGGTATATATAATACCCAAGTACTACTAGTCAACCATAGGGTTGACTTTATGCCTACAACACCATATCTTTGTAATGTCTTACATGTATAATATCACCATTAAGCACAGGTATCTGATGGTAAGAATCGATGACTTGCTAGATGTGCTATATGGAGCCGTGATTTTTAGCAAGATCGATCTAAAACGTGGCTACCATCAAATCAGAATTCAAGCTCAGAATGTGTATAAAACTGCTTTCACAATCAGATTTGGTCGTTACGAGTTTTTGTAATCGCATTTTGGCTTACCAATGATCCAACTACATTCATTATGTTTATGAATGATATACTACGCATGTATACAAGAACTTCATAGTACACTTTATTGGCGATATCTTGATCTATAGGAAACGTATGGGAACACTTAAGAAAAGTATATAATATTATGAGACAAGCTAGTCTCTTTGTTAACAAAATGAAGAGCATACTATGAGAATGTATGGGACTCATTATAACTTCTGATGGTGTTGAAGTGGATCCAAAGAAGGTGGCTGCCATTTTTGTGTGGCTACTATCAAAGAATGTCATAGCTTTATGATTATTCTTAGGGTTTGTTCAGTTCTATAGAAGTCAAATGAGAGCGTACTCTGATATTTTCTCACCATTAACTGAGTTTGACCTTAGATAAGTACCTTCATTTGGGGAAAGAATGAACAAGAGAGTTTTGATATAGTAAAGAAAACAATTGCTCAAGGACCTGTGTTAAAGATTATTGATCCTCATAAACCATTTTGAAACCGATGCAAGCGGTCATGCGGTAGGAGTGGTTCTACTACAAGAGGAAACCTAGCTACTTTTGAAAGCAAGAAGCTTTCTCCCTCTCAACAGAATTTTGTATGCTATTATTCATGCTTTGGAAGCATGAAGACATTATTATATGGTTCAGAGTTTTATGTGGATGTCGATCGTGATACTTTGGAGTATTTTTGTAAATAGCCAAATTCGAGTGGCCACCAACCTAGGTGGGCAGAACTCAGGCAAAAATTCCATATGGAAATTTGGTACCCAAGAGAGAAGAATAATAAAGTTGCTGATGCGAGTATTTTTGTAAATAGCCAAATTCGAGTGGCCACCAACCTAGGTGGGCAGAACTCAGGCAAAAATTCCATATGGAAATTTGGTACCCAAGAGAGAAGAATAATAAAGTTGCTGATGCGAGTATTTTTGTAAATAGCCAAATTCGAGTGGCCACCAACCTAGGTGGGCAGAACTCAGGCAAAAATTCCAGATGGAAATTTGGTACCCAAAAGAGAAGGATAATAAAGTTGCTGATGCATCGTCACACAATATGCAAACTATGAGTTTCATAGTATTAGAGAGTGTTCTAAAGACTGAGATTTAAAAAAACTCAAAAGGTTGAAGAGTATGTCCAAATTCTTTGGCCTAAGGCTCTATGATAAAATATGGGGTTATTGATGACCTCCCATTTAGAGGAGGTCACACATATGCATGATGCAGCATAAATGATGGTATGATTAAGGGAAATTGCAAGGTCCTTATACTAGTCAGAGTGGTCTTAGGTAGAAGATCAATCATCAGCACCACGATATTCCATGTGCAGCACATCTAGGTGTCGAGAAGACAATGGGATCGTAAAACATGATTTATTTTAGCCAAAGATGAAAAATCATATCCATGTCTCATGTCAAGTAAGATAAAAGTGGGTAAAGCCATCTAGCCTCTTACAACGGTTGGAAATACCATCAAGTCGATGGGGGAGCATTCCGAGGGATTTTCTAGTTTAGTAGACAAGAATGCAAGGATGATATGATTCCATTCGGGTTGACTGTCTTATCATGATGGTTCACTTCATTTCAACTAAAGAGGCAATCGATGCCTTGTGATGGGGCTACCTCCCCACCTATGAGCCCCAAATGAGGACATGGGAAAAGTAGACCAACAACATGTTTGGGATCTGAGGGAAGCCATGTGGGGAGATGAGAAAGCTGCCACGGGGATAGATCTGAGAAAGAGCAGAGAGTTGCCACATGGGCAGCATCTAAATGCTCATGGAAGGCTGTTGATAGGTCCAAGGTGGTAGGGAAAAGGACCCACGTGTAGGGCTGTAAATAGAGCCTGGAGTCTCTAGTCGGCAGACTAAAGGGAGCAGACAAGACAGATGCGGAGTACGGACTGTCCCAGTCGCATATCTGTGGCAACAGGTCGGGACCAGCAGTCCCCAGCATGGCAGCAGTATGGTGGTGGTGCCTACCATGTGGCATGTCAGTAGTATCAAGATTGATTGATCACAGCAGGTGCATGGTAGTGCAGGTACAGTGGATGCTATAGGTGCATTCTGTAGAAAAGTATGACCTTTTTACAGGCAATACTGACGAGGGGTTTTACAACCATCTGAACACCAAGTCCAAGATGCTTGTCTCCCTAATGGAAAAGCCTGCTGCTGGTGCGACCCTTTCACAAACGGGCAAATGAGCACCCCCGTCTTCCCTATCTGGCATGCCTAATCACGGATCTCTTCATCTCGCCCATCTCCTGGCTCCCCAATCATCACCCAATCAAAACTTCTTTTCCTTGCAATCATGGCCATGGCAAGGTCTACCCACCCTTTATGGCAGGAGCTTCTACACATACTTTGCCATGCTCTATTCCCTTTTGACTGCTTTTTTCCAGAGAGGGGCTGCTGCTGGACAGACGTTTGTGAAAGCAACCCATCCATCTGCTAGTTTTTTTCAGTCTAGTGTGCTGAAAGCCTCCTAGTCTGGCCAACCAGAATAGGAGGCATTCATTCACAGAGATCCTCATATTTGGCTGCATACCAGAGCAGCAGGGAGGCCAGGAATCAAGCTCAGCTTATGCCTCACACGTGGGCTGCATCCAAAAGCAGTAGCAGGTCAAGGAGGAGGTGTGCAGTGCCTCAGCGTTGGCTGCCTTGCAGAGAAGCAAGGAAGCCTGCTTGTGTGGCATCTAAGCAGCCCGCTGAAGCTCCATAGAAGCGCATAGGCTGACAGAGGATTGAAGGTGCTAGGAGGAGGTAGAAGGAACTTCTGAAGGTGCCAGGGATCCACATCTAGGCAGTACCTTGGCTGCTAGATGGTGGCACGTCGTGCACAGTTTTGTATCAGGTTATGTCTATCTTTGGAGCAATACATTGTCTGCACATGAAAAGGAGCAAGATTCAGTTTAGCATTGTGTGTTTCCTGGACTTCGTTTCTATACATTCTTCTGGTGTGTGGGTTTGCTGACCAAGAGAGGAGGAGGGAGAATAGGAAAGTTAAATTTATCTAAAGCAATGTGTTACCACTGCAAACATGAAGTTCCCCAGAAGATGTCTCTCAGTGTTGAATCTTTTGTGTTTTAAAAATTCAAGTACATATCTAGATGAATCCAGGAACACGCCCAAACTCATGCTCTAAATACACAACACATGTATCTTTTGTGTTTTAAAAAATCAAGCATGTTGAAATCCCCTTCAACAATCCAAAAATCATCATCCAGTAGATCTTCAATCAAGGAGCCAAAAGGCAGCACATAGCCTTGGGTGAGTTGGAGATGAATATGAGGGTAGCATACAGTACTTCAGCCTCCTATAGCTAAGTAATTGCATACAGTACTTCAGCCTTAAGGAAAATACCATCTCTAACGATCACCGAACGTCTTCTCAGGCAATTGGTGATAGTAATACAGCACCCCTACTACACCTCTTATACCCACTAGAGTGAATAAATTATCGCACTTACTACCAAGGAATTGCAAAAAATGCTATCCCCTCTCGATGTCTTCTTCTTGGAGAAGCAAAAATGGGTGGAAATTTCAAACAAGAGGGGAAATACATCATCCACAGAAAATTGTCTTCAAAATCATGATTTATAGATGCCTGGCTTAGGGGCCAAATGCATACAGGGCATTTGACCTTTACATGGGTGATGAATGAGGATGACTATACATTTATCAATGATTGAACTGCTGTTGCAACTATAAAGGAAGCATGATGAAATAGAGTAACTTACGTCCATATCTACATCTAGAATGTCTATGTGCATAATGCATTTACTCAACCAAGCTCATAATAAGATAAGGACGAGGGGAACTCGTATCACACAGGACTTATCATAAGTCTCTCATACTTGGCAGTTCATAGGCTGGATTAGGAGGCCCACGTTTCTTTCCTTCTTCCATCATTTGGATATTCACCCTAATATTATTCTTTGTTTAGATTGTCAAGATTTGTGACGCCATACATGGGGAATCTTATTAAACCTTGGGTTACTCTGGATCAAATACAAGAATTCGTGCAAATGGAGGGAGGGGCGGTGGGGGGTGTTGAAATTAAATGTTTTTCCCAAACAAGAATATGTATCAAAATTTTGAGTTGCCTATAAGTCGCTCGAATGGAAATTCCGCATTGTCGAGATAGGTACCAGTAGGATCCTTCTCCCCCTTTGGCATCACAAATTCCTGCAAATGCATCCTTAACAGACTCTTACCAAGAAACTGGGGCTTGTGATTTGAATGCTGGTGGCACTGAAAGCAGTGTTATTGCAAAAGGCACAAGTTCCACCTCAGGTGACCATAACCTTCTACAGAATGGACAACCCACCATCATTAGCGTCCAGAGATGTAGATTTATATGGTCCTTCAAGTAAAACTGAATTACTACTCTCATGCTCCTTATATAAGTTTACAATGTTTGAGCTTACAAATAAGGTTTGTTGGCTTCATACTTTTCTCCCTGCTAGAACTATATACAACACTTTTTTTAATTGAAAAAACAAGATTTAGTCAATGCAATATTGCACACGCTAACTGCATTGGTTAATACTCTAGCATCTTAAGACCAGCTGACAATATTTGCATGCTTGAATTTCGGAAGACTGCAGTAAGGCCTGATCATGTTCGAGGTGTTGGCATAGAAGGTTCTGTTACAATAAAGGGCCTGAAAGATGGAAAATTGAACTTATCTTCTCAATCATGGATACACCAGGTGAGACCTCTCATTGCCCAATATTTCTTCCAAGCAGTGGATACATGCTACACACATGCACACATAAATTACAATTCATGAGACCAATTTAATCCATTTGCCAGAATCTCTCTTAAAGCCCTCAAAATGTTTGCAAAACCATCAAACTTTGATGTTTCTGTGGGAGTATTTTTGCACCACTGCAAACATTCTATTTGTCCTATCTATTTGCAAAAGGTGCTTTGTAATGCATATGAAGGGAAACCTGTTGAGAGAGTTGGCATTTTATCATGACATAATCAGTTGATTACAAAGTATGCAAATGACAACTCCTAACATGCTTGGTGCCAAATGTTACAGGTAGGATTAAAAGGAGAGAATTTAAGCATATATTCTGAAAGAGGAAGTCAAAACGTGAACTGGACTTCAGCTGCAGCTCCTCCGCAAAACCAATCATTAATTTGGTATAAGGTAACCAACTCCGTAATCCTGTGCAGGACCTATCAACCTGCGAGAATTTGTTCACTTTATCTAGCAGGAAGGTGACTTATTGACTGGTTCATACCAAGTGAGACTGATGTTGAAGTGTATATTCTGAAATGATGGGTAACTATGTAAGACTCGTTCCAGTATGCTATATGATTGAAAACACTTTGAAACAGTTTCATGACCTTCCACTTCCTGTAAGAATTGTAGAGTTGCACTTACTGTGTGGTCCTGAAAAGAATCTCAAGCTAAATTAATTAATCTAATTAATCACCTAACAGAAGGAAATAGCACACTCAACTAATGGATTCTAGGTATAGGAGGGAGAAAGAAAGGGGGGGAGAAAGAGAGAAGTACAAAGAGAGAGAAAGGGGGAAAGAGAGGAGAGACCAGTCAATCAACTAGAGAACTAATATGATTAATCATGACATTAATTTAATCAATCTAAGTAATCACTTAGTTATATCCATTCAAATTAGATCAAATAATCAGTTGCGGTGTCTTGAACCTTTAGCAATCCACGTACTTAGTGAATGAAAGAGCATAGGCCCTCACTTAGACTTACATTTACTGGCCATAACTTTGGGACATATAAGCCTCCACAACACAATGTGTACCCTGTAATTCCCTATAGTAATGGAAAATTCAATATGGCCATTACAAAAAATTTGTAACTTTCTAAAAGAAACATTGTGTACCACATTCACGCTCAAATTAAAATTAGCTATCATCTCCTCGATGCCATACTGGGTGGATAATTGCTTTCTTCTCTGTTAATTATCACGACTAACGTTAGAGTAACACATTATGAGTCAACGTACACACTACTGATGTTCTATGGTTACTCCGAATAAATGCCAAGTACTAGGTGCATTTGTAACATGCGTCTGTATCTTTTGTTAAACAATACCATTCTGCTATTCAGTGGTGGGTCAAGAGATGTAGAAGTGGTAAACCTCGAGTAGAGTCTCTTGGTGAACTTGATATTTCAACGACTAACCCTCTAACACATCGTTGTGGTCGTTTTTCAGACAGAATTCAACTCTCCAGAGGGTACTTCACCGATTTCTCTGGATCTGATCACCATGGGAAAAGGCCAGGCCTGGGTAAATGGGAAAAGTATTGGAAGGTTTTGGCCTTCATTCTGCGCACCCGTGGATAATTGTTTGGAGCCTTCGCAAAGATGGTAACTCCTTCTATAACAGACTATCACATCTGTCAATATTTTTTGCTGCTTTTGTCGTAAGGATTAGTTTTTTGGGTGCGAGTACATCATCTGTGCAGAGTGATACAGGTATCATATTCCCCGAGAATGGATCAAGCCAAAGCGGAATCTCTTAGTATTATTCGAGGAGATGGGAGGCGATCCGAGGGGGATAAAGGTGGTGAAGCGATCGGTAGGCACGATATGCGCTAGCATTGGAGAAGACTATCCACCACCATTAGAGGTGTGGCAGGGAGAGGGAGCGAAGCCAGAAGTGAGGCTAGAGTGCGAAGAAGGGCAGGAAATGTCGTCGATAGATTTCGCAAGCTTTGGAACGCCCAAAGGAAGTTGTGGGCACTTTTGGAGAGGAGCTTGCCATGCAACTCAATCTGAGGACGTCGTCAAACTGGTATGCTAATCATTACTCGTCCAATATTGTGCTTTGTGAAATTTTGGTAACGCAAAGAGTTGCATCATCTCATACATTCGAACTTGACACACTCACCTTATAGCTTTTGCACGCTTCCCATGCATCGACACCCTCGAGCTTGTTCAGCCATACTCTGTACACGCCCTTAGTTTTTTTAATTTAAAAAACTTACACGTGGAACTTCACTATAGCACACACTAAAGTCTTTACAAAATTGGAATTGCATTTACATCAATTCTTGTTGAACGTCCTCTAGACAACCACATATCACCTCTCAATAATCGTCTATGTCCTCATGATAACTACGCGTATGCCTATCAAGGCTATCACAAGATGCCACTATAGGAATTATTTCCCACGTTTAGAATGAGTCATTGAAACAAAAGTAAAGTACCATAGCTAGCATATGCTTCATGAGAATTGTAATTTGAGTAAACATTCCTTTGTTTGAAAATAATGATTTTTTTTAATGTTAAGAAGAAAGTTGGAGGAGGAAAATATTAAGCTAGAGAGGTGGAAGTATATGATTTGAAAACGATAGCGTATGCATCTCAAGCACCTCAAGATACAAAAGTAAATGAATTTAAATTGACAAGGTATATGTTGGAAAGGAAGTTTTTGACATTTCCTAAGAACGAGCAAGTAAATATATCAATATGATAGTGTAGGCGGGGAGGCAGTATGCTTCTTTCCCCAAAGAATTCTAATATGAGGAAACAAGCCTTCTCTGGGCGTTGCATTTGAGAACACCATATATATTAGAATCTATTAGTGTCTCGAAGAAGTCTTGACTAAAAATTAGTGGATGGATAAGATATTGGCGTATAGCTGAATCTCAATAGGAAACTGTTCTAGACTTTGAGGATCAAGGAATTACAAAACTATTGGCACTGTCGATATGGCTTTTAGTTCAGCTCAAAACCCTTCTTTCAGTTCTAGGTCAACTCTAACGTTCTTTCAGTTCAGCTCAAAACCCTTCTTTTAGTTCTAGGTCAACTCCAACACTCAAAGTTCCCAACCCGCACCCCGCATTGGGGCTGAAGCCTTGGCCCAACTTGGAGGCTAGGACTAGCATTGGGGTAGGCAGATTTATGCAGGGCAGCATGGAGCCTGCCAAGCTAAAGTTGTTTGCTACCTCGACCTCGCAATTTAGGATTTCTTACTCAACTTTTGAGTATTTTGGCCCAACTCGTAATGCAAGAACTTATCAAAAGATATAGACTATTTCAAATCCACAGGATCGTATTTATTATCTAGAGATTAAAGTTTGAGATCTCAAGCTTCTTAGAAAGGAGAGTTGATGTTATGGAGGGTAGTAGAAAGCAAGAAGTCATCCATGAGGTACTACAAAAATGTAATGCATCTCCACCGACCCCACAAGTGGTTTTTATAGTGCCGACATGGTTATCACTCAAGTGAAATATATGGAGCAAGAGAAGATTGTTGATGTAAATAGCAAAGTGAATAAGGTTGATCTTTATATGGAAGTGAAAGTTAGAGCAATAATCTAGGATGAATAACCAAAATGATCTTATGCGTTGGGGGTTTGAAAGATGGATGTCTTCATGATGATGAAGAGGAAGACATAGATGATATAATCACATGCCTTAAGAAGGAAACACCACAAGTTGAATGGGACGAGAATTATCTATGCAAAATCAGTCAAAGTGGCACACAAGCACAAGTCTGCTTCAGAGGTAGGGTGAACAGAGTTAAGATTTTGAGACAAACACAGAAGTTGGGGGACTAAAAGATTTGGATATCTGAGGAGCTCAATCTGACCCAACTTAAAAAAAGAAATAATAAACTCGCCATAGTAAAGGCATTAGGAAATAACGGAGCTCATTTTGGGGCCTTTTAGATTAGACAAAAAATAGAGATCCTCCAATGAGAGAGAGGCCAACGTTACGTTGGAAATTCTTTTCTTAAAAAAAAAACAAAGACTTAATCTCTCTAGAGATGCTCAACACATAACATTTTGAAGTTCCCGCTCTTGTTTTCTAGTGTGTCATAAATGCTATACCAAACCCCAAAATATATAAATTGACATAATTTTGAAGTTCCCGCTCGAGCATTTTTTAGTGTGTAATAAATGTCTTTCCAGAGAGGTCAAAATGGCGAAAAGAGGTGCTTGATAAGAATGTGCTTAAGAAAGAAATTTGAACACTTGGCCCTAGATCAAGTGCCTAAATCGCTTTCTTAAGCACACTCCTATTAGGCACCTATTCTAGTCGTTCTGACCCCTCCGAGAGGCCAAATTTAGTGATTCAAAAGTCATTTTGGGGGTTTTCTCCTGCTCCAGACACAATGGTGATGTCAAAACCACCAAATTCCACACCAAAATAGTAGAAAGATATTTGGGGTCCTTGGATATAGCATTTGTGACACTAAAAAACGCTCGAGTGGGAATTTCAAAATGTCAGTTTATCTGTTTCACGATTTATATCTCCAACTAAATGCTCGACCATATAAATTTGTGCTTCTCACTCTAGAAATTCTTAATTTCGAGTCAAGAAAATTAGAAAATCATGAATTTCTTTATAGGACCCCAAAATGAGCTCCGCTTTTTTCTAATGAAGCACGCAAAGCAGGAAAATGGGCGGTTTATCAAGATGGACATGCACTAATTAGGGAGTTTAAATCTAAACCCAAAGAGTTTGAGTCTTAAATTGATGTTAATTAGAATACAGTTATGCCCTATAACAACTCGAGAGGAGCCGAGTCCTGTTGCACTCCTGTGTTTCTCTTGTTATCTAGATGCAGTCAATTGCTTTTTTGATGTTGTACTTTGTCTCATAGATCTGTGAGGTCTTTTGCAGACATTGATCTCTCTCTCTCTCTCTCTCTCTCTCTCTCTCTCTCTCTTTCTCTTTTCATCCTTCAAAACTTGAGATTTGGACCAATCATTATAAAAAAAACTTGGAGATTGTTGAGAATCCTGTAGTATTACCGGTCAAACACCCCAAACACCCCAAAAAATCTCAAGCCTACATTCATCGATGTAAAACAAAGAGGAATTTCCCATGTTCATTTAAATTCTCTCTTGCTAATTATCTAAAACCTTGTATTACCTGCTTCTGTCTATATGTGTACCTTCGTGTGTGTGCATGCATGTATATGTGCACCCGCACGTGCACATGCACACAAGAGAGAGAGAGAGAGAGAGAGAGAGAGAGAGAGAGAGAGAGAGAGAGAGAGAGACTTTTGCATAATCCAAACGATCGGCTAGGGTTTGCTAAGCCTTTACTTAGAGGAATATGTAGATGCATTTTACTTTTGAAAACCACAAAGTATTTATTCTTAGGAGTGGAAATTGGGCACATTCCCCTACTCCAAACTTGTTAAGAGACTAGTAAACTACATGTTGTCCTTTGCATTTCTCACTTGCCTTTTCATCCAAATTTGACACAACTTTACCTTTTGCGCTTTTTTGGGATAGCTTTTTATTAAAATCATCATCTTTCTCTATCTTTGTTTAAGAGTTAAATTTTCACTCTTTCTTTTGTTTCCCACACTAGGCCTGGGAAATAGGTATGCATGTGTTGTACTAACTGCTGGCTCATTTGTGTTTTTTGGTCTAGGCATGCCTTGGAAAAAAGTCTTGCGCCATACAAGTATCATTGTCCTTGTTTGAACCGGACCCATGTCCTAATGAGATCAAGACTTTATCTGTGGAAGCCACTTGCACTAGCCTCTCTTTGTCCTCTAAATAGTCCAATTCCATTCTTTTTGTATCTCTCTCATAATAATAAAATTCTTGGTCATATGGCTTCTACTCGAGGGGTTCACCAAAAATATGTAAGTATACAACGTGGGTTCAAATGGAGGGCCTTTTTAATTTAAACATTTTAGGTAAATTTACAGAAATGTATTTACTTATGGGGTTTTTTAATTGAACTTTAAAAAAAATCCATAAGTTTGTATAGAAAAAGGGATACTTTTATCCAAGCAATATTCATAGGTAAGGGGTTTTTAAAATACTCCTTGAATGCACGTTGTATCTAGAGTTTCTTAATAGTGGGGTGCATTTTTTTAGTGAGCATCTTTTGGAGAGCGTTGTGTAAAAATGGTGAGCATACTCTCTCTCTCTCTCTCTCTCTCTCTCTCTCTCTGACAAGAGGTCTTGACCCCAATCCTAGCACAGCTATTCAACCATGTCGTATGCCATGGCTTCTCGCCTACTTGGAGTACCACCACCATAGTACCGATACCGATACACAAGGCAGGTGATTCCATGGACAATGTGAACTACCACACTCTTATGATTGGCCACACTCTAGCTAAGATATATGGGTCAGTACTAGAGAGGGAGATAAGTAGCCACACAGAAAGGTCACGTGTAGCAAGCTCTTGTTGGACAGGCAGGTTTTCAGAGACATCATTACACCCTGGACCACAGTTTCACCTTGAGGGCTATCATTAAGGAGGCGAAGTTGAGGCATCAGAAAGTCTACACTTGCTTGATAGACTTTCGTAAGGCATTTGATACTGTCCCACGTTCTCACGTGATCAGGAGGTTATAGGAGTTGCAACTCCTAGAGATCATGATTTGGAGGGTTATAAGTCTATATGAGTCCGTCAGAGTGAGGGTATGTTGCCCAGAGGTCTATCAGATTGGGTTGAGAGCACTATCAGAGTGAAATAAGGTTGCCTCCTTTCATCGACTCTCTTTGGGCTCTATATCGATGAGATCACTTTCTTTGGAGACGACCTAGGTGGAGAGGATTCACTCCTAGTTGACTTGATGGTGTAGATAATGTTCTATGTAGATGATATTGTCCTCATATCATCCTCAGTAGAGGGATTGCAAAAATATCTAGAGGCTTTGGAGATGTTCTGTAGAGAGAGAGACTCGATTAGTTAACCTTGGGAAAACTAAGTTTATGATCTTCAACACCTCCCGAGCAGTATCCGGTCGCCATAGCTTCACATGTTGAGACGAGCCAGTCGAGATAGTGCAATCTTACACATACTTGGGGGTTGTGTTCAATGGACCAGGTTTCATGATGACCCATGCAGGTATGGCACGACTCACGTGAGAAATGGTGCTTCTAGGACCCTCCAACAAAGGGTTGGCTTTTCGACACACTGGTGAGACCGACTGCGATGTATGTAGCACCTTTTTGGGGGTGTGATATTTCAGTGGCTAGAGTGGGAGAGATTTGAGAGGCTATAGGTGATTATGGGATCCAGGATGATTCGGAGCAAGCCCTCAGCCCCCATCAGATCATACATGCAGAGTTTGCCATGACCCCTCTCCATGTTGATGCTATCTTTCAAACAATGACTTTCCTCCACAGAGTCTTGGCCTTACCCCACTGGAGATTACCAAGACTAGCATTAGAGTCTTCCAGGCGACTAGCAGAGCGGTGTTGATATAGCATGGTACGCACAGGTATCTACTTGGTTTGGTAGTCACCGCATTTAGATAGACAGAATTCCCCTCTTTCAGTACAATATGGATGCACCGCCCGAGATGATCCCACGAGACGAGATCAATTGTATCATATGGTTGGACCTCCTCCAGCTACATGCATCTAGGGCTTGGGGGGGAGAGGAGTTTTCCACCAAGATCCAGTTCTACCCACTTCCCGAGGGCTTCGGATGATGGTCTCATCTCATCAGACCTGAGTACGTTGAGAATAGGAGAGTCTCACATGCATTGAATATCACCATCAGTCAGTTGCGATTCTCGTCACATCAGTTATGCGGATCGAGGTAGGGAGAGGTGTAGGCATACCCAGATAGCAGAGGATCTGCACACTATGCTGGATGGAGGAGATCGAGACAAAGGAGCACTTTCTATGTGTTTGCCCAGTCTACTATGAGATCCGAGGGCAATATCACTACCTCTTTCAAGAGGGGCATGGCTTTGGTCCACTTACGTGGCTGATCCGTTTTCCCGACCATGTTTGTGTTGGGCTCTATTCGATTGAGATGTGACAACAGAGAGATATATTGATGTGATAGAATCGAGAGCAGTAGGGACTGATGCCACAGGACACCGAGATTGCACTATCAAAATAAACCAAGATTGTTACAGATTTCTATGCATATGAGTCAGCTACCGGTGAGGTTGCGGGAGAGGAGCTTGATGTGATGAGAGCATCATAGACTAGTAGTAGGAGTCCCCACCACGATGCTACTAGACGAGAGACAAGCACTCCACATGCGACACGGAGAGGGACTAGAGCACGCACGATCGTAGTTCGGTCTATTTCATGCCTTCTCAAAGGTGACCATCAGAGACGAGGCATCACTCTTGACGTAGCCCATCAGATCTAGAGATCGAGGAGACCACGTCCTCCACCGCATCGAGGGACAACTCAATAGACACAGATACAAGAGCTCCTCACATCTCATCAAAGAGCCACCAGGTTACCTGGATATATGGAACTTGAGAATATACTAGGGACGTTAGCTCTGAGAGCACCTGATACTCTTCTGAAATATTTTGCTACTCTACTATTTTGCCCACTAGCTTAGAACTTTAGCATTCAACAAGGGCCTTAGCGAGCCTTTGCTTCAGCCCCTAGTGGTGGCTAATATGAGTTACCTTTTGGTTTTGCACTTTGTCTCATAGGCCCGCGAGGCCTCTTGTAGTCTCTCTCTCTCTCTCTCTCTCTCTCTCTTTACACACACACATGTGCGCACGTGCGTGCGCATGCATGCATGCACACACACACATGCACTCACAAATGCATACACGTGTGTACGTGCATGCACGCGCAGACACACCTATTGAAATAGATTATTAGCCTTCCTCATCAATGTTATGGCACTAGACTCTCTCTCTCTCTCTCTCTCTCTCTCTCTCTTTCTCTCTCTCTCTCTCTCTCTCTCTTCCCACCACATTCTCTATACCTTTTGTATGCACTATCAAATAAACCATTAATTGTTTTTGTCCATATTATTGCACTATGACATTCGCTCTCTCTCTCTCTCTCTCTCTCTCTCTCTCATATATATATATATATATATATATATATCACTTTCCCATTCAAATAAAGAGTTTGCGTTGCAAGTACCCCATGCTGATGGGTTTGGTCTTAAAAACATGAAGTAGATATGTTTGCATGATTACTTTTTCTTATCATTGTTATTGCTCTATAACTCTGTGTGTGTGTGTGTGTGTCCCTTTGCCACATTCCCCTTGAAATAAATTATTTTTTCTTGTCATTATTATTACATTATAACTGTGTGTGTGTGTGTGTGTGTGTCCCTTTGCCACATTCCTCTTAAAATAAATTAGTTTTTCTTGTCATTATTATTACATTATAACTCTCTCTCTCTCTCTCTCTCTCCCCCCTTGCTCCGCTCCTCTTCCACCTCTAGGTACTCGCTCCTTGCCCATCTCCAGCTCCTCGCTGAGTTTCTCTGCTCCTTCGCTCAACTCCTTGCTCAATGCTCACCTCCTCTTAGCCCACACTTCTCTCGCTAGCTCCGCTCAGTCCCCCCACCTTATCTAAAATTTAAGCGTAGTTTGGGTTTCCAGGTAGCAACAGGCGTTCGCCTCAGCTCTAGGTCATCAGCTACTAGTCTAACAACCCTCAGTCGCACCTCCAGCCTTTTGGCCCCCTCCTCCTTTCTTAGTTTGCTTTTACAACCAACAGAAGAAGGCAGCTCACCATCTCGACCTTGAGCTAGGCTGACTCCCCCTGTCCTTTCTATTTGGTGTACTTTGTCCCATAGGCAAACGCAGCCTCCCGTGGACTCTCTCTCTCTCTCTCTCTCTCTCTCTCTCTCACTCAGCCATGGCAACCAAGTTTGATCCTCTATAGCTGAGCCTCTTTCCCTGCTTCAACGTTGTGTATGTGTGTGTGTGTGTGTGTACATACATAAATAAGTATATCTACAAGTATGATAATGTTCTATATTGTCTCTACATGTATGTGTGCATGCACATGCTAGTATACATGTACATGCACATTTATGTGTACAACTAAAACAAGAGTGTAAACGCCTCATGCAAAAAGAGCAAACCTAAATGCATTTTCTCGACATTTCTTGCCATGCAAAGGCTTTGAATTACCTGCATACTGATAATAGAACCAACCAGTAGCCAATGTTGGAAATTCGGAAAATCATGTGAAGGCGCCTCTAAGAACTAAATCCAAGACTTGTTGTAAACTATGCCAAAAAAAGTCGAGGAAGGAAGAGGAGTGTGAAAGAACATGAACTTTTTCTCCTTTAGGCAAACAGCAAGCACAAATCCAGCAGCACTACGCTGCTCCAAGATCAGATATTAAATTGATAATATTGATTGAGTGTTATTCCTGCACCAATAAATAATTTCTTTAAACCTAACCTGATCCCTGGATGCAAATAGGGAATGTAAGAAAGTCAGGCTTTGACTTCCACTCATCCGGAACCACCAACCTGACCATGCTGGAGGCAACACAAAATTGGATGAGCTACTGATTAAACCAGGTTATAGCCATGTGGAAGTTGTGAACTGAGCCATATGTATGTCTGCCTGCATCTTTCAGACACCATCCCTGTTTTCAATAAACATTGGCCATGTTCTCCAGGAAACTTTGTCTTCATCAAGATGATGTCAAGCTCAGGTGGTGTCTTCAGCCACATAAAAATCAATTATATAAACTGGAAGGAGCTCTGTGAATCCAGTAGGTCTGAAGTTTACACGATTTATTACAAAAGTTGCCCCTGTCAATATTAAGCCAGAAACTATTCAGTATTTAGCCAAAGAAGTCAATTTATGAATCCAGCAAAGCGTGACATAACATAGATTTGTTCAAATGTTCATATAAAGTTGTACAATACATATGCAAGCATGCCTATGTAAAATGGAGACATAAGTGAGTATTTTGGATGGGTGATAAATTATATTGTGCAGGGAATATATCGCCCCATGATTGATAGAGATGCCTCTCTAGATTCTCGTATTTCTGTCCCTTCCCTCCCAACCCCAGCTACCATACAAACCCAACTAGATGAATATGTATGCTCTGGATTGACTGAACCAAGAGGCATCATTATAACGACTATGATATTCATATTAATGACAATCGCAAATAAAAAGAAGCAGCGAGCGGAATTTTAAGATTTAGGGAGTTCAAAGATTGAATACATCCCTGTCAGACAGATGCTGTGATGAAGCATTCCACACCCAGCAATTTACCATCAGGTACTTTGCACCACGGACGGCCTACTATATGAACACCCTCACATATTAGGGCTTCCAAAGAAGTAGAATCCATGCAGGAATTCTCTTGTTTCCATATGGATTCTTCAAGTATGTGGGGAAAGTTTAGGCTGAGAATTTGTTACAAAATATCATAACAGCTATGCCGAAAGGATATTGTATGTGCATGCCACCTCTTGAAAATCTTACTCTATGTAAATTATCATGGACATCCATGGCCCTCTTCAGATGCAGCAGGTCACAAAAAGAGCTCCACAACATATCCTCTATGCAAATTCCCATAGCCCATAACCTGAGCTACACTTTGCCCTCGTAAACCAGAGGGGTACAAAAAACAAATTCAATGAAGCACACAGTGCTCCTCCCCTGCTTTCAAAGCTTCCTTTGCCGAAATACTGGCTGCCTGAAAACAATCAATGGTCAAGCAAAAGATTGATGCCAATGAATTATCAATATTTTGCACAGTGCAAGCCCATTCTTTCCAGGAGAGATGCACGTACACAATACTTTACATGATAGATGTCATAGTACAACTTCGTAATAAAGTATGACTGACGTCAACTTGACCTGCAGCTGACCAACTTGGACTTTCGATCACAAGAAGAAAGACACAAGTTATCCCTTCAAAACTTATGTTTCTTATAGCATTCTCTCTCTCTCTCTCTCTCTCTGCAAAAGATACAGAATTGGCTCACAAAGTGTTGGATGCTATAAAGGAAGGAAAATGGGCTGTTTACAGAGATGGGAAGGCTTTAATAGGAGACCGAAAGTCTAGACCCAAAGACTCTCAGTCTTGAACTGAATCAGTAAATGAAGGTCGCTCATCTTCACATTAGATCATAGCTAGCCTATAATAATTTCAGAGATGCTATATGCATTCCCAGGAGATGCCTTGTGCACTCTGTTGACTCTGGCACTTCAATGTAGTGGCTACCCTTTTTTATTGTAGTTTGTAGTGACTAGAGCGCACTATTAAGGTCCGGCCTAACACAGCTCTCCTTAGGGGAGATCACCCGAGACAAGGGGTCACTCTGAACATAGCCCAACGAGTTCAGAGATCGAGGAGACCACACCACCTCCCCCACACCATAGCGTGAGACAGCCTGGTAGACGCAGATCCGATATATTTTCACCGCTTAGAGACAAGCCACCACGGTGCCGGGCTTTGGTTTAGGAGTCCCAACTCTCAGTTTGCTTCAGTTTGTATTCTATTTGATGTGATTTGATTTGATTTTTTGCTCGAGCTATTCAGATCTTTAGATCAGCATAGTACTCAACAAGGGCCCTAGGGTGCCCTTTGCTCTAGCCCATTGAGGCTTGTATGAGTTTTCCTTTTTGGTGTCCTTTGTCCACTCGTGTAGCAAAGAATCTCTCTTACTCTGCCATTCCTTCAACACCCGCTCCCTCCTACGTCTTGACTAGATATCAAAGCAAGCTTGACCCGCATGAGCATATTTATTTCTTGCAGTGAGAGCTCATAGACGTGAAGCTCCAAATTGCTATTTGGAGAGGCAAGTGTTGGACGTGAACAAGAAATTATTGATGGACTCTACAGTTCGTGTGTATTGGCAAGAGTGGCTAGATTTGCTGGTCAGCTCTTGTATCCCTATGATGGGTTGACCTTTGTGGAGAGTCGAGTTTGTGGTGCCAAGATCATGTATTTCAAGGCCAGGATGTGGTTTTAAGTGTTTAGCCCATGGGGGGGCTTCAAATATGAGTTTTGTGGACCAAACCCCTTCACAAGACATAAGGAAATATATGTATGGCTAATAAGATAAGGCAACTATTTGAAGGAATAATGCCTCAAGTAGGCACTGTATGACATGTGGATGAAGGAAAGACTAATACGATAATCATGGTGTGCTTGCAATGCTAAAGGTGTATTTAAAAGTAGTTGTGGAGCCTCTCCCATAATTCCATTGACATTTTTGGAAAGTGAGAGAGGCAACGTGGCTAGGAGGAAGGGGGATTGGGTGGGCCACATGTGTGGCCAAAAATAGCTTGAGAAAGACATTTAATGTTTTTCTAATCCCAAATCTGAGCACAGGATTAGAAAGAGCTTGAAATTTCAATTAAATTTCCTTTTTGAACCGAGTTATGCATCAAAAGTTATGCCCCTTCAAAGTTTTGGATATATATATGTGAAAAGGGTCCTAAAAAAAGAAGACCACGTGGTACTTCAGCAGCAGCCAAAATACCATGTGGCATTAAGTAAGTGTCTCTCTCTCTCTCTCTCTCTCTCTCTCTCTCTCTCTCTGCATTTTGACACCTAGAAGAAAACTTGCCCCATGGTATTTTGATGATTGAAAGCAACAGAATAGTACAACAGCTAGAAGATGCTTAGCTTAGTCGACGTGCTCACTACTTTGGAATGGGTGATTGAGCCACAACTTTGATTGTCACTATAGAATGACTGTTAGGCACGTCTGTGGAAACCCAATCTCCCTGAGTAACCATCAGAGCCAAACTTCCTCACAAGTAGCGAAACATGCAACACAATACTCAGCCTCGGTCGAAGACAAGGCTATAGTGGGTTGCCTTTTAATGCTCCAAGTGATGGTAGCTGAGCCAACAGTAAAACAATACCCAATGGTTTTTTAGTTATGTCTTGTAAGTTGTTCGCTCTCTTCTCTCCACTGTCGTTCAGTACAGCGGCACTACTCATAGAGTCTTGCAGTGGCTGGAAGCTTTTACATGCATTTGGTAGAAAGCTTGCTATACTTGATCACAACTAGATTGGACAATTTTTTCAATTCGTCCAATATCCTATGGTATGGCATGGTAGAACAGTCACTGCCCCACCTGTGAGCCCCCGTTTTGAGGGGACAAGGGGGCAGGAGACTGTACGGGGAAAGGGGCTATGGCTACCTAGATGCATAGAGGAATGCGCCACATGGAAGACTGCGCCAGCATGGTACGGAGGCACGTAGAGTAGGACCAAGACCAACCAGTAGCAGCAAAAGGCCTGCAGAGGCGGCCTACTTAAAGGCCAGACCAACCAGGTCTGGTCCCCCACATACAGCCCCAAAAAGGGCCCTAACCAGGTCAGTCCAGTCGGCTGCAGCAGCAGATTGGCTTGGCCGGTCAACTTTCAGGCTCCTTGCCCTCCTATAAAAGGGGCTTCATTCCCCCACTATGCTTGCAACCTAGTGTTCCATGCTCGTACAAGCATATTGAGATCCAGTACCACTATGTCTGGGAGAAGGTGTTCGATGACGTGATCTAGCTTACGTATTGCAGGATGGAGGACAAGAAGGTGGACCTCTTAACCAAGCCCTTTGCATAGTAGCTTGGCGACCATTCGAGCTCACTCATGATCCAGGAGCTGAGAGGGGGTGTTAGAGGTGACATCTCGTGCATCACTGAGTGAGGGCCTTGGTTGTGGGTCTTTCCACCCATGTGAGGGAGAGAGAGGGCCTTGCTTGTGGGTTTGCCTGCCCAGGAGAGGTAGAGGGGGATCACCATGATGGCTGTCCACACCAACGTGCAAACGGGCCTATACGGAGTAGGAGCGAGATTTGCCAACCATTGATGTAGGGTGTTGTGGGGTCATATGGGCCGGCCACCACAGGACGCCATCACTGTGCCTTGGATGGCGGGGTATCTAGGCTCCTAACTAGGGCCATATGACCGACCACCTAGTCGGTTTGCCTTGACTCAAGGTCGGCCCCCTGGTCGGCCACTACCCCCCCTCCTAGTCGGTTGGTTTCCTAGTCGGTTGGTTTGGGTAGGGGGTGACCCTATGTAGGGTCCCCTCCCTCACAGTGTTTACATCTTTGTGTATAGTAGTCTGCTCACCTAGAGTTGAGGTTTGCCCAAGCAGTAGAGGGGTTTTCTCTTGAGATCCTTGTGGGACCATTCATGCATACCTTTTTGTGGATTTCGTTTGGTGCATATGTTAGCATCCAAAACTGAAAAGAAATCAGAGTAGTATGTGCATATGTGAGCACAGTGACTGCGTAGCGGAAGCATGAGTACAACTTATGTTGTCCTGTAAATAACATGGATTTCCCCCTCTTAAGCTGTGGGTCATCCTTCGCCTTTGGGAATAAAGCCTAGAAGATAGGCCGAAAGGAAGAGGAAGGAAATATGCAAAAAATAAAGTCCATCTGGATCAAAGACTCTGGTCGATCAAAAGATGACTGCGTGGAGAACTGTGTGTATGGCTGCATGTTGAACATGTCAAGACTGAACACGTCATGAGTCACCGTGGACTATGCAGCTGCTTTGAAGAAGAGGCATCCAGATGTGAGGCTAGTCGATGTAGCTATGGCGATGTGATCCGATAGGTTGTGACAACCCAAAAGAACTGATAGCAATGTGCAAGGTATGCTGCAGTAATATAATCTCTGTTGAATAATGTGGGGTTGAAGAAGACTGCATAGTCGATGTGGACAGAGTGATCTAGGGGTTGAAAATTTGGGGCCGAAGGTGCATGTATGATACATTTCTCTGCTGATGAAGAGGCCCGTACAAATGACAAGGTATGGCAACCTGCCTAACCTATATGCTCAATTGTCGTGAGCTGAAGGTCATCTGATGTGTGCATGGCTAAACATCCATCGGCATGGGATGTAGCATCTATCATAGGCTCGTCGAGAAGGAGCTAACAATAGAAAGGCCTAGAAGCCTGAAGTACAACTGTGAATACATAAGATGTCCCTGAGGCATATGCGGTGCCGAATCCTAATGAAGGGATAGTCGTGGATCCAACCACTGATGTGCATCCTGTAAGGACTGTATACTACAGCCATAAGTGCATGCTGAAACACTAAGTCTCCCTAGGTTGCACTATGGCTGAACTTGATGATGTCACTTGCACTAAGGCAAGACCGCACTAATGCATAGGTATCCTCGTGCTGAGGAATGATCTGTTGATCGAAAGTGGTGGTGATAATTGGATTCAAGGATGCAATGCGGCATGACCGAGCCAATGCTGGAATGTCTTGAGGACTGATCTGTTGATTTGTACTACTCGTGGAAACTGTGTCCAAGGAGATGATGTGCTTCGTATCAGAAGTGAAAGCATCAGTGATGGATGTTGGAATGGAATCACCTGAGGAGTTGGATGCATTGTGGCATAAATCTCTGCATGCGGCAAAAGATGTGAGTGCCTCGTACTAAGGACTTACCTGCTGAATAGATGCATGATCATAGGTGAACTCCTGTTGAGTAGCTGCATCTGATGTGACAGTAGATGGAGTCAGATCCATGAATGAGGGTGACGGCTTTTCATCATTGAAATCAAACTGAGCTAATGTAGATGCGATTGCCTTGTACTGAGGACTTACTGTCAAATATGCCTCGTGCTGAGGGCTTACCGCTGAATGTGCCTCATGCTGAGGGCTTACTACGAAGTGTGCCTCGTGTTGAGGGCTTACTAAAAAATATGCATGATCAGAAACTGCGGGCTGATCCATGCTAACATGTGAAGTATCAACGTCTACATCTGATCTGTGAAGGCCAATTAGGCTCGAGTCTGCATCATAGATTGATACATACCCTATGGCAATGAATGGTCGAAGAAGGTTCTCTTTCCACTCACAGATCTCGTCTGGAGTCATGACTGGTGTATCATCAACTACATGATGTGGATAAGCCCATGTTGGAGGCGGTCTGGTGCTCTAGGCAAGAGGCTTACTCGTGTACTGTGAAAGTGTCTACCCATGAGAACACTATAAACGAGCTGCCACTGGGGGGCTTACGCTAAACGGTCAAAACCAAGTCATGTGAGAATGTCTGTGTGCCAAGGATCAAGACTGGAGTAGAATGATGACAACTGCGTGTCGGGTGTAGCCAAGAGGCTATACAAGGCTGATGTATGTGTGCAGAAACCAATGCCAAAAAATAGTCAACAAATGTGACTGTACATGGGTGGCATGTGTGCGTACAAAAAGAATGCAACACTCTTGAATCCAAGAAGGAGAACTCTGCCAAGTCTCACGATGAGGTGTTGAAGTGCCAAATGCCAAGAGACTGAGCTGATGTCAATGTGTGAATGTGTATCCGATGATAGATCTAAAGGGATTGACGCCGGTGGGAACTAATTAGGTGATGTGGCAATGGTTGACTTGGCTTGTTGGAGTTGGATCTCCTCTATGGCGGTCCTAGTTTATAGCTAGACTACACGTCGATGCGATAAATGCAGCAAATGAATTTTTTCTTGATTCATTTTAAGTGTTGGGTACGCTGCAAAGGATCAGGAGGTGGTTTCGATGATGAGGAATCAATTATAATGACCTATGAAAATATTAGATGGAAGCTTTGAGGTTCTTAGTGCATAGAGCACAACTTGGCAAGCAATTTTTCTTTTGGGAGCGCCTCAAAATTCCCTCTGGATCAAAAGATACGACCCTCGGAAGGATAGGCAAATTTTGATCCCAAGCAGGTCCAAAAATGATGATGTGGCCTAGAGGGTGATGTGGCAGGCTGAGGTCATGCTAAATGCAATGTGCCTATGAACAGAGGTGGCTCTACCATGTGGCATGCTAACTAGACAGTCAAGGATGATGACTTGGACAGCACGGATAGTACTGACTAGACACTGCTTACATGGCATTGCCAACATGGCATATGACGTGGTAGTCAATGGTCAACGATGATGTGGCATGGATTGCATGTGTGGTAGAGGGCTAATGAGTCAGTTGATGATGTGGTCAAAGCGTGATAACGTGGATGGGTGACATGGCATGCCATAGTGGCATTGATGACATGGCAATAATGCAGGTTTGCTGACGTAGTGAATAGCCTGTCACGTGGCGGATAGGGGAGACACATGTCAACCCTCACTTGACCTTGGGAGAAGATAAGGTTCTGTAATAGAAACTTCATGATGCTGACGGAATTGTATAGATCCTGCGAGGCTGTCCATTGCATGGAGGCGTTGTCACGGAGGTTGGGCGCTAGAGTGTAGGATCCGATCGAGTCGTCAATTCATCTGTGACATGTTGATCCTGTAGTTGGTCATGGATGGAGTTGAAGGCTGTTGTTGGAGTGGCTGCTGATTCGCTCTGCTGCAAGGCTCGTTGTTAAACAGCGAAGTGAGAGAGGGAGAGAGAGAGAGGAGTGCACACGATATAGCTACCTATACACTAAGTGTATTGACAATGAACATGAAGATATACATGTGAACCCCTTAGGGTTAGGGTTAGGGCTTGCCCCTATGCCCAATACATGTAAAGGACTTCCTATTTCAAACTATAGTTAAATCATACTCTTGAAGGACTCTTAATTCATAACATATATTACTCAAATTTTTTCGTTTTCAAAGCATTACTACTTTTTTTCAATACACATAAAATAATTCATGTATGAACTGTTATTAAAAAATGCTTATAAAAACGTCATGTTTTTAGTGATATATAACTCCATTTATAGCAATTTTAATAATAACCACTTTTAGGTATACTAGATAAATTTTCATGAATTGTTACTCTTATAATAATATTATAGTGTATTTCAAAAAATTCTACTATTATAGTGCTCTTCTTCATATCATAATTAATTCAAGTTTACATAAATCTATGTTCTAAATTCACTTTAACAATTAAGTCAAGATGGAAAATATTATTTAACAATTTTTATAAAATAGCACTAAATTCATATATATATATTCTAGCTCAATACAGCTACCTGCCCGGATCTATTTTGCTCCTTCACATATGCAACGAGGTGCATAAGGTGAAAATGGGCCCTCTGACCTCGCCATGCCTACATCCGGTGTCCGATGGGACTCAAACTTTGCAAGAGAATGGAAACCATTGGTTTTACGACCTATGTAGATTTTGAGCCTGATCGGAAACATGGACATGAAAATCCTACTGACCCATTCCATATGTTGCGGCTTCACAGATGCAACGGGGTGCATAGGGTGAAAATGCGCCCTCTGACCTCGTCCTGCCCACATTTGGTGTCGGATGGGACTCAAACTTTGCAAGAGCATGCAAACCATTGGGTTTAGGACTTGTGCATGGACCTACAAATCCTAATGACCCATTCGTTATTTTGCTCCTTCACTGATCCAACGAGGTGCATAGAGTGAAAATGGGCCCTCTGACATCGCCGTGCCCACATCTGGTGTCGATTGGGACTCAAACTTAACAAGAACATGGAAACCATATGGTTTAGGACCTTTGGAAATTTTGAGCGTGATTGGACACATCGACAAGAAAATCCCAATGGCCCATTCCTTATTTTGCTCCTTCAGTGATGCAACGAGGTGCATACGGTGAAAATGGGCCCTCTGACCTCGGCGTGCCCACATCCGGTGTCGGATGGGACTCAAACTTTGCAAGAGCATGTAAACCATTGGGTTTAGGACTTGTGAAAATTTTGAGCCCGATCAAACACATGGACCTACAAATCCTAATGACCCATTCGTTATTTTGCTCCTTCACTGATCCAACGAGGTGCATAGAGTGAAAATGGGCCCTCTGACCTCACCGTGCCCACATCTAGTGTCGATTGGGACTCAAACTTTGCAAGAACATGGAGACCATAGGGTTTAGGACCTTTGGAAATTTTGAGCGTGATTGGACACATCGACAAGAAAATCCCAATGGCCATTCCTTATTTTGCTCCTTCAGTGATGCAACGAGGTGCATAGGGTGAAAATGGGCCCTCTGACCTCGGCGTGCCCACATCCGGTGTTGGATGGGACTCAAACTTTGCAAGAGCATGTAAACCATTGGGTTTAGGACCTGTGCAAATTCTGAGCCTGATCAAACACATGGACCTACAAATCCTAATGACCCATTCGTTATTTTGCTCCTTCACTGATCCAATGAGGTGCATAGAGTGAAAATGGGCCCTTTGACCTCACCGTGCCCACATCCGGTGTCGAATGGGACTCAAAATTTGGAAGAACGTGGAAACCATAGGTTTTAGGACCTCTGCAGATTGTGAGGGAAATTGGACACATGGACAAGCAAATCCCAATGGCCCATTCCTTATTTCTCTCCTTCAGTGATGCAACGAGGTGCATAGGGTGAAAATGGGACCTCTGAACTTGGCGTGCCCACATCTGGTGTCGGATGGGACTCAAACTTTGCAAGAGCATGTAAACCATTGGTTTTAGGAGCTATGCAAATTTTGAGCCCGATCGGACACATGGACCTAGAAATCCTAATGACCCATTCCATATTTTGCTCCTTCACATATGCAATGAGGTGCACAGGGTGAAAATGGGCCCTCTGACCTCGCCATGCCCACATCCGGTGTCAAATGGGACTCAAAATTTGCAAGAGAATGGAAACCATTGGGTTTACAACCTATGCAAATTTTGAGCCCGATCGGACACATGGACATGAAAATCCTGCTGACCCATTCCATATGTCGCTGCTTTACAGATGCAACCAGGTGCATAGGGTGAAAATGGGCCCTCTGACCTTGTCCTGCCCACATCCGATGTTGGATGGGACTCAAACATTGCAAGAGCATAGAAACCATAGGGTTTTGTGCAAATTTTGAGCCCAATCGAACACACGGACGTGCAAATCCCAATGACCCATTCCTTATTTTGCTCCTTAACTGATGCAATAAGGTGCATAGGGTGAAAATGGGCCCGTTGACCTTGCCATGCCCACATCTGGTGTTGGATGGGACTCAAACTTTGCAAGATCCTGTAAACCATTGCGATTAGGACCTGTGCAAATTTTGAGCCCGATCGGACACATGGACCTGCAAATCCTAGTGACCCATTCGTTATTTTTCTCCTTCACTGATGCAACGAGGTGCATAGGGTGAAAATGGGCCCTCTGACCTCGCCGTGCCCACATTTGATGTCGAATGGGACTCAAACTTTGCAAGAACATGGAAACCATAGGGTTTAGGACCTCTAGAAATTTTAATCACGATTGGACACATGGACAAGCAAATCTCAATGGCCCATTCCTTATTTTGCTCCTTTAGTGATGAAACGAGGTGTGTAGGGTGAAAATGGTCCCTCTGACCTCTTGCCCACATCTCGTGTCGGATGGGACTCAAACATTCCAAGAGGATGGAAAGCCGTGCCCACATTCGGTGTCGAATGGGACTCAAACTCTGCAAGAACATGGAAACCATAGGGTTTAGGACCTTTGCAAATTTTGAGCGCGATTGGACACATGGACAAGAAAATCCCAATGGCCCATTCCTTATTTTGCTCCTTGAGTGATGCAACGAGGTGCATAGGGTGAAAATGGGCCCTCTGACCTCGGCGTGTCCACATCCAGTGTCGGATGGGACTCAAACTTTGCAAGATCATGTAAACCATTGGTTTTAGGACCTGTGCAAATTTTGAGCCCGATCGGACACATGGACCTACAAATCCTAATGACCCATTCCATATTTTTCTCCTTCACATATGCAACGAGGTGCATATGGTGAAAATGGGCCCTCTGACCTCGCCATGCCCACATCCGGTGTCAGATGGGACTCAAACTTTGCAAGAGAGTGGAAACCATTGGTTTTACGACCTATGGAAATTTTGAACCCGATCGAAAACATGGACATGAAAATCCTACTGACCCATTCCATATGTTGCTGCTTCACAGATGCAACGGGGTGCATAGGGTGAAAATGCGCCCTCTGACCTCGTCCTGCCCACATTCGGTGTCAGATGGGACTCAAACTTTGCAAGAGCATGTAAACCATTGGGTTTAGGACTTGTGCAAATTTTGAGCCTGATCAGACACATGGACCTACAAATCCTAATGACCCATTCATTATTTTGCTCCTTCACTGATCCAAGGAGATGCATAGAGAGAAAATGGGCCCTCTGACCTCGCCGTGCCCACATCCGGTGTCGAATGGGACTCAAACTTTGCAAGAACATGGAAACCATAGGGTTTAGGACCTCTGGAAATTTTGGGCGTGATTGGACATATGGACCAGCAAATCCCAATGGCCCATTCCTTATTTTGCTCCTTCAGTGATGCAACGAGGTGCATAGGGTGAAAATGGGCCCTCTGACCTCGACGTGCCCACATCCGGTGTCGGATGGGACTCAAACTTTGCAAGAGCATGTTAACCATTGGGTTTAGGACTTGTGCAAATTTTGAGCCCGATCAAACACATGGACCTACAAATCCTAATGACCCATTCGTTATTTTGCTGCTTCATTGATCCAACGAGGTGCATAGAGTGAAAATGGGCCCTCCGACCTCGCTGTGCCCACATCCGGTGTCGAATGGGACTCAAAATTTGCAAGAACATGGAAACCATAGGGTTTAGGACCTCTATAGATTGTGAGGGAAATTGGACACATGGACAAGCAAATCCCAATGGCCCATTCCTTATTTTGCTCCTCCAGTGATGCAACGAGGTGCATAGGGTGAAAATGGGACCTCTGACCTCGACGTGCCCACATCCGGTGTCGGATAGGACTCAAAGTTTGCAAGAGCATGTTAACCATTGGTTTTAGGACCTGTGCAAATTTTGAGCCCGATCGGACACATGGACCTACAAATCCTAATGACCCATTCCATATTTTTCTCCTTCACATATGCAACGAGGTGCACAGGGTGAAAATGAGCCCTCTGACCTCGTCATGCCCACATCTGGTGTCAGATGGGACTCAAACTTTGCGAGAGAATGAAAACCATTGGGTTTATGACCTATGCAAATTTTGAGCCCGATCGAACACATGGACATGAAAATCCTGCTGACCCATTCCATATATTGCTGCTTCACAGATGCAACAAGGTGCATAGGGTGAAAATGGGTCCTCTGACCTCGTCCTGCCCACATCTGGTGTTGGATGGGACTCAAACATTGCAAGAGCCTGGAAACCATAGGGTTTAGGACGTGTGCGAATTTGAGCCCAATCGAACACACAGACGTGCAAATAGCAATGACCCATTCCTTATTTTGCTCCTTAACTGATGCAACAAGGTGCATAGGGTGAAAATGGGCCCACTGACCTCGTTGTGCCCACATCTGGTGTTGGATGGGACTCAAACTTTGCAAGAGCATGTAAACCATTGCGTTTAGGACCTATGCAAATTTTAAGCCCGAACGGACACATGGACCTGCAAATCGTAATGACCCATTCGTTATTTTGCTCCTTCACTAATGCAATGAGGTGCATAGGGTGAAAATGGGCCCTCTGACCTCGTCGTGCTCATATCCGGTTTCGAATGGGACTCAAACTTTGCAAGAACATGGAAACCATAGGGTTTAGGACCTCTGCAAATTTTGAGCGCGATTGGACACATGGACAAGCAAACCTAATGGCCCATTCCTTATTTTGCTCCTTCAGTGATGCAACGAGGTGCATAGGGTGAAAATGGGCCCTCTAACCTTGACGTGTCCACATTCGGCGTCAGATGGGACTCAAACTTTGTAAGAGCATGTAAACCATTGGGTTTAGGACCTGTGCAAATTTTGAGCCCGATCGGACACATGGAATCATTGCTTCTAACACCCAACAATGGTATCAGAGCAAGTTGGGAATCCATTCCCTCAACCATTCATAGCTTTCCCAAGTTGGTTGGCAACCGCTAGAGCCCTCATTCTTGTTGGTCTTGCTAGTTTTCACACTCCCATGAGTGTTTGAGACCTTTCCAAGCAATTATGTCGTGAAAGATCTCATTCTGACACGAGAAGATCGCATTTTGGAGCAGCTACCATGAAGGAGACGCATTTTGGAGCATATTTGAGAAATTTCTGCAACAAAAACTTAACCATAAGGACCTTTCAGAAATTGCATTAGAAAATTCTATACAATTGCGTCAAAAAATTCCATACAGTTGTGTCAGAAAGGGAGGAACCAGCCCCTTCCAGAAAGGAGCAAAAAGGGTGGAGCCTACAACCAAGAAGCTCAAATCAAGAAAAGAGGAAGCGGCATACCGCATCTACAGCTAACAAGTCGGTGACATAGATGCACAACGGTCACCCTAGCATATCATGAGTGGAGCATCATGAGTGGAGCTTGATATCTCAACAAAAATCACCATCCTCTAGCCCTGCACTGAATTTGGGGTTGTGGTGAGGATGGAGTAGTAAAGGCATTCCACCATTTCCTTGGGATGGATAGTTAGCAAAAAGGAGGTAGTCACTAATTTGAAAACATTTCAAAGAGTAACAGCCCGTTCCCACTCTGTGCTAGGGTGTCATACATGCCACCCTCTTGGCATATCTAAGCATAAGTTGTCAATAATTCCCACACTAGGCTTGCTGTGCCACTAGTCTATGGTGTCATAGTTCCTGTATGGCTGCATCAGACCTCCAATTACCAAATCGAGCATAGCTTGCATCATACTTTGAGATCTCCTGCCTTTATTTGCTTGAGAAAGAGGAATCATAGCTTTGATCATCGTCCATCCTCGATTTCCTCGGGTGGAGAGTGAAAAATCTATCTCCATCATGACATGCATTTGACAAAGTTTGGCACCAACAAAATTAGTAGCATGCCCATGGGAATGTTATAGGCGATGGAAAATAGAGGCAAATTTTTCCCTTTTGCCACATGTGGGAATGGGCTGTAAGGTCTCATGGGGGGGTTGATCAAGCGCACAACTGAGAGTGTAACCACCACCGCAGACTACACTTCCATCTTTGACCTCTTCTTCTTGGAGGATGTTGGGGTCTGAGCATGGCCTTCTGCTTTAGGAAATTGGACAATATGATGGAAACACTTGATGGATCCAAGAGTGATAATGATTGAGAAAGGTGGTTGTCACTAGGAGCATAGGAACCACAAAAACAAAAATTGGGAAGCAAACAAGAAGAGGGGTGACTAGTGCAAGAACCAAAGGGGCATCAAGTGCCAAGGCCAAAATGGGTCGAGGGGTTGTAGAGGCACAATGCCGAATGGAACTTCAATGTCCCAAGGCATGTCCAAAAGGGAGTGAGAGAATGTGGGCACCAAGTAGTTCCAGCATAGTAGGGCAAAGGATGTGACAGGCTCCAAGTGGTCCATCATGACCGGGCTAGAATCACATGTCTCTTGTGATACTCAACTTGTCTGAGCCTTCAAATACAAAACATGCTAGGGGGTTTCATTTCTTGGCCTTGATCCCTAAACCTTTCTTCTTCATAGGGGTAGACGACCTTGCTCTCATGCTTCCCCCCATGCTAATTGCCACCGCCAGGGTCAAGAGACGTTGAGGTTGGGACGCATCTCCTTGGAATGGGAAGAGCACCAAAAATATATGTCCCATCTTTCTACATGATTTATCATTGTTGTGCACCCTCTTTACTTCATCATGGAGCCATTCAAGTAGTATTGACATAGAAGCTAGCTTTTCCCCCTTTTCAGCTTGGGTAAATGAGAAATCAGCTTGAACAGTTAGACAAAGTCAAGGCCCCACATTTGGAATGGTTTAAGGGGTAAAACTAGAGTGTGCAGCATTCGATGTTGGATGGTCAGCTAACCCAACATCTAGCAAACATCACACTACTTAGCATATGCAATGGCATCTCCATATGTTATTGGCCACCATAGACCATCTTGGATTGCCTTCCAACCCATGACATCTCCGGTAAAAGTGCCCACCGGATAGCCCTTAATGAGCCTCACTTAGAACTATGGATTGCTCATGTGAGGAAACACATCCATCAAGCAATATGTCAAGGTCAAGATGGTAAAGAATGCCTTCAATGATGCAAAAAAATTGACTATGTAGAGCCTGGCGCTTGCACTTCTCTCGAGACAAGTGTGCTCCAGGATCGCTGTCATCATACCAACTAGGCATGAACACTACAACGTCATTGACTTGGCTTCATGCAAATCGACATCCAAGAAGTCATCCACAAATGAATTGGGCCTCTTACCACTCTCCAACTAGGACAAGTAGTTGAAAATCACAAGCATGGAACCTCGAGTATGAACAACAAAAAAGTTAAATTTATGTAGTAAAAACACGCAACAAGCTAACTTCTATGTAATATTTGGTTCTTGACCATGTATAACAGTGTTGAATGGTCCACATGAAACGTGAACTTATTGTCAAGGAGATAATGTGGAAACTTGTTCATAGCATAGATCATGCCGAGGGCCTCTTTCTCGATCGTGCAGTAGTTTCCTCAGCCTTGTACAACCATCAACTTGCATAATAGAGTGGCTAGTACCACCCTTTTTTCTTTTGTTACATTAACATCATGCTAATAGCCACATCGTATGCATCGATGAAGACATGGAAGAGTAGGGTCCGGCTCGATGGTTGGATAATCGGGGACCTAACTAGCATAAGATTCAAATAGGGAAGGGCATGGTTGCATTCTATGGTCAAAACAAACATGACCTTGTTCATCTATGCATTGAGATTTGCAGCCACATCTGCAAGATGTTGGACCACCAAGCTATGCCATCAAAGCTGGTCGAGAAATCTAGCTAACTGGTTGGTATTTATTAGGTGTGCGGCCTTACAGATTTGTTCTACCTTCACTAGGTCCAATGTGATCCCATCCTTGGAGATGATATGTCCCAGTAGCATTCCACTACTTACTATAAAAGCACACTTTAAATGTTGACAACCAAGACTCTCGGCACTTGGTTAAACACAGTGTTAGGTGATGGAGGTGTTGCTCCTAACTCCTGACACTTGGTTAAACACAATATTAAGTGATGGAGGTGATGCTCCTAACTTTCAAAGACATTGAAATTGTCCAAAAATATTATGATGAATCAGGTCAAATACTCATTAAAAATATCTTGCACAATATGTTGAAAAGCTACAGGCGCATTCTTCAAGCCAAAGATCATAACACGACATAAAAGCTCCCCATTTCATGATGAATTTATCTTTTTTTAATCAAATGTAGCCATCCAGACCTAGTGGTAGCCATAAACCCATCTAGAAAGGAATAAAATTCATTGCCGATAACTGCATCATGCATAGAGTCCATGAAAGCTAGGGGAAAGGGATCGATCACAATACCAACATTGAGCATGTGGTAATTCATACATGCCTTCAGCATGTTGTTCTTCTTTGCTACAATGACAATGGGCGAAATCCAGGCGGACCTATCAATCAAATAAAAGAATCCCACTTGTAGCATCTTGTTAATCTCATCCTTGACCTTTTGGGCATAGTTTGGATTCATCCAACAACATTGTTGGTGCGCTGGCTTTAGCGTCATCCTTCAGCATGATCGGGTGCTAGTAAAACTAGGGAGAAATACATTGACAAGGAACCGAGAAGGGATTGCAGTTCTAACGGACTTTAGGGTGAGGCATAAACTAACTCACACCATTCGTGGCTCAGCCCATCGCAAGGTTGAGATTGGACAAGTCATCTTCCTTGACCCTTTGGGACTACCAAATCTTCCTTTTTTATGATAATTTTCATTGATTTTGGGATAAACTTTCAAGTTCACCCACTAATATAATTGAGCGGCTGCTTTTTTGAAACCTTGGTTTTAGTTTAACCTTGGGGACAATTTCTAGTCTTAAGTTTGTAGTTTTTTGCACTGCCCACCTTTTTTTTCAAAGAAGTCTTTTTCGTCAGGTCTGACCATCCCCTAATACAAGCCATGTTATTGGGGGAATAAAAAATTTTGATGGGAACAAACTATCATATGTAAAATAGTGATACCATTTTTCTCAAAGATTTAATGTAGTAAAGTACATATTGACCTTATATATTATAGATTTGGATAATTCAATCCTCATATTCAAGTAGAATAATTATAAAATTAGTAAAAATATCCTAGGAATGGAAAAACACGCACATCAATGATGTACAACTTATTACAAGATATTGCGCATGTGTCTTGGGAGGTTCACCAAGTACCATGTGAGTTCAAATGAAGGGTTTTTTAATTCAAAGTTTAACGATAAATTTATAAAAATAAATTTATAGAAGAGGTCCTACATGCAACATGCAACTCCTACATGAAACTTCTATATGTGCATCATAGATGCAAGTTCTATATGTAGAGAGTGAAAGTCTTACAATTCCTACATGTAGAGAGAGAAGCTCTCCTCTCTTATTGGTGTTGGCATTGTTATGAGGACACTACCCCTGGTGTAGTTCTTGAAGTACTTTGGTACTTCGCTAAGATCAGCCTCTGATGGTGTTGAACTAGCTGTACATGGGCTATGGTTGTTGAGTGGCATAGTAGCATTAATAAGCTTTTGAGGATTTTGTGGACTTTCTTTTTCTGGAGTTACATTATCAAGCTTCATCGGACTTGTGGCTTAAACTTTCAAAACTTTTAACATTGGGAACTATAGGGTACCTTTTCCACTAGCAAAGTATTCCCAAGTAATGGTTCATCTGTTGTGCGTAATCCTTCAAGTCCATTGGTGGACCATTCAAGAGGAGGTGGCTCAGATTTTTGGGGAGTGTGCTTGGTACGATACAACTCTATGATCTTGGTTTGGACTCGTTCAATCTCATTGAAGGCCTTGGATTTGAATGTCCTCCTTCGGTTTTCTTGCGGGATCTTCTCCTATTGTTTAGCTTTGGAGTTTGGGAAGTTCGATAGCCAATTAGGGCATGCAGAATGGCTAAATCATTATCAAAGATGTGGTCTTCTATTTGAGCATTTTCATCCTCTGTTTCAAGGTCCCAAGGAGACTCCGATTCCTATTTGTCATTGATAGCTTCTTCAAGATCACTATTCGATTCAAGGTTACCATAACCAATGGAACTTCTGGATCTATTGGTTCTTCATGTGTGAGTGGAGGTTTTACCTGCATGACATTAGCATCAATTTGCGAGAAGTTTGGATCTAGTGTATGATAGTGTCAATGGTCACCAATGCTTGGATCCAATTGTCAAAATTGCATTGTGTATCTCCAGCTAAGGCATGTTGTTGTGGGAGGGATGATTTGCTTGAGATTGTGGTTGAAGAGGTTTTCATCCAACAATCTAAGCACAATGTGTTTTATTGCTCCTATTTCAACATTAAATCTTACTGTCGTGTCGCAATTTTGTATTGTCCCATCGATCAGTTTCCCAATCATGTAGGACTTATGCTTCATGAAACTAAGGATGTCCAAGCAAGATTTGACAAGATTTATTGGGGAGATCCAAGATTATCAACTGAAGAGTAAATTGGACTCCTGCTACTTTTATGGATACTCTATTCATTATACCCCAATGGCTTTGCACATGAATCATTTGTAAGGAGTATGTTGAAATGAGCCTTTTTTATTGGTGGGAGACCCCATTCATCATACAGATCCTTGAGTAGGACATTCACACTTGCTCCACTGTCCACAATGGGTTAGATCTCATCATATCCTTTATGGATCAAAGACATGGTGATGTTGCATATGTCATCTCTTTCACCCATCTCATAGGAATATCTTCTATGTCTTCCATTGGTGGAGGGGGATTTGCTAATTTAATCATACTTTGAAACTCTCCTAGAGATTGGTACAATTCTAGAAGAGGATTCCGATGGGAATGGCTGTAGGGCAACTGAGAATGCTAGAGAGTGCGACACCTTCAAGTGGGCATGGTGGTTCATTATGTTGTGGATCTTGTTGCTGGAAAAGAGACTCTATTACAGTGTCCATACTTGGTGGGGCCAAGTTAGGGATTGGATCTTTTGCTTGCTTCTTGAGCTTGTTCTTTTTCCACCCATTGTTGAAGTGCTTGAAATTGAGCCTTCGCCACTTTTGCATTAGTGTATGAAACTTCTTTTATTCTAGGAACTAGAGTTGATATTGATGTGGTTGGCTGCTCATTGCTTGGTGGAGGTATAGGCACTTGTGCTTTCTTTTGGACAGGTCTTCTTGATTGAATTGGAATAGTAAGCCCCTTGGTTGCCTCTTTTTGTTGGCATGTAATTATATGCACAGGTTGTGATAATATGCTTGCGGGCCCTAGACTTTGATGGTCCACCCCAATAATGTTGTTTGGTATGTTAGGCTTAGCCTCATTTTGTTATGGGACCTTAGTTTTCATGGGACAATCCATACAAGGTGCCACAATCTCTGCATAGTGGTTGGAAAGTAGCGGGGCTACAACGATGAGGGCATTTTGTGATTTGGTGATTTAGGGAAAAAAAATTTACTCTCCTAGCCCTTGAGTGATATGTTTGTGATAGTTGGTGGTGGTTTTTTCTTTACACATACTTGCAAATGTCAACTTATTACTTGAGATGCTAGTCTCCCGAACAACGGTGCCAAATGTTGGCTCTTTCCCATGGCTTCCGCAGGAAGAGTAGAGTGTTCTAGGTATGCAAGGTTCCGAGGATTTTTGTCACCTACAGATATATCGGTGCCATCAAGATGAGAGATGTAGGCTTAAGTATGGGAAGCAAACATTGCGCATGCTTGTGTGAAAGAAAAGTTCTTCTTCATGGTCGGGGTAATGAAGGCTTTTGCATCCATTGGGGTTTGAAAGGTTTAGAAAGAGTTTAAGGGTTAGAGGGAGGTTCAAGGCTCAGAAGGTGTTCCAAGGTTCAAAAGAGGTTCCAAGGTGTAGGTTTCAAGGCTGGAAGGAGGATCCATGGTTCAGAGTACAGTATGTGGTGGAGAACTCGTCTCTCTCGTAGATCATGGAGGTTAAGGGTTGAGGGACTAGACTAAGAGAGTAAGGGTTTAGGGGGAGCATAGGAGTGGGAGAGGAAGAAGGTATAAGAGCATGGGTATGGGGAAGATAGAGGAGAAGGGAGGAGGAGAGGGGGAGGAGGAGGTGCAAGGTTAGAGGAGAGGGAGAGGAGGAGTTGCATGGTTGGAGGAGAGGGGAGTAGGGGCAAGGTTAGGATATGCTCTTGGGTGTGGAGTGCAAGGGAGCATGGACAGTTGGAGACAATTGAATGGAACACCAAAGTAGAACTGAACACAATGCCCCCAAAGAGTGTGGGCTTCATTCCACGATGGGTTATTTATACATTCATTGTGAAACAACTCACAGAAGAAGATGAAACAAAGCTAAAAGCACTCCTAATGGAATACCGAGACTGCCTAGCATGTTTATACAAGGAAATGAAGGGAATTTCAATAGAACTGGCAGTACACATGATACCTATTAGGAAAGGTTCTCACCCTAAGGTATGTGGACCATATAAAACAAATCCAAAACATGGTTCTCACCCTAAGGTATGTGGACATTAGGAAAGGTTCTCACCCTAAGGTATGTGGACCATATAAAACAAATTCAAAACATGGTTCCATGGTCTATGACGAACTAGAAAAACTCTTAGATGCAGGATTCATCTATGAGATAGAGCACACTGATTGGGTTTCACCCATCATCATTGTGCCTAAATGCAACAAGAAGCTAAGGATATGTGTTAACTTAGAATATGATTGCCACCACAATTAGGGATCAGTATCCCCTACCCCTAACAAAAAGTGTTGGAAAAAGTCATGAGATATACATCTTCTTGGATGGCTTTAGTGGCTATAACCAAGTGCAAATTGCTCTTGATGACCAATCCAAATAGCTTTTGCCACAGAATGGGGCATATTTGCCTATAGAGGCATCCCCTTTGTCCTATGTAATGCCCCAGCCACATTCCAGAGAGTCATGTTCACCACCTTCAAATCATTCTTGAATAAGTTCCTACAAGTATTCCTAGATGATTTATGCATCCACTCCAACAAGCAAGACCACTTAAAATGTCTTGAAGCAGTTCTAATAAAATGCAAGAGTATGGCACCTCCCTAAATCCAACAAAATGCCAGTTCATGGTCACCCACGGAGTTGTGTTGGGACACATCGTTTCTCAACATGGGATTGCAATTGACATGGAAAAAGGTGTGCAGGTCTTTGGCCCATAGAAGAATAGAAGATATCCTCGACAATAATGAAAATTTGGGAGCCCCAAGTCTTTCGTGGTTAGCTTTAGATGGTATCACATGCACTCATTGGCATTTCGTACATATAGTTTGCACTAGATTGTTACATGTATACTCACTGGCATATGCATTGTTTGCACATATAGGTAGACCTAATCAATTTCAACCTAGGGTGCAAAGGTGATGATTGAGTCTTAGTTGCCCTATGAAATCCCACAAATAAGCATATAGTTAGTCCCTACCTAGATGATAGGTCATGAACACTCACACGATTTTACATAGGCACATACTAGATTGCATCAACAATAGTATCACATACTTTCATTCCACACTCTTAAAGGATGCAATGAATTCACAAGCAGGACAAGTAGTTATGCCAAATCTCAAGACGATTTGATGAAAGAGTCTGCAGCCTCCTCCTCCTCCTCCCTCCTCCTCTCCCTCCTCCTCCCTCCTCCTCCTCCTCCTCCTTCTCCCTCCTCCTCCTCCTCCTCCTCCTCCTCCTCCCTCCTCTCTCTTCTTTCCCCCATGCTCTTACATCTTCTTCCTCTCCCACTCCTACGCTCCCCCTAAACCCTTAGTTTCTCAACCCTTAACCTCCATGATCTACAAGGGAGACGAGTTCTCCACCATGTACTCTACCCTGAACCTTGGAACCTCTTCTAAACTCTAGAAGCTCCTTCTAAACTCTAGAACCTCTCTCTAAACCTTGGAGCCTCCTTCTAAACCTCAGGCCTCCTTCTAACCCTGGAACCTCTTCTAAACTCTGGAACCTCTTCTAAACCCTGGAACCTCTCTCTAAACCTTGGAATCTCCTTCTAAACCTTGAAACCTCCTTCTAAACTCTGGAACCTCCTTCTAACCCCTAAACTCCTCCTAAACCCTGCAACCCCCAATGAAGGCAAAAGCCTTCATTACCTCAACGATGATGATACATGTTCCTTTTACACATGCATGCACTATGTTTTCTTGCCACACTTAAGCTTACGTCTCTCACTGGAATATGACTCGAGTTCCTAAGCTACACATATACTACAAATAACAACCCCTATATATCTGTAGGTGACAAAAAGCCTCAGAACCCTGCATATTGAGAATACCCTGCTCTTCCTGCGAAAGCCATGGGAAAGAGTCAACAATACTTGGGGATCCCGAGATCCTGCCGCTGAGAAAAGCAGAACTAGAGAAAAGTTATGTCTGGTCAGGAATAAGATGATGCAAAGTTTTGACTCCATCTTTTTGGATAGGGACTTCTCCTTGGAGGAACTAAAAGGTGCTGGCACTTCTATGGCGTAAGGTAAAACCCTTGGCGAGGATGGTCTCCCAATTGAATTCTATCAAATGTTTTGGGATATAATTAGCCCCCGTCTTCTCTTCTGTGGAAAGAATCCAAAACAAAAGGGTTCCTAGATCCAAGGATCAACACATGCATGATCAAACTTATCCTAAAGGTGGAACCAAAGATGTTTTAAGGAACTGGAGGCCATTAACTATGCTTAATACTAGCTACAAATTTTCTGCTGAAGTGCTAGCTATCAGACTCAAATTCAAAATGAAAGTTTGGATAAGGGTAGAACAGAAGGGCTTCATTCAAGGTAGGCACATTCTAGAGGACATTTTGACCCTGCGAGAAGTCTTCGAAGCAAACGAGATGAACCAGAATATCTGTTATTTAAAATTTTTCTTTGACAAAGCGTATGATAGAATCAAATGGGGCTCTATATTGTCGTCTCTCGAAGACATGGGAATAGGTCCATGTTTTATATCTTTCGTAGTTATTCTCCTTTGCCAAGGCTAGAGCACTAGAGCTAAGGTGGAGGTAAATGGGACAATCTTCCCCTCTTTTCCCTTTAAAAGATCCATAAGGTAGGAGTTCCCCTTATCCCCACTCCTTTTTGCCAGAGTAGCCAATGTACTAGGGTGGCTTATCAAGGACAAAGAATACAATGGGAACATCATAGGTATTCAGGTCAGTGATGGGATGCAGATACTTTTCCAACAGTTTGTTGATGGCACTAACCTCACCCCGCGTAATGATAACAGATCGGTTGAAAGAATCCTAAAGTGTTTGAACATTTTCTGCATAGCTTCCGCATCTAGAATCAATCATGAAAAAACAAGAGTCTATGGTACTAAGTTTGCTCCCCCCCAACTATCCTTGACAAAGGATGTAAGGTCCTTAAAGAGGGAGAGGTTTACCGACTTCTCAGGATTCCCATGGGCTCTAGCTGTTCAAACAAGGCTAGGTGGGATTGGGTCATGGCCAGGTTAAGAGACAAAATCAATAGGTAGCAAGGCCTTCAACCATCCCAAGCTAGGAGGAAATCTGTACTCAATCGCTACATCTACCCTTCCACCTTGTATTATATAGTTTTTTGGTTCCCATCAAAGAAGCATCTCAACCAACTTAACAAGATTTTTTGGACCTTCCTATGGGGAGGCTTCCTTGATCAGAATAAAATCTCTCAAGTAAGATGGAAGTTTTGTACACTACCCAAATCTAAAGGGGGGCTAGGAGTGGTGGATATTGAAAAATCCCCAATGCACTTTATGGCGCAATGGATCCTAAAAGCCTATCAAGAGCCCAAATCAGTGTGGGCTACTCTGATTTTAAAGAATCTGGAGAAAGTCAAACTGGACTGGTGCAGACACTAGAAGGATCTATCCACAGGTTCCATCCTTTTTGGTTAGGAACTTTGTGTAGTGAAAGGCTTTGAACTATGGAAAGGTATGTGGAGAGCCTTGGAAGTTTTGAGATCGTACATCAAGTGGCGGGGATTTTCAAGAAAAATTGGCACTTTCAGTAGTCAAGATTGGATCAAGGTCTGGAGGGATTCGTGGGATCGTAGTCAAGGCATATGATATGATGACAAAACTCTCCTGCACAAGTGTGAGGACACAACGAAAGCTGAGAGGGAGAGAGGGAGCTTGAGAGACAAAAGTTTTGGTGGATGCAGAACAACCTAATCTTCTATTTCATCCATATATATATGTGTTTGAGTATTGTACATAACCGAGGTTAAGGTACAGTGGCCTTTAACCCCCACAACCTCCCACTTAAAGGCCAATGTGCCTTTAATGGAGAACAACCAATGAGCATACTATCCAATGCCCATCAATACATGACAATACTCAAACCGTCGACTAGGTAGACTCTTTGTCAGCATATCTGTAGGGTTATCATCTGTATGAACCTTGATAAGCTCTATGTGCTTGTCCTCAAGTACCTCCCTGATAAAATGGTACCTGACCTCAATGTGTTTGGTCTTTGCTTGAAAGACTAGATTCCATGCTAGCTGAATAGCACTCATGAAATCACTATGCAATGTCGATACACCTGTATGAATCCCCAAATCTCTCACTACCCAATCAAGCCATATAGCCTCCTTGCAACCCTCTGTGGCTACAACATTTTCGGCTTCTGTGGTAGACAAAGCAATGCACTTCTGTGCATGAGACATCCACGACACTGGACCATGTGCAAAGGTGAACACATAACCAAAAGTGGATCTCCTACTATCCACATGCTCTGCATAGTCAGAATTTATGTACCTAAATACATGTATCTCTCCTTTGCCAAATCAGATACACACCTTCTTGGTACCCTTCATGTACCTCATGATGCACTTAACTGCCTCCCACTGCCTCTTTCCTGGATTAGCCATATATCGGCTAACAACTCCCACTACAAATGCAATGTCTGGTCTAGTAGCTATCATAGCATAACTGCCAACTGCTGACGCATAAGGAACCTTGGCCATCATGGCCCTCTCCTCATCTGATTTGGGACTATCTACCTGACTTAGTTTCACATATGGAGGCAATGGAGTACTTACGCAAACTCATAAGTGTTCTTGCTAGCCAATAACATATCATCCACATAAAGTGCCAGGAGTATCAGGATATTATCTTGAGCCCTTCCTGAGCCCTTTTAGTGTAGAGACAGTGATCAATCTCACTTCATCTGAAACCCTGAGACCGAATGAAAGCATCAAATTTGTGATACCGTCCTCTAGGTGCTTGCTTAAGGCCATAGAGACTCTTTTTCAGCTTGCAAACCAAATGCTCTTTGCCCTTTTCTTCAAAGCCTTCCAACTGTATCATGTAAATTTCCTCATGCAAATCCCCATGCAAGAAAGCTATCTTGGCATCCATCTGCATAAGCTCCATATCCGCTATTTCCACAAGTCCAAGTACACATATAAGTGTGGTCATCTTCACAACCGGACATAATAACTCATCAAAGTCCACACCCTGCTCTTGCTTGAACCCTTTAGCAACCAAACAAGCCTTGTCCTTAGGCACATCATCACCTGTGACCTTCATCTTGTAGACCCATTTACATGGCAATGCTTTCTTTCCATGTGGCAAAGAAACCAAGTCCCAAGTCTTATTCTTTAAAAGTTAACTCATCTCTCATTGCATAGCATACTCCCACTTGTGCTGATCCTTGCGCATCATAGCCTCTCTATAGCAAGAAGGCTCCCCATAATCAATAAGCATCACGTAGTCTACCCCTGGAAAAAATCTCTCAGGCGCGGTCTAGACACTCTAGATGTTCTTCTCAAGGGCATTTCACCTTGCTATCCCACCTGCATATCAGCCACATTTGGCTCATCATTGCCACCAATAGATGATCCATCATCTGCCCTTGATTGTGTACCTGTGGGAGTACTTGGTGGCACCATTTCTTGCACATTTGGTGCATGGATAGCTTGCTGTCTATCAACATATGCGGGTGGATTCACATTCTGGAAAGTGATTCTCCTCATTTCCACATCCCTCATGGGTGTCTTATGCATCTTCTTCTCATTGAAGACCACATAATGGCTTCGTACAATTTTCTTTACTTCTGGATCCCAGAGACGATAGCCCATCCCTCCACTTTCACCATAACCCAGAAAGATGCATTTCCAAGACTTAGGATCTGGCTTCTTCCGAAGCTCTTCTGGCACATGTGCATATGCCTCACACCCAAATATACGCAAATGAGAGTAAGAGGGCTTCTTGCCACTCCATGCCTCTTTAGGAATACCACCATCCAAACTCCTGCTAGGTGATCTATTGATCACATGCATTGCAGTCTTCATTGCCTCAGCCCAAAAACCACCACAAAGACTTGCATTGGAAAGCATACATTGCAACCTTTCCTGAATGGTGTGTTTTATCCGTTCTGCAACTGGCTTCTGCTTTGGAGTACGAGGGGACGTGAGCTCCCTCTTAATCCCATGTGTATCACAGAAATGCTGAAAGTCATGAGAGATATACTCTCCACCATTATCAGTTCGTAGGCATTTAAGCGTTCTACCTAACTGATTTTCAGCCAAAGCCAACCATTTTTGAAATACCTGGAATGCATCGCTCTTTCGAGCTATAGCATAAGCCCACACTTTCCTAGTTGCATCATCAATGAATGTTGGATAGTATTCAGCCCCACCTACTATGTAGGCATGCGACTGCATACGTCTGAATGCACCAAATCAAGCCTTTCAAGCTCTTTCTTTCCCCTTCTTTTAGGGGGTGATTTAGTTTGCTTCCCATAGAGACAGTGCTCACAAAATTCAAAATCAGAAAAACTCAAATGCGGTACATAACCCAAACGGCATAAGAGTTTCATTCCATTATGGCTCATGTGCCCTAACCTACAATGCCACAAAGAAGTACTTGGTTGCTTGGTTATTACACAACATAATCAGACATCCAGGATACATGTAATGGATACAAAGTCCCACACTTGGCACCCCTAGCCAAAACCATAGAGCCCTTCTGAAATTTCCAACTCTAAAAGCCAAAAGTGGTTTGAAAACTAGCATCATCTAGCTGACCCTTGGTCAACTTAGGCACACATCTCACATTTTTCAAAACAAATGTAGACCCATTTGCAAAAGAAAACTTTATGTCACTTGCTCCCACTATGTCACATGCATAGTTATTTCCAAGATGCGCACAACCTATCTTGTCATAAGTGGAGAACCATCCCCTAAGGGGAGTAGCATGGAATGAAGCACCCAATCCAAAATCTAATCCTGGGAATATGCATCATCTAAAGTGGTGAGCAAGTCTGTAGGTAGACTAGACATGAAGATAATGTCATTGTCACTATCATCAGTGGCTACATTAATCTCCTCGATCTTCATCTTTCCTTTGTCCTCCCTTGGACTCTCTTCCTTCTTATTTGCACCCCAATTTGCATTCTTTTTCTTATCCTTTTACTCTTTTTTCAGCTTGTAGCAATTCTTGTTCTTATAGCCCTTCTTGCCACAATGGTAACACTCAATGTTTCGTGCCCTGGATTTGCTATGAGACTTCCCTCTTTCTTGGGACTTCCCCCTAAACTGTGATCTGCCCCTTTGCACATTTAAGGCTGCATCCTGCTTGTTGCCATCCATAGACTTCCGTCTAATCTCCTCGGCCAACAAGCTACCCACAACATCATCAAGCTTCAGTACTCCACCAGGTGCAGAGTTGTTGACAGCTATATGGAAGGTATCCCATGAGGATGGCAATGAATATAAGAGAAATATTGCCTTAGTCTCCGCATCAAAATTCATCTTTTGAGCCTGAAGCTGGCTGAAAATAATATTGAATTCATTCAAGTGGAAAGCAATGGAGACCCCTTCCTTCATCTGCAACTCAAACAACCTCTTAATGAGGTAAACTTTATTATAGGCAGTTTCCTTCTCATAAGTGGCACACAATTTTTTCCACAAATTTTTCGTAGTCTGCGCATTTACTACTATGAAAGAAACTGACTCTGCAAGATGAAGTCTAATAGTAGACTTTGCTAATGCATCCAACTCATTCCAATCATCCTCAGACATATCTGCAGGCTTAGCTTCAATCCTTGCGAAGGGTTTAATCTGCTTCTTTTAAATAAGCACATCCCTTATCTGTTCTTTCCACAAAGACAAGTTTGTCCCATCAAACTTTTTAATGCTGAAAAACTTCTTTTCAGACATGGAAGAGGATGCCATGATGCAAATGAAACAAAATCCCAAATGCTAGTACCTGCAAAAGAGAAATCACACCAAATACTAGGTGCACCCAATATGTCTACTTTAATGAAGGATAGTGTCACCAAAACTCAAGGCTGAAAGCATCAAAATGCATCTGACTCATGTGCATATACTATGCATCCATATGAGCAAATCCGGCCCAAAAGAAAATGTCAACCCATAATGGCAAAACAATGGCAAATATAATGCCAATAAGAGCCAAATGCCTCAAGCATAAATGCCATCTGGGGCGTAAGCATCAATAATGTCTCATCCAAAAGATCATAGCACAACACTGCAATATATCAAAGTTGTCCCTCGACATAAAATAGCATCTATGTGCTGAACGTCCATCAATAAAGCATACCACAAGGCAATCTGGGCCTATCAGTGCATCCAACAAGGATCGAAATGCATCCAAATGGCCTGTAAAGCATCTACTGCAACCCAATGCAAACCACAAATGCAGGCTGAAACCAGAGTGATTTGCATAAGGTATATCCAAGAAATCAAGGCCTTACGAGGCAATGATTGCTAGTGAAAGTAGAACCTGGAATGTCTCAAAAACATGGGTGTCACTGCATAATCAAACTCAACAAGACAATTTGCAAATATCTCTCTTCTGCCACAACTCCAAAATCTCATCCAAGGATGGAGTAAGAGCCAGTCAACCCTTGCATTTACTTGCAAAAATGAACCTTAGGAAACTTAACCTTGATCAAACTACCACATGGCAATCAATGAGAAGGTCTCGGAAACTTTGAGAAATTTCCTTCAAAGAGACGATGGAAAACATAGAGAATCACAACTCCCTCGATTCTTCATGAAATGGCAACAAGCAGCTTTGTAGACATATGTTTCAGGCAACGGGACAGACAGCTCTGCAAATGGAGGCTCAGATGTTGAGATCCCACTCACACAAGAAATGGCAGACAGAGATTCACCACAGCTTCAAAAGTTCACGAAACTAGAATCAGCGTCTCAAGTAGAAGTTTTGGACCATTCTGGATCCACTGGCAGTGTCAAAACAGCAAATGGTGGCCTGGATATGGAGATCCAACCCACGAAAATCCTTGCAAGAAATGAATTTCGTGACTTTTTGCAAGAGCTGTAACTTTTCACTAAAAACTCGAATGACAAGGATGTTAAAAGTGAAAATGTAGCTCTCAATCTAATCTACAACTTCTTTGCAGACTTCAAGTCAAAATTATGTCTCTAACTCTAGATATTTGCACCACTACATATGGGTGTCTGAGAAGATTTTCTTATATCCTACGCCTTCAACTTTGCAACCTAGAAAAACAAATGCCCAAGAGGATTTTGCCCCTTTCTCTCCAACTACTATAGCAGCTCCAAAATTTGCAGCTCCTCTTGTTGAACAAGGATCTTTGGGATGCACCACTCTCTCTTTGGGCTAGAGGCTGCACCGGGCTACTCATGCTATGCCAGGCTCTACTGCCAAGCTCTAATACCAGTTGTGAGGACACAACAGAAGCTGAGAGGGAGAGAGGGAGCTTGAGAGACACAAGATTTGCTGGGTGCAAAGCACCCTAATCTTTATAGTTTTTGAATATTGTACATAACTCGGGTTAAGGTATAGTGGCCTTTAACCCCCACAACAGGTTCATAATAACCAGATTTGAGTTTCTCTTAATCAAAGAACGTCAGGGGGTCTTTCCATTTGTAGATGTTCCCCTTTGTCTTGTATTTTTCAACCGTATTTTATTGGTTTTTGCTTCAGTTTTCACAAACAATATTATCTTCATTTGAGAAATATCTCATATTTAGTTTCAAAAATCCTCTCACCTTTATATTTAGAAATCCTTTTCTCTATATAAATATTTGGCTAGGCAGGCACCTCCCCTCTATTTAGAGGGAATTCAGGTGGTTGGGTCTATCAAACCATGTCTATTGTGTGTAGCACAGAGGCCCAATATTGAGTGTGGAGCTACCAAATCTATGAAGTGGAAGACAAAATCTAAGGTAAACGGGTCTTGTTGGTTTCAGCTCATAAAACTCTATTGTTTATCCTTTGGTCTATGCCTTGGGTCATATTTCAATCACCCAAACCATCCATTATAGGGTTTAACATCCCCCTAACCACTATTTCAAGGCACGTTCCTGTGGCTCCAATCTACCAAGTTTGCTCATGGAATTGTTGCCTTGTGATGCCTCACCATATTTGAGTTGGAGGTTTGTTGTACCGGCAGAACAAATCATTTATCGTCTTTTGTGGTAGAGACCTTGCTCATGTGCTAATAAAGAGTATGGAAAATTTGTAACCCCTTGATCAAACCTTTTTGTCCCATATTCGTTTGTGCTTGGTGCCAAGTTTTCCATGATGAAGGAGGTAGTATGGGATTCTCGCTGTTGACATTGACCAGTTCTTTGTTTGTAGCTCCCTTAATCAATTTTGTGAGCTATCTTGCTCGACTTCATAGATTTATTGCTTTTGTGATCCAAGTCTAAAAACTAAACCCACGCTTTTGACATCATGTTCAATTCATGCCTTCACTTGCCTTCTTACGAACTTGTTTTGTGTGTTCCATCACAGTATTAGTATGGCTTTAGAGAATCTATCATCCCATCGGTAGTGGAAGGTAACTTATGTGATCCAAGTTGGGTGGTTACTTCCAAGGACCTCATGGTTAATAGAATGCTTTTGGAGGGTGGTGCATGCATACTCATAGGGTAGGCCTAGAGTTTTTACATTGTGTTGTGTGGAGCATTGGCAAAGAGTAGGGTGAGTCAAAATTCAACCACCTTTGTAATTGGTCTAGCTGGCCACCCTCCATTAATTTATTTGGCATGTTAGTTTTAAATTTTTATTTTCTAGTATAGGCAGTTGCACATTCAAACCTGATTGAATATTCATAGAGATATTAAACCCACATAACCACCAAGGAATATAAATCACCAATGTGAAAATACTTAAACAATATGAAAGATACATAGTCTTCAACATTTTTGAGTTGCCATCTCCAAAACATAATATGTTCATTTCATAATTCCACAACATAACAACAAAAACAACTCAAAAAAAGCAATTATTACAATTGGTTATGGCCTCCTCTAGGGATGGTGGTCTGGATAAGGCTTCCCCCTCTAGCTATGGCAGTTCTGATAAGGCTTCCCCCTCTAGTGCCCCCAAAGGATCTTCTCCTCGTCTCACTAGCTCCCATCCCATCAATCTAGTCCCTATCAATCTTGAGCCTCATCAAGGAGACATCACCAGTGCTTTGGATATTGACATGTAGGAGCCAGTTCATGATAAGAGTGACACGCCAGTCACACTCCTAGGCTTCACCCTCCATCTGGAAGAGTGCGACATGCTACAATTCTAGAAAGGAGACAAGGAGACGAACACTCTTCTAAAACTTCTTGCGGAGTTCAAAACAAAGCCACCCAGCAACAACTTTTTAGTAGTGGTGGTCACGACAAGGCTCAAACGCATCAATTTATTGCCTTCGCTCTACAAACAATCTTGTCTCCAATGGCACCCCCAATGCACCTGGCCCCGAAAGGGAACACCTTGCCGGAGCTAGTGAAAAGCACCTATGCTGGTGCTATCAATGGAGGTGGTAGAAGCCACTTCAAGGCCTCGTCTCTTTCGAAGCAATCTGCCTGGGAACATCTTACCCCACAGGCCAGGAGAATCTTTGGCAAACCCTCAGGTATAAGCGCAAAGCCAACAAAGCTCCCTTCCTCCTCTTGTACAAATGGCCCAAAGGCTCCAAAGCTTAGCAAATATAAGCCCCTGATAGTTAAGGTTCATAGCGGGTTACTTAATGAAACGACAAAGTGGCTTTGTTCGTGCACAGTATTAACCTTATATCCATGGTCCTAAACCACCAGCATTATTTCTTGAAAGATGGGATCACAAATTTTGGTCTCGCAAAGGCCTTATAGTTACGACCATACATTTTCTCAAAAATGGATACATTGTATTCATCTTCAAAAAGCTCGATATGGCCACAGATTTTGTTCAGAAAGGAACTTGGACGAGGAACTTGGACGATTAGGATTTAACCCCTCTCAGTCCATCTTTGGGAACCTTCATTTAATCCACACTCCCCCCCTCCCTCCAAATCCCCTATTTAGGTTGAATTTCTTGACCTCCCGCTCTCCTTTTCCCCTCAAATTGAGACCCTTCACGCACCTCTAGGTCAATTCCTTGGAGAGGCAACCCCCAAGCTTGTGTCCTTATGGGCCTAGCCTTTAACCCCTAGTGCTATCCAGATCCTTGATGGAGATGATGCAGAACTTCTTCAAAAACATACCCAACTCTTGTTTCCTTTGTGGCATGGGAGGCCATTTTATCAAAGATTGCCCTGCTAGAAATAACTGAAAGAAGGAAAGACTAGAGCCCACCTAGTAGGATCCTCCGAAACCACAGGAACCCTAGGCCCCAACTAAACAACATGCTAACGTCCCTCCTAGAGAATGTATTGTGGAACAAAGCAAGGAGACCTCTAAGCCCAACAAGAACAGAGGAGGGGAAGTAAAAGGTAACAATAAAGAGGTCACTACTAACATGGAAGATAAGATGGATGATAGCTCGTGAGAAGAAGAATTTGTTGTTGCTACCCAAGATTTTGAGGCGCAACTAGAATAGGCTGAACATGAAACAATTGAGAAGGAAGGTCCTCCTTTTACAATTGTCAAAGGTAGAAAAGAAAATAGGTTGGGAAAAACTAAATCACAACTTGACGAGGGAAATGCCAGAGGGAAGGAACTCAGCTCAATATAAAGAGAAAAAAGAAGAATGTCAAGAGGGTTTGCTTTATCTCTGCAGAACAACCCATTCAATTTTAAGAAGCAGCTGAATAAAAATACTACCCAATGATGCAAGATATATTCACTTTCCCAAGGAGTCAATGTCCAGGGTCTAACAAGTGATCTCAAACCTTCTATTCTTGAAAGAGGCCTTAGACTAGATTTTCTAGCTCAGGGACTAAGATGCATTGGTAGCTCAGTCAAATTGATTACAAAATACAATGGTCTTACACTAACCATGAAGAAGGCAGAGGCAGCGCAGTTCTGGGAGTAGCAGCTCATCTCACTTAGGCAATCACTCATCCTCTCAGCACTTTTGACACTTTCAAGATAGGAGTTGAGATCTACCATCCTTAGTTGAATTGTCAAATCTTATCTGTCTATGCCCTAACTCTGCAAGGGAAAGGGCTCTTCTATGGGATGGCAAGTTCCTTTAAAACAACACCATTACTTCTAGGTGATTTCAACATGGTAGAGTCCTAGAGAAACAGATGGAATGGACTAGGAAACACTATCCGGGGTAGTGAATTGTCTTCATGGAATGCTCTTTGTTGATATCGCCAATACCTCTTTCACTTGGTCTAACAATCAAATTGGTCATCTCCACAGAAAAGCAAGGATAGATAGGGCCTACTTCTCAAGAGACATTGTGGACTCAGCTCTTTTCTATAAGAGCAAAGCCCTTGTTTCTCTTCCTTTTTCTGACCATAAACTAATCCTTATCTCTTTGGATAAGAGTTAGAATAAGAGAAGGAAAACTTGGTTCAAAGCTAACCCGTTTTCCTTTCGCTTACCCTATGTGCAACAAAAGGTAATCGAGATTTGGGATAAAGATTTTGAGGGTACCGCTAGTGTCACTGAAAAATGGATCGGGGCTACACAAAGAATTTGTATTTTTCTTAAATACGTTAAAAAGCTTGCAGATATTGCTAGATTTGAAAGATGCAACAGCCTTGAGGAACAAATCAAGCACTTGGAGGAGGATTATTCTTCCCATGGTCAGGAAAAGATTAAGGCTTTTAGAGATAAGTTGATAATAGAATTGGTCATAGAGGCTGCGCAATCCAAAATATACACAACAAAATGGTGGGCAGCAAAAGGCGATACGCCCAATGAAGATATGTTTCATCGTCTCAGGAAAAAACAAGCACAGGAAACTATTGAGTCTCTTCGACACGAGGATCATTTAATCCAAGACCCAGAAGAGATTGGGAAAATTGTTGCAGATCATTTCCAGAGCATCCTTGGGGATCCCGAGATCCTACCACTGAGAAAAACAGAGCTAAAGAAAAGTTCCGTCTGCTCAGGTAGAAGATGGTACAAAGCTTTGACTCCATCTTTTTGGACAAGGACTTCTCCCTAGAGGAGCTAAAAGGCGTTGTCACTTCTATGGCGAAAGGCAAAACCCCCAGCAAGGATGGTCTCCCAATTGAATTCTATCAAATGTTTTGGGATATAATCGGCCCCCGTCTTCTCTTCTTTGGTAGGAATCCAAAAAAAAACTAAAGGTGGACCCAAATATGTTTTGAAGAACTGGAGGCCATTAACTATGCTTAATACCAGCTACAAAATTTTTACTGAAGCGCTAGCTATCAGACTCAAATTCAAAATGAAAGTTTGGATAAGGTAAGAACAGAAGGGCTTCATTCAAGGTAGGCACATTCTAGAGGCCATTCTGACCCTGTGGAAACGCTTAGAACATGCAAACAAGATGAACCAAGACATCTGTTATTCAAACATTTACTTTGACAAAGCTTACGACAGAATGGAATGGGGCTTTGTACTGTCATGTCTCGAAGACATGGGAGCATGTCCATGTTTGATATCTTTTGTAGTTATTCTCCTCTGCCAGCTAGAGCTAAGGTGGAGGTAAATGGGACAATTTCCCCCTCTGTTTCCCTTTTAAGATGCATATGGCAGGGGTTCCCCCTAGCCCCACTCATTTTTGCCATAGCGGCCAATGCACTAGGGCGTCTTAGCAAGGATGAAGAAGATAATGTGAACATCATGAAAAAATAGGAGTCTTTGGCACTAAGTTTGCTCCCCCCCCCCCCCGACTACCCTTGACAAGGGATGTAAGGTCCTTAAAGAGGGAGAGGTTTATTGGCTTCACCGGATTCCCATGGGCTTTAGCTATGCAAACAAGGCCAGCAGGGATTGGGTCATGGACAGGTTAAGATACAAAATCAATAGGTGGCAAGGCCTTCAACCATCCCTAACTAGGAGGAAATTTGTCCTCAATCGCTACATCTACCCTTCCACCTTGTATTTTATAGCTTTCTAGTTCCCGTCAAAGAAGCATCTCAACCAACTTAACAGGCTTTTTTGGACCTCCCTATGGGGAGAATCCCTTGATCAGAATAAAAGCTCTAAGGTAAGATGGAACTTCTGTACACTGCCCAAATCTGAAGGGGGGGCTAGGAGTGGTGGATATTGAAAAATCTAAGTGCGCTTTATGGTGCAATGGATCCTAATAGCCTATCAAGAGCCCAAATCAGTGTGGGCTACTCTGATTTTAAAGAATCTGGAGAAAGTCAAACTGGACTGGTGCAGACACTGGAAGGATCTACCCACAGGTTCCATCCTTTTTTGTCAAGCACCTTGCGTAGCAAAAGGCTCTAAACTACAGAAAGGTATGTGGAGAGCCTTGGAAGTTTTGAGACCATGTATCAAGTGGAGGGGATTTTCAAGAAAAATAGGCACTTTTAGTAGTCAGGATTCGATTTGGTTTTTTGTTATTTATAGCTCAAACCCGCTAAGAGAAGACCAAATTAAACTAGCCATCATACCAAATAAGAGAGGGATCAAGGTCTGGGGGGATTTGTGGGATCGTAGTCAAGGCAGATGATATGATGACGAGACTCTCCTCCACAGGTTCAGAGTAACCAGATTCGACTTGCCCTTAATCAAGGAATGTCAGGGGCTATGGGCTAGAGAAAACCTTACATGGCTAGGCGGGCGCCTACCCCCTGTTACGAGGGAATTCAGGTGGTTGGGTCAGTTAAACCTAACATCTGTTCCCTTGATCCACGAGGGCCAAGAAGAGATGATCACTCACCTGAACAAAATGTGGTTCAGGAGAGATGCTGAGAGGTTGTGGGCCCAAAGGTTTGCTAAAGTCTGGGACCGCAACGTTCCTGAGAAGCAATCTTGTCTTCTTCAGCTTATTCTTCACAGGGGGGTATGGACGGCTTCCAAGGCCAAGAAGGCTAGTCACGAAAACGCATGGTGAAAAGGTGCAACAAAGCGCGGGAGGATATTCCGCATCTTTTCCTCAACTTTGTTCATTCCAGGGAACTTTGGGATCTGGTTCATAGATGTCTTCCTCCTTTTCCTTTTAGTTACTCGATTATCCTGCTCGGGGATACTCCAAACAGGGCCCCACATAATTGGAACATCATTAGAAGCTCAGTTCTTTGGTCAATGTCGATGCAAAGATGTAATAAGGTATTTAATAATGTTGTAATGGATACTAAAAGTTTATTTGAAACCTTATGCTTGACTTCAGGTACGAAGGAACAATGTACAGAAGATTGGTCAAGTCCACACCCAAATCCAGGATTGCCTGGTCAGAGATGAGAAACTCGCCAATGAAGAGACAGCTCTACTGGATCAAGCTCTGGCCCTGGCAGAGCTACTGGCAGCAGAAAAATAAGAACCTTCTTCGACGCAGCCACACCTCGGCCCCCACTCCCATCCTTGCCTTGCCTTCACTTTCCTTGGTGCCCCCCTCTTCAGCACCAATTTCTTCTTTGGGCCGTGTTATCGCCCACCAACATATTACTGTGGTCACTCAAGTGGTTACCCCTCCTTATGCCCGCCCCTTCAAGAGACTGGTCTCATGTGCTGACCCGTCTAGTGTCTTATACAAAGTCCGCCGGGAGACACTGTCAGGACAGAAGATTTTCTGGAATATCTGTGTGCAACCCCTTTGGTCTTCTTCCAGCGACTGTTGTTCTTGCTCTTATTGTGGCCGTCTTTGATCCGTTGTTGATTACCCCAAAAGATGAAGTCTTGTGATCAGCCGAGTTGTGTAGCTTTGCAAGTTTGCATTGAAGATCTTGTTCTGATCTGTTGTGTTTGTTAAAAGTTCTCTAAGATAGTTGAATATATTTGACTTTTTAATACAAACTTTGATTTTTGGGGAAAAAATTTTATTACAATTGGAGACTTCAACATTGATATGTGTTAGCAAACTCCTCAATCAGTAAATTTACTTGAAATGATGCCTAGCTTTAACTTCAACTTGTAGTTCAAAGAACCCCAACAATGTATAGAACTCAATTGGACCACATAGGGAGCAACTTACACAAGGACCATACTATTGTAAAAATTAGGTTTTAGACATACCATTTCATTGCATACATATAGAGACCATTCTATCGCATACATATACATATACCTAACATAGAATAAGAGGACCTCTTTGTGTATGCTAGTGGGTTGAGATAACCCAACTAGTAGCCTGTTTGAAGAGCGCCATGCTGATTGCTCTATTGAATCTTCGTTTTATTAGTGCTATTGTGCAAGCCCAATATCCTCGCATCAGGGCTTGGTAGCCCAGCATTTTGTGATGTGATTGGTATGCAAACTTCAATCTTAGAGTGATTGGCCAAAAATAGCTTGCAAAATCGTTGCAAGGCCTCATTAATCCTTCTTGGAAATTGGGGTAGCCTTATTTGCAATGCTAGCTTCAATAGTGTGTTCCTCTGCTGGCACGTGGGGAAGCCTTGTATTGACATGACATTGCATGTTGCATTCAAAAAGCAAGACCAGAGTTGGTGCTCCCAAACACTAGGTGGAATCATTAGTTTGCACAGAAAACCTCCAAACTACATACAATGAACTTGCAGCATTTTCATGTTGACCTATAAAACAAGGTGAACGGCGTTCAAGTGGCCTACCTTGCAACAAGGAAAAGAGGGGGAGAGAGTGAGAGAGTGAGAATGAGAGAGAGATGACTTGGATCCGCACCAAGGAGAAGAGGGGGGGGAGAGAGAGAGGGAGAGAGAGAGAGAGAGAGAGTTTGCCTTGAAATAGAAAGAGAGAGAAAGAGGGAGGAAAGGTTGGAGATCACATGCCAACTATTTATTTTTGAAATTAAGAAAAGCAAATGTGGGCTTTTTCACTTCTTAGAGTGTCGCCTTTACTTAGTCCTCCCCTTCAGGCAGGCCAAAAACGTTCTCTCAATTTTGTAAAATGTGCAAGATTTTAGGCAATTAAGTTATATTTTAGCTCAAAAAATTCTACACATTCTCAAGAAACAAGTGAAAAAAGATGAATGACACATGTCATTCAATAGGCCTGCCCAAAATAAATGGGAAGGTGAAAGGGGGGGGCTACGAACGAGTGGTGGAGTGAGGGAAGCTAAGAGAGAGAGAAAGAGAGAGACTAGTGGTGGAGTGAGGAAAGCTAAGAGAGAGAATGGGGAGGCGAAGGGTGGGTGGATGGGCTAGGGACGAGTGGTGGAGTAAAGGAAGCTGAGAGAGAGAGAGAGAGAGAGAGAGAGAGAGAGAGAGAGAGAGAGACCCAAAATTGTTGTGCATAATTGCCCCATTTATTGGGCTGATGGCTTTAACAAAGACCAATGAGAAAAATATGGAATTTATGAAATTTAAAAACTCCCCTATTTTAGCTTTGCCAAAGTAGAACCATTGCTAAGAGGGCCTCCTCGCGTGGAGGCTGAGGCTAGGGAGGCTGCTGAGTGAGCAAGGGATGAAGCTGAACCCTATCCTCGTGTGTCTAGTGCCGGATGCTGAGATAGTAAGCTGCACCGGGTGGAACTTGCTTTGCATGTCTCCACCACAACGAATTAACGCTGCTACGATGGAATCCCATTTTCAGCTCAAGCTGGGTTGGCAGTGGACTGCCGGGGCTCATAGCCAAGCGAGCCTTTTCTCTCCATGGGGCTCTCCATTCCCCCTACTAGTGGCGCTAAACCAGAGCCACCGTGCAAGCGCATGCCAAAACTTAGAAGATTTGAAATCGGAAGTGTTGTGAAAATTCTAGGCAGGATAGATGCATGGGAGACGCGTGTAGAGCAACGTCACAGACATCGCGTGTTCACTTGAAGAGTGAGCTCGTGAGCTCTATCGCAGACACCTCGTGTGTTCCTCACATCTATGATTCTCTCTCACAGACACCTCGTGTTGCATCTCCATCACCTCTCCCAATGACACATTCACGCTTTTCTTGCAACAAATTCAGTTATCGTCGCCGATTTCTTGGCCATCACCTCCTTCGGAAACGGAGCTTTCATCACCGGCCACTAGTGTATGCTTCCGCGACTGCGATCGCAATCGACCGTCAACTCCAACTTCCACGCCGTTTCTTGCTTTGGATTTTGTCTTTGCCAGTGCCCACTTCACGAAATCTCCGCAGGCGGCTGACAAATTCTGCTCCCTGGGGAAGGGAGCAAACAGGTTATCAGGTACTAGTCACGAGATGTCTTTCTCAGCTTTTCCCTCACTCAAAGTTGTTTAAAAAACTGTCGACTAAGGAGATTGAAATTGAACCACAGGTAAAGGTAATCGGGAGGAGACGAGGAAGAGAGTGAGCGTGAAAGAGACGGGGAGAGGCGACGGACGGCAGAACTCTTCTGAGAGCCGCATACCTTACTCCGAGGAAGAAAGGCTTCTTTCGAGCAGGAGGGAGGGATCTACCGATACTTTGCATTTGGAATTCATTTCTCCATATCATGATCTCTCTCATGGAACAGGCTGATCGACCCACAAACGCTTCGCACATGGAAGACGTGCTTGACCCGCATGTATGGGAAAATACCCCCCAGGAACTCGTGGTACAAGTCATCTCCCGCCTCCCTATCTCTGCCATCTGTAGATTTCGGTCCGTTAACACGAAATTCAATCAGCTTCCTTTGGAAACACATTTTGCCAAGCTTCAAGCTGCGGGGTCCTCTTCGCAGCCCGGTTTCTTGAATTTTCAAGCACCTTGGCTAGTATGCACCTCTCAAGAGATTGTATACGTTGAGGGATCGGGAAAATGCTTTTCGATTCCTATTTCTTTTTTGCCCTCAGACTTTACTTTACGTGCATCAGGAGGAGGATTGCTGCTTTTCTCTGACAAGAAGAGCAACAAAAGGGATGCTGACGGCTCTCTTGTCGTATGCAATCCCATAACGAGGGAATCGAAGGTACTCATGAAGTCCGCTGTACGAGAAATTTGCCATCTAGATATAGATGTGGGCGAGGGCAACTGCGATTTCAAAGTCTTGGTTGCGGGATGGACTAGCACCGATCGAAGTCACGGCCTGATAGAGGTATATGACTCAAAGAAAAATACTTGGGATGAATTGCTGATCTTTCGCCCAGGGGACGAGGTTGGTACACTGGATAAGCTGCGCTGTTTAGCGATGTTAAACGGAACGCTGTACCTTATAGTTCAGTCCGTGATGGATGCGTCCCTGAAAATGGTCGCGATAAATCTTAGCACACGGGCTCAAAAAAGAGTGGTGGATGGTTTAGGGGCCTGGTGGACAGTCGATTGTTTGGGAAAACTTGGGGATGATTTGATAGTTGTGGGTAGAAAGTCCCGAGGCACCACAATTGACATTTGGCTGTGGGCAGATGGAGATGATAAGCAGAACCAGTGGGTGGTCTTAGACAGATTGGACAATGGAAGCATTAGTCCATCTCTTTTTCTCCGGTTTGCTTATGCAGGAGGATGGGTGTGCATTTCCATTGAGAAAGACCAGATGCTAGCTTTGTATGACATAAAAGACCGGTCCTGGCACTGGGTTGATATGCCTCAACGTCAGAAACATTGGACTGGGCTGATGATGCTTCCCTTTCAACCCAGCTTTGTCCCTTTGAATCAAGCCAAGTTGTACAATGACTCTTGTGTACATTCTGATCAACAGAGGATGATTGGGGATATGGTTTCAATATGATGGAGCTTGAGTGAACGGAATCAAAGGCTTAATATTGGCTTCGTGGGGGTTGTGTCATTCCAGGATGCATTTGCCACTCTCGCGCACAGACAACGTTGAAGATTCCTTGATCCTCGTTCATGACAGTTTTTCTAGAGTAGATATTAACCTGAGATTAAGTGTATGCTTGAAGCACCCTTCCTCCCGCACAAGCTGATGATAATCATTGTTTGCAAAGCGTTATGTGCAACGTTCTCCTTTTCTCTGATTTGGGAAGAAAAAATAAGTTTCTCGTGGCATGATGATTACCATTGTTTGCTGCAAATGCTTGCAAATGCAATGTTCTCCTCTTCTCTGTTTTGGGAAGACAGTGATAGTTTCTCTCTCTCCCAAAGAAGACAGTAGCAGGGGAGGGCAAGCCTTACCGCCCTCCTTTCCCGTCATTGTATATGTATTTGTAATCCTTTCTATTCATTGTAGTGGAACTTTCCTCTCGTGTCCAGCTCAATGAGAAATATAATGATTTCTGGGAAATCAGAAGCAAGTTCTAATTCGTCCATGCCCCTTAAGTCACACTGAAATGGCTACACTACTTCAAAAAAATCTACAACTTTGTGCTGGAGCATCGGATTTGCTTCAAACTTTTTGCATCAGGTTTGTAATTTTCAGTTTCAATTGTGTTCGCATTTGGAATATGCATTGGATTAAGAAAAGTCATTTCAGGGCTTAGTCGATAAATTTCATTGTTGATTTAATTAAACCATTAAGCTAAGCTAAACCCCCTAATGTAAATTAATCTACATTTAATTAAACCTCCCCTCCCCTCCGCCTCGCCGCCCTGCACTCTGCCACTCCCCCTCTACCTCCCCCGCCTTGCACCCAGCCTGTCCCCTGCCGCCCCCAACAACTCCCCAACCATCGTCTCTGCCTTCACCTCCGCCCCATCGGCCCCCCTTACTCACTCCCTCCGCTCAGGCCGGCTGCTCCCCTTTCCACAGCTCCCAACCACCTCTCCTCCCGCGTGCACTCGCCTCCCCGACCCTCGAAGGTGCCAAACATCACCCGCTCGACATCCCTCACCTTGCTCGACATCCCTCGCCTTGTCCCAGCTCGCCGTCTGATCGCCAGGCCTTGTGGAGTGTGGGGAAGTAGGCACGCCCACATGAGTGAACCCACAAAAAGATGCGAAAGTGTGGGGAAGAAATTGGATGGCAGAAGAAGGGTGGGCGGCAGGGGAGAGGAGAGAAATGCGGGTGATAGGCAAGCTCGATGTAGGCGTGGGGAAGAATGCAGATTGCAGGAGTGAGTTGGTCGATGGGGCAAAGGTGCGTGGCTGGATGTGTTGTGAGATGGAAATCCACAGAAGCAGAAGAAGGAAGAGGAGGGGTAGGAGTAGGAGGAGGAGAAGAAGACAGTGGAGCACAGGGGAGATGGCGATAAGTGGTCAAGATGGAGGTGGATGTCACAGGTGGCTATCACGATCAACTGCAGTGTTTCCTTTTCACACCCCTCACTTTCTCCTACACAAATTAATGGATTTTTTTCTCTCATAGCTCCCCTATTCAAGCTAGTATAACTTCATGTCCCATGTGCAATTATTCCTGATGGAACAGATTACACTTCAGCCTTCATATGGGGCCAGTGTCCGTGAATAAAAGGACAGCTCTCAAAGGGTATTTCATGTTTACAAATGAGAAATTTTTACCTCAGTCCCTTGTCTTGCATGTTCCTTTCTCTCAAACAAGTAATTGTTCTACACTTTCTTTTTCCTGTGAAACAATCCAACATCTATTAGTTTGCAGGAGTTACCCCCATTTGACCTTGAGGGAGCAATATTTTACTCTTTCGGTCAAACTTCAGGGGTGATTTTCATATATTAAAGGTCAGCAACGAATCTAATATGTTGGCATCCGCCAAATCTTTCTCAGCTTCCAAAATAAGATGAATTACATTCTTAAGTCCTGCCCGGTTGGTAAGAAACAAAGGTGGACGAATGGTCTCCAAAGATGTGTTTCGATCAATGGGCAGGATCAATGGAAAACTGAGTGTCAAGTTGCAGCAACAGAAGCAATTTCTGCAGTTTACACCATGGAGAAGGACAGAACGCTACAGAAATTGGGACAGCCTCCATTGGCATTGGCCTGGTGTACTCTATTCAAGTATAGGCTTGTGAAGAGGAAGGAGGTAAGCAAACCGTGGGAGCAATTTTCAGATGGCAGAGGAACTGGTCAAGAGGGGGAGATGCTAAGGATTGATTTGACTGCTGATTTGTGCTTGACAATGCAACAGCTACACAAGACCTCCAGATTCAAGGCTGCTCTTGCAGAGATCAAGCAAGCAATCGTTGAGAATGGGATGGAGAAAGTTTGCATGACACTCCTCTTTCTGCATGCCTACCGGACAAACTCTAGCTCTCAATTAGGGATGCTTCATCGATTCTTATCTCTTCAATTCACCTTTTCCCTCGTTCACCTTGGAGCAATTGTAGCTGTAGAAGGTTCACACAGTTGCTACAACAAGGCTTGCTATAAAACCCAAAAGGGTTTATCCACATCAATTTCCATGCTTTGGAGAAGTGGCGCCCTCATCTCTACATGAATGTTCATGATCCAATCTGTTCGTCGTACGTGGGTTACTTCTCCGGTCGGCACTACCTCCTCGAGAGTAGAAAGAACTTGGTGACATGCTCGAAGCTCTGCTTTCCATAAGCTCGTGCTTTTGCAATCAGTGGGAACCTTTAGGACTTTTATGAAGGCACATGGCATGTCTCAATGGTGCTATGAGGAGTATAAGATCGAAGATATTGTCAACCATCAGCAAACTGCAATAGAAATCTATCGAGTTTGATATAAAAATCTTAAACTTTAATGCGAAATTGGAGCCATCCATTGATATACAAATCTTAAACTTTAATGCGATATTGGAGCCATCCAAGATACGATATTGAAATCCTTCATAACAATAGCCTTAGTCCAGATAGGTGATTAGGGTCCATGAGTCCGCAAGGAGGATCCTTAGCTCACAAGCGTGCGGCCAGAGCCACACAATGGTAAGGACAATATTTCATTGTTGCACCCTCCATGTAACTCCACATGCACTCACACTCACCTAGGTGAAGTCCAACAAGTCACTCAATCAAAGTTGCTTCTTTAAGGTTAACGTAGCGATTGATAATGCAATGACTGACTCAGTCGCTGCTATAAGCCTAATGCGAGGACTTCTGACCCGCAGTTCTATTAACTCCGACCCACTTCCATATATCTCCAGTCGTTGCTTTACTACTTATGCGACGACTCCTTACCGTGGTGACACACTTTTAGGTTTGAATGTAATTCATCTTGTTCATCATCTTTATGGATTTCCACTAAATTCGATGAGTTACTACTATAATACTGTTGAGTCGCTACGCTTATCCACTGCTAATGCCAGTCGATGCGCTATTAATGCCAGTCATTGCACTAATGCTAATGCTAACCCGCTGCGTTACCAGGTCCACTATATAAGTAGGCATCCTCATTCTGTAGGTTCTCATTTGGTAGTGTACCGAAAGGAAAATCATAGGATTCCTTCAAAGCATTTGCGAATCCACGCATAGGTCACACTAAATCACATCCGGGATCAACAAAACAATACAAGCCATACCTCCACAAAGCAAAATCAACGTAGGAATGGACGAAACGGAAGAATCCATGCAAATGAGATGAATTCGCTTTCGAGGGAAAATCATCACTAAGGCTAGGCCAAAAAAAAAATGTCTTCAGCCCGACTTTATTCCTTTTGCTCCATATAACCATGAGAACTACTCATTTTATACAAGCCTACACCACTTTTATTGATGAAAGATCTTGTCATGCCCCATTAGATCCATGCCCCACAAGGTTGTCATCTAGCAAGGCCATATTTACTAAGCTTGATCCAAGATCCATTGCACAAGTTGGTAGTCCTAAAAGAAATGCTAAATAGTCTCGATATTCTATTCATAGAACCACACATGATATCCCAAGTCTAGAACACAAGTGTACAAGTCCTTCATACTTGATGTGATTAATCTTGTGACAAGGCTAAATGAGAATTGTATTACACTTCTTGCACTAATCCAACCATTGTATGGCCTTTTTCCACACTTTCTATACTAAGGGAGCCAATTTTTATACATTTGGGCCTATGGAATGGGTAAGGACCCTTGAATTGGTGAATATGGGTGAAGACCCTAATGTTTGATGAAATTAAGCCTATCTCAAGACCACATGAACATTGGATTCCACTTTTTACACTAACTAACAAATGGTACTTTATCACACTTTTCGACTACAAATGGTCTATTTTTTGATGGCCTTGTTTCACACTTTTTATACCAAGCATGACGTGTTTCGATCATTTGGTCCAACAGAATGGGTATGGGCCTTCAAGTTAGTTAGAAAGTTTGCAAGGCCCTCATCCTAGCCTCGTACTTGATCCCCTCCAATGTTAGAGCCTCAGTAGTTCTGAACTCCATCCCTAATGATACCCACTCTCCTACCCCATCTACATCAATAGCTAGATGACAAGAAATGTTTTCCAACATCATGGAAAGGTTTGGATTGACAAACCCAGTTAACCTACTGAGCCCCTTTGCGCGGTAGACTAGGACACATTGCGTAAATATTTTATTAAACACTTATTTCATTAATTTTGGACTTGTCAATGTACAAATTCATTTTTATATATACTTTTGGACTAGTTTTTCAATAAATTTTAAGAAAAAACCCAATCTTCAAAGCACAGATGAAAACATAAAAACAAGCAAATTTTTTGATATTTTTAAAGGAGATGAAACTAAAATTATAAAATTTAACGCAGTCTCAGATAAGTTACATCAAAAAATAAGATTCACTAGTTGTAAACTCTCTTAATATTTATAATAGTGTTAACAAACACCTTCAAAAGTTATAGTATTAAGCAAACTCTCACAATATTTATAAAGGTGTTGACAAACACCAAAAGTTACAATAAGCCTCAGATAAGTTACACCAAAAAATAAGATTCAACAGTTGTAAACTCTCTTAATATTTATAATGGTGTTTAGGAAACACCTTCAAAAGTTACAACTGGATGTAGCAAACTCTCACAATATTTATAAAGGTGTTGACAAATACCAAATGTTACAATAAACCTCTCATTGGAAGGCAAATCTATTTCTCTTGAAATCCTAGATTCAACCCATTCAAGGGCTGAGTTCATCTCATCATCCTCGATGTAGTTAAAACTACAGAGAGAACTGAGGGATTTAAAATTTTCTCCTATATAGCACTTTCTTTATTCCAAATGGCTTGCGCTTCCTGGGGTGGAAATCTTCCATAACGAGCCACATGCGTAGATATCTCAGTTAGAAAGTCTATTAGATCTCTCCTATATGAATGCAATCTATCTATTTCGCTAGTAGCCATACTTATTTTTCCTCTCTCCTCCTTCTCTAAGCTCTTTTGACAAGCAAACTCGTCCTTCTCGTACTGGGTTGACGGAGCTGGATGTCCCTTTCTCTCCTCCCTCTTTCCATGGTTCTCCGCGATCCATCCTTTGTTGGTGCTAATGGCTTTCTCGATGGAATCAATGACTTCAAAAAGATCCATGGAAATGAGAGGAGGAAGGTAACGAGAGCGAGGAAGGTAATGAGAGCAAAGTGGAAGAAGTGTTTTGCCGTAAGGCTTTGGCAAGATGGAAGGAGTAAGCTTGAGGAGAGGAGGAAGGTAATGAGAGCAAAGTGGAAGAAGTGTTTGGCTGTAAAGCAACGAGCGAGATGTAGAAGATGAATGACTCAAGAGGGATTTATAGAACTGCACACTCATAATGTGAGATGCTTGTGAGATGAAATATTTAGAATAAAGAATTGGGAGAGGCTGCAAGACCGTAATACTAGACATGTGAGACGGTAGATTTTGAGTACATTGAAATCTATAAAATAAAGTGATGGAACACAAGAATGATATAATTATTAGATTCTCATCATGAGATATTTATTTTATATAATAAGTTAGACTTGTAGATGCAAGACCATAATGCGAGACTTGTGAGACGATAGATTTTGAGTACATTGAAATCGATGATAGATTTTAAATACATTTAAATCTATGAAATAAAGTGATTGAAGACAAGAATAATATAATTATCACACTAGTCCTTGTACAAGCACATTCTTCTTTCATCACTCTTAATTTACCATCTCCCTACCCACCATGGATGTCCTTGGCATCGTCATCGCAGATGTTTGCATGCTTATTCTTCCCAATTTTCCCTATGTTAGCGGCATTCCCTAAAACCATGGCGAGAAGATGGGAAAGTATATATTGATTCAATTGAAAATTCAGGGATGTGATAATCGATAACGTGGGAATGCCCTCTAATAACTTTGGGAAATCCACATTTCGTGGTTAAGCATTTGCTCTATGCGGGGAATGCTCTCTAACATTGACACAGTTCGGGATGTTAGTGGGTTGCATTTGAGTTCTTGATGCTAACTTAAAGGCAAAACTTTTGGGGAATAAGGTGGCAACATCATAGTTTATACAACTCCACATTTGAAGGTCATACATTCTCGCAATGTAGGAGCCCTCTAATGGGCATGCCCAGTGCCTTTCTATGCCTATCCTAATGCCTATGCCTACGAGTGATGCCCATGCCTACAATGATGGCTATCGCTATGGCTATCATGCATTCTGGAAAGACAACTGTCATGGAGACTGAGAGGAAGTAACATATAACAGAGAAAGAGAATTTGCTCCTCATTTGCTCTCAATTGTCATCTCACCAGGTTTATAAGCAAGATACTACTTTCATGTCCCTTGTGCACCTTTATTTTCTACATTACTTATAAGTATTCACCCTTAACAAAGTGCTAAAATTTTTCATCATTAATATCATTCATTCAATGCAATATGGTTGCATGGTAAATAGGGTCTTAGCTCATGTGAGGAGATAGTTCTGTATGACCTACATGCAAATGTAAGCTTTTAGGATCTATCAGATAACATGACGATTGTTGATTTAAGAGCTCCTAAAATGTGAGAAGTTCTTCAGTTGTGGTTGGGATGCGAATGGGAAAAAGTGGTCCCATCCATACTCAAGTGTATCCTATTTTGATCCCATCTTGTGCTAACAGTCAACATAATTAGGGATGGGTTAGGTGGGAGAGGACACACGGCATCATTTCTATGTCTAAGAGGCAAGATAGTGACACATGTCATTATTCCATGCTTTCCAATCCCTAAAGAAGGGGATCCCATTCTGGTTTTTGACTATTCCCATCCTAACCCATACCAAATTTCTAGGATGGGGGTAATTATCCATGTGGTAAAGTCCCTAGAGACCAGTTGTATGTGGAAGACTTGATGGCATGTGGGACACTCTTTTGTACATCAAGGTCCCCAAGGTTTGATTACAAAACTAAATCAAATTCCAATAAATATGGCTGGATAATTGCATGTGATTTCATAAATTTATCACATTTGGTATGGCTATGTAATTGCTTGTGATTTCAAAAATTTATTACGTTTGGTCTCAAAAAGAGACAATTGAGGAGTCCCATGTGGGGATATCACATCTCCTGGGAATGCATAGTTAAGAGTGTAATCACATTATGGAGCACAATCCGAGGAGTCCCATGTGGGGATATCACATCTTCTGGGAATGCATAGTTAAGAGTGTAATCACATTATGGAGCACAAAGTTAAGAGTGCAATCACATTATGGAGCACAATCCGAGGAGTCCCATGTGGGGATATCACATCTCCTGGGAATGCATAGTTAAGAGTGCAATCACATTATGGAGTACGATCCAAGGGTGGCCACACTAATGACAACCCTAGGGTTGTAACAATGGAGTAGAGAACTAGAATAGAAGTTTGTTAGCCTACTTATCATTTAGTTGTCACACTTAGCTTGTGATGTTTCAAATGGTGCAACTAGGACTTTTGATGGTTGGTCATACACGTGCGGACATTGATGCATTGTTTAGTCCTCCATTTGGCCATGTATGTGTCCATACTCTAAGGGAAACTACCACTACTACATATGACCACACTTTTTGTGGTTCTTTCTTCACACTTTTTTGATCAAGGTTGCTCTTCTTGGACTTTTTGATCATCTTGTTCTTTTTCTTATTCCACTTCCATTTGTTCTTTCTTTATGAACGGATGGCATTTTTCTCGATACTTAGAACTGTGGCTCTTGAAGTGGTAGCCTTTTGCATTGGACATTGGGGTTTGCGTTTAAGGGCTTTTACCACATGATCTCTCTGGATCGTCCTTACTCTTCTTCTATCATTTGTACTTTGCTTGCACTCAAGGCTTGTGCTTCTTCTTCATTTTGTTCCTGAGTTGCATCGTGCATTTGCTCCTCTAGGAATAGGTGTATAAGTCCCAGATCCAAAGGTGCATGTCTGGCCTGTCCCTAAACTAAAAGCAATTTTCCATCCTATCCGTGAACCAAAAGAGCATGACCTACTTATGCCTAAATGAGAGCGTTTACATGTTCTGTCTCATATGGAGATCCCTAAACTTGAGGTGTATATTATGCTTTGTATGCATCCTCACTTAGAAATTGTCTTCAACATATTTAGAAGAGTCTCGAATGCAATTTGTAGTCTTAGAGACTTTCATAATTCAAGAGACGGGCATCGAACAGTTTTTTGCATCTTCCTTGACACATGTAATGATTACCCCCAAGTTTAGAATATGAAGACTTTGCAAAAATGTCCATAAAGTCATTCTTGGCTCCATCATTATTCCTACTACAATGTTCTCAATCTGATTCATATCTTTGTTGGAAATGACTCATCCATAGCTCCTCAATTTCCTCATAATCCTTACTTGACATCATGAGGAATAGCTTGTTTTCCTTGTGAAACAAAAACCAAACTCTCCTACCTAGGTGATATCAAGATTGGGTTCACAAACATAGTGAACATTAATTTTTGAGCAAGGTCCAATTTGGTACTACTAAAATTAGTGTGCCAAGCCTACAATTTTCATAAAGAATCATTTCATGATGACACACCTTTTTGAGGAGGTGTGTAAGTAAGTTGCACACAATATCAAATGAACTCACCGTTTGGCTCCACGTAATTGAAGGAAACCATTCCAACAAATAGTTCTCTCTCTCTCTCTCTCTCTCTCTCTCTCTCTCTCTCTCTCTCTCTCTCTCTCTCTCTCTCCCTCTGTGTGTGTGTGTGATGTAAAGCTACAAAAAAAGATATGTGCATCTAGATGAATCTATTTGGTGCTCCTAAACTAAATGATTGGGTTCACAAACACCCAAAGTTTGAATCCAAATAAAAATACGTTAGATTCTTGGTCTTTTGACCCAAATCGTGCATGTTTATCGCCTGTTATATGCATTACACATGCCTTCCTCCATGTATTGGGCCTAGCAGTGCCTTCACAAGTTTATACATGCAAACATTTTATGTACCCAAAGCCCAAATAAGGTGGCTATACAAGGCTGGGAGGACACACATACCTGGCTCCTTTCCCTATCCACAACCTCCCACTTTTTCACATGGGTGCAATCATAAAAGGGAATCCTCTTGCATGCTATCCACTATTACCCCTTTCTCCTTAGCTTTTCAGTATTCCCCATTTAGTCTTGCATGATGGCCATAAAGGACAATGTGGTTGGCAGTATTGTATACTCTTCATTTCGGGCATCATATTCAACTTTGCAGCATGATCTATCAATTATTACATCCAAGATTAGTGGTATAATATCCTATCACTTGTTTTTTGTGCTTCTGTACTTGAGGTATCACCCTTGAGGTATGGGAACAAGGGTAGTGCACCGGGCACAAAAGATAGTGAACAAGCACTAGGCTATTGTAGCACTTACAAAATGGTGCTCGGCAATGAAGGATCATGACAAAGATAGAAAATTTGCCCCTAAGGTAAATGGACGGGTTCACAGACACCCATGGTTTAAATCCAACTAGAAACACATCACTTTAGGGTTTTGACCCATAAACCTGCATGTTGGCCACCTATTACATGCATTGCGTGATTTCCTGCACATATTGGGCCAGCTATACATGCATTGCACATGATTTCCTACACATATTGGGCCAAGCACTACCGGCACAACTTCACACATGCAAACACGGATGTACCCAAAGCTTGAATGAGGTGGCTTGATGAAGCTGGGAGGATGTAAAGACTTGGATTGTCCCCCCATCCATAACCTCCCCCTTTTCTCACACAGTGCAAAGAAAACTAGGGCTCTACTTTCTCCTTACCTATGGAGACCATGGTAGTGTTCTTCCTTTATATTGCACATGATGGTCACTGAGGACGAGCATGGATGGCACACTCTCTAGTTTTGGCATGATACTCAACTTCAAAGAATGATATATCAAATATTCCATCCAAGATAAGTGGTATAATATCCTTTTGCTTGACATTTAACATGCTTTTGTGCTTGAGGCATCACCCCTGAGCTACAATAACAAGGGTCGTGCACTAGGCACAAAAGTCAGAGCAATCGGTTTTTGGTCCTATGAAAGGAGGGAGATCAACAAAGGAAGATGTTTGGTATGCATGTTTACATTTGTGATACATATATTGTCACTCACACTTCATGTTTTTCATCATTGATGTATATTCCCATTTATATTACATGTAGCCTCCATAGGCTCCAAGTTCATCTACCCATCTCACAACTAGTCTCAGTCTCGGTAAAGGGACTTTAAGGGTAGCTATGTTAGAACACACATGTAGAATGGAGATTAGATTGCCCTAGATATGACCATCATTGGCACCCTAGGTAGCATCATTTGATCCTATAGCCAATGCAACCTTTCCTTGAATCTTACTTGCCAATCGATCTTGACCACAACAAAAAACAAGATAAACACACATAGGCATTGAATAACTTATCAAATAACTCCCTTGAACTCAATAGATAAGAGCCTATTCACGACTAGGGTCTATTTTTAGAGCCCATTTAGGATGTGCGCTAGCGCACATCAAAATGGGGCTCCAAAGTGTCCTTAAATTATTCACCCTTTGACTCAAATGATACCACCAAACTCACCTCATTTTTAGCCTATTTAAGATGTGCATTGGCGCACATCAAAATGGGGCTCAAAGAGCCCCAAAATTATTCACCCCTCACACTTCTTGATCAACATCATGTGAAGCCATCCCAACAAGGTCATCATTCAAGGAGGAAATAAAGGGGAGAAATATGCACATCAAAATGGAACTCCAAAGGGCCACTAAATTATTCATCCTTCTATTCAAAGACATACTAAATTATCATGGTCAACTTTAAAGGGGTTTATTGAAGGGAGAAATCCAAAGTTGATTCTGCAATCTCAGCAGATAGTAGAGTCATAGTACTTGATGTACAAAATGTAGGGGGATGCCCCAAAATGTAGGGGGATGCATCAAAGATACTGAGGTCATACATCCCCTAAATTAGTCCTCCCTTGCCAAGTCACATCTAGGGAAAATAGGGTGTCTCCCAGGCCCATTTTAGATGTTCCCCTAGATTATCCACTCCTTGCCAAGTCATGTGAAGTCATACCAACAAGGTTTTCATTCAATGGGGAAATAGAAAGGAGAAATCCCAAGGATGTTGATTATGTGTTGTAATTAGGGGGACTCCTAAAAGAGACAAATGGCATGGAGCCCCTAATTTATCCCCCCTTGCCAAGTCATGTCAAGCCAAGTGTCTCCCCTAAGCCCATTTTGGATGTGCCCCTAGATTATTCCCCCCTCACCAAGTAACGTCAAGTCATCCCGACAAGGTTGTCGTTGAAGGGGGTGCTGGTAATGATGGTCCCCGAATTAGAAAAATTCTAAGGTAGTATTACGAGTGAAAAGGGTCCTAAGATGGCAAAATTGCAAGGTAGATTGCATGAGACCCTAGCGATGAGAGGCACCTGGATTCACATGAATTGATGTAACAAACAAAAGGGGGAGAACCCAACCTTAGATATATAAAGTCTCAAGGGGGGAGAACCACATCACTCAAAAGTCCCCCGTACCCTGGGATGAATCTTCTATTGTGACCCTGGTGACCCCTTCTACAAACATCAATGAAAAAGCAGCAGTCCGGACTCTGTCATGTTGACTGAGTCATGGTATGCACATGTTGCCTTGGGATCACCATCTTGCAGCACTCAACTAGCCATAGCCACAATCAGAGGAGTTTCAAGATGGGGAACCAAGCCCAAGCATGTCCCATAGGCACTTGCAACCTCCCATGCTACAAGGAATTTGCTAGGGGGATGACACACATGCACACATGGGCCTCAAGAAAATAGGCCATGATGCTCGATGAAAAATTAGCTCACCATCCCATAATGCAAAGAAGCGATGATGAAGGGTCATGGTAAAGAATGCATTTTTGGTCACTGATGATGATTGAAAACCAATTGCAATAAGCTAGCCAACCTTTGAACTATCCCCATAGCAAGACCCATAATGCAACCTCCAAATAGTCCCCGTAGCAAGCCCCATATGTAGCTTAGTTGTGTATGGAGTGAAGCTTGAGTGTTGTTATAATGTAACCATTTGGCTCCACATAATTAAAGATAGTATTAAAGAAAACACCACTCTTTGTGTGTGTTTGATGCATGCACGCATGCATGCCCATGCGCATGTGCATGCACCTACACATGCACATGCACATGCACCCACACACACACACGTGTTGATGCATGGGTGTTCACACACATGCACACACGCATGCATGCATGCATGCACACACACATGCATGCACACACACACGCATGCATGCACGCATGCACACACATCCCTTGCTTTGTCTCTCTAACAGTGTTTGTGTCACTTCCATCATCAGTTGTTCAATAAACTGTCACCAACCTAAGTGGTCCAATCTAAATGGGTCGCACAAGGATATGTCACAAGCAAGGCCAAGGACCTGGACCTAAGTTTATGTATTGGTGTTGAAGGCTATAGAAGGCTTCACATTGCACAATCATTGCATGCTTTTCATTCTTGGAAACCCATGACTAATTACACTCATTGCATTCTTGAAAACCCGTGACTAACTACACTCATTACATTTTTGGAACTCAACCAACTACACTCTTGCATTTCCAAAATAGGATTTGTATAGCCCTCTTTCCAGCCCCCTTTATCATATTTTCTCCTATATTTGAGGTTAAGGACTAAGCTAGGGTCCCTTTCAATTAAAGTGGACTCAAACGGTAGAGTTCTTTGGAGCCCCATTTTAATGTGCACTAGCACACATCCAAAATGGGCCTCAAAGAGCCCCTATTTTCCAACCTCCTTCAGTCCCTTTACCATAAGGGGGGTTCAATGCCCAAGGGGGAGCAATTCTAGGTCCCTTTAAAGCAAAGTTTCCTCAAAATAGGGGCTCTTTGGTGCCCCATTTTGATGTGCACTAGCACACATCCAAAGCAAGCTGTGGAGAGCCCCTGTTTTCCACCACCTTCAATCCCCTTTTCCCCCATGTTCAAGGCCCAAGGGAGAATGATTTAGAGTACCTTTGAGTCAAAGTGGCCTCAAAATAGGGGTTCTTGAATCTCGCATGGGGAATAATTTTGGGTCCGTTTAGGTCGAAGTGGCATCATGGTGCCCCATTTGATATGTGCTGGTGCACATTTCCAAAATGGCATTCGAAGAGTGCATCTTTTCACCCATTTTGATCCCATTTGGAGACCCAAGGGGGAATAATTCAGCATCCCTTTGAGTCAAAGTGAACACAAAATAGGGGCTCTTGAAAGCCCCATTTTGATCTACACTAGCACACATCGTAACATGCATTAGACCCTGCTTTGCATCCCCTTCGATCCCATTTACCCCTCTATTTGAGGCCTACGAGAAAAAAAATTTGCCCCTTTATTTGATGCCCGAGGGTGAACAATTCAAGGTCCCTTAGAGTCAAAGTGGCCTCAAAATATGGGCTTCAGAGAGTCTCTATTTTTCACCCTATTTGATTGCATTTATCCCTCTATTTGAGATGAGAAATGGACAATTAAGTGTCCATTTAGGTCAAAGTGGAGTCACACCAAGGGCTCTTCAAAGCCCCATATTGATATGTGCTAGTGCACATCTAAAACAAGCTTTGTAGAACCCCTATTTTCCACCCCTTTTGATGCCCTCAATTTTCGTGCTCAAGGACCAAGGGAAAATAAGGTAGAGATACTTTGGGTCAAAGTGGCCTCAAAATAGGGGCTTAAAAGACCCCTAATTTGATGTGACCAGTGCACACCATCCAAGAGAGCTTTAGAGATGTTTACTTTTGGTCAAGGGTCAATCGATTTCATATTTTCTTAGTCAAGTGAGTGAAGATAGAATGAAGGATATAAAGAGTCATACTAGTAGGGGACCCTTTGCAACTTGTTTTAATGTGCACTAGCACACATCAAAAAATAGTACATGCTTGTGCAACGAAGGTCATAGGCTAGCCTCTAATAGTAAGAGGAAGGTCATACGCTAGTCTCTAATAGTAAGAGATTGGATGATCATAGGCTAGCCTCTAATAGTAAGAGGTTTGGTGATGCACACATTTATGGGGGTGGAGAATAATAGCAACACCTTTATAGGTTAGTTTCTTACTATGAATGTTGCTATTATTGTGATTCAGGATGATTTCCTCATCAGTCTACTTGTGCCCTGATGGTTGCTATGTTGGAACAAATTTATGTAATGGGGTGCAAGGTCAATGTGTGCTTGTGTGTGAACACATGTGTGTGTATAGGTGTGGCTGATGATGTGTCAGCCAATAGATTGTGATTGAGTGAATCTAGGAGTGTGGTGTATTGAGAGATGTTGATTGAGAAATCAATGGAGAAATAAGTGGAGCTTGGCTCTTATGTATGTATCAAGTGACTATATATTGGCTTTCTCTCATGAATAAAGCAAAATCATTGTTTTGGTTGTTCCACTTCCATCTTGCTGCTTAGCCATGTTCCAACATTTGGTATCAGGAGCCATACTTCCCTCCTTGAGCCTCCTTGAGCCACATCATAACCTTCTTTTTCACTTTCCCACTTTGCCTCCTTTCAACATTGATCTTGGAGCCCTGTATTCTTCCTCTCTAAAGGATCATTACTTGAGCCCTATTAGCCAAGTATCCACCTCAGTGGGGCACACATCCTCACTGGAGAGATTTCTGGAATTTCACTTGTACTGGTTGCGCCATCAAGATTATTGCTTAACGCACCAATTGCAAATTCTTCTACTCTACTTTAAATTTCTATAATTCCTCTTAGGAGCAATTGGGCAATGCTATGAGCTAGATTTAGTCCAAAGCTTAGCTCATTTGGTCCACTGAGTAAGGAGAAACGTAAAAAAACTAGTCGAATCTGTGACAGCTCCAACCGGCAGCTTGATGTGGCATTGTGCAAATCTTGGCTAGGGGATCTTCTTTGGTAATAGAGCTTCCATTATGTTGCAAAAGATCTCTCAAATTAGTTTCTAATTAAGCAAATTTTGGCCACCAATCTTTGCTTGTTGCTGGATTTAGATTTTGACAGTTTTGTGGTTTTGAAGGTTGACCAAGTCAGCTAAAATTCGGGCCTTTTTGCTTTGATTGAAAATTTTCAGTGTATTAACTGTGCTTGAGCACTAGAATGTAGTCATTGGACTTGTGGGAGTCACATTCACTTACAAATACTCTACTTGATGTATTGAAAGCCTTGTAAGGAGTATAGACATTGCCCTCGATTACTATATCAAGTGTTAGACCTAATCTCAATCATGTCTTTCTCAAATACTCAAAGGAACCTCATAGTGCATGGTGATATTTATTGTCCCTTGAGAAATCCATCCTTTAGAGGTTATTCCTCCTTAATCACCTTTATGGAAGATTACACTAAGCACACATGGGTCTATGCACTAAATCCTAAATCAACAATGATTGAATGCTTCCAAAACTTTGTCAAATCTTGAGAATATTCACAATTGCAAAGTTCTCACCTTTTATTCACCACCAGAGATTGACTACATATCAAAGAAATTCGATCCCTACTTGGCATCTCAAGGAATTTGTCACTATTACAAAGTTCCATTTCAAAATGGTATTGTAAAAAAGGAAGAACAAGTTGATGATGAGATCATGATATTTACTGATGAAGGAGAATCTTCGAGGAAAAGAAAAAGACTTTCAAGTGAAGACCTTGATATCGATAACCACATTGAGATGTATGGAGATGATCAAGTATGGTATGCAGAAGAAGAACAAGAGGAGATTACTACTCTCACCACCCAAGTCAACCTTGATGAGGGTGATGATCCATTTGTCTTCTGAGTTTTTTTGTGTGCTAAGTCAATAAGGGTGCTCTACCCTGGTATGTCCCCCTTAAATGATTGTTAGTCCTATGTGTGAGTTTTACCTTGTCAAACCTATGGGAACTTCCCATACATTGTCATTGTTCAGCCTCCCAATTGTAGACCAAGAGACCAAATTCAGAGTGAGATTATGTTGGGGTGAGGAATCCATGAGGATGACCAAGTGAGTCTACTACTAATGCAACTAGAGTGAGTGCCAGGTTGGGATCATGAGTGTTGTCACTAGAGGTGGGCAAGCCATCAAGTTTCCCATGGACTACTACTAAGGCTAAGGTCATCAATTTGTGGGGAGGTATGTTGGGACAAATTGATGTAATGGGGTACAAGGTCAATGTGTTCTTATGTGTGAACACATGTGTGTGTGTGTAGGTGTGCCTGAGTTAGGTGTGACTAATGACGTGTCAGTCAGTAGGTTGTGAATGATTGAATCTAGGAGTGTGGTATGATTGAGAAATCAATGGAGAAAATAGTAGAGCTTGGCTCTCATGTATGTATCAAGTGCCTATATATTGGCCTTCTCTCATGAATAAAGTACAAACATTGTTTTGGTTGTTCCACTCCCATCTTGCTTCTTAGCCATGTTCCAACATGCTATAGACATTCACAAACCTTCAAGATGTGGTTATTACATATTTGTTGGTATTGGCCAACTTAGCCAAGAGTGCAATGCCATGTTATGCCATTATCTTGTCATTGACAAGGATGAGAAGTTAAAACCCATCTTACATGATTTATTGATTCTGTAGTAGGATTTGCAAGATCTCCCCATCTGATTTGCTTATTGTTGTCCCATCTAATCCTATTCGTTGACTGCATCTCCCTTAAAGTGGGGCCCTTTCCTAGTACCTACTCACATAAATTGCTTGAGAATGTTAAATTTCCTTTAATTTCAAAGGATAGCACTTTCATGTTTTAGTTACAAATTCAAAAAATTGTATGATTTTATGGGTTTTAAAAATTCAATCATGATTAATTCTTAATATTGCCTTTAATTTTAAATGAAATTGTATTAGGGTTAAATCCCTGACCATACATGCTTGGGTTGGCCAACAAGTGGTATGCATGAAAGTTATTAGGACTAGTGCTCTAGAAGCTTTAGTTAGATCTCAACCATGCACAGACTTGAGGATTTCGACATGGCCTAGTGCCATCTCACTTACCTACATTCCATCACACTCACATGCTATTAATTTTCATTAGGTGAGTGTAAAATACATAGTAGCAATTCAAGTGAGTTATCATAGTAGCCTCTACCCTCATCACTACAAATTGCATCTACACAATCCTTGCTACTCCCAAACTATTGATCCCACCCAATTTGCCATTGATGCAATGGCCCACACTGAGGAAGTGTTGGCTGTGCACTTGGAGAAAATGTCCTCCCAATACTTTTACATTTATGGGGGGTAAGGACATGGACATTTGTGATCTCCTTGGGTATATCTTTGACATTTGTCCTTCCCTTAGAGTAGAGATGACCAGTGTTACAACCAATAAAGGGAAGACAAAGAGAGAGGCATTGGAGAATGCCACTAAGGATTTTGAGTGCATGATAAGGGGCAAGACACACACAGTAGTACAGATGCCAAAGGTCAATTTGAAAGCAAAGGTTGGCCTAGCCATGCCATGGGGGAAATATAGAAGGTTGAATAAGTTGGTATCCGAGGTAAGGCCCACACCTCAAAGGCTAAAGTAGAGTGTAGACAAGAAAAATGGGGCTTAAAATTTTGTTATTACATGGCCAAATATTGTACTATGGTCTTTTTTGGAGTCTGATCTCCCCTTATAATAAAAGCTGAGAGAGAGAGAGAGAGAGAGAGAGAGAGAGAGGGAGGGAGGGAGGGAGGGAGGGAGGGAGGGAGGAAGAGGCTAAGTAGTAGAAGATCAATACTGAATAGTATTTACAAAATCAAATCCAAATCATGATCTAGTTTGAAATTCCTACATTCTATTTAAGATTTCTTTTAACACTTCTATATTTGCCACAAAGCATGTTGTTGAACCTTGCCAATTTGTGATTGAAGGACAAATTGATGTACCTTCACAATCTTTGGTTCATCTGAGAGGTCTTTGACCGTTGTTTGCTCAATCTTAACCTCGATTTGGTGCATTTAGCATCTCTAAGGGCACTCTACTACTTGATCTATTTCTCTTAGAATCATCGATTGCATCTCTCAGGATCTGCTAATGCTTATTCTACTATAAACAAGATTGATGGCTTGATATCATGACTACCTCAAGACCTATTGTACAAGCTTTGTAGCCTTCTAAGTTGCTATCTAACTGGCCCATGCACCATTGGAAAGATCCCCTTAAATGCCTTGGCTCATTCAATCAAATGAGAATCAAACATGCTTCCCTTATCTCAAGGACTCTAATGTTGTGGTCATAGTCATTGGTAGTGGTGTGCACCTCCCTGAGCATATCCATCTAATCACAAAATTTGTAGAGAACATTGGTGTTGCCTTCTTCATCTATATTATTATGATATTCATCATGTACTTCTTTAAAGGACATTTTTAATGTTCCTACACCTCTACAGGTGGATGTCAATGTTGTTCGGGAACCACTAGAAGGTGGGACTCTTGCTCAAGGTGGCACTGTGGTGGAGAGGCACATGTTTCCATTGATGATTTTCAATGATTGAGTCATTGCTTGTACTATAAGATGGGCTGGGATTCTTCATCCTCATTGATGTATACTATCTATCTCTCATGGTCTTTCTAATAAACCCATCTTATTTGAAGGGCTGGACTATCCTTCAGATCATTTTGTAGTATTGCTACCCTTATTTGCTCTCCTCATTGTTGGAGTCTCCCTAGACCCTATACCAATCTACTGGTAAACCTATCATTTTTGTTCCCTTAAGCTTAAATATCTTCAATTCTGAGACTTTCCTACAGGATATGGGATTGATAGTTTGTAGATACTTGAACATAGCATCCAATAATGAGGTCATCTTGATTGACTTTGACTTTGAATCCTAATCCAATGAAGTCCCATGTAGCACTTTGTTGTCATGGGTGCATGGAATTAATTGTATGTATACATTTCTCCATGGATTGCATAGCCTTTATTGCCTTTGTGCTCACATATGGTGATGACAACCATCCAAAAACTCTATGGCTAATAAAAGCAATGGCTCTTCTCAAATGGATTCATCATGGTGAGATCATTGACCTTCTAGCCTCCTTGTTATTGGGCCATTTTTCCATGAGCATCGATGTCCATAATTGGCTATATGTAGTCAATAAGAAACTCATCTTGAATGGAGCCTTGTAAAAAACACTCAATGGTAGCTCGTTCTCCTCGGTGCCCATGCTAGAAACAATCCTGACACGGGTACATGGAGTCATTCCAAAAGATTTCCTTCATAGTGTCATTATAAGGAAGGGCCGTCTCCTTGATGTGAACCTTGGGATACTTGTATTGTAGGAGCAAGTAGATACTCAATCCTTGTATAATAACATTAGCATTATGGAATTCTGTGTTGAGGAAAATGAGCTTGACAGTCATCATCCAACATACATAACAGTCACAATGAATAGAGTGCTTGGTAAGAAAAGAAAGCCAAAAATTGGAATGCATTCAAGTCAACCAATTTCAATCAATGGTTAAGAGGTGGATGTGCATGAGTAGCAACAAACACTATCAACAATTTTGGAGGGCTCCACCTCCCTCTAGGGGTCATGAATTAGGGGATTTTGGACTAAAAAATGGCCTCATAAGGAGTGGATTAGCAAAATAGATTCAAAACTAATAAGGCAAGCCTATAGAGGGTCCCAAAAATAACCCTAACTTTATGTAGTGTTGGCAAGCAAATCACATGGTAGCCTCATGAATTGACACATAGACTCGGCTGTACAAGGTAGAAAAAGAGAAGCAAGCTATAATGACCACAACAACATTCTTCATTAATAAGAAAACACGACTCCTATGAAGGGAAACTTAGCACAAGAAGAGCCTAGTAGACAATAGCCGACCAAGCGACTCCTCACATAGCAATGACCACGGCTACATGACCTTAAGAAAATCCATCAAGTGAGTGAACCTCTAGTGTCACCACATGTGACCGCCTACACACTCCACCTTCTACATGCTGCAACAACAACAAAGCCTTCAGAGTGTGCAATAATGTAGGGGTGACCACCATCGCTACCGACTCTTGCTTCAAGTAGATGCCAATTCTTTAGCTTCAATGACAGCAGTAGTAGCAAACTCTTGAAGCATTCCTATTGTGGAGAAGCCACATCAACAATCGAGCTTGCTGCCACATCAGCAGATCCTAGGTCACCAATCTCCAAGCCACCCACATGATTTGGTTGGCATTTTACCATGTGGCATAAGAAAACCCTATCTACCACATTAGCCCTTATCTAACACATGGCAATCTCTTCCCATCAACCACATTAGCACGCAATCCTTGACTGCCATGGAGGCGATCTGCCACATTAGACCTAAGTGCCACATCACCTTATCTACCACATCATCAGCTGATTGTGCATTGCCATGTCATCAACCACATCATCAACCATGTAGGCTATCTGTTGCCACATTAGACCTAAGTGCCACATCACCTTATCTACCACATCATCAATTGATTAGGCATTACCATGTCATCAACCATGTCATCAAGTGTCACATCATCTGCCACATCATTATTAACACATGTCACAGAATTACCCCTTGGCAAGAATGCTACATGTGCATACAAGTGACACCTCATCACATTTGTCGACAGGCACAGTCTCCCATGTGATCACAACTACCACATCACAGTGCCACATCATCATTTTCTCCTTTTTTGACCCTCCACCTAGATCAAGCCGAATCTCTTGATCCAGGGAGAATTTGAGGGTGCCTCAAAAAGATGAAACACTTAATTTTTTATGCTCTACATACTCGTCACATCACAATGGTTCACTTTACTATTTGACTATCGACGAGAATGAATATAGTAGATATTGTTGGGTGTATTTTTTGAAAGAGAAATCTGAAATCTTTTCTAGATTTCAAGAATTCAAAGCCATGGTAGAGAACCAGACAAGCATAAAGATCAAAGTCATTAGATCAAATAGAGGAGGTGAATATATGTCTTCAACATTCATGAAATTTTGCAGAAGTAATGGCATTTGAAGACAATACACATGTGCAGATACTCCTCATCAAAATGCAATAGATGAAAGGAATAATGGGACTTTACCAAACAATGCTAGAGAAATGCTTAGTGAGAAGCATCTTTTGAATCAGTGTTGGGTAGAAGCAATTGCCACTATAAACTACTTGCTTAATCGGCTTCCAACTAAATCGATTCAGGGTTCGAAACCTTATGAGGCATTCAATGGATACAAGCGATGCATTGGGCATCTCCACATATTTGGTTGCATAGCGTATGCCCACATGCAATAGAAAATTGGATGTTAAGTCAGGTGAACAAGTTGTATGATCCCATCGACCAAAAGGTCATAATCTCTCGAGATGTAATTTTAGATGAGGAATCAAAATGGAAAACATCAAATACATAGGAGATGTTTACACTGATTACTCAGTCACCTATAGAGAAGGTTGATGAAGAAGAGCAAGAATTGCCAGAGGATCTTCCAGAAGAGTAGCAACTCAGATAGCCTACTAGTGAAAGCAAACCACTAGCAAGTTTGACATATGGTAAAAAATGAAAAGAAATTTAAATTACCACCAATTATTCTCTTATGATTACCATCATGGCTATAGAAGAGCCATTGTACTTCAAAGAAATGGTTGACAAGCCAGAATGGCTTGAATTGCTGCTATGAATAAAGAAATGGAAGATTTGTACAAAAAAAATACTTTGGAATTATGTGACCTTCCACCAAGAAAGAAGGCCATTTCAAACAAATTGGTTTACAAAGTGAAGTACAATCTCGATGGAAGCATTAAAAGATACAAGTATGGACTAGTTACAAAAGGTTATGTGTGGCAATATTGTTAACTGCCACCATGGTTAACAATTCATGTACCATGTAAAGTAAGCAGAGATGTAGGAGAGAGAATGAGGATTAGAATATGATATCTGCCTTGGTTTAGAATGGGCCCAAGAGGTTTTAAAATGGGAGTGAGAGAGGTACATGAGAGTACAAGGAGTAACCCTCCATTCAAAAGGTGGAAATGTATATAAGGCCAAAAGTTTGACTTTAGTCTTCCTTGTGTACTTGCAAGTTTTGGAATAGAAGCTCTCTCTTTCTCTTCTTTCTCTTGGATCGAGTCTTCTTTCTTGCTCTTGCTAAGTTGTCTTGTGAATGCCATTCTCCGCATTCCCCATTCCCTCCCTCGTGCTCTCATCCCCTTCTCCCTTCCCCTCACCCTTTCCTCGTCTCTCTTTTCCCCTTGTGGAATCACTTGCACATGATCTGGTGGATGCTTGGGTGACACAAGCATACATCTTACACATTCAGAGCTACCACAAAGTGTTGTTTGAGAGTAGAGTCTTTGATAACATTCCTCCAAGATCCCCATGACATGTTAGTCACCACCCGGACTACACATTTTTGGCACCATTGTCAGGAGTTCGAGGTATGCTTTTGTATCACACAAGCCCTCTATCATTATCCACTGATTGCACAATGCTCCTAGCTTATCTAGGAGTGTTGTTAGTGGAGTATAGGCTAGGGTTAAAGAAGAAAAGTCTTTGTTTGGAGTAGGAAAAGTAGAAATTGCCAATTCTGCCCACAGAGTGTTTTTTACGAGAACTCAAAGATCGGCTCCTCACCCTAAAGCTAGCATTAAGTTACTGACTATTGAGAGAGGAAATGTGTCCTTGGTATCATTAAATGTGATCATGAGGGCCCAGTCTAAGGCCCTAACTAAGGAGGTTCGCAAATGGGCTAATAGGGAAAAGGAAACCGTCGCATAGTCTAAGGATAAGGGCCGCACCAGTGTAATCAAAGTAGGAAAAGGCTCACATCATGTCATCGCTTAGAGTCGCTCAGATGAGCAGACCACAAAGGTCTCCCCCTCAAAATCATCAAAACCTGCATGGTCAATCTTAAACCCCAATATACTATGGCTTGAGGTTAGGGTTAGGGCAGGTGGAACACAGCCCCATAGATGGGATGTAAGCCTATAATGGGTCAGAATGAATACCTAGACACAACCATGGAAAAGAAACGCTTGGTAGAGGCACAATGGCTAGTCCAAGAATGCCAGAAGAGATTTGAGCACTGGCTTAGGACTAACAAAGGCATGGAAACCATCCATCCCAACCATGAGATCCCAAAAAGGGCCTTAAATCCTTTACCTACCCTAGATAAGGTGGATGAGATAGTCACAAATAGCACATCATCGAGAAGTACCTTCTACATCATAAGATGTTTGATGAAGGCGCCACTTTGGCAATAGGATGTAGATGAGGACCTTGCATCCTTTTACGGGTTTGAATAGCCACAGTATGAAGGTCGAGAACCAATTGGCCAAAACTTGGGAGGTTGCCGGGCGTGCTGCCTTCTTCTCCACAGAGATAAAAATGCCCATAGCAACCCTGTTAAGAGGGAACCCCATCCTTTGGAGCGATCCCTCTGATTGGATGAATGGATAGATGATCACGCCCAAGAAGAAGTGGCTCCTGAGGAAGCTGAAGCCCTGTACAGGTAAAGAGCCAAATCTGCTAAAGATACCAATCAACAAGTTGGGTCAATACTTTGAGAGTGATGACACAAATGCCATCATTCCAATCTTCTACCAGAATAAGAAGGCCACAACAATATTGGATGGCAGAGTGGGTGTTAGCTTTGTGACAAAGTAGTGCTGGGCAAGATGGGGTAAGCATAAAATGGAGAGCACCAACCTAATTGTAAAGCTAGCCGATGGTGATATTTCTTAGCCAGTGCGAGTCCTGAAGGACATAAAGATCAAGACATGTGGTCTCACCTACCGGGTCTCGTTTGTGGTGATGGATTTCCATGGGCAGTTGGATGGCTATGATGTCATCCTAAGAAGAACCTTTATGTGTGCCGTAGGTCTAGTCCATGATTGGGCCTCAAATTGGACTTACCTATGCAAGGATGAGAAAATTGTAAGGGTTGAACTCCAAATCTAGAAAGCCCACCCCATGACTAGCAATCTATTTACAACAATGAAATCAGATACTACCCAACGTATTGCACCCATCAATGTGTTCCAAGCTTGTAACAAGAAGAACATGGGAGAGGATTAAGATAAGAACTGGTATGCTCCGCTACCAGAGCTTGAGTTCTCGCCAAATTGGATGCGTGTCTTAGTGACCATCGATGCGGTTAAGAAAATAGGAACCAAGATGCCGGCTTACGATCCCAAGGTGCCTAGAATGGTAGTTCCCCTAAATATGTCAAATATTGCAAGGGCACGAGTGGATGATCTAGGAGTGCAAAAGGTGAAGATAAATCTTCACCAACTGAGGTATGTGGGTGCTATTACAGCTAATCATGAGTTATTATCCAATTAGGGAGCCAAGCTAGATAGAATTAAGGCCCCCCTTGGATCTATTAAGGTGGAGGAATCTCCCCTCTCTAGAGTTAAGCCTCCCGTGGAAGAGAAAGCACTCAGAGAAAACAAACCCTTGCAAACCAAAGCTACTGACTTCGTCCAAGGGAAAGCAAACGGCTCAAGAAATTGTAAAAGATGATGGACAGGAGGAAGAAAATGATTTGCAATAGGTCCTAAAGAATTTCAAGGCTTATACGGTACAAGACCATGAGATGCTCCTAGAATAGGTCAAAAGCTTGGCCGAGCAAGGAAACTAGTATGGGTATAATAGGCCTGCCAAGGTCAAGGTAGCTAAGGAAGGTGAAGACCCTAAGCTAGTCTACATAGCCGATGATTTGACCCCAATACAAATATGAAGGGTGTTCTTCCCGAAGTGGTATAACATACCATCCCTATGGTGGGTGACATCAGACCGGTGTGGCAACAAGCCCAAAATATGCACTAATTGTCCAAGAAGAGATAAAAAAGCAAATTGACGCAGGGTTCATTTATGAGATCGAGCATATCAATTGGGTGTACCCCATCATCATAGTGCTAAAAAAGAATGGCAAGGTTAGTATGCATTGATCTCAAGAAAGTAAATGCTATGACTTGTAAGGATTGTTACTTGCTACCCTTCATGGAGCACATCTTGGAAAGTTATAGGCAAAGAGGCATACAACTTCTTAGATGGGTTCTCGGGATACAATCAGGTGTCCATAGCACCATAAGATTAGGATAGCACCACAAGATCAACATAAAACTGTATTTGCCATGGAATGGGGTGTTTGTGCCTCAAAAGTAATGATCTTAGGACTTACTGACACTTGCAACATTCCAAAGGTTGATGATAACGGCCTTCAAGGATTACCTCATAGATTTTCTAGAGGTTTTCTAAATGACCTATGTGTCCATTCCAAATGGGAGGATCATCTCAAATATTTGAGACTCGTATTCAAGAGATGTCAACTTTACTGAATCTCCCTCAACCCCTTGAAGTGCCAGTTTTGGTGAAACATAAGGTTATTCTTAGGTATTTAGTGTCCAAAAATGGAATTTCCATGGACTTTAACAAGATCAAAATTATTCTGGAACTACCCCCACCCACGAGTGCATAGGGTGTACTACTGTAGGTTTATTTACAATTATGTTGAATTTGCCCATCCCTTGCACAAATTGTTGATCGTATTCCATTGGAAAGAAGAGCATCAATTATCCTATGAGGCCCTTAAATTAGTCTTGGCATCAACCCCGATTTTGCGAGCACCCAATTTGGACTTAGTCTTTCATGTCCACATCGATGCTTCTATATTCATGATAGGGTGCATATTAGCATAGCTAGGTGAGTTTAACTTGGACTATCCAATATATTTTGCTAGTCACCAGCTAAACAATGCCGAGATGAACTACACCACAATGGAATGAGAGGGACTGGCTATGGTGTATGCAGTTAAATATTTTAGGCATTATTTTTTAGCAAATAGGTTTGTCTTGTTTGTGGATCACTAGGCTTCCCTTTACTGAGTCAACAAACCATGCATGACTGGTCGCATCATGCGGTGGATGCTCATCCTCCTAAAAATTGACTTCATACTAGCAGTCAGGAAGGGATGCACACACTTTATGGCTGATCATATGTCCTGAATTCCCAATGGAGAACCAGCAACAAGAATGGAAGATGATCTTCCTAAAACCACTTGTTCTTAATTGGCTTTGATTTTGGAGTGGGCACAAGAAATTGAACACTTCTTGGCCAATAGATTTCCTCCACTCAACAAAGATACAGAAGGAAAATTGGTCAAGGATGCAGCCCCATATCAATTAATAGCCAAAACCCTCTACCTGATGGGAATATGGCATTATGTGTCAATGTGTTGAGGAAATGAATTTGTAGAAGTTCTAGAGGAAGCTCATTTGGGCATTGTTGGAGGCCACTTTGCAAGAGAGCTTACAACTTGTAAAGTATTACAAGTTGGATTATGGTGGCCAAAGCTCTTTGCAGACGCAGCCGAGTTCATCAAAACATTGTGATCCTTGCCAACACATCTCCATACCTCATAGCCAGAACTACATGCCTTTGATCGGAATTCTCACAAACTAGCCTCGCTCATTTGGGCATTGCTGGAGGCCACTTTGTAGGAGAGCATATAGCCCATAAAGTATTACAAGATGGATTGTGGTGGCCAACACTCTTTGCAAATGCAGCCAAGTTTGTCAAACACTATGATCCTTGCCAACACATCTCCATACCTCATAGCTAGGACTACGTGCCTTTGACCAGAGTTCTCATGGACTAGCCTTTTGAAAAGTGGGGGATAGATTTTGTAGGTTTGATTAGTCTAGCTACTAAGGGGACTCAAGCCCATTACATTATAGTGGCCACAAACTATTTCACCAAGTGGGTAGAGGCCAGGGCCACAAGGAAAGCGTATGCGAGGGAAAATGCTAAGTTCCTATACAAAAATGTAATATCTCTCTTCAGCCTTCCTCTTGAAACTGTGAGTGACCGGGGATGCACTTTGTAAATGACACGATTAGAATGTTGATGACTTGCTTCCTCATTGTGCATTGAAAATCCACCCCATATTACCCCTGAGTGAATGGCCAAGCTGAAAGCTTGAATAAGTTTTTGTGACGCATTATGACGTGCACAGTTGAGGCCAGTTGCAATGACTAGAGCACAGACTCACCGCCACATATGGGCATACTAGACAGCCTATAAGGTTGCTACTAACTACACACCCTTTAGCCTAATGTGTCAGGTAGAGGCAATTATGCCAATGGAACTTATTGTGCAAGTCTTAGAGTTGTGGTTAGGGATTGAATATCTGAGGAGGTAGTCCCTAAGAGATTAATTGAGCTTGTAAAGCTTGGTAAAAAAAGATTGAGAGTGGCCTATGGCATAAAAGTAGAGAAGCTATGCCACCAAAAATGGTTTGACCATAACCTACAAAACAAGGACATAAAGGAAGGTGATCTCATGCTTCTATATAGCCTAAGGAATACCAAGAAAAAGTTGAAATACCATGGTATGGGTCCATATCGAGTGTAGAGATCACATCTCTAGGGTCATGTAGAATTGCCACCCTTTATGGTACCGAGATGTGCGACTATATTAATGGTAGTAAGCTTAAGTGCTACTACATCCCCTTAACACTGTAGATGTTACAGGCCATCCATTAGGAATAGGACCTTAAAAAGAAAGTTGCGCGAATGAAGCGGCAAGCATTAGAAGAGGCTGGAGTGCATTAGACCAAAGCTAAAAATTTAGGGCTTATATCAATTTATAAAGCATCGATGGAAGGGTAAAACCCCATGGAGGACCTAACCGTTGCCCTTGCAAGGGTACAAGTTGAATTTTGATTGTACAGGGAAACAAAATGCTCAGTCGACCCTCATTGATCCTGATGCTAACCACAAATTAGTCTGCTAAGAAATGTGTACCAAACTACTAACATTCAAGGTAACCCTGGAACCCAAACTCGTTATGGTACATGCAGTAAATGGTAAAATATCTCTTGCTATAGATTTCTTTATTAGTTAATAACCATTGTGTGACAAGTATGTTTTATGCTATGCCAGCAAGTGCCAGGCATGAACAGGTCATTGAACATGGTGCTAGGCAATGAACTGCCAAATTGCCTAGCGAGAAGGTATGATGACTCTAAGTAACAATGGCTGCACCTCAATTGTCACAATCGATGATGTGACTTCCATTCCTGCATCCCATGTAACAAAGAAGGCTAGAAAACAACCCATGATCCCATTTTTGGCTAGAGTTGGAAACATTTTTACTCTCCTTTCCCTTGAGTGCTCTCATAGAGACTTGCCATGTATGGAATCCCATTTTGTCAAACTTGTCAATAATGATAGTATGCTGACTCCAAGTAGGAACTAGTCGGGAACTTTGGGCATGGCTTAGATTGGCAACTTGGAGCAATTCAAATCGTCTCCACTATGGCGATCTAGTCTACTCTGATCTAGATCTAGACCAACTATCAATTGATGAAAAGAATAGTAAATCGTTTCTTTTTCTTTGGTTCTTTTTATGTGCTGGGTCAGATGCATCGATGTAGAGGCTGATATGCGTGTAGGAAGTGGATTTGTTGGCGAGGGTCAAAAGAGAGTGATTGGTCAACCCTCATGATATGGCACTTTAACTTGGTCAATGGATGATGTGGATGCTGACTGTACCTACTGAGGTGGCAAGTGATGTGGCATTGATGATGTGGTTGGTAGGCTAGAGTGATGACATGGCAGATGCTGATGTTTGCCATGGTGACATGGCATGCCACCATGGCACTACCTACGTGGCAAGGGATAAGGTGTTGTGGAGACTAGTAAAGCAAAGAAGCTATGGCAAAATCGGACTCCAAGCTACCATTTATGGACTCCATATAGCCTAATGCTCCATAGCAAGCAAGCCAAGCGGCTCCTTGGTCCATCGATCGGCTCAGCCTCTCCAACGAGCTCAAGCCTAGAGCCTTAATGGCTCCAATAGCATATGATAGAGACTCAAAGGACTCCATATAGCCTGGCAGCCAAGACTCTGTGTAAGACATCACAAACTCCCACAATACAAGAGAGTTCTTTTCTAAACAATTCGGCTATATGCCAAAATTTAGAGAGAAGATAACCTTCACCATGAGATTTTGCCTCATTGGACTCTGCACCAAACATCTTTACTACTCTTGCACCTTCCAAAGTCCCAGTATGCCTAAGAAGCTCCAACTACCTGTAGCGCAAGTCCTCCAATGAGGCGGAGCTCTAATGAGGCATACTGAACCTCGACCAACTCCAAAGCAACAGAAGGCTCTCCAGCCAGCTCCTTCACTAACGATCTCCTAGATGGTAGCATGCTCCAACTGGCCAAAAAATCCCTTCAGTGACTCCTTCGACGCTCTTGGTTGATAGCCACCCCTCCAAAGAAGTGCAGCCAACAACCATAGCCAGAAGCGGCTCATTAAGCAACACTACTACATGCTCTCCCACAAAGCACCCAATCGAGCCTGTCACATCACCAACGCCTACCATCAATGAGCTCAAAGCCAACGACCTCAATGAGCACAGACTCCTATAGAATTGCCTCTCCATTGGCTAGAAAGCCAAGCCGATAGTCCAAAGTGATGCCTCACGCCAGGCTGTAGACAAGGATTCAACAACAAAGATGGAATCTTCAAGGATTCTATCGAATCCTGAAGATTTCGACAACCAACAAGTAGAGATGTGGCAGATAACTCTGCCACATCACCCCAAGAGGCCAGAACCAAAAATTGGCACGTGGTAGTGTATCCACCCTTGAGACTTGTTCAGAAAGGTGCCACATGGCACCCTATCTACCACTTAAGCAAGTGCCGCATCAACAACCCATCCAAGGAGGCAAAGAGTTGAAGGAGTGAGTCTTTGCTTTGGTTATGTATGGATTCCCTCATTGTAGTTGGCTGAGTCCTTGCTTTGAGTCTATCTCTTGTGACCTCTCTCTCTCTCAAGAATAGAAGAAGAGCATAGGTCTCTCTTTCTCTCAAAAAATCTTTCTTCTCACATAATAGAGTCACGAGATTTCTCTCTTGGAGTCTTGAGAAAAATGAAAGAAATTTCTTACACAATAGACTCTAAAATGGTCACAAAAATCTCTCTGAAAATCTTTCGAAGAAGAAGAATGAATAACTCTCAATGAATGGAATTCCCTCAACGCAATGGAAAGAATCAATGGGCGGAACTCTCTCTCACATGAACGGAATTTTTTCAAAGTAGAATGAATGGATATCTTTCATTTATGGAATGAAGAATGGAAACTCAATCACTCAATCTCTTGATATCTCAATCAATCACACTCTCTCATACAGATCACAATGCCTCAGTAGAAGGCAAGGGAGCTCTGATACCATGACAAAATATGAAGAGGGGAGAGAAGAAGAGTGGAGATGAGGAGAGAGGGCACAACTAGAGAGCACACCACAAATGACTAGCTATACACTAGATTTAGTCGAAAATGTATAATATATACAAACCCATTTAGGGTTAGGGTTAGGACATATAACCCTTTCCTTTATAGTACTCTATATGTGTTAGTGCTATGCACATGTAATCACATGATGTTGAGCATGGTCTCTCAACATACCCACTACAATGGTACATGCTACACTTGTAAAAAAGAGTAGGCTCTTTTTCTTCATGAGGTCCAAGCTAACTTACTTTGCCCAAACATATCCTTTGTGCAAAGCCCATGACAACATCCTTTGGCTGGTAGGTTGACGTGTGAGTCACTTAGTGTAATGGTGTGAGCCTCGATGACTATATCGAATACTTTGCCTCTGACTTCTTTCATTGTGGAGCACCTCTTCCTTTGTCGTCTAGCACCGCGGTCCTCAACTGCATTGATGCACATGGTCTTGGTGACCTTAATGCACAGCATGTGCTTTGGGCATTTGGTACACTGTGTGGACTTGTGGATTTGTGATGCTTCCTTCTTTGCCAAGTCCTTCCCTCATCGGCTTCCTCTGTCCTTTACTAGAAATCTTTTTCTACCCACTTTATCCTTTGGTCTACAAGCTTTCCTTAGGTCACAATTGAAACCCTGAACCAACCATTTTGGGATCTAAACAAGTTCTAAGCAAGAGGTTTGAGATTAGGGCATCTCCTACAAGGGAGAAAGCATCAAATTAGCACCTTGTCCATTATGATGATGTACATGTTTATATAGTTGTAGAATAGTTAGGAAAGCATCTAGTCAAACAATTTCTTTCTTTTGGTGACGTTGGTCCCCATATTTCTTGCAAGAAGCGATTTGATGTTCATCGTGCCTATTTTCGTCAATTATCACTAGCATATTTCCTTCATGGACCTTTAATTAGGTAGTACTACCAACATCAACTTCATCCTCCATAAATAGGGTGAAGAAAGAAGAGCAAGCCAATACCACCATCGCCCCCACATGGAAATAGGGGTCATGGTATGTGGTTCACAATTATCTACAACCACTACAGCTTGCTTTTTCCATACTACATACGATTCACATGTATGCTTAATGATTTTTCTTCAGGGCCTAGCCTTCACATTAACTTGGGATAGCAACATAAAGACTTCCTTGCATGTGGATATCACATCTCTAGATGCAAATAATGAGAAGCCCGAGCCGACCAATACATGACACTCCACAATGTGCTTTAAAACCCACTCTAGATATAGAACATGCCTGTTCATAGGTATCACTTTTTATTTTGTTTGTTATGATTATTAGGTTTGACATCGGCTTGGTAGCTATGAAGATGAGAAAAGTGTTTACATGTGTTGCAAGAGGCTCTTGACATTGATAGGAATATCTATTGATTGCTCTATGTTGAAGAGTGCCAAAGCTAGGCAATGCATGAGAGTAAAGGTCTTGATGATTGTTGAGGGTCCTCGCTTGAATTGAGGACACGAGAGTTTCATCTCTTTTATTTAACTACTTAGATTAAAGAATCAGTTTGCGTTGGGAACTTTTCCAAGGCCTACTATAAATTTCATTTCCTCCTCCCATAAATGGTAGTTATGCAAGAAAGTATGATAAATTACTTAAAGACATAAGTCGTGACAAAAGAGAAAGAAATAAGGTCAATTGCATGGGAATGCAGAGAAGTACAACCTCAAAATTTGAATATCATATCCTAATGGCTATCAGAAGAGGTTGCACTTGCATCACTACTTAGGCTAGCATGATTTATTCTGTGCGGAATCTTCATCCATTGAAAACCCATGAGTAGGTAGAAAGGAATCACGGCTCCCGGATTGTTGCAATGTGTTTCCACGAGAGAAAGAGGGAAGGGGGAGAGGGGAGAAGAGAGAGAAGCAGGGAGGGAGAAGGAGAAGGGAGTGAAGGGGAATGGAGTGGCAAACACAATTGAGTAGGTAGATAGGAATTGCATATAAGAATCGATATAGTAGGCAGAAAGGAACGTAACGTGAATATTCTCCTATAAAAAAGGAATCTTCCCTGTATCTTTCCATTCCCATGTCCAAACCCCATCATATATATATCATTGGAAAGCCCTCAAAGACTAGGTTCTAAAACTACCAAGTCTGACAAGTTTTGAGCTAATCTGCAAAAAATTATTCATGCCCCCCTTTTTTGAGAGAATATTCTCAAGAGAAGTCCTTAGAGGGCCTCAAAATGAGCTCCAAATTTCCCTAATGTGACCCTGATTATACTGCTAGTGGGACAAGTTCCTCTGATCATTCCCTACATAGCCAGGAGGTGCACGAGGCAAAAACTGAGCTAGAAAGATTAATGCTATCCACTCCAACACAGGAATGACTACAAAGAACACTTGCCGCTAATATTGCAGCCAATGTCTTTGTGACTGCAAGGAAGCAACTGAATTTCAATCCCCTCCCACCACCTCCAAAGAAGAAGAAAAAGAAGCCCATCAAAGTTCAAGTTCACGCTCAACCAAAAATGCAAAACCCATTGGTAAAAGCTCCAAAGTTTATTGGGAAAAAAGGTCAAGACCCTGATAGCCATGTTGGGCAACTTGAGACAAGGTGGACAGCTAGTGGATTTGGACAAATGCCAGATGAAGGAGCGATTTGCTATGACGTTCAATGGTAAAGCAATGAATTGGTTTATGCAAGATGGTGTTGCACATTTTCATACTTATGATGAATTAAAGGTTGACTTCTTAAGTCATTTTAGGAAAGAGAAAACACCAGAGGACATCTTGAAAAAGCTGAGAACAATGAAACAAAAAGACCTCATGTTGAGGACTATTCACAGATGTATAGAAACCATAACAAAAGGTTCACAACAAATCAAAGACCTACCTAAGAGCAACTGGGAGACTATTGTTGCAAAGGATTAAACAAGGAGATGAGAACTGTAGTAGCTGGCAGGGACCAGCTTGAAGGAGCAAATGATTTTAACAATATGGTAGAAGCTGCCCAGCAAGTAGAGGGAAGACTTGGTACAACATCAAAATCCAAGAAGACAAAGAAGAAATGACATTCAAATTCAGAAACAAACTAAGAGATAGACACAAATAGTGAAGCAGAAGAAGATACTAAAGATGAGGAAGACGACTCATCAAAAAATGATGAGGATGATGAGGAATACTCCAAGAAAAAGAAGAAAGAGAAAAAGAAAAAGCTGAAAGAAAAATCCACAGTAAAAAAGACAACAGAAAAATCTCCAAGTTGGAGAAGATGATCAAAGACCAACTGCAAAGCTTAAAGCCATCGCCACAACAACAAAAGGTTCCATGTGAATTCTGCAAAAAGGATAATCACGACAAAGAAAGATGCTGGTACAATGCCAATTACAGAGGCAGAGTACCATCTTACATTCAGCAACAATAGAATCAAGCACCACCAGCAATACATGCTAATCAAATATAGCAGTGGCAAGACCACCACAATAAAGGTATCAAAATGTAGCTTCAAGAACGCCAAATCAACAACCATGGGGGAACCAGCAGCAAAGGAAAATGCAAGTCCCAAGCTTGCACCTACTATGGTATGGATGGCCATAGGCAAGGTCCACCATGTGAGCTTTGGTGCAAGCACAGGGAAGAAAGAGGTATACTCATTGTTCAATACGACGGAAGGAACAATCAAAATCATCAGCAACAACCTCCTCCGAGAGTACATATGGTCTATCTAGAGCCCATCCATCAGGAGTACAACTACAACAATCAACACAGTTATAAGGTTGAAGACTACAAAGCCATTACCAGGGCTAGGAGATGCCCCAAGGGAAACAGTCAGGCCAATGAACTAGCCAAATCAAATTGAGACAAGGAACAAAGCATTACAACAAGTTCTATAGAATAATACCTCACAAGATGTCAGAAAAGAACAATGGAATAACAATGACAAAGGGATAATGCAGTACCAACAGATCTGACTACATTCCGAGGATACTCTGCCTACACAACAACACAAAAATCATGCTATAAATTTACAATGCAGTAGCAATACAACAGGGCAATTTCCAGGGAAGAGCCAACATCCACATAGTATTTACTCAAGTCAAAATGCAACTCCAAATTAGAAAACAAACTCTCAGGTTGTAACAGTGCCGGAATTCCCAGAATTACAGAATACAACTGCACAGATAGAACCACAGACTTTGATACATTCCAAAACAACTCCAGGAGGTGAGGATACTACGACAAGAGCCCAAGAGATGCATCCAGACACGGGCATGCAAAATGAGGACAACACGCTCTTTTTCCAAGAGTTAATGGACTCCAAGGTACAAATTACTCTTGATCAACTACTAAACTTGGTTCTACCTTTCAAACATCAAATTTGTAAGAGATTGCATCTAGAAGAGTCACATCCAACAAAAGCTCAACAACCAAGTAATGATGAAGAGGAAATTCCAGGTATTTACACATCAACAGTTGAAGATTTGGACTACCAAGTACCACTCATTGATGTAGACTACAAAAGGCAAAGAATCCCGGAAGTTTTGGTTGATGGAGGCTCATGTGTCAATATCCTCTCAGAAGATTTATTCAAAAAATTTTGCTGCAATGAATTGGTTCCAGGACCATTCCAGGTGAGGATGGTTGACCAAAGGAGAATTCAGCCTCTTGGAATATTGAGAGGACAAGAGATTACAATCATGGGACCATGATTCACAGTCACATTTGTAGTGCTCCAAATGGAGGAAAAGGATTCTAATTACTCAATGCTATTGGGTAGACCATGGTTAAGAGATTCCAAGGTAAAAAAAGACTGGGCCTCAGAGAGAATCACCTTCAGGAAGGGGAAAAAGAAAGTCAAAATCAACCTATCCTCCAGAAGGTGGGAATACCTACGTTTTCGCTCGATTGTGACCAATTACACCATCCCCTTATCGAGCAACGAATTACACCATCCCCTTTCACTAAAAAGTTGCTGCAACCTTCCGAAAATTTCGCAAAACAACATTTCATCTATGTTCACGATGTGTCTGATGTTTGAGGCTAAATTCTCTCAGACCTCACCCTAGGCATCGCGGGAATGCCCTCTTACGTCTCTTCCAAATTCGTTGTATGCTAAGGCATCCATTAGCATCGTGAAATTGGGTGGAGTTAGCCGCATTAATAGGGAAGGCAAATATTTAAGTTACTTTGAGCGAATGAAAGTTGCCAAATCGATGAAAGTCTACACAAATCCCTCGGAGAAATCCTTCAACCTTCGCCAAGTCTTTTGCATTTCCCTCATTATTTTAAAGCCTTCATTTTCTCTCTACTTCAAGAGAAGTAGAGGGAATGTGCTCTAACTTTTCACGGCTATTTCACGTGGGAATCTGCTCTTAATACTTGGCGAACGAGGCGAGTTTTGCCACCTTCACGTTTGTCAACTTTTTTTTGGAGTCCTCGGTCCACATTCCACGTTTTTTGCGGTTCCCAATCAACGGATGTGATCTTCCTTTGAGCTCCCAATCTATGGTAGCCGTAGCTCTGCTCTTCCCGATCAAGTTGCCCATCTCATCCCGCAATCGTCCATTCGGATTTTGTCACCCTCTTCCTCATCGCACCATGGCCGTCTCCCCAAATGCACAGACTCTATTTCAAGATGCCTCCCTCGCCGTATGTTGTATAGAGCGTGCATACTACCTGCAAGAAGGTCTAGCTGCAACTCCTGCAAGCGCTTATCTTTGAGCCGTACGCTGATTTTACGCTTCCAAACTCGAATGGAAGCGTTCACCTCTTTTGGGTCCGCAGAGATTTTGAATACCCCACACCGTGCCAGCGCTTGGAGCGACGTCCTTCTTGAAAAATCAAGCCATAGTTTCAGTTCAGACCCATACTCTCCAGAGTGGCCCTCATCATGTTCACCTATGCAGTCATATTTAATCGGATCGTCCGACTCTCCAAACCTTACCTCGGGGCAAGCTTTCGTGGATCGCTCGGAGGGCGCCCTAGAAGTGTTGACGGCTCCTTTACGTACGGGAATGTCGGAGAATTTCGAACCTTCCGGAGGCTGGTCGCGGACGCATGACGAGGACGCAAGTCTAGCTATAGGGGCGTCCACGCTCTTTCCCCAAGGCGGTTTAAGTGGCGATAGAACTGCAATACTCCAAGAAGACCACGGTCGTCAGTTGGAGAGATGTGAAGCTGCTCGTAATCTGGAGTTTGAGGCCATGCAGCGCATGAATCCCCAATCAAGGCAAACGGCACAACCGAAACGAGACCTAGATGATGAGGCACAGCTTGAGGCTCAACCTTCTACGGTGTCCATCTCACGGCCACCTGGCGGGTTAAACGAGGAATTCCGCATGCAAAAGCAGCTACATCTACGTGAAAATGTGCCAGATCGATTGAAATCGATTACTGAATCTTTTCCGCAAGTCGCAGAAGAAAGGAAAAGGTAAAGAAAGCTTCCTCTGGATTCTGTCTTCATGAAAAGTCTAACTGTTTACAAAATGAGCTGGTTCAGCGTACAAAATGAGTGGGTTTTCCGAACCGTGCAATAGCCAGAATTTTCAAGACGTATGCTGTTATCAGCTTGCTTGATGTGTCGAAATAAGCGATTCATCAGCATTTGGGACATGTTACTGTGTGCAGGAAGAGCACAAGTCATGGAGCCGGGCAGAAAATCAGCATATACACTAAGACAGAAGTTGACTTAATTGACGATGGATTCAAATGGAGGAAATATGGCCAGAAGGCCGCGAAGAATAGTTCACATCCTAGGTATGCGTTTCTTGCATACAGTCGTTTCACATATCTATCTCTCTATCTATCTGTCTATCTATCTATATAACCCTAGCCGACAGAGTCTATCTATATAACCCTAGCCGTGAGAGACACTTTAGGTTTTTTAGTGTTAGAAGTGGTCATCTCCTTTAAATCCTAAGGACTTAGTGTTTGGTGAGTGAGTCTCATAGGCACGTTCGCACCACTTACCCGCTTGTGGAAAAAATAGAGGATGTTTAGGCGAGTGCTCTGGTCCACACCAGCTGCCCTCATTTTTTATAAAAAATGTTGCCGTTTAATTAGACGTATCAATTGGTCTAGTGGAAGGAAGATCTTGTGTTGGCTCAGGGGGGTCATTATGTATAAACCCCATAGATCACGTGCATTCAAGGCCTATTTGAAATTCTCATTTATAAAATGTGCCCTTTTTCTATTCAATCTGTAAATTTTTATCAATTTCTTTTTATGGCACCCTTCTGTCACTGAAAATGTGAGAAAATGAAATCCTTATGTTGAACTCACATGATAGTCACATAGATTATTGAGTGCCTCTGAGTGCGTGGGACAGCCAGTGAGGGTTTCAGTCACGACGTCTCGTGCCAACATTTTGTCAGCCACCCATAGAGTGGGCGGCCTTCACATTGAGGACACTTTTTTCATGTTAGACATCCAGGCCTAACAAGTGCATTGGGCCATGTAAAATGATGACCCTCATCTCCATTTTTATAGGGTGTCTCAATTGGTGGTGTGAACCTACCCTTAGAGCAAGTCATTGGCAATGAGCACTTGCCATCTCGCTGCTAAATTAAAAATGATCCTACTTGCCACATAAAAATTGCAATGAGGCACACTATTTTATAAGGCTCGTTGTGAATCCAAAAAACTTTGTATATGCTAGTGCATGCTATTTAGCATATATAGCACATTTCCACATTGCAGTCATTCTTGTCTCATCACTCATTACTCCATATAGCAACCTGTTGATTCCAAAAGGTATCTTCAAGTAAATAATGTATGTCGCTCATCATCCCTCCATACTAAGGATTCAACATGCACATCATGATTACAAACGCCTAAACAAATTAGGGTGATTAGTCATAGCCTCTAAACTAAAAGGTTGATCTAAAGAATGATTGGAATTTCCTTCACATGGTTGAAGGGAAGTCTTTTGGGAGGATTCAACATTGAGAAACTCCATAGAGCATTCAAGTTAAGAAAGACCATTTGTATAAATTTCAAGACTACCCCTTTATACAGCCTACATGTTACTCTTTTGCTGAGGGAGAAGTATCTACCCTTGGTACTTCATATTTTTTTTCAAACACGTGAGGATGCTTCACATTGCACACCTTATAACATATTCCTTGAGGAAGAGGTATGCTAATCTTCGTTCTTGATTGCTTGAGAGAGAATTCTGCTAACCCATATCCTTTATCAAGATCATGAGAATAAATTAATTGATAATTTCTTTGATTTCAAAGTTGTTATGTAAGCAACCATCACACCATATCCTAGGAATATTCAGATGAGTACATTTACATTTAGCTATTTTGGCTTTAACATATAGATCTTACTTCCCAATCGAGACCTAATTGGGATCAATTGACTCCAACATATATACTATTAGAAGAGCTTCATAACTTTTAATTTGTCCTCTTAAAGGATATTATATGTTTTATATTTGAGGAAAGGTGTATGGCCACTTAATAATGGTAAATACCATGATACATGGTATGATGGTTGAGTAGATTAGGATAAGCTAGACAATGAATTAAATTCATAATTTATTTGATTTCAAAGCTATTGTTGTTACATAACCAACCCTTTACAACGTAACTAGAGGCATATGATGAGCACATTAGATTTAGTTATTTGGCTTTAATATGTAGATCTTGCTTCCTAATTTAGAACTAATGGGGATTAATTAACTCCAACATAGCTAATGTTAGGAAAGCTTCATAAGAGCTTCATAAGTTTTGTTTTTTCCATTCTATTTATGCTTCTCTCTTTATTTTTTCAAAGGTTTAACTAACCAATTTCTTTCACCTTAGTATCATGGCATACATGTACAAGCATTTGCCATTTAATTTATTTCAACTTTGATATGATAGACTCTTTGAAACAAGTTCTTAAAAAAGTGGTGCGCGTCTTGTGGTTTTTACAGAAGCTACTATAGATGCATAAATAAGCAATGCAACGTGAAGAAACGGGTGGAAAGGTACTCTATGGATCAATCCTATGTAGTGACCACTTATGTGGGTACCCATAATCATGAAACTCCAATACCACATCATGACCAATCCTTTATTTTTCCATTGTCTATGCCAATTCAAGTGAAAAAACTCCAAACATCAATTCCAACAAATTTTAGTTCAATCAATCCAACATGTGAGAAACAATGGCTACTTCAGAATGTATCTCGAATTGATCCATCTATCATTCAAGGTGGATCACCACATGACTTATCATATGTTAAAGACTTACTACTATATCAATAGAAATCCATCAATAAAAAAGAATGTAATGAATTTTGAGATAATCCAGTGACTTTGAGACTATTCAAAATGGAAATTGTAAACAACATGAGACCTTTGATTGTGTTTTTTTATAGCATATTATAGTGTTGTGTGATTATGAAGCTGCAATGTTTCAAAGGAATAATGCTAGCACTCACTCTTGTTTGTTTTTTTTTAATTGATCATGTTCAAATTTGACATAAAATGCTATTTGTGAATCCTCTAAGCTATTTACTTGATTTTAACTATAGTGCTACTTGTGAACCCTCAAGATTTTTTGGTACAATTTTTACTAATAGATTTGACAATTCATCGCTGCATAGTGCAAATCATACCTTCATTGTAGCCTTCATCTTCCCTCATCATCTTCAACCTTTGGGGTAACATGATAGCTAAAGGTGGCTTTTAAGTTGTTTTTCCTTGAACACCAGTACATACTTCATTTCTTTGAATAGATTTTAGTCAAATGTTGCAAGCTTGTAATATTGTAAAGGAAGGATGCTACTATCCATCATCTTATTATATGATTTTATTTCTTGTATGTTGGCATATGCACAATAAGATAGAACTATAGGATGTCGATTCTCAATTTGTAACATTTGTATAGCACTTGCTATGAATTCCCTTCATTTCATTTGCTAATTTCTACATTCTGCATAATAGTCTTACAAAACGTCTTGGACTTTTTTTACCATGCTGTTGCATTGGAACAGTAATCATACAAACATTATTACAAAGATAATTTTCCTTCATCCAGAATAAATTGACTATTCATATGCAATTTAATTTACATATGAATAAATTCATAGTAAATTTTAAAATTGCTTTTTACAATAATTAAAAAAGGAGACACCAAAAATACAAAAAAATTAAAGTCGTCGTCTTTATTACAATGATAAAATTAGAAGATCAAATCTACAGGATATCATCGCATATATACGTCGACACAATCTCTCTCATCTTATATATCCTTTGCTAGTTGGAGATTTACTTGTCCTCTCTTGCAAGCAATCCCCATGGTGTTTTAGCCTTGCAATAGCGAGAACTTTGTTTTCCTCAAGCTTTAAAAAATTGAATTCACATATTCTGAACTTGCCAGGATCAAGTTCCTTTTCGCACTATCATTGCTTGGCCCAACAAGTCTAGTACCTAGCTAAATCACTACTTCCACTTCTACCGGGGATGAGCATTTTCTGAGCGAAATCTTCCGAGCGTCCGAGCGAAGGAAAAAAAAAGCTTCCAACTATGCATAAATATGGCAAAAATCGATCAAAAGAAAACATAGTTTCACTTAGAAATATGCAAAGTATTATAGCAATGCCTATTTTATAAAAAAATCTTTAGGTGAATCTGTAGGAATGGTGAGAGCATAATGGGATGGCTTTTGAAGAAACCCACATGTAGAGTAGACTTCTCTATGAAAATTCCCTTATGATCCTTCTTACAACTTTTACTTAATAGGGGGTGACATTGAAAACCCTCTCTCAACCTATCTTCATGAAAGAGTTTCTTCAAAGAAAACTCATTGAAGCAAGCCATCCAGGTAGTTTCGCCAGCGAAACCCCTTTGAAGCAAGTCTCCCAAGGTAGTTTCGCTGGCGAAACTACCTTGGACAGCACTTTTAAAAGTGACATAACTTTCATATCCAATGTCCAAATATAGTCATTCAACCACTCAAATTGATCGGAACACCCCATTTGAGCACATCTATGGAGTTATATTTTGGAAAATCTCTCATATATAGTATTAAATATTACATGTATTTTATGAGAGTGATATATAAGCCCAAGTTAATACTTATTTATAGTAATTTAAACTTCTTTAGAAACATGTCCATAAATATGCTATAAAAACACTAAAAAGATATTGCCATATGATATAAATGTGTTAATAAGTAATTATATATGCATAGTATTATTACATTGAGAGTGATTATGAGGAATGTTTCTTAAAGGAATCAACACTTTTTTAAGGTAATAACAGGGGTACAAAGGGATGTCTCTAAATAAGAAAATTATGTTGCGTAAAAATGAATGAGTGACTAGTCTATATATTTTTATGATAAAGGGATCTAGTTCTAGTGAAAATAAAAGTGTAAAAACCATGTTTCCTAAAGAAAAACATTTTTAAAAATCTCTTGAAAAACACACTCGGATAAACATGCTCATAGGTTTTTGCTCGTAAAATTGATGCATCCCACTTCTACCCATGGGGTTGTAGTTTGTTGATGACATATTTAACTATACATGTATGAGTGCAATGGAGTATGAGTGTAGTGGAATATATTTCATTCATGGCCTTAGCAAGACAAAATTATTCCTTTTTGCATCTTTAAGTAAATTCAATTTCTCTCTTGGCTTGGTCAACATAGTGGTCACTGATCTTTAAGGTCATCAATGTGCAAAAGCTTAAGATCTTCCCAAACCTCATTTTCATTATTCAATATGCTAGGCTTTCCATTGCCTCCTTAGCCAAAATGGATAGCAAAGTTCTTGTTATCTAATGGTAGGACTCTTAATGCAAGAAACCATTTTGTTCTAATAATCCATTATTAGAGGAATCCATGTTTCATATGACTTTTCCACCCTTTCATTGTTGTCCTTTCCAACTCAAGACCTCCAATTCTCCACATGCTTCCTTAATCCAAATAGTACTTAATATTTTTCATTTCCTGTACTCATGTAATGGAATGCCTATAGGAGCATCGTCCTATTTTTGGCATCAAATTTCCATAACTCAATGGAGACTCAATGCCATCGATTGATTATCATTGACCTAGCTTTAGATACATCATACATTATATTCCCATATCAAAGGTAGAAATAAAATCATAATGTCTTGGAATGACCCACGAGCTTCTCTTTTCCAAAACTCAAATAGCCTTGAAGTACCCTTTAACAAACCTTTTGAATTCAAGAACTTCTTGTATGAAAATTGGTGTAGGCTAGCTAGACTCAAATTCCTTAAAGGCTTGTAGCAAATTAGGTAATGTGGATATATAATTTGTTAGCAATACACATGACAATAATGATGTAATGTTTATTCACTTGTTTGACACACTTCAAACAAATTAATTAGTTTTGTCAATTTTCTATGACACTTTGCACAAAATAATTTGTTTGAAGTGTCTCAGACAACTGACTAAACATTGCATCATTATTGTCATGTGTATTGCCAACCATCAAGAATCCCAATTGCACCATTTGAAAAATTGCACATACAGCAAGCAAACTGATAAGTATGAAAAAAATAATTTATTCTTAATCTTTACTCCACAGTTATCAACTTGGTGAAGCAAAAGATATGGAGGTCATCTTAAGAGCTTATAAGCTCCTTTCACCTTATGTTGCCATTGTAGAAGACATAATGTCATATTTGTTTGTAATTATCTCTTTGTAATCCAATGCATCTCTATCTAACAAAGTTGAACACCCATTTCATTACTTATGGACTTTTTTTCATTTTTGAATAGAGCCCAAAAATACTTCTCAAATGAGAAGTGAACTTTCTTTTAAAAATAATTCCAAAATAAAAAGTTATTAATAGTTTAAATAATAAGTAAATAAATCCATGGAAAAGTTCCCTTTTCTCTTATGAAAAATATTAAATAAATAACACACAAAAAATAATTCTATGCAATAATCTGTGGGAGGTTTTCTCTTTCCTCCTTTCCCTTTTCCTTTCTTTTTTCCTTTTTTATTTTTCCTCCCCCTCCAAATGAAAAATCATTAATTCTTGGAATGACCTCCTATATGGAGGGCAAACTATAATCCATGCAGACAAGAGCCTCTTAGCATGTGAATCTAAAAAGTAAAGAACAATGGCACTCACTATATATACACAAATTAACAATTTCCATAGAAAAGAAACATTGAAGACTCTTTCTTATTCCAAAGAATAGCAAGAGCTATGCTTGTAATTATATATTAACATATGTTTAACAAGAAATATTAAGCTCAATAGTTCTTATATAGAGGAGGCCGATGCTCAAGGTGACGCATACTACCCATGATCTTTATAATGATTGAATTCTTCCTTTGCAATAATTGAATTTTTCCTGCCACTTGCGATGGGTACTACCCATGGCCCACACAATGATTGAATTACACCTTTGCAATGATTTAATTCTAATAGTCTGATCCTACCATTTACCCAATGCAATACTTAATTTGGTCATCAAATTATTTACCTATGTCTCATCATTGCACTTGGGCATTATCAAATTATGTATCCTATGTCTAACCACCAGTCACTTGGGCACCATCTAGATTAACTCTCATCTGACCACTATCCTCCCTCATCTTTATTGTTGCTTGAATGGTGTTAGTAGACAACACAAATTGGTGGGTTCATTTTGCTTGATGCTTCACCCAGTCCTTCATCCACTCACTCTATCATGTCTTTGGATGTGGGAGCTTTGCACAATCACTTGGTCCTTTGCTCGGTCTCTCCCTTCATCTTTTGGCTGGAGTTCAAATTTTTCCCTTGATTGCGGTATTTAGATTTGACTTTGGTGGGAAGGGCTTGCTTCATCATATTGTCTCACAATGGACTTGGATATGAAGCTATTATCGAAATTCCTCATCTGCGCTATCTCCTACTTCCTCCTTAGCGAACATCCTTGAAAAGTTTTGTATATATAAAATACTTGATTTTGGTATTCTTATTTTATCTTCTACTAATACTGCTTCTTGTGCTTCTTGGTTTTCTTAGTATTTTCTTTCCAAGACATTATGATTGTTTTTGTGGATTTCTTTGAAATTGGTTCATGGTTTGGATCCATTCTCTTTTGCACAATTAGTATAGAATGTGTTGATATCCATTAACCCCCCATATACTTTGTCCTACCTCTTGGCTCATAGCATATTGCTATAAATGCTTTAGCCCCCCCATAATCATCCCTATTTACATCCACTACTTTTGCAACATAAAACTTCACATTAAATCATATTCATCATCTGATGGCCAAATGCAACAAAATCTTTGACTTGTATATCTACTTCTCGCATGAACTCTCTCTTTTTTCCACTTGGTTTACAAAATGGACATGGAAGTAGCAATTAGAATTCATTTCCAAATTTTGGAGTTGGGCAAAAGTCACTACCAACATTTGGCCAAAAGAAAGTGCCGCTTCTTTTTTTTTCTCAACATTCTCTTTTGGCATTTTCTCAAGGTATTCTATCAATTCGTGTGTCTTTTGAATTAGAATTGCATTGTGTTGCCACTAAAAAGGATATCTCACCATATTTTCTTCTCTGTATGCAATATTAAAAGATTATAAGCCATCTATTTTACCCTGAGATATATCAGTTGATTCATGTATAGGAGCCCAATTTGGATGCAATTCCTTGCTCAAAGAGGAAGTTAAAAGACTATAAGGATCTTTAGGTTCCCATTTTGTATCAAAATAATATTATTTGCCACTCACTAGTTTTTCATCATCTAAAAGAAGGAGGAAAAAATGCGGATGGCTATGATCTTTCAACTGTCACTGTTTTGAAGGAAAGGTCAAATAAACCACCTCTTACATCTCTTTATCAAGTCATCTATTGTCTCCATGTCCTTGGATTTCAGCTTTCTGGAGACACTATTAAAAACAAAATCAATATCCTCATGTGTATATCCAATATACAAAAATCTAATTGAAGAGTTGATGAGAAACTAGCATCAAACAAAATGAGGACATGCTACAATCTAATTCTCTTGCCAGCAATTATCTGCTTGTATTCTCAATATGTTGGTAGGTGACTCTTTGTTGCAAGTACACTATGAATTGTATGCATAATCAATGTTATAACTTGATTGCTATCATGAAGATGCAAGGAATCGATCCATATTCTGCAAAGAACTTAAATCCATGCACTAACACTGCATAGAAATGTATCTTTAAAAAGTGTTTTCCTTGTATCTAAGGTAGAGTGCTAGAAAGGCAAGGCAATATTGTTGTATTTTGGTCCATTCCATGTATAATAAGATAGAAATAGTGTGCTCTTTTCAAAATGCATATTTTTGTCTAACATGCCAAACATTTCCATGATGATTCCTTTTGTATAATTCTCTTTCCTCTAGACTAGGTGCATTTTGAATCGCCCAATATTTCAGGTCATTGCATTTTGACAATTTTTGCCCTCTAGTGATTTTACATGTGAAAATTTCTTCTTCCAAAGAGTATATTAAGAATAACATGCAGCCACGGCATGCCATCTTCCCCTTAGTTTTCTTCAATAAATTCAAATATTTCTTTTTTCCTTAATCCCATTAGAAGGTGCTTTTTGGTCACCTCTTCTCCGTTAGGAAGTTTATGAGATAATGGGATTGTAATAAAGATTCTTTCTCTATGAAATCATTCCGAATTTCTTCTTCCCTTGAAGTTGTGTTTCTTGTTTTTGACTTCCTTGTGTTACCATGGATGCTAAATTTTATTTGCTACAAGGATTGGCCTCATTTTCGATGCTTATATTGATGCAAATTACATTGGAATATTTTTTTTCAAAACTCCTACGCATCAATATTATTGTTGTCCATATTAGCATTAATAAGAAAGCGTCAATATTAGCCTCCATATTACCACTGATATTAACATCGATAAAGGATTTTTTGATGCTAATATGGACGGTAATATCGACTCTGGGAATAGTTTATCGATGCTAATATTGACGCTGTCATGGAAATCGAAAGCTATTTCAATGTAAATATCAACGCTTTTTTATAGGGGCAAAAAAATTTAATGGTAGATTAGGGCTTTTTCACGCCTAATTTTCCCTTCTATAAAAGGTTTGTATTACACTATACTGGCCATTTCATATGTTTACATTCAGTTTTAGTGTAAAAGTTTCTATATTCTCTTTCAATTTGAGTACAAAATCTCATGTTCTCTATGAGTACAAAATTATATTCTCTTGCACTTTCTATATTCGACTACTCTACCCTACTGATATGTACATCATATTTACTCTAGCCTAGTCACTGCTAATGTCCTCATCATTGCTCACATCCTCCTCATTGCTCTGGCCACCCTCCTCATCGCTCCCACCCTCCTCCTTGTGATTGCTCCCTCCACCTCTTGCCTCTCAAGCTTCGGCATGAGTCTTGGCGAGCTTGTTGCAAGCACTCATCTCCATCTTCCTATTCAAGAAACACACGTGTCAGAGGTCAGTATATATGTAATAGTTGTTCAAATTTAGCATTTGAAGAGAAATGGGTGTAGTAACTTCTTACATTCAAAAAGGGGACAAAGTCCCCGCTCCCTTCAAGATAGTCGAACAAGGCTTTTGTATCATAGTCATATGCATACAAGTACTTCTCATCCGTGCACTGCCTGCCCATTTTCAATTCCTAACATTACAAGCATTTATGTTAATTACATGATCTACCCCAAGCATTCCCAAACTACATGCAGAAAGAATTGAAAGATGTGATGCCAAAATTTGATATTTTTTATTTGGCATTGGTATTGTTTTCTTCTATGTTTGATAAGAGTTTGAGTATCAAGTGATAGCCTAGCGGCTCTCACTTATTTCTATTTTCTAAGATATTGTATGGGATTGAGAGGATGAGTGGAATGGATCATTGTAAATACCATAGGTATGAATTATAAATACCTTGGTATGGGGTGAGAGTTATTTGTGTATGGGATATTATGGCATTTTTAGAAAATAGGAAGAGTGAGTCATATAAAGAGGTGGGCTCATGTCCATGTGTTCTAATAATATAAGAGAGATCACATGCCAAGCGTGTAGAAGGCATGTGGAGGAGTGTGGAGTCAAGAGGAATCCTTCTAGAATTCCTATGTGGAATAAGGAGGATGTGGACCTATGGAAAAGAGAGGGTCCCTATGGGCTCCATGTAGGGAGACTCTTGACTTTCTCAATATTTTAAGAGGTGCGTGAAGTTTATTACCCCCAACTTCATGTGGGGGGGGGAAAGACGTGATGCTAAAAATTGATATTTTTTATTTGGCATTGGTATTATTTTCTTCTATGTTCGATAAGAGTTTTAGTATCAAGTAAGAGCTTAGTAGCTCTCACTTATTTCTATTTTTTAAGATATTGTATGGGATTGAGAGGGTGACTAGAATTGATCATTGTAAATACCATGTGTCTGAATGATAAATACCTGGGTATGGGGTGAGAGTTATTTGTGTATGGGATAGTTTGAGGTTTTTTGAAAATAGGAAGAGTGAGTCATATAAAGAGGTGGGCTCATGTCCATGTGTTTCAATAATATAAGAGAGGCCACATGCCAAGCGTGTGGAAGGCATGTGGAGGAGTGTGGACTCAAGAAGAATCCTTCTAGAATTCCCATGTGGAATAAAGAGGATGTGGACATATGGAAAAGCGAGGGTCCCTATGGGCTCCATGTGGGGAGACTCTTGGCTTTCTCAATATTTTAAGAGTCTTGAGCATCTTTTGATGGGACACATGGCAAGAGTAGCCAAAAAGGACATGGATGGTCACATACGGGCTTATGTGATTGATGGGGAAAAGAATCTACGGGCAGCCACTATAAATGGGTGAAGGAGGGTGACAAAATCTCTATAAAAGGAGCCCTCCTCTCCCTTGTTCTCATCATCTCTTCCACCATTAGGCCTCATGTTGTTGTAGCTCTAGTCTACTCAAGCCTCTTCCATGAGCCTTCTCTCCCTCTTGTAGATATTCTCTTATGTAGACTCTTGAGTCCATCTCTCTCTAGTTCATTCTCTCTCTATGAGTAGTCTTGAGCTTCCGTTCCCTCTTGTACGTATGAAACCTCTTTTTCTCCCTGGTGTTTATAGTATTTTGAGTTGCATTAGAGAGGAGTCTCACTCTATTCGTAATGAAGGTCACTTCAAGTTCTCTCTCTTGAGTGTCTCTTCCCTTTTCTCCATTGCTTTCTCTTCCAAAGTGCTCAGAAGAGTTGTCTATCCGGCTGCTCATTGTGCATACATGGTTTATCTATTTTCCAAGCCACAAAGGGGGCTCTTTTGTCCCTCCTAGGTGACCTCTATGGGACTTGGATCGTTGATGAAGTCTAAGCATGGAGGTAGTATTCTCCCAAGTCAGCACCAGTAGAAGGAGTAGGTGTTTTTCATGATAGTTTGACTCTTTGTCAGTATTTTGGTCATAACTTTTTGCTCAGCGGTCTGATTTGGATGAAACTTATATCAGCACAAAGCTCTCTTCAAGAAGCATCATCTCTTCAGTTATTGTATTATATTTTAGACTAAAAATCTATGACTCTCTATGTGTGACTGTTTCTTTTTCATACAATTTTTACCCCCGTCCAGTAAACTACCCATATCTTTCTAACCACTTCTCTATTTCTTATGAAGCTTATGACAAAGCGAAGCCCATTTCAAGGTGCATTTGGATATGTGTTTGAATATTTTATATCGTGTGTCTACTAAAAGTTATGGGTCTCTGTGTCTAATGATAGTTTGCAGAGTGTTTTGAGCTAATTGTAAAGGTATCTATGAAGGAAGTGCAATGTTTCCCCGGTGGATCCTACCCATCTGACCCAATCATCCCCTTCAAACTCTTTGATATATATCAGTACATGTCATGTTAAGCCACAAGATCTTCTTTCAACAACGTATCGCTCTTCTCTTTGCCGCAGCCCACTGGCTTGCTAAGATTATGGCCTCCGCTGATCCTTTCCTTCTCACTATGCTTGAGTACAACATCACTTGGGATGTTACCATCTTCATTCTCATATAAGCGAAGATAGTATGGTGTGGTCTCTTGGTATAAAAGCTTCTTTTTAATGTCCCTTTCCTAGTGATGAATATCTCAATCACTCAGTTCAAAAGCAATAGGAAGTAAAGAGGTGCGTGAAGTTTATTACCCCCAACTTCATGTCACATCTTTTGGTGGGGATCTGCTAGGGGGGAAGATGTATAGAGAAAGTTACACAATGTCTCTTGTGAATGAGGGCAGAAGGGACAAAAAAGACTAGAAAAGGTGCGAGTGTGGTTAGCTCTTGATAGCTTGGTACCTTTACTACAACAGAAAAGATTCGAAGATGATGATGCACAGTGTTTCATCAATGCTATTGTGATGCCAAAATTTGATATTTTTTATTTGGCATTGGTATTGTTTTTCTCTATGTTTGATAAGAGTTTGAGTATCAAGTGATAGCCTAGCGGCTTTCACTTATTTCTATTTTCTAAGATATTATATGGGATTGAGAGGATGAGTGGAATGGATCATTATATTAAATACCATAGGTATGAATTATAAATACCTTTGTATGGGGTGAGAGTTATTTGTGTATGGGATATTATGGGGTTTCTGAGAAAAAGGAAGAGTGAGTCATATAAAGAGGTGGGCTCATGTCCATGTGTTCCAATAATATAAGAGAGGCCACATGCCAAGCATGTGGAAGGCATGTGGAGGAGTGTGGAATCAAGAAGAATCCTTCTAGAATTCCCATGTGGAATAAAGAGGATGTGGACATATGGAAAAGCCGGGGTCCCTATGGGCTCCATGTGGGGAGACTCTTGGCTTTCTCAATATTTTAAGAGTCTTGAGCATCTTTTGATGGGACACATGGCAAGAGTAGCCAAAAAGGACATGGATGGTCACATACGGGCTTATGTGATTGATGGGGAAAAGAATCTACAGGCAGCCACTATAAATGGGTGAAGGAGGGTGACAAAATCTCTATAAAAGAAGCCCTCCTCTCCCTTGTTCTCATCATCTCTTCCACCATTAGGCCTCATGTTGTTGTAGCTCTAGTCTACTCAAGCCTCTTCCATGAGCCTTCTCTCCCTCTTGTAGATATTCTCTTATGTAGACTCTTGAGTCCATCTCTCTCTAGTTTATTCTCTCTCTATGAGTAGTCTTGGAGCTTCCATTCCCTCTTGTACGTATGAAACCTCTTTTTCTCCCTGGTATTTGTAGTATTTTGAGTTGCATTAGAGTGTAGTCTCACTCTATTCATAATGAAGGTCACTTCAAGTTCTCTCTCTTGAGTGTCTCTTCCCTTTTCTCCATTGCTTTCTCTTCCAAAGTGCTCAGAAGAGTTGTCTATCCGGCTGCTCATTGTGCATACATGGTTTATCTATTTTCCAAGCCACAAAGGGGGCTTTTTTGTCCCTCCTAGGTGACCTCTATGGGACTTGGATCGTTGATGAAGTCTAAGCATGGAGGTAGTATTCTCCCAAGTCGGCACCAGTAGAAGGAGTAGGTGTTTTTCATGACAGTTTGACTCTTTGTCAGTATTTTGGTCATACCTTTTTGCTCAGTGGTCCGATTTGGATGAAACTTATATCAGCACGAAGCTCTCTTCAAGAAGCATCATCTCTTCAGTTATTGTATTATATTTTAGACTAAAAATCTATGACTCTCTATGTGTGACTGTTTCTTTTTCATACAATTTTTACCCCCGTCCAGTAAACTACCCATATCTTTCTGACCGCTTCTCTATTTCTTATGAGACTTATATCAAAGCAAAGCCCATTTCAAGGTGCATCTGGATATGTGTTTGAATATTTTATATCATGTCTCTACTGATAGTTATGGGCCTCTATGTCTAATGACAGTTTGCAAAGTCCTAATTGTAAAGGTATCTATGAAGGAGGTGCAATGTTTCCTCGGAACCTACCCATCCGACCCAATCATCCCCTTCAAACTCCTCGATTATATATCAGTTCATGTCATGTTAAGCCACAAGATCTTCTTTCAGCAACGTATCGCTCTTCTTTTTGGTGCAAACGGGCTTGCTAAGATTATGGCCTCCGTTGAACCTTTCCTTCTCCCTATGCTTGAGTACAATATCACTTGGGATGTTACCATCTTCATTCTCATATAAGGGAGGATAGTATGGTGTGGTCTCTTGGTATAAAAGCTTCTTTTTAATGTCCCTTTCCCAGTGATAAATATCTCTATCACTCAGTTCGACAACAGCAGGAAGTGAAGAGGTGCATGAAGTTTATTACCCCCAACTTCATATCATATCTTTTGGTGGAGACGCCGGGTACGTTTGGTATTGGATTCATCCCACCTTACTAAACGGTCTCAGGTGTACTTGATTGCATGTTATGCCTATTATAGGCATGTATTTTCTGATGTGATAAAGAAGATGCCTGGAAGAACTCTGTTAGAAGAGATTGTAGCCTGTTTAAGAGAACTAGAAGATTGTGAAGGTGATGCTCAAGCTATTTGCACAGTCATCATGATCATATCCTTTATGTTTGCACTCTTGAATATGTTGGTGAATCAACAACGCCGGTAGCAGGCACAATGATAGATTGGGGATTGTTTCATGCACTAGCAGCTTGGTGTGAAGAAGATTTGAGTCTTTGGGTAGTTTTTGACTATAACAATGGAGTGGTGATTCTCAATGCTTTCAAGTTCTTTTGCTATGCAAATGATGAAGAGTACAATATCTTGAAGCTGTTATGTGCACTTCCAATTGTGACAAGGGTGATTCTTGAATGCATGTATACACGATGTTTTAATGGTGCTGGCTGGTCACTTATTTTTGAAGATTTTATTGAGGATCACATTGTGGGGGGTTTTCAACAAGTGGTTATGCATAATAAGTTGGTCTTGGTATACTAAGGCTCTATGGGATCTTGTTTGGGATATTATTTGGATCTTGGTGTTTCCCTTTTGTGTTCCATCATGGTGAAGATTCCAGTGTTTCAAGGGTCCCAAGGGGAAGACTCGGAGTCTTATCTTCGGGATTTTGTTCAAGGATGCCGGCTTTCTGGATGCAACATCATTTGACCCAACCCTAAATCATAAACCCTTGTGCACACCTAACTATATTCACATTGACATGCACCCTAAAAGAAGGCATCATGATAATCCAAATGGAAGAACGCCTTGCTATAATATTTGCACCATCATTATGTAAAGTCTTGTCAATTTTGGTTCCATAACGACCATCAGTGCCCAACTTTTCCATGATGGAGCATTGACCCAAACCACACAATATTTTAGATTCATTGAAGGTGCGATTTAAAAATAGTACAAGCGCCCACATTCTAAGGCCCCCTACATCCCAAAATTACATTCTCACGTTTGATTATCCCATTTATCACTTTCTCATGAATTGCACTTATGGTAGATATTTTTTTAATGTCATTAGTATTTTTGACTTTGTTATCGAAGCTAATATCGACACTGTCGGGACCAAAAACACCTACTCTCCCTATTTTGCATCACTTTTCTCACTCAAAAACCAAGATTTCCTCACACTCTCTCCCCTTCAGAATTTGTGACCACCTCCCTTCCACTTCTTACGTCAGAGGCACTACGAGTAGTAAGGAGAAAGGCAGGAGACTATTCAAAGAAACTGTATTTCTAGCTCCAGGTAGGATTGTACCTATTTTCTCTCATCCTTTCAAAACTTGTTTCCTGTGGGTTGTTTCCTTGTTTTCTACATGCAAGAGGAAAAGAAGGGGAGGAGGAGGACATGGGGAAGAGAGGGGCTTGGGATAGAAAATGAAATTTCTTCCCTCTCCCCTTTCTCTCCCTTTTCCCTCTCTCCCCTTTCCTCCCTCTTTCCCTTTCCTCTCTTCCCCTTCTAGGCTCTTCCCTTTTCTCCCTTTCCTCCCTTTCTCTACGTTTCCCCTTTCCTTGTCTCTCCCATTTCCTTTCTTTCCTCTACATCTCTCCCCCTTTACTCTTCTCATGGGTTTTTTTGTTGAGTGATTTGTGCAGGCTTGCTTTTGAATGTGGTTCACAGAAAGAGCCCCACCTAACTTTTGAGGTAAGTGCCCCTTTCCCCTTCTCGCTTTTCCTTCCCCTTTCCCATTTCCCTTTCCCCTTCCCCTACCCCTTTCCATTTCATGTATCTAGAGGTGGATGTTTACAATGAGAAGGAGACTTGGGTGCAATCTTTTGAAGGGTGGGGTGCAACTTGACAAACCTCTAAAGCATATGCACACAAGTCTTCTTCTCGTTTGTAAACATTCACCTCTAAAGCATATGCTCAAACCTCCCCTTCTCTCCCTTTCCCACCTTTTTTCCTACCTTTTCCCTCCTTCTCTACTACTGTTTCCCTACTCTTCTTGCATCTTTTTGTTCCCTCCCCTACTCCTTCCCTACTCTTTCCCTACTTTTCCCCTCCTTCCTTACTCCTTCCCTACTCTTTCCCTACTTTTTCCCTCCTTCCCTACTCTTTCCTTATTCTCCTTGCATCTCTCTTTTCCTTCCCTCTTTCCCTTCTCTATTTTCCTTCTCTTTTGCTCCTCTCTTTTCCTCTTTCCCTTCTCTCTCTTCCTCTTTCCATCTCCTCCCTCTCTTTCCATCTCCTTTTCCTCTCTTCCCTCTCTTTTTCATGCTTCAAATCCCTTCTACCTCTGTGAAGGATGGCAAGTGGAGGATACAGTGGAGGGGTGGGTGAAAGAGAGGGATCGATGATACTATCACTGGTAGTAGCACAGAGAAGGCGCACAAACTACTTGCATGTCATGATCTGTAGGATAGGAACCGAATCCTTCAAGAGTTTGAAGAGGAAAGGCAGTGAGTGTCGGCGGGTCCACCAAATTCTATTGAGATCTCCCAAGGCACCACTCATGGAGGTACGAGAGAGAGAGAGAGAGAGGTGTCAATGTAGATGCTTAGGCTCAGGTATAATGAGTGCCGCTTAGGATTCTCAAGTGGACTCCCAAACATCCACCACCCTCCACTATTTAGTTAATATGGAGTATAAAATCCAAATGGCCTATAAAGCATCCACTGCAACCCAATGCAAACCACCACGAAAGAGTGCACATGGCTCAAATTGCAACCAAAGTGATTTGCATAAGGTATATCCAAAAAATCATGACCCCACGACAATGATCGCTAGTGAAAATAGAACCTAGGATGTCTCAAAACATGGGTGTCACTGCATAATTGAACTCAGCAAGACAACCTGCAAATATCTCTCTTCTACGACAACTCCAAAATCTCATCCAAGATGGAGTAAGAGCCACTCAACCCTTGCATTTACTTACAAAAATGAACCTTAGGAAACTTAACCTTAGCGAGACTGCCACATGGCAATCAATGAGAAGGTCTTGGAAACTTTGAGAAAATTCTTGCAAAGAGACGACAAAAAAACACAGAGAATCACAACTCCCTCGATTCTTCACAGAATGGCAAGCAGCTTTGTAGACATATGTTTCAAGCAATCTCGGATCCAACGGGATAGACAGCTCTACAAATGGAGGCTAGATGATGAGTTTTCACTCACACAGGAAATGACACAATGAGGATGGAGTAGACAGAGCTTCACCACACAACTTCAGAACTTCACAGAATCGGAAGCAACTTCACAGGTAGAAGTTTTGGACCACTCTAAATCCATTGGGAGTGTCTGAAGTGCAAATGGTGGCTTGGATATGGAGATCCAACACATGAAATCCGCGCAGGAAATTGAATTTCGTCACTTTTGCAGGAGTTGTAACTTTTTCACTGAAAACTCAGATGACAAAGATGTAAAAACAAAAAACGAAGTACTCAAAGTCTTCTACAACTTTTGTTTTATTCTCAGGACAAGATTCAGCTTCTAGAGAAAGATATCTTCATTCGAAAGACTCTTAGGTCTAAAATAGACTGTCTTTTGCTTCCAAAACCACCTGCTGGCTTGCAAAAAACCACTTAGAGAAATTTCCAAAGGTTTCCACAAGGTCTCTGCACATCAAAATGAAGACACCCAATGGAGCTTCTCCTTCCTCCCACAGAGCTGTAGTAGCAGACTTCAGGCTTCAAGTTCACACTTGAGCTCAGCTAGAACACCCGTGCTCTAATACTAGTTTTGAGAGATCTTAACAATGGGAGCGGAATGGAAGAAGGTGAGAGAGAGGGAGAGCCAAAAGAGAGAGTCACACAAGTTTTTGGTGGGTGCAGAACACCCTAATCTTCTATGTCATCCATATATATATGAATTTGAGCATTGTACATAACTGGGGTTAAGGTACAGTGGCCTTTAACCCTGACATTTAGTAGTGGCTTCTATAAGCTGGCTGCAAAAAGTGAGAGCAGTGCAAGACAAATAACCAAAAAATAGCCTTCACTAAGCAGTTTGACTGATAGCAAAGCAAGCTTGAGCGACTTCTACCTCAAAGCAAGCTCGAGCAACTTCTACCTCAAGCCCGATCTATTTCTTAGGCAAAAACAGGAGCACAACCAAGCAAAGGTGACTACAGCCTATAGCACCAAATAAAGGACTACAGCCTAGCCCAATCGACAGGACAAGAAGTGGAATCGTTGACAAGGAAAAATCTCTACACAATAGCAATGCATACACCTCATGCAGCTCAAAGGAAGACTCGAATAGCAATGCATCTAATGACAAACTTCACCGCAGCAAGCACAAGCCAAGGTCTAGTGACTCCAGCACCATAGCACACAAGAGATGCATGCAACATGACTCAAAGATGACTTGAGAGACAACTACAATGACTGGCTTCAAAAAAGAGTAGTGTGGAAGAGCGGTGACTCGTGTGCAAGAAGAGAAAGCTAGAGCAGCTAAACTTTGACTAGTTGTGAGCATGAGCCGGTAAAGAAACTCTCAAACACAAAAAAAGGGCAATGAACAAAGGGATCTCAGCAATGAAGCTATTGTAGAGCTGGAGAGCTTAAACAATGGCATCCCTGTGGAGAGGAAACTTATGAAGAAAAGCTGCTTCAAAAATCCAAATTGCAAGAGCTATCTTGCATGAAGCTTTCCAAGTCCTCGGTTTGGATAGGTTGAGCAGAGCAAACCAGAGGCGGCCAATAGATGTGCAACACAAGACTAAACTCCATGCAATGAAAAGCTACAATAGAGGAGCCACGAATTGAACCACAAGTGGCAACTATCTTTCACTGATCAAGAATGCAAACAAGGCCCTTCCACATCGTGTTGCCTCGAGCTCCTTGCTGCTGCAAACAATCTGCAAATTTCTTTCAAAGGTTGCCATTGATGTGACTGACACATGGTAGATAGGGCTGGTTACATAAATCAAGCTGGGTTTGGTCAGTGGTCAATAGTATGACATGTGGCATAGCCACCTAAGCACACAATGCTTACTAAGCACTATATGGATGCAACATGTGAAACCACGAGCCACATAATCAAAGGCCTTTTCTTGATTAAAACTTTAACAAGCCATAACTTGCAATCCAAAAAGAATTTGCACTCGCTCTAAAAAGGAAAAGTGATCATCTTTTTGAGCTCTACACACTTGTCACGTCAAATGTATGCAATCAAGACATTGTCGACATTGAAGCTCAAAATTCAAATGGTAAGACCTCTGCAACGCAAAAATGTATGAGATGACCATAGCACACCCATAGCATGTATTAAGGAGTAAAAGCCTTTCCACCTTTAGCCTATATTCTTGTAATCAAACCTAGCCACCTTCAAGTAGCCATGCAAGCACTCAAGGGAGGTATTGACATGTAAAAACCACGAATTACCACCTTAAGTAGCAATGTATACACTAAGGGAAGGTGATGGATTTGTAACTCACATCTGATCACCTTGCAGCAGCCAATGGATCATGGCACCAAGGGAGGTGTTGAGATATGGTGCCATGAGCACATGAATTAGAGGCTAAGGTATGGTGTAGGAATGTATTAAAGTTTCCACCCAAGGATGTGGACTGCATGATGAGAGGATGTGCAGCAAGAACATCCACTAGGAGAGATGTGGATCATAGGATCCCACAAGTGTTGACTATTCTAAAGGCTGTCTCTATATAAGAAGCCTATCTCTTGTATTACAATATGCACATTGGAATAGATTGAGTGTTTCCTACTTTCTGTCTCTCTCCTCATGGTTTTTCGTACATGGTTTGATCCTTCATGATATTTATGTTCATTGAGTGGTAGATTAGGCTAGTATGATCCACACTTTCACACAGCCAACACAGGGCCCTAGACAACAGCTGCCACAAACATCTCAGTGCATCAGCACTTATGCAATGGAATTCTGTACATCTAGCTCATATGCCACAACCGAGGGCTACTACAAACTGATGCATGAAGATAGTCAGGCCACATACAAGGAGCTCGCCTTTATGGAGTCCCTTACTACCATGATAGCAGCTGCACGGTAGATCCTAGTAGGGAGGCAAGAGATCCCAGTTAAGCAAAACCTTGCAGTCGCAAGAGCCAACAACAAACTCCAATTCACAGAGGGAACCTTGTAGAAGGAGAATGCAGAGAGGCTTATGGTCAAAGCCACTGGTGTAAAGGCTGTAGAAATCAGGAAAAGTATGAAATGGAGTTTCAAGAGACACAGGAAGCCTTGGCCATGGAGCAATCATGAAGTGATACCCTCTAAGGAGACTACCATGCCCTACAATGCCAGGCCACAATAGGCCAAGAGCAATATGCCAAGGTACAAGAGGAAAAGTAGTCTCTAGAGGCCAGGATGGCTCAATAGGCACAATTGATTGAACAATTACATGCGGTTATCCAACAAAGGCAGAATCACTCCACCTCAGCCACATCGCCAAGGCATTATAGAGGTGCAAACCCTCATAGAGTTAATTCAGCGAAGCTTCTAGAAATGGCAGCATGAGGATAATAGTTATACAAGGGGTGGCTACACCATGCCAGATGACACTCAGGTCCCTAAAACAAATGCAAACCCTGAACTCCAACCTCAAGGGTGGGTCCCATTTTCAAAGCACGAGACATTTTGGTGCACTTATTGTTCTACTGGCCTTGAGCAATGAATCAATCTGACATATATGCCTCTACAATGCCGTTGGAGCTAGCAAAATTTTTAAAGGATGCAGGCAAGTGATCCCAACATTGTATATAACACTTTCCAAAATTTGATTTTCCAGAAGTGGGATCGTCCTATGCCTTGTTGAGTTCAACACCACCTTCGACTCAATTCTAGATCCAACAATCATCGCTACATTGCACTTTTTTCGATTGCTTATTATTTTCCTTAGGGACATTCTGACACTAGACTCGCCAGTGGAGGAGAACCATCAAGGCTCTGAGAAAAAATCATTTTCGACCTAATTAAGGGGCCTCTATTTCTTGAGGTCATGCGCTTGTATATACGTATCTGCAGTCTTCATGGTCATCATATATAGACCTTTGAAGACATGTTTGAGACATACTTTTGGAAGCCTCTCCACCCTTTTTGCTGCATTAGCCTCATACTCTTTGATCAAAATGATGCCCTGAAGTTTGACATTATGCGCACCAAACACAATCCAAAGATGGATTGTGAACAGGAAGGGGGTCATGTTAACCACAATGGTTAACAATTCATGTACACGGAGAAATAGGAGAAGGTGTGACAAATATAGTATGCTATCTACCTTGGAGCTATATGGGCCCAAGTGCTTGTAGCAATAAGCGAGTGAGAGAGGTATGAGAGAGTACAAGGGTTAGCCCTCCCTTCAAAAGGTGGAATGTATTTAAGGGCAAAAGTTTGAGTTTGTTCTTCATTGTGTACTTGTAACTTTTGGAATAGAAGCTTTCTCTTTCTCTTCATTCTTTTGTACTTTGAGACTTCTTGTTTCCTTTGTTTGTTGCCTTGTAATTGCCACTCCCCTACATTCATCCTTCTCATTCCCATTCCCTTCCCTACTTCCCATTCCCCTCTTCACTCTTGTGGAATCACTTGAACTCAATCCGGTGTACATTAAGTGTGAGGCTCGTGCATACAAATCTCCACCCTTGAGAAACTCCGACAGCATTCTTCCAAGATCCCCATGACAAGTGAGTCACAACTAGAGACTACACACTCTATCGCACTTATGATCTAAATTGTCTTTGCGGGGCCTATCCTCAACCTACTCAATCCATAATATTGATTATGTTGATGAATCGACATCGTTGTCAGTAGGCACAATGATAGATTGGGGATTGTTTCATGCACTGGCAGCTTGGTGTGAAGAAGAGTTGAGTCCTTGGGTAGTTTTTGACTATGACAATGGAGTGGTGATTCTCAATGCTTTCAACTTCTTTTGCTATGCAAATGATAAAGAGTACAATATCTTGAAGCTGTTATGTGCACTTCCAATTGTGACAAGGGTGATTCTTGAATACATGTATACACAATGTTTTCATGGTGTTGATTGGTCACTTATTTTTGAAGATTTTGTTGAGGATCACATTGTGGAGGATTTTCAACAAGTGGTTATGGCATAATAAGTTGGTCTTGGTATACTAAGGCTCTGTGGGATCTTGTTGGGATCTTGTTTGGGATATTATTTGGATCTTGGTGTTTCCTTTTTGTGTTTCATCATGGTGAAGATTCCAGTGTTTCGAGGGACCCAAGGGGAAGACCCGGAGTCTTATCTTCATAATTTTGTTCCAGGGTGCTGACTTTCTAGATGATCCATGAAGAATCAAGTGGAAATTTTGCATGATTTTCTTGAAGGTGTAGCCTTGAGTTAGCATGAGGCCTTGCGAGACTCTACCAAGGAGGACTGGGACCAAGTGGTGGCTGCAATGAAGCAGAGATTTAGGGTAGTGGAGTGGTGATTCTCAATGCTTTCAACTTCTTTTGCTATGCAAATGATGGAGTACAATATCTTGAAGCTGTTATGTGCACTTCCAATTGTGATAAGGGTGATTCTTGAATGCATGTATACACAATGTTTTAATGGTGCTAGTTGGTCACTTATTCTTGAAGATTTTATTGAGGATCACATTGTGGAGGGTTTTCAACATGTGGTTATGCATAATAGGTTGGTCTTGGTATACTAAGGCTCTATGGGATCTTGTTTGGGATATTATTTGGATCTTGGTGTTTCCCTTTGGTGTTTCATCATGCTGAAGATTCTAGTGTTTCGAGGGACCCAAGGGGAAAACTTGGAGTCTTATCTTCAGAATTTTGTTCGAGGATGCCAACTTTCTAGATGGTCGATGAAGGATCGGGCGGAGATTTTGCCTAATTTTCTTGAAGGTGTAGCCTTGAGTTGGCATGAGGCCTTGTCGGACTCTACCAAGGAGGACTCAGACCAAGTAGTGGCTGTAATGAAGTAGAGATTTGGGGCAGTGGAGTCACCAAATGCTTTGATGTTGCAGTTGGACCGGTTCTATCAAGGAGAGGGTGAGATGGTCTCTACGTTGGCAATCCGACATGAAACTTTATGGAGAAAGTATGAAAGGGCAGCTTTGCAAGATGTAGCATCTGCATCATCGGCCCCTTAAAGTCTCATAGGGATGGAGCACTTAAAGATGAGCAAATTTGTTATGGCTTTGGAGCCTCATATTTGCTCAAAAGTAATGAGTAAAGATCCAACGACATACGTGGAGGCACTTCGCATTGCGACCAAGAAAGAAGCCTCTCTAAAGATCGAATCCTCTTTTGTGTCTTCAACAGCTTCAACTTCTAAGGTGGAGGTAATGGGCACTCCTCAGGTACCAAAGTCCTCTAAGTTAGATCATAATATCTCCCAATTGATGGCAGAATTTGCTGATTTGAAATTGCATTTGGTTAATGCACGACAACCTAGAGCACCAAAGAGTGAGGATAGGCCTCGAGATAAGAGTGGGATCACTTGCTATGAATGTAATGAAAAAGGTCACTATCACCTTGAGTGTCCTAGATTGAGAAAGAAAGAAGAAAAACAAGTATCCTTGTTAGAAGCTTCTTCAGGGGATGAGGAAAGAGAGGTAATGATGGCTAAACGGGGGTATGATAAAGCAAAAGAAGAACAAGAAAGCAAGGAAGAAGTAGATGAGGAACATCAGGAAGAGGAACACCATAGAGTAAGATAAAGAAGGCATCTAGAAGGAGAATTAGCTAGTCAGACTTTCCTTTAGGACAAGGTGTTGGAAGCTATGACTTGTTGTCTGACCTTAAAGAAAAGGAAGCTCATGTCACCTTTGGTCAATTACTTGCTTTGTCTCCAAAACTACAGAAGGAATGGGGAAAGCTAGCAAGCACAAGAGTGTCAAAGAAGAAAAAGAAGAAAAGTAGCATTCCTATTGTTCAAAAGGTAGATATAGATGTTGGTGAGATGATGTACCTATGGTTGATGTGATCATTGATGGTCAAGTGATTTCTAATGTGTACATTGATGGAGGTGCATCGATTAATGTCATGAGTGAGAAGACCATGATAGATGCTAATTTAAAATACTCTAGTACTACCTCTCCTTATTGCATCAAATTGGCTGACAACACTAGGGTAAAGACCTTGGGAGTTGTGAAGAATCTAGAAGTGGATGTATGTGGAATTTCTGTTCCGACTACTTTTCAGGTCATCCCTACCAAGCCAGATGCATGTGCCTATCCATTGATTTTGGGAAGGCCTTGGCTATGCAAGGTGAAGGCTGTTCAAAAGTGGGATACTGGAGAATTGATTTTGCAGGGAAATGATAAGAAGGTGCGCTACAACATCAGAAGCTACAAAAAGGAAGTTGTCAAGGAGGAGTCTTCAACATCAGAGAGTTCAAGCTCTGACTTAACTGATGAAGAAGAAGAGATAGGGTGTAGCTCCGAGGAGACCAGCTCAGAGGGTGAGGTGGAAGGAATGGCCTTTAGTCTTTGTCTTGGTGCTGATTGGGACGAGTTAGGAAGGCACAAGGTGGTGGTGCAAGAAGATCCTATAGAGACACTTCATGCGGAGGATGTGGAGCATACTAAATGACGCCAATGCAATGAAGAGCTTCTTGGTGATTCTCTATCAGGTAGTGAGAAGCTCCAGTACTTGGATATGTTAGATGATTTTCCATATCTCTTTACAACAAGCTATTCACAGGTTCGACCAGTCTCTCTTGTGGAGCACAAGATTGAGTTGAAGCCAGAAAGCGAGCCAGTTGTGCAACGCTTATGGCGATTGGGAGTGATCCAAGCTGAGGCACTAAAGAAAGAGGTAACACAACTATTGGAGGCGAGATTTATCTTTCATGTTGATGATTCAGAATGGATATCTCCTATAGTTGTCACACCAAAGAAAGGAAATAAGTGGTGGCTTTGTGTGAACTTTCGTCCTTTGAATGCATGCACTAAGAGGGATCATTTTCCTTTGCCATTCCAAGATGAAATACTAGACCAAGTAGCAAGGCATGAGATGTATTCTGTATGTGATGGGTATTTTGGGTATTTTCAAATTCGTATTCGGGAGGAAGATCAAAAGAAAACATCATTTGTCACACCTTGGGAAGTTTTTGCTTATAGAGTGATGCCTTTTGGGTTGACCAATGCATTAGCTACATTTCAAAAGTTTATGAGTCAAGTGCTCGAACCTTACTTAGGAAAGTTCATAAGGGTGTTTTTGGATGATTTTTGCATTTATTCTCGGTGCATAAATCACATGGAGAAGTTAAAGATGGCCTTAGCTAGGGTTGATGAAGCAAAAGGGTGTCTAAATCTTAGCAAGTGTCATTTGGCTTAAATAAAAGTAGTCTTGTTGGGGCATATTGTGTCTGAAGAAGGCTTGCAAATGGATCTTGACAAGGTTCAAGCAATCATGACATTGCCAAGTCCTGAGAGTGTCACTGGTGTTCGCAAAATTCTAGGAAAGAGTAAGTATTATCAACTCTTTTGTGATGATTTCACTGAGATAGTGCATCCCATGAACTTCTTGACAAGAAAAGGAGTTTATTTCCAATGGGGTGTGGAGCAACAAGAGTCTTTTGAGCAACTTAAGGAGGCCATGAGTAAGCGCCCAATATTGAAGCCCCTTGATTAGTCTCAAGACTTTTATGTAAATCCAAGTGTATCTTTGCATCCAATTGGTGTTGTATTGCTACAAAAAAGAGAGGTAGGTAGAATGCAACCCATCTATTATGCTAGCCGACAGCTTATAGAGGTGGAAACAAGGTATGAAGAAATGGAGCAGCAAGCCCTCTCTTTGGTGTTTTCAATCAGAAAGTTTCGCTCCTATTTATTACCTCGGCCATTTTTCTTCCTTACCTCTCAGTTTGTATTAGCATATCTAGTTCGCAAGCCTAATCCTAGGGGGAGATTTGCAAAATGGTTGTCAGTGCTTCAAGAGTTCTCTTTCTCTTTTGTCACTGAAAATACCACTAGGTCCACTATGGCAGATTTGCTCACAGGACGGCAGGATCTAAGAGAAGAAAAGAAATATAAGGAGGACATTACTAATGAAAGGGAGACACCACCAACAGCTTTTGTCTTTGTATTTTGATGGGGCTTTTTGACAAAACATGTGTGCCTCAGGATCTATGCTGCCACATGGCATGGAGGAGATATCCCACATGTGAGCAAGCAAATGGATGTAAGTACCCTCACCTATAAAAGGGAGGTTCATTTGAAGTAATATCAACCAAGCACTTTGCACTATCTCAAGATTCTTTTTATGAGTCCAAGCTAATCTATCTTGGAACCTAATTGACTTGAGATACAGGTCATGAGCACTCTCTTCATCATGTTTCCACACAGGTTTCATCCACCTTAGAGCGCCACAACCCTTTGCTCATACCTTTGCTCTACATGTGCTCATGGCACCACAACTCTCAACACCTCCCCTTGGTGCCATAATCCTTTGGCTACTGTAAGGTGGTCAGATGTGAGTTACATTCCATCGCCTCCCCTTAGCGCTTGCATTGCTACTTAAGTTGGTCAAGTGTGGCTTCTACATGTCAATACCTCCCAACACACTATTCAAAATTTTTGGACTTGTGTAAAGTCCAATTTGAGAAATGGACTAAAAAACAGTCCAAAAATTTTGAATATACTAGTAATGTTGTTTTTTAACTAGATTTGCCAACTCAAAACAAAAGATTTAATGATTTTTAGCTAGATTTGCCAACTCAAAACAAAAGATTTGCCAACTCAAAATAAAAGATTTAATGATTTTTAACTAGATTTGCCAACTCAAAACAAAAGATTTAATGATTTTGAACTAGATTTGCCAACTCAAAACAAAAGATTTAATGATTAAGTACTAAGAACATCAATGCATAACCAAATCTCTTACAAAGGTGGTCTACATAAACATCTTCATAACTTCACAAAAATCTCTTACAAAGTGGTCTACATAAACATCTTCATAACTTCTTGTGAATTGAGCAACTATCATCTAAGAACATCAATACATGACCAATAATAGATGACCAATTCTCTTACAAAGTGGTCTACATAAACATCTTCATAATCACCTAACAACATCAATAGATGACCAATAATAGATGACCAATTCTCTTGGAAAGGTGGTGTAAATAAACACCTTTATGTATAAGTGGTGTGCACACACCTTTATGACCATTTCTTTTAGAAAGGTGGTGTACATAAAGCCCTTAGAAAGGTAGTGTAGATAAATCCTTTTATGTGTAAGTAGTGTACATATACACCACACTTGTATTAAAAAACACCGTTAAGTATAAAATGGCCCTCATAAACAATCTTTATACACAATAATGAGAGCAAAGAAATCAAAAAAGTAGTAAAGTTTTTATTAGATATTAGCTTTACATAGAAGTTCAAAACTTGTGATTACAAAGCCGTTAGCCAACATGTTACTCAGTACCAATGTCCTCAATGCCAGGCCCTTGACTACCGGGGTCCTGACTAATAGGCTGCTCTAAGACTAGAGTCTCAGTAGCAAGGTCCTTACTAGTTTGCTCTTCAGTTCCAAGCACCTGACTAGTAGGCTGCTCTAGAGTCTCATGACCAAGTTCTTGGTAAGTAGGGACTTGGCTACTAGGTTCCTGACTAGTAGGCTGCTCTGGAGTCTATAAGGTCATGGTTGAAGAACCATCTATGCCTCCTGGTAACTCCTCCTGGTCATGCTTTGCCTCGTCCATACCTTCTTTGAGTAAGGCTTCCTTGCTTGATCCACTTGCCTGTCCTTCACCGATCCACTTGCCTGTCCTTCACCCAAGATCGATCCACTTGCCTGTCCTTCATCCAAGATCAAGGGTGCCTTCCTCACTTTTAATTTTAAGGGAAGTGCTTCCACCTCTTTAGCCTTACCTTTACCTGTGACGTGCTGTACTACTGTAACTTCTTGCTGCCGTGAACCTTCCCGTATGATGAGTAGAACCTCCTTGACTCTAGTTGACAATTGATCACCCTTATTCTTTGTGCGGATTTCTTCTTGCCGTAAGTCATCGGATGCAGAGCTTTCATCCTCATCATCACCTGAGCTAGAATCATCACCCTCAGACTCACTACCCTCTTCTTTGACATTTTCCTCCTCAAAGAAAGTAGTGCAACTGTAATATGTGTCAAAGAACTCAATTTGATGGGGGGTATCAATGACATTTACATTTTTACCTTGGCGTAGCAATTTCTCAGCAGCAAAACCCATTCGATACAATGCTACTTCCCACCCATCATTCAATAAATTCTTTGTCATCTCTAGTATCACATCAGGATCCATCGGCTTTTTGTAATCCACCATTGTTGCATCAAGCTTAACCTTATGGTCCTCAAAGTAATGAAGCTCGAGAGTCCTTAAAGGAGTTTGGATTAGATTACCACCACCCCTCGATAAGAAGCACATTAAGAAAGGCTGCAAGACTTGAATGGCAGTGCCTTCCAAGACAGTCATATGATTACGCAGGACTATACCATGGTATACTTTTGAAAGTAAATACCCAAATGAAGATGTCAAACTCGCATATAGGGCATCCCTTTGTGATTCTGTCACGAACAGGACCAACGTTGATCTTTTCTTATCTGCCATAGGACCTTCAACAATAAACCGCACAAGTTCAACTATCCGTGACACTGCAAGGTCTTGCAATTCATCTATGAAAAATACGCATGGCTTCTCCCAAGCATGACCGCTCATTGTTATGAAATGCTCCGTATCAATGCCATTAATGTGTGCAAATTTTGTATCATTCTCTGATAGCAGGATATCATAAGAGAAGCTGAATGGAGAACCATCATCTAAACCACCAATTGCTCTACCTTGGGTACTGGACTGCAAGGCCTTTTTCTTAATGTCCATATATTCTATCTCAACAACCTTTGGCATTTTAGCTCTTAGATCCTTTGATGGTGTGGCATCTGCATCCATTGAAGCCAACCACTTTCTAGCCCATGTCTTATCAAGGAGTTGACCTAGGCTAAGTGCTTTCTTCTTATCCACATCAATTGACTTGCCAGCTAACTCATCATCAGATTTCAATAAAAATAATAGTGCCGAGAGAGCGACCACTTCATCTAAGTTGCTATGCTTGCTCTTCTTTCCAAAGAAGCAGTCACCACTTAGGATCTTCTTGCATACTTCTTCTGTTATTGCATCTGGAACAAACCTTAAAGCTCTCCACCAAACAATAGACATCGGTTTCTTTATTTCTTTCCTCTGAGTTGCAATGTGCTCTGGTGCCTCAAAGGATATCTTTCCTGTTTCATATGCTTGGCAAACATCCATGATGCTCTGAAACACTGAGTCCTCATGGAAGACAATGCAGGTAACATCCCTGTATCTTGCAACGGCGGTGTTCAAATCCTTTGCCTCAACCTTATTACCTGGTATGCCTTGCGTATTGCTTACAACACCTTTCAAGCATCTATAGAACCGAGTCCTCTTTGCCATGTACTCCGATGTAGGTCTCCTGCCCTTCACTGTTTGTGGCTTTCCACAGCCCATCCATAACTCCCTTGCCTTTATCAAGATCTCAGAAAGAGAAGAGCTTTTTTTCAACCTAAATGGAGCAGAATTCAGCCTCTCTGATTCTAGAATGTACTTCGAGTCATCATTAAATATGCATATATGACAAATGACCCGTTGAAACTTTTCCATCCACTCAATCTGTGGCAAGTTTCCTTTTCTTCCCTCATCAAGGGCAATCCTGCAAGCCTCACAAAAGTGTTGCCCATCAATGGGCTCAAACCTGCATCTTTCTAAGAATCTATTCTTTGCCAGCATGTATCTCTTCTCGATGTCACTCCCATATCGGCTTTGGTACAAAGCCTCTCCACGAACAAAGTCACTCCTTCTAAAGTTCTCAAAAGCATCAAGAAAGTCCACGCGCTTTTGAAATGTGACATTAGGCAATGTAGGATCATCTTCTTGAAGTCTCTTAAACGCCATAGGACGAAGAGTGATATTAGTGGCAACGGGAGTTCTTGTTTTCCTTGTATCTTCATACAATTTGTGTGCAAATATCTTATCGAGCTTTCTTTGATTTGTGAACAATGAAGCTCGATCAATAAGCATTGTGGCCACGCTGAATTGTGAAAATCCCCAAATGTATCCCTCATCCTCTGGAGGATGTAAGTCCGCCACACTTATAGAAAAGTCTTCGAGACTTGTATCTTCTTCTTGCTGATCTTTCTCTTCATCGCTATCCAATTTTTCGCCTGGTTTTAAATAGCCTGCACTTGAGCGATCTCCACGTGGAGTAGGAGTTATTTTTGCTCTCTTTCTGGGAATAGCTATAGCACTTGAGTCTGCTCCACGATCACTCCTTCCTGTTCCTGTAGTTGCAGCAGTCGATGGTGTAGGTACAGTTGGAGATACTGTAGTTACACTTGGAGATACTGTAGTTACACTTGTTGGAGTTACCGGAGTTACCGCCACAGATATTGGTGCTGTTGAAGGTTCAACACCACCACTTGGAAATGCATCCCACATTTTCTTCAATGCTTCTAAGGCATTAAGTAATTCTTGGGATCCCTCAATTGAATCTGGTAATGGCTTCAAGAAGTGCTTCGGAGTAACTCGTAACTTGTAAACCACCTCGTCATTCTTTCCTTGGCACACAATTTCTATCAAATTGTTTTCTTTAATATTGATGTTTGATACCATGCCACCATTTCTTACTGCCTCTGCAGAATATTTCGGGCTTGATATGTTCTCTGAAGTGATCACCAAAAAATACTTTGATTTGCGCTCCATAAAATACCAAGCATGTTCAAGGTATTTGAAAGACACCTTGGAACCAAAACTAGAAGCCATGGAAGCTATAGTTTTCTGAAAAACAATCAAAAATGTAAAATGAGAAATACAATGATTTTCAAACTCAAAATATTAAATAAATTTTTAATTAAATATTCTTTTAAGTTTTATTTATTTTTAATTTTTAAAATAATTTTTTTTCTTTTTTAATTATTTTATTTTAAAGGACGCAAGAAAGCACGGGAAAGGGGGGCGGGAGGGGACGGGATGGGAGGGGACGACGGCGAGGACGAGGAGGGGGCGTGGGACAAGGGAGAGATGGAGGGGGCTCGGGCGGGGAGGGGAGGCGAAGGGGCATTGCTGCCCCGCAACAAGTGAGCCCCTCCCCCTCCCTGCCCGTGCTCCCTCCCTCCCCTTGCCCCACGCCCCTTTCCCTCTCCACAATCACCACCCCGCCACCTTGCGATGTGCCGACCACCTTGCGATGTCTCCCTACCCGCCCCTCGCCCTCCCACGCCCACCTCTTCCCTCCGCCCGTCCCCTTCCCTCCCCACGCACACCCTTCCCTTCCCCTTGCCCCTCCCCTTGCCCTCCCCGCACCTGTTGCGCACACAACAGGTGGGGGATCCCCACCTGTTGCATGCGCAACAGGTGAGGGGGCGACCCCGCCCTCCCCATGCCCCCCCCTCCCCTTCCCCCTCCCCTCGCCTGTCGCCTCTCCCCTCGCTCCCCTCCCCCTTGCCCCTCCTCCCTCGCCCTCGCCCGCCCCCTCGCCCGCTTGTCCTTCCCCCTCCCCTTCCCCCTCCCCTCCTCCCCCATCCCGCCCCACTCCCCCTTGCCCCTCCCCCCCACGCCCTCCGCCCGCCCCCCCTCGCTCCCTACCCCGCCACGCCCCCCACGCCCTCCGCCCGCCCCCCCCTCGCCCCCCTACCCCCACACCCCCCACGCCCTTCACCACACGTGTGAAGGGGAGGGGCAAGGGAAGGGGGGGGCGAGGACGTGTGGTGAGGGAAGGGGAGGGGCAAGGGAAGGGGGAGCGAGGGGGGGGGCGGGCGGAGGGAAGGGGGCGGGGGGAGTGGCGAGGGGAGGGGGGCGGGCGAGGGCCGGGGAGGGGAGGGGGGCGATGCCCCCCTCACCTGTTGCGTGCGCAACAGGTGGGGGATCCCCACCTGTTGCGCACGCAACAGGTGAGGGGGGCGATGCCCCACCTGTTGCGCACGCAACAGGTGAGGGGGGCATCGCCCCCCTCCCCTCCCCGGCCCTCGCCCGCCCCCTCGCCCCTCGCCCCCCTCCCCTTCCCGCGCTCCCCCCAACCCCCCCTTCCCTCCGCCCCCCCTCGCCCCACCCCCCCTCATCCCCCACGCCCCCCCCCCACGCCCTTCGCCCACCCCCCCTTGGACGTGTGGTGAGGAGGGGAGGGGCCAAGGAAGGGGGGGCGGGGGGAGTGGCGAGGGGAGGGGGCGGGGGGCGAGCGAGGGCCGGGGAGGGGAGGGGGGCGATGCCCCCCTCCCCTCCCCGGCCCTCGCCCCCCCTCCCCTTCCCGCGCTCCCCCACACCCCCTCCCCCTTCCCTCCACCCCCCGCCCCCCCACGCGCCCGCCCCCCCTCCCCTCCGCCCTTCCCACGTCCCCCCTCGCGCGCCCGGCCCCCCCTCCCCTCCGCCCTCCCCACGCCCTCCCCACGTCCCCCCCCGCACGCCGACCCCCCCCCCCTCCGCCCTCCCCACGTCCCCCCCCTGCACGCCTGCCCCCTTCCGTCGACGACAGGGGGCGGGCGCGCGGGGGGGGCGTGGGGAGGGCGGAGGGGTCGACGGCAGGGGCGGGGGGAGGGCGGAGGGAAGGGGAGGGAAGGGGGCGGAGGGGAGGGAAGGGGGGGCGGAGGGGTCGACGGCAGGGGACCGGGTAGGGAAGGGAGGCATGGGGAGGACAGAGGGGAGGGAAGGGGGGCGGACGACAGGGAGGGGGAGGGTGGAGGGAGGGCGGCAGAGGAAGGGGGAGCGACAAAAAGCGGCAGGGGGAAGGGAAGGAAGGGGGCAGGAGGAGGGAAGGAGGAGGGAGCAGGAAGGGGGAGGGGCCTTGGGGAGGGAGGAGAGGGGAAGGGGAAGGGAAGGGAAGGGAGAGGAGAAGCGGGAGGAGAGGGGAAGGGGAGGGGAGAGAGGAAGTTGGAGAAGAGGGAGGGAGGGAGTACCTGAGTGGAGAGGTGGTGGAGCTCCAGGAGAGTTGTGAGAGAGAATAAGAGAGTTGTGAGATAGAATGAGGAGAAGTAGAGTTTTATAGGAAATGGATAGCTTTTAGGTCAAGTCAGCTTTTTTTAGTTTTTAAGGTTTTTTTAGTTCTTTTAGGTTCACTATAAGTAGAACATTCTTCATTCTCTCTTTCATTCAAAGATCATTCCTTTACACTCCACGCTTCTCTCCTCTCATCAACCTGATGCAGGATTCACAAAAATTTTCAAAATGTTGCAAGAGGTGAGTTCATTTCTAACCTATTGCGTACGCAAGAACTTCTAAGAATCAAGTTTTTATAAATTTGAATTTTTTTTCAAATCCGATCTTTTCTCAAAAACTTGTGTGTACGCAACAACTTTAAAAACCATTTTAAGCATTAATTCTTTTTTTCCACAAATTTTCCTCTTTAACTCAAACTCTCACAACCCCTCCCTACCTATTGCGTATGTAACAACTTCAAAACAAAACTTAACACTCAAACCCTACCTATTGCATACGCAACAACTTCAAAACAAAATTTAATCATAAATCTCTCAAAAAAACTCATCAACCAAAAAAAACAATCTATTACAAATTTCTCTCTCAACCTCAAAGCCACTCAAACCTCCCTACCTATTGTGTACGCAACAACTCCAAAACAAAATTCAATCATAAATCTCTCCAAAAAACTCCTTTTGAAAAAAAAACAATCTATAACACATTTCTCTCTCAACCTCAAAAGCACTCAAACCTCCCTACCTATTGCGTACGCAACAACTTCAAAACAAAATTTTATCATAAATCTTTTCAAAAAACTCTTCTCACTACACTTTATTAATATAAGAAATCCATTTATAATATTTTTATCCAATAATATAATAAATTTTTATTAACTAATGTTAAAATATAATTTTGCTAAAAATATATATTATTAATCTATAAATTAATATAAATATTATATAATTATTATATAAATACATTAATTTAAGAAAAAAGTTGAAAGGAGATCTTCTAGCATATGTGCTTTATATAATACTTAGTCTTAAAACAATGAAGAATTAGTAAATATATTGCTCTTCTATACATTATTAACTTAAAAACTAATATAAATATAAATTAATTATTATATAAATTTAAATAAATATATAAATAATTAATATTATACATTAATAACATTTAAAATTATGTAGATTATATACTAATAATCTTTCAATTTTAAAAAGTAGTCAATAAAAGAATTAAATTAATTTTAAAATTAAGAAAATATTAAAATTTACACACTTACTTTTAGCATGTATGCTTTTATTCCATGTGTATAATACTTGTTAGTTAGTCGAAAAATGAAAAATTAGATAATATATTTGTAAGGTAGGTATTTAAAACCATAGAATCTAGAAGACTACACTATCATTGCATCCATATCATTTTTTTACTTTAGTAACCATCAGATATCCATGATTCCATGTGTATAATACTTGTTTGTTAGTCAAAAGAATGCAAAATTAGATAATGTATTTGTAAGGTAAGTATTTAAAACCATAGAATCTAGAAGACTACAGTATCATTGCATCCATATCATTTTTTTTACTTTAGCAAGCACCAGATATCCATGGTATCCATGATATGGAATACATATTTCTTAGAATGTCCATGATATGGAATATATATTTCTTCGAATATTTCTTATCAAATACTTTTTCATTTCTTCTCATACACCATGCACTTGTTCCTAATCAGTGTGCATACATCACTTCTTCGAATCGGTGTGCTTTTAGCCTATGTACTTGTTCCTAATCAGTAGGATACTTTGAGTAGGTAGGCTTGTAACTACTTAAAGTAAAGCCTTTGCAAAGGATCGTACCTTTTGATACACCATGCAGCATGAATGTAAAAAAATATGAATCGGTGTGCTTTTAGCCTATGTGCTTGTCCCTTATCAGTAGGATACTTTGACTAGGTAGACTTATACTTACTTAAAGTAAAGCCTTTGCAATGTATCGTACCTATAAACAAAACACTTTGGAAAGCATAACATATAGTCTATATATATCTAAACTAAATACTTTAGAATGCATATTTTATATAGTCTATATATCTTAAATCTTACACCCTAAATCTTAAATCCTAAAGTTTCCTAAATCTTAGGTTATATAATCTAAGCTCTTAAACTTATATAATAGTTATAATCCCTAAACCTTAAATCCTAATCCCTATAACTTAAATTCTAAAACCTAATTTTCAATTCTAAACCCTAGATTCTATACTCTAAGCTCATGATCTTATATACTAAACCTCAAAACCTAAATCCTAAACCCTAAAACAATAATCATAAACCCTAAAAGCTAAACCCTAAACCCTATATTTTTAACCCTAAACCCGGAATCGTAAACCCTAAACCCTAAAAATATAATCATAAACACTAAACCCTAAACACTAAATCTTAAATCCTAAGCCCTAAATCCTTAACCCTAAATACTAAACCCTAAACCCTAACCCTAAAATACAATCAAAATTTTATGATTTTTCTCGATTTGTGCAACATGTTAGATATACCCATATTATCCCCCAACCTGTTGCTCAAGCAACAGGTTGGGGGGTATATCCGACGTGTTGAACAAATCGAGAATTTTCTCGATTTGTGCAACAGGTCGGATATACCCCCCAACCTGTTGCTCAAGCAACAGGTTGGGGGTATATCTAACATGTTGCACAAATCGAGAAAAATCATAAAATTTTGATTGTATTTTAGGGTTATCGGATATACCCCCAACCTGTTGCTCAAGCAACAGGTTGGGGGGTATATCCGACATGTTGCGCAAATCAAGAAAATTCATATCCCCCAACCTGTTGCTCAAGCAACAGGTTGGGGGGTATATCCGACGTGTTGCACAAATCGAGAATTTTCTCAATTTGTGCAACATGTCGGATATACCCCCCAACCTGTTGCTTGAGCAATAGGTTGGGGGTATATCCCCCAACCTGTTGCTCAAGCAACAGGTTGAGGAGTATATTATACCCCCAACCTTTTGCTCAAGCAATAGGTTGGGGGTATATCCAATCTGTTGCATAAATCAAGAAAATTCTCGATTTGTGCAACATGTTGGATATACTCCTCAACCAGGTTGGGGGTATATCCAACCTGTTGCACAAATCAAGAAAATTCTCGATTTGTGCAACATGTTGGATATCCCCCAAGCAACAGGTTGGAGGCCTGTTGTTGGATATATCTCCCAACCTGTTGCTTGAGCAACAGGTTGGGGGTATATCCAACCTGTTGCACAAATCTAGAAAATTCTAGATTTGTGCAACAGGTTGGATATACCCCCAACCGGCCTCCAACCTGTTGCTTGGGGGATATATCCAACTGTTGAACCTGTTGCTTGGGGGATATATCTAACTACTGCTCAACCTTGCACAAATCAAGATTTTTCAGTTGTAGGTTGGATATATTTCCCAATTGTATATCAAATTGTTGCACAAAATAAGAAAAATTATTGATTTGTGCAATAAGTTGGATATATCCCCCAACCTCTTGCTTGATATATCCAACCGATTGCTCAAGCAACAAGTTGGGGGATATATCCAACCTATTGCACAAATTAAAAAAATTCATTAAATTTTGGTTGTATTTTAGGGTTAAGGTTTAGGGTTTAAGATTTAAGATTTAGGGTTTAGGATTTAAGATTTAGGGTTTAGGATTTAGAGTTTAGGGTTTAAGGTTTAGGATTTATTGTTTAGGAGTTTAGGATTTAGGGTTTAGGAATTAAATGTTTAAAGTTTAGGATTTACGGTGGTTAAGATGTTTTGGTATTAATTATTTAAAGTTTAGGATGTAGGGTTTAGGTTAATGCCTTCTCTGCTAGTTTTGATATAAAAGTTATTAAGTAATAATAAGCTCAATGATTATTTATTAAATGTTCATTTTGAGTTGCTAATTTACTTTTATACATAAAACAGGTATTCACCCTAACAGAGGGTATGGATGTGGTTTTATATAAGAAGAATGAAGTGGTGGCTTTTGGACGAATTCATAGTCTTGATCCTATGAATGTGTGTCATTTTCAACGTTGTGGTGAGAGAAGATGTGTAGTGATAATCACCAACGTTGTAAATCCTGAAGTACATTTAAAATATCCACATGGAGACTTTGAAACATTGGGAGATATCTTACAATGTGCCATATTTGATATGCAAGCACACAGAACACTCTGGGACCAAGACGAAATTGTTCCAAAGACATACTTTCAAGATATCAAGAAAACTTATATCCAGGGGGAAAAAGTACAGATGTTATCTCACTCCGGAGAAATTTTAGCAATTGGCAACTTTAAGGGCTATGCTCAGAGTTTTCTCTGTATAGTGGAGATAATTAAGTTGACTAGTGCAGGTGTCATTCAAAATGCAATGGATAGTACTTCACAATTAGACGTCCATAATACTACGTCTCAACTACAAGTTCATAGTACTTGTAAATGGGGGTTAGCTTTCTTGAAATCAAGTTTGCCCAAGATAGTTTCCTTCAATGTCATGGAAGACACAACAGAATATTATCAGAAGAAAAAGACTATAACACAAATGGGATCCAAATTGATAAGAAGCTATAGTAGTAATCAAGAGTATCATAGTGGCATGCTCACAGGTATCGAGGACATTATAGTAACAGATGTTGATGTAGAAAAGGTTTCTTGTGTTGCAAGTGACTCAAATATACTCACTGGTATAGAAGACTTGTCTTGTGTTGCAAGTGACTCGAACAGGCTCACTGGTATAGAAGACTTGTCATGTGTTGCAAGTGACTCGAACAGGCTCACTGGTATAGAAGATTTATCCTGTGTTGCAAGTGACTCGAACAGGCTCACTGGTATAGAAGACTTGTCTTGTGTTGCAAGTGACTCAAACATGCTTATTGATATAAAAGACAGAAGATGTGTTGAGAATAATAAGATGGGACCACAAAGAAAAATACACGCAAAGATCAATGGGATAAGTGATGCAATAACAGGAATTGATGATATTAGTGACAATGATCATGATGTTACCACTAGAATACAAGGCAAAAGGGGCAGAGAATCTGAGAATATTGTTGCTAGCATGCCAGAGAATATAGATGGGAGAATCTTGAGTTACGAAGGAGAAACAGTTCAACCACAAGATTCAAGAGGCGTTGGCAACAAATTGACATCAATGAACATGTCGACCAGATTGCCATTTCCAAGATATTATAAGGTATCAAATAATTCTCAAGCCTACACAGCATTTGATTATAAAGATGAAGATTTAAGGGAAATGGATTCGAGGTTTGATGGTCTTACAACTAGAAAATGCAAGACACTATTTACAAAAAGAAAGTATGTGAGTGTGAAGAGGCGAAGAATCATGGCATCAATTCCAAAACCAAAGAGACATGTGATGCTATCCGAGGAGAATATGGAAAGGATGCTTATGCGAGTTTGTTGCAAGAGACTTTGCATTAGAAAAGTTGGGAAAGATGATTGTGCAGCCATACGCCTTGGTATTTGGAGTAAGACAGCGCCTAATAGACATAACTATCTTCTTCAAGAGTTTTCATGCTTTCTTCATCAAGGCACTAATCAAGATTTGAGCACAGGACACTGTAAACCTAGATTGAAACCCATGGTTAATGGGAGACCCATTTGCAATCGAGGATATCAATGGTTAACTGGACTATCACATGGCACATATTGGACCATCTGGGCAGAGGTGAAAGAAAAAGTTATTCATACAATTCATGGAAATACCTACAAGCTTGAATGCCATGGAAGCACCATGAATGCAACCGCAACATTAAAGCAAGTTCTCGAAGACCATGCATTACCACAGCCTCATCTTCAACAAACAATGCTAGATGGACGTGTCGAATGCCAACAACATCTTCCTTTAGGAATGACAAAGAAGGTCTTCCTAGAGACTGTCAATAAAACTTTACAAGACAGAGACGAGAGCATGATTTCACGATCAACCTTGTACAAAATTTGGCGTAGAGATTTTTGCCATGTCAAGACACCATCAAAGCAAAGGATGTCAAAATGTAAGACATGTGATGAATTAAAAAATGCCATTGAACATAGTAAATGTGAGCAGCAGTGAGGAAGATATATTAAATGGCGATCAATCCATTTACGTCATGTGCAGGATGCTCGAAAGTTGTATGCTTCTTGGAGATAGGAAGCTATTTCACATGTCGATAAGTCCATGTGCATCACCATTGATGGCATGGACCAGAATACCACTTTGCCACGATATAGACGTATCCCACCGGCATTAGAGGGCAAACGTGGACTAAAAACACACTTGTGTGGAGTATTAGTACATGGATACCGAATCTTTTGTGATGTATGGATTGATAGTCTGCATGACCATGATAGTAACCAGGTTGTTACATCAATCATGAAAGCAATAAGAAAGGTCAGAGATGCTCGCGGATGTTTGCCTAACACATTGCGAATACAAGAGCTGATAATTGTTCGAGAGAGAACAAGAATAAATATATATTTGCTTTATGCTCTATGTTGGTTGGTTTGAAAATATTTGAAGAAGTGGAAGTTGGCTTTCTTCTTGTCGGCCATACACATGAAGACATAGATCAAATCTTCAGTGTTATCTCTGGTGAGTTGAAGGCAATGGATGTTTTGACAATGGAGGATATGCTATTTCGAATTGGAAAAAAAATTGGAGGTTCTCGCAAGGAAGAATCAGAAGTGGCTATCTTAGAGAGGATGGTAGATTGGAGACCATTTATAGAGCCACATTTACAAACAGGAGATGATGCCCTAATAGGACACACAAATCCACACTACTTTCGGTTTCACATGCATAACAATATTCCAGTGATGCAATGGAAGCACTACTCAGTAGATGGAGATCATTTATGGAGTGAGTCATATGCTTTATTACAACGAATAATTCCATTGGAGGAAACTAGATTTGTTCTTGCAAAAAACAAATCACTTGACATAGATGAAATGAAAGGCTTGAAAGCCTTCATTAAACATCTTCAAAGTATGATGCAGAAATATCCTGAGCAATCAACTAAGAATTTGGAGACAATTAAATCAACTAAAGCACTTATCCAATTTTAGAAAGACAAGAAAACTTAATGAGCATTGAATACTCTGAATCCTTTTGGCCGGAACAAGCTAGGTCACCAAGTTTTCCTTTGGATATAAATATGTTAGTAGATATGGAGGAAGCAGAGGAATGCCTTTTACCTCGAAAATATTGTGGCAGGAAGGGAGACAAACCCTTACCAGAGTTTATACCATGTAATGAGATTGAAGAGGGTCTATTTGTTGCAGTTTGGGCATCTGATCCGGGTTCAGAGTTGGATGACCAAGGTGGCCCAATTTGGGTTGCAAAGGTTACAAAGATAGAAAGGGATGACAAGGGAACTCCTATAACATTTACAGCTTTATGGTATGAACCAAAGCCATTAAAAAATCTCCCGAGAAGATATACAATAAAACAACTCTATGAGGGATGCTTGCAAAAGAAATGTGAATGGGTTCCAAATAATGAGGGATTAACAGAGGTGGAAGTCAGTAGCATTATTCATTGCTGGAAATCGAGGACACGAAGTTTTAAAAAGAAGCATGGATACAATGTTGAAAAATGTATCACAATCCCTGATCCAAGTCGTGTCCATATTAAACATCATTTGGCAAGACTTGACCCATCAAGCTCAAATACATTACATGAATCTGATGACTCTGAATGAGATTCAGATGCATAAGATAATGTTTTGTATGCTTTTTTCCATACAAATGGTGTATCTATACACCACCAATAAGAAAATTTATTGTATGGTTTGTTTTTTAAAAAAGGGTGTATCTATACACCACTTATGTATTGAATTCAACAAACTCTTTTTTTTCAAAAAAATGGTGTATCTATACACCACTTATATGTTGAATTCAACAAACTCTTTTCATATGGTGTCATATTTTCACTTCATAGTGTTAAAATTGAACTTGAGTTAGGAGACTACTATTATTATTATTATAGTTATTGGATGGGGGCACCATGCATGAGTTTGGGAATTATAGCTTCAGCGAGCCATTTTTTTTAAAATTAGAGGTTACCACTTGACTTTTTACTAGCTTAATAAGGCCATATTTGTATATAAGTGACCCATTAAGTGCTCAAAAAACCCAATTTTTTAGTTCACTAAGTGAAGTTGAGTGGAGAGGATATGCTCCAAAAAAAAGTCCAAACCAAGAGAGAAAGTCCAAAAATTTTGAATAGAGTGTTTCCCCTGGGTGCTTTCATAGCTACTCTCAGGTGGTTAGGTTTGATTACAAACATATAGGCAAGGTTGGCAAGGTTTTTGTTTTCAATACATTCCATTGATGTCACCTTTTGGCTCATGGCTTGATGACGACTCGTTTGCTTCTTTGTTTGGTGTAGCTTCATGCATGTTGCTTTGTTCTTCCATGTGCCTTAATGCTTTATGTGTGGATGCCATGCTTTCTGCTATGGTCATCACATGCACTTGTGCTTTTGGCATGCTTATGACAATGATGTGTGCATTCATGCTTTGCTTTATCATTTGTTGCAAAGGTCTTACCAATTGATTTCTTTCAATGTTGGCAGTGTCTAATTGCATACAATGATTCTGATCTGACAGGCGCGTAGCGCTCGGAAAGACGATCACTGTTCCTTTTTGGAGCATGTACAAATTCTTCCTGGATTGGAAGTCATGGCTTGTTGAAGCTTTTGTGAAGAGGAGGGGCCTTTGATGATGTGGCTTGGCTATTCACATGCTGCTTGCAGGACTGTGCTTGGCAGGGGCTATGTGCTTAGGTGGCCCTGTGCCATGTGGCAACCTTCTAACCCAAGTTAGTTAACCCAAGTCTAGATTAACTTAACCATGGTCCACGCAACTAAACCTAACCATGGTGATCATTAAGGTAACCACAATTAAATCCTATCTTGACACGTGTCAATCAATGGAAAGAAGACTTTGGAATTTCTTATGGCGATTTTCGTCGACTGCGCTTCAGGCTACGTTGTCGATGGCGACGTCTCTTCGTCGATGGAGAAGCCTGCTTGTACTATGTCATTGGCGTTGGCAGCTAGCAACGGTAGATGGCGTCGAAGCGACGGATTCGTCTGGGAAGGCTGGTTGTAGAGAACCTGCACTGGAGGTGACTTGCATGGAAGCTTTGGGCGCTGCTAAGCTGAGTGAGGAGCTCACATGCGGGATCGTAGGCTGGCTGCTAGCTATCGCGGTTGCTCTTGGAGCTATGTGCATGCGCTAGAGAGCCGTTGGCACTTCTTGGAGCTGTGTGGGCTGTGTTGAGCATTGCAGGAGCCGCTGCAACACATCTATGCTTAGAGTCAGCCGCTTCTAAGGCTACTGTCGTTTGTTGACGTCCGTGGCACTCAGTGTAGAGCTAACGAGAGGGTGTGGTATTTAGCAGGAGACATTAAGCATGAAGGAGCTTCAAGGAGCAGGACCGCTTAGAGCATATGGAGGAGTCGCTTCTATCTTACGTAGATATGGAGCGGTTGGTAGCTTGTAGTACGAAGGCGTTGGATCGAAGACGTCTTCTCTTTTGCTACAAAGGGGCTCGGTCGTGAGTATTGTTGCTGGAACCCATGTTTGCTCAAGAGCACTGCTTGTTGAAGAGTGTGTAGGAGCTCGTTGTAGAGCCGGTTCTTCCCTTCGGATGTGGCTTTGGAGACGCTGGCTAGCTCGTGTCGTCTTGTTGGTGGACGTTTCTGCAATCACGTGGGCTAGGAGGTCATTTGAAGGCTTGGTGAAGCCGATTAGAGTTTGTTCCCTTGGATAGGCTGCACTTCAAAGGTCGTTGCTGCTCGTTGGTGAGGCTTTGTCTATGCAGGGCTAGCTTGAGTTGTAGAGTCCATATCTTTCTCTCAGACTGAATACCGCTCTCTTAGAAGAGGATATGAGAGCAAAATCTCTCTCTCAATGAAAAGCACACAAAGAACTCTCTTTCTCTCTCACAGAAGATTATGAAGGAATTGCTCTCTTTCAAAATGGGAAGACGGAAGTTTCATAAGAACATTCCTTCTAAAACTAAAACTAACCTAGGAGAAAAACATGAGCTCCTAAGACATGCCTACAACTAATCTAGGAATGGAAGCAATCCTAGTGAACTACTAATGAGCTAAACTAGGAGAGCTAAACCTATGCTCTGATACCATGACAAAACATGTGTGCCTCAGGATCTATGGAGCGCTCTAAGGTGGATGAAACCTATGTGGAAACATGATGAAGAGAGTGCTCATGACATGTATCTCAAGTCAATTAGGTTCCAAGATAGATTAGCTTGGACTCATAAAAAGAATCTTGAGATAGTGCAGCAAAGTGCTTGGTTGATATTACTTCAAATGAACCTCCCTTTTATAGGTGAGGGTACTTACATCCATTTGCTTGCTCACATGTGGGATATCTCCTCCATGCCATGTGGCAGCTTGCCCTTTGCTCATACCTTTGCTCTACATGTGCTCATGGCACCACAACTCTCAACACTTTTAGTCCTTCATGCCAACAAGGAGCTGGGGGAATAGTCTTGATGAATTCTGAAGTTCAAGAGGTGTGGGCAAGAGGACAAGAGCTTCCAGGTATCACAACTAACAATGCAGCTAAGTATAATGCTTTGATTCTTGGTTTGGAGGGTTGTCTTCAAAGTCACATTAAAGAATTGGAAGTAAGAGGAGATTCTCAGCTTATTATAAAGCAAATGCAAGGGCATTACAAGACAAGAAGTCCTCATTTGAAGAAGCTTAATCAAAAGGCTATGGCACTATGTAGTCAATTTGATTTTTGCAAGTTTGTTCATATCAAAAGAAAAGAAAATCGAAGGGCAGATGAGTTAGCTACTCAAGTTATTGTAGTACAAGACCGGGGGTGGTTTCTTTGGTAGACACTAGATAGCCAGAACTGTAAGATGTTCAACAATATGTGAAAGAAGGCATGTTTCCTTGAGGATTAAGTCCACAACAGAAGCAGAGATTGGTTACTTTTGGCAACGCCTCCATAAGGATGTATATGAATGTCACCAATGGAGCTTATCAGCTTGAGAATGTTGACGGCATGGTGATACCGGGACGCACCAATGCATATCGCCTTAAATTCTTCTATGCTCGACCACCTTGAGGGTCAACAGACCCTCTCTGTCACTAGAGAGGATCTGCTGGGGGGGAAAAGATGTGACACCAAAATTTGATATTTTTTATTTGGCATTAGTATTGTTTTCTTCTATGTTTGATAAGAGTTTGAGTATCAAGTGATAGCCTAGTGGCTCTCACTTATTTCTATTTTCTAAGATATTGTATGGGATTGAAAGGATGAGTGGAATGGATCATTGTAAATACCATGTGTATGAATGATAAATACCTTGGTATGGGGTGAGAGTTATTTGTGTATGGGATATTATGGGGCTTTTAGAAAATAGGAAGAGTGAGTCATATAAAGAGGTGAGCTCATTCATGTCCATGTGTTCCAATAATATAAGAGAGGCCACATGCCAAGCGTGTGGAAGGCATGTGGAGGAGTGTGGAGTCAAGAATAATCCTTCTAGAATTCCTATGTGGAATAAGGAGGATGTGGACATATGGAAAAGAGAGGTTCCCTATGGGCTCCATGTGGGGAGACTCTTGACTTTCTCAATATTTTAAAAGTCTTGAGCATCTTTTGATGGGACACATGGCAAGAGTAGCCAAAAAGGACATGGATGGTGACATACGGGCTTATGTGATTGATGGGGAAAGGAATCTACAGGCAGCAATTGTAAATGGGTGAAGGAGGGTGATAAAATCTCTATAAAAGGAGCCCTCCTCTCCCTTGTTCATCATCTCTTCCACCATTAGGCCTCATGTTGCTATAGCTCTAGACTCCTCAAGTCTCTTCCATGAGCCTTCTCTCCCTCTTGTAGATATTCTCTTATGTAGACTCTTGACTCCATCTCTCTCTAGTTTATTCTCTCTCTATGAGTAGTCTTGGAGCTTCCGCTCCCTCTTGTACATATGAAACCTCTTCTTCTCCCTTGTGTTTGTAGTATTTTAAGTTGCATTGGACTGGAGTCTCACTCTATTGGTAATGAAGGTCACTTCAGGTTCTCTCTCTTGATTGTCTCTTCCCTTTTTCCATTGCTTTCTCTTCCAAAGTGCTCGAAAGTGTTGTCTATTCGGCCGCTCATTATGTATACATGGTTTATCTATTTCCCAAGCCACAAACGGTGCTATTCCTTCCCTCCTAGTTGACCTCTATGGGACTTGGATCGTTGATGAAGTCTAAGCATGGAGATAGTATTCTCCCAAGTCGGCACCATAGAAGGAGTAGGTGTTTTTCATGACAGTTTGACCCCCTGTCAGTATTTTGCTCATAACTTTTTGCTCTGTCGTCCGATTTGGACGAAACTTATATCAGCCCAAAGCTCTCTTCAAGGAGCATCATCGTATGTCTTTAGTTATTATATTAGATTTTAGATAAAAAATATGTGACTCTCTATGTCTGACTGTTTCTTTTTCAGACAGTTTTTACCCCCGTCCAGTAAACTGCCCATATCTTTCCGACCGCTTCTCTATTTCTTATGAATCTTATATCAGAGCGAAGCCCATTTTAAGGCGCATCTGGATATGTGTTTGAATATTTTATATCATATCTTTGCTGAAAGTTATGGGTCTTTGTGTCTTACGACAATTTGGAGAGTGTTTTGAACTAAGTGTAAAGGTGTCTATGAAGGAGGTGCAATGTTTCCTCGGAACCTACCCGTCTGACCCAATCAGCCCCTTCAAACTCCTTGATATATATCAGTTCATGTCATGTTGAGCCACAAGATCTTCCTTCAACAACGTATCGCTCTTCTCTTTGGTGCAGATCGGCTTGCTGAGATTATGGCCTCTGCTGATCCTTTCCTTCTCCCTATGCTTGAGTATAACATCACTTGGGATGTTACCATCTTCATTCTCATCTAAGGGAGGATAGTATGGTGTGGTCTCTTGGTATAAAAGCTTCTTTTAATGTCCCTTTCCCAGTGATGGATATCTCTATCACTCAATTTGAAAGCAGTAGGAAGTGAAGAGGTGCGTGAAGTTTATTACCCCCAACGCAGGACAGTGAGGCAAGGGGGAGGGGTTTGAGAGCCGAGACGTAAGCGGGTTGGTTGAGCTTAGAGGTGAGGTAGGCCAAGTACGGGGGGTAGAGTGGGAAAAAACTACCAAGAGGCAAAAACTCCTAGTGTTAGGGGGTGTTATTCAAGGATAGGGAAGGCCTACGAGAGAGTGGTGTGGGGGATTTGGGGGGGTTCATTTGGATATGTGAGGGGGAAGAGTGGGGTTACAAGAGCGCGTGGTAGGGGAGTTGTGAGGGGGAGTTTGTTTGAGTAACTAAAGGGAGAAGCAAGGAAAAAATGAGGGGTGGTTTTTTGTGAGGGGAGGTTTAATTCATTGACAACGGGGTAAATCTACCCACAATGGGGGCTAAGATAGCGAGCAGGGCATATTACATAAGCAAAGAGGGAGTAGTTGTGAGAGGTGAGCGGGGGTGAAATTAGCCTCAATAGGATGTGGGGCAAAGCCATGCAGAATGGCCAAAAATGGGGTAATAATAAAGGTGGGAGGGTGATTCACAAAAACAAGGGACAAAAGGGGGAGTTTAGATGGAATGTAAGAGGAAGACAGGTCAATCGAATTTTTATGTGGGGGAGTAGTAATCCGAGGGAGGGGTGACAGAAAAAGGAAGGAGGAAAGGGAAGGGGAAGAGGGAATGGAAGCGGGAAGGAAAGGGAATAAAAGGGTTGGTGAAAGCAAACGAAAAGGGGGGAAGAGGAGAGAACAAAAGGAGAGGGTAGAGAGAGAGGGGGGGAGAGGGAGATAGAAAGAGTCAGAAAAGGGAAGCAAAAGGGGGGTTGATGGAACATGGAGGAAAGAGAGATGGAATGGGGGAAAGAGGAGAAGAAATGGGGGGAAATGAGAGACAAAAGGGAGAGAAAGAGGGAACGAAAAGGGGGGGGGAAGAGGAAATGAAAGGGGAAAAACAAAAAGGGGGAATGGAAAGAAGGAGGAGAGAATGGAAAGGATGAGGGGGGAGAATGGAAGGGGGGGAAAGGCAACAAGAGAGGTCGGGAGGGGAGGGAAGGATGGGGAAAGAAAGGGGTTGAAAGGGAGAGGGAGGGAACAAAAAAATGGGAGAGAGAGACAAACATTAGGGGTGAGGGGGGGAGAAGATGGAAATTGGAGAAGATAGAAAATGGGGAGGAGGAAGGGGGAAAGGAGATATCTTGAGTGGTTGGTAGAGGTAGATGTGGAAGAAGTGGTGGTGGGATGGTGGAGGGGTGATTGAAAAGAGGTGGAGGAAAAGTGACGTATGAAGATGGAGGTAGAAGATGTGGTAGAGGGATGATGAAGAAGATGCGGCAGAAAAGTGGTGGTGGAGGTGCAGGTGGCACAGGTGGTGGAGGGATGGTGGAGAGAGGTGGAGGAGAGGTGTGGATAGAAAGTGGTAATGAAGGTGGAGCTAGAAGAGGTGGTGGAGGGATAGTGAGAAGAGGTGGACGGAAAAGTGGTGGCGGAGTGGAGATACACGAAGTGGTGGAGGGATTGTGAAGAAGTGGTTGATAGAAAAGAGGCAGTGGAGGAGAGATGGTTTGAGAGATTCACAAAGAGGAGGAGGGAGGAGGACGAGGAAGAGAGAGGAGGATGAGTAAGGGAGGAGGAGGAGGGAGGAGGAGGAGGAGGAAGAGTGAGGAGAAGAAGAAGAAGGGAGGAGGATGGGAGATTGCAGAGCATGCGGCAGTCTTTGATACACCATGTGATGGAATAGCATCATCTCTAAATAAGCATCATCTTTTATGGATCTATATTTCACTATGTGGGGTGAGAAGTGTCTCACAGGTGTTTGAAAAACCATTGGCATGGCTGGACTCCCTGCAAGGCATGTCTTCATGAAAAAGAGGGCAATTCACCTAAGGAGTCCTCATCATTTGCACGTCCTGCTACCGCACCATGCATGTACCAAAGGGCAAAGTGAAAAGTTCGCTATCTGCCCTACATGCGAGCGTCGTGTTCAGTTCTAATGCCCGCAATGGAGAATGCGAACATTCCTCCAATGACACGTTTGCTCAAGCTAATAGAGATGGGGTGGATCTACCAGGTATCAACACGTGTCTTTCATCGATATATTCAAAACTTGTGAGCTCAAACACAAGGAGATCAAGCACATGAACACAAAAGTGAACAGAACATTGAACCCTTCAGAGTGGGAGCTTTGATTGTGTGCTACTCAAGTACCCTTACATTGCTTGCAAGGTGCTCTACTTATTGGTAGTCTCAGTCCTTGGCTATCTCAAAGCATTCACTATGTAAAAAGCCTATATAGCACATGTGCATTCAAGGGGTATTTTTAAAAACCCCTACCTATGGATTTTTATAAGGTATATACACTAGATCTTGAGATGATAAAAGTACCCCTTTTGTATGGAAATTTTTACTTTTTGGATTAAAAAACACCTATGTATGTATTTATGTAACTTGCAAAACCCACCCTATTGAACACACATGCTACCTTCCATATTTCTTAGTGGAACTCCCCAAGTTAGTTGCTTGCTTGAGTCTTGTTATGATGCCTCAACGCTCTACTTCTCACATCAAAGTTGCTCCTAGTGGTGGTTGTGAGCTATTCAAGTTCCCATAAAGAGCCAAGCTCACTCATGAGAGCTCTTAATCTTTGTGCATGCTAGTATTGAGAGCACTTAAGCTCTAATGGCTTGGTGCTTCAAAACACACAATTCTAAAATATTAGCAAGGGAAGTTGTGAGCAAATCTTTAAAAATAGTTGCAAGTAATGATGCAATTTTTTAATTGACAAACTAAAGGCATTTACACAAAATATAAAATCATCTTATAAAATTTGTCGAATGGATGAATATCAAAGATTGTTGAATGCATGAATATCAAAGATTGAATCCCAAATTTTTTCATATGAATCAATCATGTTAACTTTGGCTAGCTTTTGTAATTAGCCTCAAATTTAAAACCACTTTTTAAATATATATAAAATTTAGCTTTGTTTTTAGGGAACCTTTATAGTGGATAATTTGCAATAATTCTCTTGTAATACACAATAGTATTACCTAGGAAAGAAACCACGCCCATGGTTTGTGGTACCCATTTTTATTGCATTTTCAAGGATTTGCACCAACTTACAACAAAGCCTCTTAAAAGCCTCCATTTTATTTCTTCGTTCAAGTTGCGAGGCAAGACTTGTTGTTGCTAGCTGTCATATCGACTGGTGTTCTTTCAAAGCATGCTTATCCAAGGCATTCATTGGCTCCCCTAAACTTGTAGAATTTCAATCTAAGACACTCTCTCATACCTAAAGCTGCAAAGGACTTTTGTACTAGAACCTCCTCGTGTCTTTATAGCCCATTTTGGCTCCTCAGCTCTATTTGTTCCTTCTCTAATCTTGATCTTAAGGACATTAGTCTTGCTACAACTCTCAAGAATGTCTTGTTCTATATGTTTGGGCATCCCTTGCCTGTAATGTCATATCTAGTAGGCGTTCCATTCTAACCTTCCTCTATCACCACACCTTTGGCAAGGGACCTTTTCACTTTGAAGAGACCATCGTTGATCAAATCCTTTTGTTTCACAAAGGGAGTAGGAGTTGGAGTCAAGCACATGATGTTAGGCGAAATATTGAGGCGGCTAACTACAAGATGGACCTACAACCCCCATCACTAGATTGTGCTGTGCAACCTAGGCTCAAACAATGTTTCACAAGGGCTTAGAGAGACTATTAAGACAATCCCTAGCAAGGTCCAAGGAAAATTCTAGGGGAACTAAAGGCTCAATTCAAAGGCCATATTCCATGGTCTAAGCACTAGGTGGGAATTTTTTGAATAGCAGCCCAAGTATACCAAAATACATTCATGACCCTGTTTTAAAAAACATTACTTTAAAAAATGCAAAAGCCAAGGAATCCACCAAATTCCTAACAGTGTCTGCTTTGCGAATAAAATAATACATTGTAAAGAGACACACTTCTATATAGAGTGAGAGAGAGGAATCCGAGAACATGTCCAAACTCATCCTCTTTTTAAAAAATTCATAGTGCACTTTCAATCCCGTGACTCACAAGATTGAAAACCGTAACCTCCATCATCCATAGCAAGGACTTGCTACTATGACATCCCCACCAATGTCATCGGAACCCAACGGTGGGTGTAGACCATAGTATAAACATATGCTCTCACACATACATATCCACACCTCCACACATAGTTGAGCATTCATTTATACAAAGGTCTTTGTATTGGGTTTCGTTCAGCGCTGCAGAGGTGAAGAGCAGACTCAGCCATGACAAAGGCTGGCATTAAAGGAGAAGGGTAATCAAAAAGTAGTCCACATTCTTTTCATTCAAGCCACTTGTAAAAACTATACGATTCCATATAAGTCTCTCCCAAATGAGCATTTCTAAGCAAAAAATGCTAAGACAATCTAGCTGATCCACTTTGACCACTGCAATCACCTATTCAGCTCCCCTCATCTCTCTGATCAATTTTGGGCCTCTAAATGACCTTTGGAAAGTTCCAAGGTTGGAGATGGAGGTGAACTCAAGGGCCTGCACATACAGACGCAGGCCACGCAAGTGATAATGCTGCCTTTGAAAAGGTCTTGATATGCTTGACTGACTTCTAATAGAGGAATACAAGGTACTTTATTGCACTCTCCCATGAGACATATTTGGTCTTGCCAATGCAAATATATGCAAGTGCAATTCAACGAAAACATTTGTTGCTGCTGCGGGCACAAAGAAACATTCGTCGTTTTGCATCAGGCTCAGTATCATTGGGACAGCAATGAGGTGGGATGTCAAGAGTACAAATAGGAAAGTTGATCAAAATGGAAGTAGGAACAAATGAGAGTCAGTCTTCTTCATTCTTAACCTGCAATCCTCTGAGAGAGAAGAAATAGTGTGGTAAATGATTCAACCAGTGCTCAAAGCTCAAAATAAGCTTTCTGTTTTCAGCGACACTGGATTGAGAAGTCCGGACTAAGAATAAACCAAAATTGGTCAAGTCGTCAGCTCTCAAATCACTGTATCATTTAAGTTGAAGTTGCTTGATTCGCCAGAGAAAAGGGGTTCATCACAATGTTCTTCTTTGGGTCAGAGATATCCACTCCACCTGCATGCTCTATAAATTCTCTGGGGGACATGTGTTTCCCATGGCAGGCACAAACTATCTTCAATTGGCTCCTACTCAACCTGTACAAGACACCACACACTGTTCTCCCATTAGGCCCCAAACCTGTAGTTGAAACCCAGGGTAAGTTTGGAGATGAACCTGTGCCCCCAAATTTCAACCCCGGAGGAATGCCTGGTCTCAAATCTGCTAACTCTTCAGGAAGATTGTCTGTACTTCCTCGATGGAATTCACCCCCAAGCATCTGTCCAAGGGCGCCTTGGCCAACATTATTTGCTTCTGTAGTGTTTGTATCCTCAGTCCTAAGCACTTGGTGTGCAACTTTCTCTGCCCTCCCTCCAAGTTGAGGTTCTTCCCATCTTTCTCCTTCCCCTTCTACAACATTTGAAGGTGACCTTGGAGCCCGAAGCACACTCCGATCTGCCTGCACTGATCCTGCAAACCCAGGAAAAGCATTGATACCCCCTTGCTCTTTGAAGGAGCACAATTCCCGAGGATCTAACATTGCACGCATGTGCGGGACGGCTGGAATGGGAAGGGATGAGAGCAGTTGCATGTTAGGTGCTTGATGGGGTTGAGAAAATGCTGCAGCTGGAGGTTGAAGCGAAGCTGCTCTGTACAAGAGATGGTTTCCAGCTGCAGACGTGTCCACTTGTCCTGAAAGTGCATTCCAGCCACTCCCTTTCTCATGCACCTTGGTCCCTGTCAAATAAAGTGGAGCAATTAACTCAAATCAGAAATTAAAATGCACGGAGATTGTGATCCCTCAAATGTTGAAGGACAAGCCCATTATGTTGCAAATTAGCAACACGGCGATGTCATGATATAAATTTTTACCTTGATATGAGACAGGCCGAGCAGAACCCTTTTCCCGGTCTTCTGAAGTTGCTGGCATATACGGCATCAGGTAGGGAAAGCTGAAACCTGCTGGAAATGGTGCACCAGGGGCATTAGGGAGAGGGACAGGATGCGGATAAGGCATGGGTACAAGGGAGAACGATGTCACAGGGAAGGGGAGAGAAGCATTTGGAAGGAAGGAGGAACTTGTCGATGTCAAAGCAGTATCACTTACTGTCGAGGCAGGAGGGGCACTCGAGGCTTCACCATCAACCCCACAATCTTGTTCCTCTCCATTCTTATAATGGTCCGTTCCTGCAGAGCTGCTTTGACTAGAGACTTTTCCCCTTCTTGATGGAGAACCTGTCGTCCCTTCTTGCTGATCGCCTAGTACACCAGGTGTAGCCTTGATGATGGCCATATCCCGACTGCTATCTGCCCCTCTACCAAGCGATTGATTCACAGTTGCATGCATTTGCATTAACCTAAGAATCCATGCATCATCATGGATTCCACCTTGTGGCTTATGTTGGGGCATCAAATTTAATTCAACGCCCCTTGTATCATCACCTGATTTTTCGGTGTTCCTCTGTCGTTCAGTCTGGAAACCCTTTTCCATGACATCCCCATCTCTTTCCCCTTGCAAACCTTGCCGAATCTCTTGTTCACCCGCTTCACCCCCTGGCTGACCCAAAAACGCCCTCTCTGCATCCAATCCCCGCACCCAGGAATTGCTGCCAGACCTGCGGAACCCTACACACAGTGAGAAATTTTAGATCAGGTCTACCGAAGCATAATGAATTTAGCTTTTTTTCAATTAAGTTAATGTCTCACCATGATGTCCAACCCTGTCGTCCTCTTTTTTGTCTTTTTTTTGTTGTTTTTGCTCCTCAATCAAGAGCTTTCTCTTCTTACTTGCTTCTTGAAACAACCTGTGCTGTTCCAATTCGTTGTCAGTTTTCAGAGCATCTATTAAATCCGGCGGCATAGATTGGTTAGCAAACTGCCCCCACGAAGCTGCTAAACCAGTAGGAAACCGGGCCTCCTTGGAAACACCTTCACCGTCCGAGTCTGAAGCCAAGTCTAGCTGATTAGACTTCGCTTTATACGCATGGGTAGAATGCGGAACTACATAATTGATGTTGCTCATGCCGGTAGTAGTACTTCCTGTCACGTTCTCGTGGTCCTTGGTGCCGCTAATGTTCCATGCATCCTGCTGTTGGGAGCATCCATCGAGAAGCCTGCCTGATAAGTCTTGCTCATCAAAACGTCCCTTTAAAAATCTCTTTAAGGATGCGTCTAGAACACTCTCTTTGCTGTACTTCAGCTTTCCGAAGCCTACTTCCGCATCTCCCACAGGCTCGGTAGAATGCCCTGCTGTTGTGGCATTGGACCCTTCAGACTTTTTCCACGTACTTCGCGATCCTCCACACGACAGGCCCAAGCTCAATTCAAGTTCATTGTCATCCTTGAACTCGTCAGAAGGATGCAGACCGTGGGTACTATCTCTGCTAGCTTCCATTTCAGGCATGAAGTGATCGTTCCGAGAGCTTTTCAACCCTTACGCATCCACACAATCGCCCTCAAAATGGAGGAGCCAAGGCTACCCGTACTAGAAAGAATCACAATCTTGCTGGTCTAGCTGTGCACAGGGTATGTTATGAGAACCCAAATACTAAATTTAAAAGCTGAATAAATTCCAGATCGAGCTAAGGAGCCAAGGTAGATCTGGTGGCAAAAGCTAAGAAGCTGAGGACTCGCACCGGCCATAACATGCAGGCAGAGGAGGATTAAAAGTACGATCGATACCGATCCACTCTGCAAGAAGCTAATCAAAGAGCTGAATGAATTAAGAGGGCACAGGGGAGAGAGAGAGAGCTCACCTCAGCCATGGCGGCTTCTACAAGGAACTGCGCGTCAAAAGGGCTTTTTCTGCACTTGCCTTGCTGCAGCTTCTTTCTTCACGATGGGATTCCCAGCTCTCCAAGATCGCTCAAAATGGCTATGGAGTCCTTGAAGCTGTGGCTATGGCGGCATCTGAGGGCAGCCACCAAACCAAAGTGCCCAAAGATCAAAGGACGTCTCTTAATCCGCACGTTTTGCTTGTGGCCAACGCCGTACACGGGTGCCCCCTTACGTGTCCGCTTCTGAGATTCTTAAAATTTGGGGTACACGCCCGTTCTCTGACGTGTCCCAACACGTCTGCCCCCCTCCACGTGCCTCTCGGGGTCCGCATTCTTTCCGTGACCCCATGATGCCAACTCCCATGCATCATGGGGGACAGTTGATTTGGGAAGCGGGAGAAAAGAGGGCCTCTACGCGCCAGCCCATCGCCCTGGCATGATTTTTTTCTAGCCTCATGAGCTTGAGAGCTGGCTCAACTGGGCTCTCTCAGTTAGTCAAATGCCAGCCCAGAGAACTTGAATTTATGGGACTCCAACCCAGCATCAGACTACTAGGAGGAAAGATCCTCAGATTTGCAGGTTCAAGGAACCCACTTCAGGGTACAATTTGGCCCCAGTTGCTACACATGGGAACATAAATCTATGCTGAAGCTGGAATGCTACACTCAGCAGCTCCCTCCATCTCCAGCAACTCGCGAGGAGCTGCTCTAAAACCTATCTGTGGGTCTTGGTGGTTTCATGTCAATGTGTCTGTGAGCTTGATCCTTCATATGATACCTTGCTCACTTAGTGGGCCATTGGCTTGCTTCTCTCTCTCTCTCTCTCTCTCTCTCTCTCTCTCTCTCTCACATGTCATCATGTGTGTGTATTCAATTCGAATGAATTAGATTTGGCTCATTAGCATCACTCTGTGAAATAAAAATCTCTCTCTCTCTCTCTCTCTCTCTCTCTCTCTCTCTCACATGAAGTCTTGATGAAAACTCCTAATGGTATCAAAACTAATCGTCATGTCTCATGTTTGACTCTTCAAAGAACAATAAGCTCATGGTCACTCCACCTAGAACCCTTAGTACTCTTTGGGGCACTTTGACACCTCTTTGCACTTTCATAAGATGTGCACAAAGGAAAAATATATTGATTCCATGATAATTTATATTAAATAAAGAAATAATATACACTACATACTATTAATTTATTTCATAATTATTATTATTAATATAATTAATATAGATGTTTTAAATTATGCATGTTGGGTTATTCCCTCATGGAGGGGGGGGGATGTTTGCAAAGTTGTTGAGAGGTTGAATGATTTGAGAGGCTCATTGGTTGTTGAGGCCCTTCGACAGTGTGATTGGCTAGTTGGTGTGGAGAACTGGATGTGATCGGTGTATTGAGGTTGTGATTGGTTGATCAAAAGTGGCTGAGCGGTTAACCAGCAGATGGGTGTAAGTTGGTGCTACATGGCAAGGCAATGACAAAGTTTCCAATATGGCAGTTCACCTTGGCTCCTATATGTGTGGGAAGTCAGTAGAGTTCTATTTCCTTCACCGTGGACTTGCTCTGCATATTTGTTGTTAGCTTAATGGAATTGTATAGTGTGTAGAATACAGTGACTACTCCTATAAGGTCTATCATATGCCAACAAACTCGGTAGGGGTGCAGCTTATGGTTTGCATTATTTACTTCATAATAAGATCATCTTTCGGTAAATTACTGTGTCAATTCTGCTATGTTTTCTATGTTGCTCAAGTTGGGGTTGGTTTAATATGGAAGCTTTTCTTTCCCATCTCCATCTCGCATAGTCTCTTGTGGTGGTTATCATTTTGTGCGTCATTTCATGTAAGATATAAGATTTGTCATATCTCAAGCTAATATATATTACACATGATATAATATTTGTCATATCTCAAGCTAGTACATACTACATAAAATATATGTGTATATTTATTTTCCTATTTAACGTAAAACATATGTGTATTTATTTTCCTATTTTATTTATTTATTATATAAACAATAATAACTAAATCATTCTATGCTAATATTGTTATTCCATTCTCAAGATATGCTTAAATTAAGATTTTGCATGCTTTTCTTTTTAAGGATGTGTTCGATACTTTGATTTTTCCATTTTCAGGTGTGTGCACGTAGGTGATCATGTTTGGTTTCACATATGAATTCCATTTCCAAATAGATTATTCAATTGGTGGAAATTGGGGCAACCTTGCGCACACAAAAAGAAGCCCTTTTTAAAGACTTTGGAGTTGAAAACAATAAATCCCACCTCTTTCTCTAGCCTTCTTGCCATCTCTCTCTCTCTCTCTCTCTCTCTCTCTCTCTCTCTCTCTCTCTCTCTCTCCCCCTCTCTCTCTCTCTCCCATGTGCAACTCAATTGAGGCTACCTTCACATGGGACTTTCATCTCCTCCTTCATACTCACTATAGAATGAGAGGTTGAAATGTTTGCTTGTGTCATGCTTTGCCATCCCACACAATAAATAATATGGTCATTTCAAGCTTGCACATGTTGTGATGTCATAGCTAGATGCACTACATGATATCCTTCAACCCCTTTGTAGCTTCTCCTACAATTTTTTATTATAGCTACCCTTTTTTTTAATACTGATCCAACAAAATGTTACAACTTGTGTGTCTCATGAATCAACAATTTTGTGAAATTTATAGTCAATGAGTTGATCTGATCAACATATGCCATGAATTTGCCATCATCTCGCGAAAGTACGCTCCTTTTTTGCAAACAAAAACTAAGCTCTACCTTGTAGTGGATACATTTGGGGATGATGCGTCGAGATTTTTAAAACCAATGGATCAATCGGCTATGTGAGGTATGATGATCCACTCATACAAGGATTTGGTTGGTTGGTTGAAGGTATGATCATGCCATTTAATAGCACTAGCTATCACAACAAAATCATGCTACTCGCAAATAGCAACGGTGACCAAAAAGAATTGCTAGAATTTAGTTAATATCCTTGGGAGGACTTTTTACAATGGTATGCAAGCCTTTCTCTAGTGAGTGGATCATTAGTGCAAGTCCGAAGACGAGAGCCAAGATGGAAAAAAGGACGCAGCGATGTCGAGGCATCATAAACTGAGCTGCATAATATAGAGCTAGCCTTGAAAATAGTAGCGCTAACAAGGCTCCAACTGGCAAGGGGGCTACTTCATCATTGATGCAGGAGTGTTCCACATATACGTGTTCTCGTGTACTTTGCCAATGGCAAAATTGAGAAGTGTTGAAGTGGATGAGCAGGGGTTGTTGGAGGTAAGCACAGCCGGCCCAATGACATGCTCCGAGGAGAAGCATTGCAATGCTAACGAAAGTTGTAAGAGCTTCCAAAGGGCTGATGCCCACACAGTTTCTCATCCTCTCAAGGATGCCAAGGAGGTAGCCTGAGGACTGTGCTGTAATGATCAACATTCCCAACACGTTCTTCAATGCTAAGAAGTGGAGCTACTCATAATTGGGAGCAAGTCCTGTGGGTAGCAATGCTAGTTTATCTTCCAGGTTGTCGAGTAGGAAGTATGTGGTTCTTTGAGACTCGTCTAAACCATGGGCACTTGCATTGGCCTCGATGAGTCTTGTCGGATCCATGAGCACTTGGAGGAGATGGAGCGTTCCGCAAAAATCGTGATGATACTTGAAGTGCATTCATGCTTCTAACATTTTCAAGACAAAATCCCCTTAAACTATCTCATACAGGATCGTCTATGAAGATTGGACATTTTACCAGTATATGAACCATGTGCCACAATGCTAGTGGAATAGGTGCTGATGATCCTGACGATGTTGCCACCGCTTGCAAATGTTGAGTTACCCGATGTAGCAAAAGCCATGCACATAGAGCTATGACATTGATAGCTCCGAGAGTAGCACAATGATCGAACGTCCACATAATGATGGAAGAATACCGTCCAGCTACACTCTCCAGATTGGCTCCCCAAGTGAGCGCTGCTGACAAGGCAAGGGTGGTGAGTGAGGTGATGAGGATGGTTGGGAAAGATCGGGGAATGTAGGGGTAGGAGGTGACGGTCTGATTCATGGTGCTTCAAATCAAAGTTGCTAACAACTAATGACCCATGCAAAGACAAAGCAAAGGGTGGTCAAAGATAAAGGAAAGGAAGGGAATGAGCATCCAAAAGGGGGTGGGAAATTTGGTGATGTGGATGTAGGGGGCTTCTAAAAGAAGGTGGAAGAGGTAACTAAGGAAGTCTAGAGAGCAGGAGAGGGAAGTCTCACATTTGAAGGTGGCCAGACTCCACTTTCCTTTCATCTTCCATGTTGTGGCTTTCACAAGTTGAGCTTAACATTTAAGTTTTTCCACGTCTTGGCTTTATCACAACAAGAGAATGAGATTTTGGTCTCCCCATCCTTGTGGGAAAACACATTGTAGGTGTTGTTGCTTCACTCACCATGCTTTCCTTTTTTCGGGGAAGAAAAAACTTAAATTAAAAGAGGTAAAGAAAAGAATTACAACATTAGAGAAAAAGGTGTGAAGAGCTCTTGCAAATGTTGGAAAATCCAATAATTGATTAATTAGTTCCTGTCCCTTTGAAGGTACTAACTATTAACATAAGATTAAACAACCTTTATCATTAACATAAGCCCCCGAATTTTTAATTCATGCCAAGCACCCATACATCCTCAAAAAATTATGCGTGCCCATGAAAAAATCTACCCCGGCCCTCGATCTGTCCCTCTTCTTTCCTCTCCCTTCCTCTCACTCTTCTTCATCTCCCTCTTCTTTCCTCTCCCTCCCCCTCCCCCTCTTGAGTCACTTGAGCCCTCAACCCCTCTCCCTCTTCTTTCCTCAACCTTCATCATCCTTCCCCCTTCCTCGACTGTGAGTAACCCTTCCTCTCTACGCTCCGTTGCATTATTCCCAAGTTTTGTCGCCTTTCCCTTCCCAAAATTTAGTCTCCACCCCTTCTTGTCTAAATCCTCCTAATCTTTTTTGACAACTATCTCGATGCTCTGAGCATGCAGGTGCACTCTTTGTCCTCAAGGTTCATCTTGAATTTGTTTGAAAGAAGTAGCTCTCTTGCTTCCCGACCATTGTGAATGGATCGCATCTTTGGCTAATTTTGTGTTCTTTTGCAATGGCCCCTTAGGCATGTACATGTTTTGCAAGAGAAAGGGGCGAGGGCACATCATGAGTGAAGGTAAGGAGAGAAAGGGCAAGCAAGGTTAAGTAGTGGGGAGAGGGAGGGAGAGAGAGACAATGAGGAGAGGGCGTGTTGAGTAGAGAGAGAGATTTGGGAAAAAGAGGTTGAGCAAAGGATGTTAAGAGAGGAAGGGAGGGAGAGAGACATAATGAGAGAGGGTGTGTTGAGAATGGAGAGAGAGAGGGGCAAGAGAGGCTGAGCGAGGGAGAAGGGGGAGGGAGAGAGACACAGAAGGCAGAAGGGGGAGGGAGAGAGATACAAAGGTAGAAGGAGAAGGGAGAGAGCAATGAGAGCAAGGAAGAGTGTGAATGGCGACGAGGTAGAGGGGAGGATGAATCAAAGTAGGGAAACTTGAAGTTCTGCATAGACTAAAGAGATTAGTCGAGTCTTTGTGGTACCTGTGAGAATGTCAGTGCTCACATCTAATGCCCATTTCATAGAAGCAATGGTAGGTTCCTGTGGGTCTGTCCCCTTTTTAGGAATAGATTCTTGTGTGGCCACCATGTTCATTGCCGACGTTGAGGAGGCTATCCTTAGTGGGGAACACTTGGGAATCATTGAGTCTCATATTTTACTTTTACCGCAGTAGTAGGTTCTTGTGTTATAGCTACAGTCACTTGTGAAGCTATTCCTTGTAACATAATCAATTGGGGATAGAAAGGAGTATCTCGTGGTTTTATCTTAACCATGTTTCTCTGAGGTTCCAACAGTAGGTTCTTACAGGTTTGCCCCCTTTTTAGAGGCAAGTTCTTGTGGCACTACTGCATACCTACTCGTGAATGACAACAAAGGCTACTTGGTATCAAGGGGTTAGAGTTGTTGTAGACAGAGCTTTATGCATCCATATGTAATCGTTGCCATCATAGAAGCCCTAAGCTTGCTATGGCAATCATTTAGGCACCCACTTGGGATGGTATTTCCATTTCCCCTCTGTTGCCTTTCACCTTCTTGATCAGAATTTCTTTAATTGAGCATCTTGTACTCTTGTTGAGGTAAGAGGTTCCTAGAGCATGGATTCCCTTATTAGATGCAAGAACGGCAACTTCCTTTAGTTCATTGAAGGTCATCCAATGCTTCACTCAATTTCAACATAGTGCTAGAGTGACGGCTCGATTGCCTCTGCTCAAGAATTGAGCCTGAGTTGTTCATCTCAAACACCTTGCATGATGACCCAACCTTCTAATTTTTCTTAGGTGTGGACATGAACGAGGATGCGATCTCGAGCAGCTTGCCTCATGGCAGTTGTTGCTTGCTCTGCCTCCATCTCTACTGTATCCGTTTCACGTTCTTGTATTTTTGTCCAAGCTTCAGTTGCTGCCTCACAACATATGACGTTAAATAATTACGTGGCTATACTTCTTTGAGAGAAAATGGCCATAGCAAATGAACTTGACAAGATTTGGGATGCCAACAGAAAGTACCCCATGGTTGTTGATTTTTTTGGAACCTGGTGCGGATCTTGCACTTTTCATTTCAGGGGAGTTTGAGTAGCTAGCTATATAGTATGGTGATATGGTAAAATTTGTCAAAGTCTAGAACATGAGCTTGCCAATGGAGTGTAGATTCAAGGCTTGCCCACTCTTATCTTTGTGAGCAAAGAGACCACAAAGAAAACAATTCGAACTGAAGCTTTAGTCACCAATTATATGAGGAATGGCATTGCCAACTCTAGAGACTATCCTCCAATATTGCAACAACATTAAGAGAGGGATATTCAACCTATTTTGTACCACCATTTTTGGAGTATTTCTACTACAATTCATCATCTTTTTTAGGGCATTTGAACTAGCCAAAAGTCCCATCTAATTCTGCCTCCATTATTGGAGGATTTCTACAAAACTTGCTGGACCTATTGCATCAAGTTCATTGCCATTTCTGGTTTAGAAGGCATTGGACTGCAATTTCTACACAATTAGCTATGAGATATCTCTTGTAAGACCTGGCTTTGGGAATTTTATTTTAGGTACATTCAGTCACATACAATGGGTAGAAGTGAACTTGGCGCAGTAATTTAAGTAGACATAGCCTTGAGGCTGTCATCCTTGCATTGGGCTTATACATTTGATATTGGGAATCTCTTGCTTTGTTGCCTGAAAGCAATAGCAAGCAATGGTTTTTTGGGTATTTGTATGATGAATATACTCCCTTTGAGTGTTAGCTGCTTGGCTCTTGGCAACTTAAGGGAACTCTTCATGTGACCAATCTAGCTTTGGGCACAATTTTTTGCTTGTCTTGGGGTAAGAGAACGTTGGTGGTGACCTTTGGTCTAGCTAGAGGGGCTCTATGGTTGCATGCTTAAATCCCTCAACCGTTAAGTTTCTCCTCTCTCCGGACGATAAGAAATATGTGAAGTAGGCAATGCAGTCACTCCAAGACAAGGCAATAGTGGGCAAAATAGTTGGCTTCACACCCACGAGGAGAGAAGCACGTGACTAGATTTAGGCAAGCTTTGCACTTGAAGGGGACCACATCCAGGAGGTCACCATCTATGGGATAGGTGCCTTCCTCCTCTAATTGAGGATGTCCATCTCACGAGCGACTGGGAACAAGCCAAAGTATAAATCGAGCAGTTGGGGCAATGAAAAATGTCTATCTAAATTTGTTTCATGATAACCAATAAAAGACAAAAAATAATCCCATGCATTGCTAGAGCATGGACAAGCAAAGATTCAATAATGAAAGAAGCATCCTAGGTACAAAATCACTCGCACAACAATCTGCAAAAACTATCCCACTAAAAGAAATCTCTACTATACGTTTTGGTTTGACAGTCCATTGCAGGTACAGAATCACTCGAAATGAGCTCAAAAGGCCCAAAAACCCTAAAAACGACTATAAACATGGGTACTTTTAAATGATTTTTCAAAACCCCCTCTAGAGAAGAAGTGCATATGTCACAGCCGGCACCAGCGTGGGCTGCTTTGGCTTAAAACATATGCACTTCTTCTCCAAAAGAGGTTTTGAAAAAACACCGAAGGGACCCATGCTTAGAGTCATTTCTAAGGTACCCATGCTTAAAGTCATTTCTAAGGTTTTGGGGCCTTTTGAGCTCATTTATGGTGCCAAAAAGGCCAAAATATGCATAGGTCAAAAGTTTTGATTTTATTGCAAGGGATTTAGAGAGTGTATGTGTATATATATTTACTTATTTATTTATTCACTCTTTTATTTATTTATTTTAAATCTCATGTCAAGGATTGATATCTTAACCGCAATATATATGAAGAAATTGATTGACACTTTTTTGTATGGCACAACATTTTAGCATGATAGACCATCATTATTGAAATGCATATGCATCAGCCTAACCTCTGTGCCCATAATGCTTGAGGGTTCAAAGTCATCTAGTCATACTCAAAAGAGTGCTACTTTGACCATCTCTTGTAATTTGGAAGACAAATATTTAACTAAGTAAATTTAGAGGTAAGTTATTTGAGTGCATCATCAAGCAATTGATGGTGGGAAAGCTTCCTAACAATTGGCTAGAAATGGATTTGGTATCATACTAGATTGTGTTCAAGAACTATAATGTTTGATTAGAAGGAAATTTGTTAATCTATAGGATGCCTCTTTTATCTACATTAGACATAAGAAGACTGGATAATTTGTAGGATGCCTCTTATGTCTACAGTAGACATTGTAGTATCCACACAAAAATTGGCTAGTCCTTATGGGGATATAATACTTCTTACTTCTTATGTACTCTTAGTTATCCTATGCTATAGTTGGTTGAGAAGAGAAGGCCTGCTAGATAAATTTTAGCACAAAGCCCAATAGCTACTACAAGCTTATGTGAAAGTCCCTAGGGTATTATTGTTCTAGCCAATTGTTGTTGCTTGATTACTATGAGGATGTGAAGTAGAAGCGTGAAAGTACATATTCCTTTTGGAGACTAGAGACATTGTCTTTAGAGGGGAGCATTGTGCACCACTTAGGTGGGATGTTCTTATCGAAGATCATTTTCATTATGGAGTTGCATTTGCATCAACTCTCTTGGATGCATTTCTCTAGTTTAGAAGGCATTGGAGTGCAATTCCTGAACACGATAAGAAACAGGTGAAGTAGGCAGTGCAGAGACTCCAAGACAAGGCGATATTGGGAAGAATAGGTGGTTTCACACCCATGAGGAGACAAGTGCATGACTAGATTTAGGCAAACTTGGCACTAGAAGGGGACCACATCCAGGACGTCACCATATATGGTACTTGTGTCTTCCTCCACCAGTTGAGATCCCTCGGCACCACCCTGGCACTTGTGGAGTAGAGTCCCATTCTCCTTCGCCCCCACTTGCTATATCTCTTTCCTTGGTACCATGGTTTCATGGTGGAGGACATGGATCTAAAACCCATCATGTCCCTCGTTTTTTAATGATGCTTTGATTCACACATCTCCCACAGGAGTACAGAGCCATCCTTCCCTCCATTGGTCAAACCTTTGGTATCGTGTTGGAGTCCCCCATGAAGACTATAGCTTTAGTAGTGGCAAATGATGGTGTCCCCCGGGCAAAGGCTGGGGGCCCATTGAAAAAGGGGGAAGAAGACACTTCACGTCCTTCTCAAAGAGTGTTGATGGGCAAGGGAATCAAGGGGAATAACAAAGAATAGTGCCAGTAGAGGGATCTACTACCCCAAAACACGAAACAAAATACCCCAACAGACCATCTCAACTACATCCAAATCTAGAGAGGAAGCAAGTCAGCCTGCTCAAAGAGTGACATAGACCAAGATGACCAAGAGCAACGTCCAAGTACAAAGATGAGGCAAGCCGACAGCACAAAACGACAGCAACCAAGAGGACCAAGGGCTCATTGAGATGGGAAAGAGAAATAAATCAACTAGCCACCCCAATGAATGGCAATAGTAAGGAACAAGGCTAAGAGGGTTGGGGACACTCAAGAGTGATGAGAGATGACAAGAGTGGCGTTATCGAAGAAAATAAATTATAAAGAAGTTAGAGAGTAAGAACTCTATCCATGACCTCTACATTATGACAAAAGGCCAAGGGGGTAATCGTCGATAGATCCAAAATTGTGTCAACAAATGAAAAAAAAGGGAAAATCCCATGTCCTCATGAATGAGATCAATCTCTCTATAAACCGTTGTAGAGGACCCAGTACATCTTGCCCACCCCTAACTCCTAATGGTGAATATAAGGTCCACCCAAATTGAAGACAGTATATCAACCAAAGTAGATGGCAGGCTGCCAAAAAGATGTGTACATCTTGAATGCCAAATCTGCCACAATGTACTACTGGATGCTACCTCCTTTTCCAAACCAACCTGTGGAGAAGGCAAGGAATCTTGAGCTCGAATAGGAATAAAAAACAAATCCTATGGATCCATGATGCTAAGTTATATAGGACCATGTCTTAGGTGACACTACATGAACAAAGCACACTCACCATCCTAAGACTCATATAAATCAAATGCACCAAACCCTATACCCCATATAGCTACTCCCCACGTTACAATAAAATCTAGGATGTGATATAAGAGACCAATCCAAAAACATCAGTCCAAACTAGCTTGGCAATGTGGCAATGCTTGCAGGATTCCTCTGCAAGGTGACATCTCATACAAAGAGAAGGTCTACCAATATGTTGCTGCTTAACCATGAGCCCAGTGGAATGGACCTATGAATGGTAAGCCAAAGAAAGTATGAAACTTTCTTAGCTCTACTTATCCCCCAAAGGTGGGTCTAGAACCTTGCCAAGAGATGCTCAGTAATCCTTTGTGAGGCTACCAAGCTAAACAGCCATGGGTATATGGTGAATATCTTTCCATTGGATTCTATACTTGGTCCTTGTCAAATACAAAAAGAAGGTCAAAGTGGCCATTCAAGTTGAAGGTAGAATCAACAATCAAATGGAGAGCTCATTATAGTGATAAGGATTAGAGCTTTGTTAAAGCAGAAAGTCTAGCATCCACACCAATTGCGTTGCTTTGACTTTGAACCTTAAAGTTGGTTTTGGGCATAAGTCAACCTACTCCACCAAACTAGCCAAGGTGCACAAGCATGAGAAAGGCCCATATCACTCACAAAACTATACAAAAGAAGCAAAAGGGTAGATTGTTGCCTCCTCTATACAAAGCTTTGCATAGTTGCCAAAATCCACATAGATGATGGATGAATCAGCTTGTGTATCCAACCACTTCAAACAATAGACACCTAATCTTGCTACAATTATATAGCCTAATGCAACAATGAGGTAATTGCATACACTAGAATTTGGGCCACCCTAAGCACTTCAAAGGTGTCTGTTTATAGCTTAAATTGAGAAGCCCTTCATGAGAACCCTTTCAATATCCTTGACAAGAGACCTGATCTCTTATTGATGAGAGCAATTGCAACATCATGTCCAAATGTAACATATGCAGTCACACGTGTGGGGGTTAAAGGTCACTATGCCTTTACCAGGTTATGTACAATACTCAAACACATATATAAATGAATGAAAAAGAAGATTAGGGTAGTTCTGCACCCACCAAAGCTTGTGTGGCTCTCTGTTTCTCTCTCTCCCTCTTTCGTTCTTGCTTCCGTTGAGAGCACTCTCAACTGGTATCAGACCCCCGGTGATCTAGCTGAGCGTGCGTGAATGCTTGAAGCTCAGCAGCTTTGTGGGAGGAAGGAGAAGCTCTGTGGGAAGCTTTGTGGGTGACTTTACTTGCATCCGAGTATGTAGAGACGTTGGAGGAACCTTTGGAAAAGTCACTTTGGTTTTGCGAAGTGGTTTTGAGAGCTTGTTAAGAGTTTTCAAAGAAAAAAGTCGTTTTTTGAGCTTTTCCGTGTTCCGTTCGATGACAGACACTCTGTATTGACTTGTAGAGGCAACTATTGCTTGCTTTTGGTGTCCACTTCACTTCAGGAGCTTGGAAACACCTTCATTCTTGAATCTAGGATCATTTCATTGGATTTCTTACTCACTGTGTTAGTTCCTACGTTTTTTGCCTGGGTGTTGGAACTCAAGTTTGGAGTAACCATTTGCAGATCTATCAGTTCCGGTGGACTCTGGAGGTCCTAAAACTTCTATGTTGCTCATCATTCGCACTCCGGTGGAGTTTACAAACAACTCTGTTTCCAAAAACGTTTTTCAGTCCGTGTGTTGGACCCAGTGATTGAGACCACGGTTTCCAAAACCGTCTGTCCCATTGCATTATGGATGCCCAAAAACCCTTACCTATCAGTTCTTGCACGATTCAGTGGAGGATTTTCAGAGTTATAGATCTCTGTGTATTCGATTTCGTCTCTCTGTTATGCATTTTTTATTCTAAGGTTTTGAAACCTTAGATTTATGCCACATGGCAATGGATAAGTGTTGACTCCCATTTCTTACTCATCGGTTGGGATTTTGGAGTTCTGGCAGAAGAGAGATATTTGCAGATTTTCTTATTGATTCCGATTATGCAATGGCGCCCATGTTTTGAGGCATCTCAGGTTCTATTTTCCGTAGCGGCCATTACCGTGGGACTATGATTTCTTGAGCATACCTTATGCAAATCACTCTGGTTGTAGTTTGAGCAGTGTGCGCTCATTCGTGGTATGCATTAGGTTGCAGTGGATGATTTATAGGCCATTTGGATGCATTGCGGTCCTTGTTGGATGCGCTGATAGGCCCAAATTGCCTTGTGGGATGCTATTTTTTATGGAAGCTTTGCACATGGATGCTATTTTATGCTGAGGGACAGGTTTGACACATTGCAGGTGATGCACTGATAGTGCTATGCTCTCTTAGATGAGATATTATTGATGCATATGCCAGTGGACGGTGTTTATGCTTGAGTCATTTGGCACTTATTGGCATTTTCTTTTGGGCCAGATTTGCTCATATGGATGCATAGTATATGCACATGAGTCAGATGCATCTTTTGATGCTTTGAGCTTTGAGTTTTGGTGATATTTTAGTCTATTGTGGCATACACATTTGGGTGCACCTGGTATTTGGTGTGATTCTCTCTTGCAGGTACTAGCATTTGGGATTTCATTTCATTTGCATCATGGCATCCTCTTCCATGTCTGAAAAGGAGTTTTTCAGCATTAAAAAGTTTGATGGGACAAGCTTTTCTTTGTGAAAAGAACAAATAAGGGATGTGCTTATTCAAAAGAAGCAGATTAAACCCTTGGCAGGGATTGAAGCTAAGCCTGCAAATATGTCTGAGGATGATTGGAATGAGTTGGATGCATTAGCAAAGTCTACTATTAGACTTCATCTTGCAGAGTCAGTTTATTTCACAGTAGTAAATGAGCAGACTACGGAAGCTTTGTTGAAGAAACTATGTGCCACTTATGAGAAGGAAACTGCCTCTAATAAAGTTTACCTCATGAAGAGGTTGTTTGAGTTGCAGATGAAGGAAGGGGTCTCCATTGCTTCTCACTTGAATGAATTCAATATTATTTTCAGCCAGCTTCAGGCTCAGAAGATGAATTTTGATGTGGAGACTAAGGCAATATTTCTCTTATGTTCATTGCCATCCTCATGGGATACCTTCCGTACATTTATGAGTAACTCTGCACCTGGTGGAGGATTGAAATTTGATGATGTTGTGGTTAGCTTGTTGGCCGAGGAGATTAGACGGAAGTCTATGGATGGCAACAAGCAGGATGCAGCCTTAAATGTACAAAGGGGCAGATCACAGTTTAGGGGGAAGTCCCAAGAAAGAGGGAAGTCACGTAGCAAATCCAGGGCACGGAACATTGAGTGTTACCATTGTGGCAAGAAGGGCCATATGAAAAAGGATTGCTACAAGCTGAAAAGAGAGCAAAAGGATAAGAAAAAGAATGCAAATTGGGGTGCAAATCAAAAGGAAGACAGTCCAAGGGAGGACAAAGGAAAAGTGAAGATCGAGGAGATCAATGCAGTCACACATGATAGTGACAATGACGTTCTCTTCATGTCTAGTTTATCTGCAGAGTTGCTTACCACTTCAGATGATGCATATTCCCAGGATTGGATTTTGGATTCTGGTGCTTCATTCCATGTTACTCCCCATAGGGAATGGTTCTCCACTTATGACAGTGGAAAGACAGGTTGTGTGCATCTTGGAAATGACTATGCATGTGACATAGTGGGAGCACGTGACATAAAGTTTTCTTTTGCAAAATGGGTCTGCATTTGTTTTGAAACATGTGAGACATGTGCTTAAGCTGACCAAGAGTCTTATTTCAGTGGGTCAGCTAGATGATGCTGGTTTTCACACCACTTTTGGCTTTCAGAGTTGGAAAATTCAGAAGGGCTCTATGCTTTTGGCCAGGGGTGCCAAGTGTGGGACTTTGTATCCCTTACATGTATCAGGGGTATTTGATCATGTTGTTGCAATAACCGAGCAGCCAAGCACTTCTTTGTGGCATTGCAGGTTGGGGCACATGAGCGAGAATGGAATGAAACTCTTATGCCGTTTGGGTTATGTACCGCATTTGAGTTTCTCTGATTTTGAAATTTGTGAGCATTGTCTCTATGGAAAGCAGACTAAATCAGCCCATAAAAGAAGAGGAAAGAAAGAGTTTGAAATGCTTGATTTGGTACATTCAGATGTATGTGGTCCCATGCCTACACGGTCATTAGGCGAGGCTGAATACTATGTGACATTTATTGATGATGCAACTAGGAAAGTGTGGGCTTATGCTATAGCTCGGAAGAGTGATGTATTCTAGGTATTTCAGAAATGGCTGGCCTTGGTTGAGAATCAGTCAGGTAGAACGCTTAAATGCCTACGGACTGACAATGGTGGAGAGTATCTCTCTCATGACTTTTAGCATTTCTGTGATACACATGGGATTAAGAGGGAGCTCACATCCCCTTGTACTCCAGAGCAAAATCTAGTTGCAGAAAAGATGAACCGTACCATTCAAGAAAGGTTGCAATGCATGCTTTCCAATGCAAGTCTTTCTGGTGGTTTTTGGGCTGAGGCAATGAAGACTGCAGTGCATGTGATCAATAGATCACCTAGTAAGAGTTTGGATGGTGGTATTCCTAAAGAGGCATGGAGCGGCAAGAAGCCCTCTTACTCTCATTTGCGTATATTTGGGTGTGAGGCATATGCACATGTGCCAAAAGAGCTTCGAAAGAAGCTAGATCCTAAGTCTAGGAAATGCATCTTTCTGGGTTATGGTGAAAGTGGAGAGATGGGCTATCGTCTCTGGGATCCAGAAGCAAAGAAGATCATACGCAGCCATGATGTGGTCTTCAATGAGAAGAAGATGCATAAGGCACCCATGAGGGATGTGGAAATGAGGAGAATCACTTTCCAGGATGTGAATCCACCTGCATATATTGATAGACAGCAAGCTGTCCATGCACCAAATGTGCAAGAAATGGTACCACCAAGTACTCCAACAGGTATACAATCAAGGGTAGATGATGGATCATCTATTGGTGGAAATGATGAGCCAAATGTGGTTGATATGCAGGTGGGACAGCAAGCTGAAATGCCATTGAGAAGATCATCTAGAGTGTCTAGACCGCCTGATAGGTTTGTTCCAGGGGTAGACTATGTGATGCTTACTGATTGCGAGGAGCCTTCTTGCTACAGAGAGGCTATGATGCACGAGGATCAACGCAAGTGGGAGTATGCTATGCAATCAGAGATGAGTTCACTTATGAAGAATAAGACTTGGGACTTGGTTTCTTTGCCACATGGAAAGAAAGCATTGCCATGTAAATGGGTCTACAAAATGAAGGTCACAGGTGATGATGTGCCTAGGTACAAGGCCCGTTTGGTCGCTAAAGGGTTCAAGCAAGAGAAGGGTGTAGACTTTGATGAGATATTCTCTCCGATCATGAAGATGACCACACTTAGATGCATGCTTGGACTAGTGGCATCAGAGGATATGGAGGCTTTGAAGAAAAGGGCAAAGAGCATTTAGTTTGCAAGCTGAAGAAGAGTCTCTATGGTCTTAAGCAAGCGCCTAGAGAATGGTATCAGAAGTTTGATGCTTTCATTCGGTCCCAGGGTTTCAGAAGGAGTGAAATTGATCACTGCCTTTACACTAAAAGGGCTAAGGATAATAGCCTGATAATCTTGGCACTATATGTGGATGATATGCTATTGGCTAGCAAGAATACTTATGAGCTAGATGCATTAAAGGCCAAGTTGCATGAGGCCTTTGATATGAAGGATTTGGGACTTGCAGGTCATATTCTTGGTATGTGCATCACGCGTGATCGGAGTAGGAAACTCCTTTGGCTTTCACAAAAAGAGTATGTTACAAAAGTATTACAGCGTTTCAATATGGAGGGGGGGAAGGCAGTGAGTACTCCATTGCCTCCATATGTGAAACTGAGTCATACAGATAGTCCCAAATTAGATGAGGAGAGGGCCATGATGGCCAAGGTTCCTTATGCATCAGCAGTTGGGAGTCTTATGTATGCTATGATAGCTACTAGACTAGACATTGCATTTGCAGTGGGAGTTATTAGCCGGTATATGGCTAATCTAGGAAAGAGGCATTGGGAGGCAGTTAAGTGCATCATGAGGCACATAAAGGGTACCAAGGAGATGTGCATCTGCTTTGGTAAAGGAGACATGCATGTACTTGGGTACACAGATTCAAACTATGCAGGGCATGTGGATAGTAGGAGATCCACTTCTGGTTATGTGTTCACCTTTGCAGGTGGTACAGTGTCGTGGATGTCTCGTGCACAGAAGTGCGTTGCTTTGTTTACCACAGAGGCTGAGTATGTTGCAGCCACAGAGGGTTACAAGGAGGTCACTTTATTTGCCTATGCCGAAAATTTCCCATATCTAGAAGTTTGTAACTTGGTCATTTGGATTTTGTTTTGAGCACCATTTTGACCCAAACTTCAAGCACATAAAAAGCAACATTTTAGGATATTTTCCATGTTTTGATAAATTTTAAGGTCATTATTATTGTCAATTCAAGAATTTATTGCGATACTTTTAACTGTATTTTGGAATATTTTTTGGCTCAAATTCGATCAAGATAATTCGATCAAGATTTAGTCTTGATTTCACCACCAGGTTCAAATTCCAAGGAAATATTTCCAAAGGTAATTTGAGATTTTGGCACTCTTCTTATTAATATAACTCAAAACTAGACATATTAATGAATCTGGACATGAATATATACTAAGAGGCAAAGATATCAACACACAACTTGTCATAGTAGTAGAGAAAATGAAAATTGAAGTACTTCAAGTCCTCCTCGATAGACTTGGAGAAGGTTATGAAAACCTCATTCAAAGTATTGCAATTCCAAAACAATTAGCAACACTAGACGAATTGCAAATAGTTTTAGGGCCTATTCCCATTACCAGTTAGTCAAGGTTGTTGATTGAGTGTTAATATAAGTGTGCATTCCAATTTTGCACAAACAGGGTCTAGTTATCTTAAATCTCTTTATGGGTTGTTAAAAATGCTTGTAAATTACCCCCCCAAAAGAGATACTTTAAGGACTTATGTGAAGAGAAAGGAGTTCGAATATAGAAATTTAATGGTTAAGTTAAGGGTGAGCATTGAGAATGCCACTTTAAGGATGATTCTTATTTAGAAATTTTCATGGTCAAAATTAACTAGGAAATATACAACATGGGTACTCTTTTGAAAGGTCTTGAAAAGAAGAATCCATTGTGACCTCGAAATAAACCATTTTGTACGAAAAAACCCCTTAAAAGTTTAGTCAAGATCACTTAGTGCATAACATAGTAGGTACCAATGGGAATGTGATTCCCTTGTTAAGCTTATCTTTACCTTAACAGAATTGGTTATGTTAAGCTCATTAACATAACCTAACTTCATGTGGGAAAGGGCCCTTACTTGGTGAAGAATTGAGAACAACGAAAAGGGGGCTTTTTGACTAAGGGTGTAGCATATACAAAGGGGTTATTTTAATTTCCAAATAAATACATGTGTACACCCCATCTGAGGGAGTTGATTTGAGGTTCTAGCACAAGTGCTTATGTTCCCTACAGTATAAGTGACCCTTCAAATGATGCAATAAACCCAGAAGACTAGTTGATCATGCATCATTTAGCTCTTAGGAAGAAGAGTGAAAAGCTAACATTTGCAATTTTGGCAAGAGAATTTTGCTTTTGATCAATCTCAAAGCTACATTATATAAAAAAACTACATTTGATTAATCTCAAAAGTACATTATATTAAAAAACCTAACGGCCTTATATAAAAAAACCTATGAACAAATGGGTTAGGTGGGATCATTACTCTTTGTGAATTCATGTGCTTCCACAAGTTATTGATACTCCTCACAAGTCAATAAAACTTGCAATCATCCACAAGTATGGGTTGCATTTCAATGGGCAAAAAATCACCCAATTGAGAAGCGGCTTTGATGCTTCATCTTCTAACATTCTTGTTTCTAGCGAGTTTGCCATTATGGAGCTAATAGGTGCAATAATGGTTATAGTGAGAAGTGATATAGGTGTTGCAAGGGTTCAATGAGTTATTTGATACAAAATTCATGTATCCAGGGCAAAATGGTCTAGTCCCTTTAGATTTGCTTTAGGTTAGTAGTATTGTTTCCAAGTTGTTTCATGTGGCAATTTTGCTAATCTATTATAATTTATTTCTATGTTTAGTGTCCCTTCAAAAGTTTGTGTCTTTTCTTATGCTTATGTGCTTATTTACCTAGGTTAGTGTGTACTATAAGTTTTGTTGCTAGTTGGCCCCTAGTTGGTTGATCAATGGAGTACATTGATGGCTGTAGGGCGACTACTATGAAAGCTTGAGATTCTTTTTAGAGTCATTTAAAAATAAGAAACTCATCAAAAAGCAAATTGTAGTACCCTTCATCAACCTCCCTATGATGTGACTTTCCAATTTTCAAAGTTTGGATTTCACACCAAGATGCGACACACCCTATTACCTAGTACCCTAATATATAGTACACATTACATGGTTCACAAATAAATGCAAGGAAGGGCCGTTCCTTGTGCATTGAAAATTTGTCACATTTGAGTTTGCTAGGTTCTACCTCAATATGAATTTGTTTAAGAAATAGTTATATCACATTGTTTGTAATCTATTTTTTTGTGCAAGTTTTTTCATTGCAACAATACGTTTGAGATCATTTTTGCGAGTTTTGAGGTTTGTGGCTATTATTGGTCTCATCAATCATAGGGAAAAGATGGTTGACATGTATGATATAGTATTTGATTGAAAAATATTCATCGTATTGAATGCACTATAAACAAATTATATGAAATTCGTAAAGCGAATTTAATGTTGAGAGATAGTCTTTTAATATAAGTACAAAATAGACTTTAAAGAAAGTTTAAAAAAGTTGTTATCTTTTGGCAGCACTTTTATATACACAAAACCAATAATTTGAAATTGAAAATGTGAATTTGATGTTGAATGATAGTCTTATAATATAAGTACGAAATAGTCTCGCCAAAAACTTGTCTTTTGGTAGCCCTTCCATATACACAATGATAGGTTTCATGCAAAAATATAACATTATATTATACATTATATAATAGATTAAATAGCTTCACAAAGTATATGTTGTTTAACATAAAATTGACAATGTAAGAAACATACTTAAAATGAATTTTTCATGGCCCTTGTAGCCCCAAAATTTTTAATTAATAAAATTGGTCTCCTTCCCTCTTATGAAAACCTTCATGTAGCCTAGTGGAAAGACCCCATAACTAGATAAAGGATCAACACAATATATTCATGCAGCCTATTGGAAAGACCTAATAAATTGACAAAGAATGCCCCTTTGGATGAGGATTTGAAGGTATCTTTGTGATCTTAGCTTAATTGGGCTATCTCTATCTTTTTGACAAAGTGGTTTGCAGTGATTAATCTATGTGAACAAACACTGTGAATCAACTCGCAATGAATGTCAAGACCAAAGGAAGCAAGATCTCGTTTTAGACTAAAGAGGAAAGTGGGGAAAAGGAGTAGTTTGAGATCAGATATGATGTCGAAGAACAAACAGAGGCAAACAGGGAAGGCCACAAGAGTCAAGATGCTATCTTTCAAGGAGAATCGGGTGAATTCCAATAAGAACCGAGAAGTGCATCCCCGTTGCCCTCACTAAGGCAAAGAACAAGCTCGATAGTTATTAGGTAGCCAAAGATAAAGATAAATTTCAAAATACATGGGATAAGAGGGTAAGCATTCCTCGATCCCATGTGCAAAGCTTTTTGTGAATAGTGACGATATTGCAAGTCAATACTGAGGAAGAGTACTTACTATACTTCACCACGTAAGTCAATTAATCAATATTGCAAGTCAATACTCAGGAAAAGTACTTAATGCACTTCTCCACCACGTTTAGAGATAAAGACAATTACTAATTGAATTTCTCCATTGAAAAATAAAGGTCTCTTGGACTTTGGCATAAGGTTTAGGGATGTGTCTACCACATCTTTTGTGCTTCTTTGTTGCCCCACTTATATAAAACATTAAACTCTATCCAAAAAGGTAGAATAACCATCTAGTGCATAAATATTTTTGGTACTATCCTCACCTTGTATACCCTTCACCTTACAGCTCGAACAACCTTATGTACAAAGTGAGATACATATGATTTTTAAATGAGAAAGTAGCTAAGAAATGCAACAAATTACTAGGATATTCTAGTACCAACGAATCCCTGGGGATATTCTAGTGCCAAGATTGGTGATGAGATAGGGAAGGGACCTAGCAAGCCTTCTTTTGAGGGTGACTTGGGGACCCACGTCGAGTCCCTCATGTGGAAGGTTGGGGAGCAGCCACATAGGTGAAACTAAAGGGTTTTTTTAAAGAATTTGTGAACCCTACTGGGTGTGAATGTGTGCGACCCATTGACTTTCACAAGTGCGTCAAAGAGCACATGAGGGCCATGCTGGCAATGCTTGAATAAAACCTATTTTTAAGCCCTTAATATTAAGGACAATCCAAAAGCTTGACAGTGATTGGATCTTAAATTTTTTCCAAAAAGCGCACAAGTGCACATACGCAATGCCTCGTAATATAGTGATAAAGCAAATGCTTTTGGTTGCAAAAGAGAAAGCAAAGGACTTTTAAAAGGGATTTGGGCTATTTAAAGGTGGGATGATCTCCATTAATGACAATTTCAAACACACAACTTGGTTAATTTCTTTTATAATTACAAATGGAAATTCACAAAAGAATCCTTCACTATGGCACTCCCTCTAAGGAGGCAATGCTAATAAAATACGTACATTGCAACCTCAATTCCCAATTGAGATTTCTTAGGCTAGTTACACACTTGCTAGCGGAAAGACCCTTTGTAAACAAAGGATGAATTAGAGGAAAGAATGGGGGCTTGTGGGTGTAGGAGCCTTACACACCACTGTGGATGAAGGAGTATGGTGCAAGGAGCATTCAATACTCTCCTTGTTCTCCATTATTATGGGCAAGGGAGCTTCATTGCCCAACCCAGCTCATTGTCCATTGCCCTGTTCAAAAAAGGACAATCCAAAAGCTTAACAATGATTGGATCTTAAATTTTTTCCAAGAAGCGCACAAGTGTGTCTCGTAGTATAGTGATAAAGCAAATGCTTTTGGTTACAAAAGAGAAAGCAAACTACTTTTTAAAGGGATTTGGACTATTTAAAGGTGGGATGATCTCCATAAATGACAATTTCAAACACACAGCTTGGTTAATTTCTTTTATAATTACAAATGGAAATTCACAAAAGAATTTCAATCCTTCACCATGGCACTCCCTCTAAGGAGGCAATGCTAATAAAATACGTACATTGCAACCTCGATTCCCAATCGGGATTTCTTAGGCTGGTTACACACTTGCTAGCGGACGGACCCTTTGTAAACAAAGGATGAATTAGAGGAAAGAATGGGGGCTTGTGGGTGTAGGAACCTTACACACCATTGCGGATGAAGGAGTATGGTGCGGGGAGCATTCAATACTCTCCTTGTTCTCCATTATTCTGGGCAGGGGAGCTTCATTGCCTAGCCCAGCTCGTTGTCCATTGCCCTATTCTCCCATCTGGCCAACCATCTTCAAGTCGCCGTTGCCTTTATTGGCTAGCCATTGCCTAGTTCCTCTTTGCCAAAAATGTACTTGCCATTGAGTGGGTGGACAGACATGCACCCGACACCAAAATCTCGTGCCCTCAAAGTGGTCACAACTTGGGAGGGCAGCGGTGATGTGCAACCGTGCTCGATTCGAGCGAGGAAAAATACATTTGCTAGGCGCCAAAGTGTGGGGGAGGGAGCTACACATGGAGGGGCATCGGGTGCAAAGGAGTGTTAAATAGAAAGCAATATTGTGAGCAAATCACAAAACTCGGGGTTTCGGATTTCATAAGGCTGCTGGTGGAAATGTAGCTAAAAGGTAAGCATTGGGACAAAAAAATGGAGAGAGAAAAAATGGTGAAAGGTGAAAGTGAAATTAATTAATTGTATTGTATATAGTTTAAAGCTTCTGAATGAACACTTGAAGATTTTGGCTATGGCGGAAAAGCTGTGATTAGGGTTTCGTCCCTTTCCATTTGAACCATTCTGCTCCATCTTTGCTCTTATCGCCATCACCTTCTTCTCAAACAAATCTCTTCTCCTCCATCGCATTTCTCTTCCTCATCCTTCTATCAATCAAATGTCCTGCTCGCGTAATTTCGTCATCTCCACCTGCGTCCTTTCCGGTTGGTACTTCTGTGAATGGCATCCCCTCAAATAACAATTCTTCCCGGGCTTTCCAAGCCCCGTCCTGAAGCACACTGCGTAGTTTGATCTACTCGATCCTGGTTCACCTGGAACAGATTTTTTGGATCGGAATTTGCATCTTGGATCCTTTAGTGTTCTGCAATACCATATTATTCTCTTTTCGGTGAACCTTCCAGCCTTTGCATCTCCCAACTCAGTGGCAGACAATCTCAACCTACGATGGACTGCTGTAGCTGCTTTGAATTCTTCCGTCGCAAACATTCTGAAACTGAACCGAAGTCTGTCGCTCCGACATTTATTAAACGTCTTTCACAAGAGCATTTGCTCAGTTTCAAGATAGAAGACGGCGATAACGCACGGCGGAAAGACTTAAAGCATAAGTCTATTGCTCCCATACACCTTTACAGGCCTTCATTTGTTGTTGAGGATACCTCTGATGCAAGTAACGGGCACAACACGGTCAATGTACAAGTCAAGCAAGCCTTCAAGGAATTGAAAACAACAGACTTTTCTGATGAAGCAGACAGGTACCATAAATGCAAAACACCCGTGAAATTGACATATCGGGCTGTCCGAAGCGAGGTAACTTCCTGACACCAATCTGTTGAGATCATTCCGCTCTCATAGAAATTTGCTGTTAGCCCTTGGTTCCACTTTGCCGGTGTCACTCCCTTTATCGTCACGTTAATAGAAAGACCATGGCTTTTAATTGCCTTCTGCACGTCTGCACAGATCGCTTCGGCTGTGAGGTTGTAATGTTATGAAAAATCGCACATGTGATTGTACATGATATAGACAGGTTTTAAGCTCTTATATACCTCAGCTATTTGTGTCTTGTGTAAGCCTCCTTTTGTAGCTCAAGACATTTATCTCCTTGTGAGGGGTGAGCTCCTTAGAAGCCCCTAGTGTAGCAGGAGCTTCCAACGCTCGGAACTGGGGCTAAACCTCTAACAATTTACTTGTCTTGAAGGGCTCTAACTCTACATTTTTTTTCCTTAACACAAGCCTAGGGTGCTCATTCAACTTGAAGACGACTTTTTGGCCCCTTTTAAAATGTTGCTTGCTCGAATCATGTGCGCTGTGTCCAATACAGGGTCGTTTAGAACCCGCCACTCGAGAAATGGATTTATTGCTTCCTTGTGTAAATTTGCCGTTCAATTTTATTTTGCAATGTCCAGGCTTCACACATCCCCTGTGGCTTTGCTGATTGCTGGAAGGAAATTTTGGCCATGAAGTTGACATTTCGGATGTGTTCCTGATTAGTTGGGTGGCTGTTCTGTACAGGATTTTGATGGAAACAAAATGGTGAATGAATATGTGAGAGAATGCCTTATTGGCACTGGAAGTTATGGCAAAGTGGTAAGTTTTTTTGAATTCACTGACTGTTGCTGTACTTTCGCTGGTTCCTTGGTCTTTTTGATCTAGAATTTTGTTATTGCATAGCTGTTGACTAATTAAGTTGGTGTGTAGGTGCTACATCGTAGTAAGGTGGATGGCAAATTGTATGCTATTAAGGTGAGCTTTCAGGTTTAGGGTCTTATTCGTGTCGAATATCTATACCTGTTTCAGCATTAGGCCCCATTCTAATGTAAAAATAATGGGAAAATATTTGCAGGGCCAGAAAGATGAGTCGAATAGGATATTGGATGTATCTTGAGCTGTGTTCCAGAATATGTTGATAGTTACCTAATTGGAAGCTTTATAAATGAAATTCGATTTCTTGAAATGACATGCTAACAATTTGAAACCTTAACCAAACCTTAACTCAGCTCTCACAATCAAGACACCACACTCTAGAGAATTCGTACCTTAGAAAACGAGGCCAGAACTGGCTGGAAACCAAATCGCAGCAAGGGAAGTCAATTCGCAGCACCGTAGAGTGAATCACACTTGTGGAAGGGCTTTGTTTGGAAGTTGGGAACTCCAAACAGCAAAATGAAAACTCAACAATGGGGCTCGGAAACAAATTGCCATAGAGAGGGAGTGTGGGAGGAGTGAGTGAGAGAAAACACAACGCTAGGGGCCAGAAATAAGGCCTGGCCTCCCCTATAGGTCTTTATTCCAATAGAAATCTGTCGTACAAGGTGGCTCATGAGTCCAACTCTTGAATTCTAGTTCTCACAAAATCTTCATCAAGGTCATCATCTGATCCTTTTTGACCCTTTTGACTGGGCCGTCGAGTGGTTGAACTGTGAAGGGAAAAATCAGACCCAGACTGATTCAAAGCTTGGTCGAGCCACAATAATAGTGGTTGTTGAGAGAAATTGACCGACGTGATTCGCAATCAAGTCTGCTTCAAAACCTCGAACTGAAATCAGTACTTCTTGCAGAAAATCAACCAACCAACTTACTGTTTTGGAACAGCAAGCAAATCTGAGCCAATTCGTGAAGATCTGGGGCTCTTTTGATTGACTGTTGTAGGCTGAATCCACCACCCAAGATTGTGCCAAAGTCTTGGGACAGCGTGCAGATCAAATTGCAAGTTGCTTTGTGCTCAAATTTGATGGCAAGCTGTCTAGCTGGAGCAGGCTGAGTGAATTGCAATCAAATAGGGGCTCCTGGTTCAGATTCTGTCGTTGAAAGCTCTCGTTCAGGCTGAAAATCATCTGGCTCTCCCAAATCACTGATGTCCCTCAATTTGACTTGTTCTTGGATGGCTGCCACCAAGGAAAGTGGAAAGCTTGTGCTTTGATACCACTGAAACCTTAACTTGGCTCCCACAATCAAGACACAGCTCTAGTGTGAATTTGCACCATTAGAAAACATGGCCAGTACTGGCTGGAAACCAAGTTGCAGCAAGGGAAGTCAATTTGCAGCACCCTAGAGTGCATCACACTTGTAGAAGGGCTTTGTCTAGAAGATGGGAACTCTGAACAGCAAGCTGAAAACTCAACGATGGGGCTGGGAAACAAATTGCAATAGGGAGAGTGAGGAAGGAGTGAGAGAGAGAAAACACAGCACTAGGGGCCAGACATAAGGGCTGGCCCCCAATAGGTCTCTATTGCAATAGAAATCTATTGTACAAGGTCGCGCATGAGGGAGCAACAGTCTGAGTACAAAATCTCAACATGAACCGAGAGCTAGGCAACTAGAAAGCATGTACTTTCCTGAAGCTGGCCTGCTTTCTTGCCTAGAATAGGTGGCTTTGTTGAAGGAGAACATTGCTTTAGCTAACATAGAGGTTCTGTATAAGGATTGCATTCAGGAGAGCAGTACTCCAATTTTTAAAGACTTATGCCAAGCTGATTTATGAACATACCAAGAGACGAGGGAATGTATGGCCAAGTTTTATGAGGATGGCCATTCCCAGATTGTCTTCATTCTTGGTTGATGAAGCTTAGGAAAGGGAAGATGCTGTTTCCACATTGTTATTGGGAGGTTTTACTTATGTTTGGAGCCCAAGGTAGTCTAATTTATGAGAGTTGAACTCACCCTATTACATGGTGAGTATTCCTGCTGGTTGGTTAGTCAGCTTTGCAGTCCAATCAATGTTAAATATATAATTACCATGTACTTATATCTGTATAAATTTTGTTGTATGTGACAACGATATGGCATTTGTCTTTGGAGAATCAAGTGATTAGGTAACGTTTCTAGTAGTGTCTGAGAACTTTTTTGTTAATGGCTTGTTGTTTACTTTGTTATAATGTGACTTTGTACATGGATATATTTTGAGCACTGGTTGTATTTGTTTTGACTTCCGGCTTTGAATTTATAAGAAACTTTTTAGGTGCTGTACATGAGGCCAAGGAGGATGTTAGGTACTAAAGCTGAGTGGACATTATCTAAAGAATTGTTTGATTGATAAATGTCTAAAATTTTTTTGCACAGATTTTCCGCAAGTCTCGCCTTCGCAAAGTTCGAGTTGCACCATCTCGGACGGCTATGGCAGATGTCTTGCGAGAGGTCTTCTTTAAAATTTTTTCCCTTTAATACTATGCTATTTTGTAAATGTCAATCTGAGTATTCTTTTTGTGGTCTTAGTTAGATGATATTCTGGTAGAAAAGAAGGTTTCATGACTTCCAATAAATTTCGTGGCATAATAAATGAAGTTGTTTTCTTGGTCAAGTGCTTCTGTTTGGATTGTACATGTCATTTCAGATTTAAAGTTTGTGTTGCTTAGCTGTGCTCTGGATTGATAGCCATCGTTATGGTGAGTGTGCCCTTTGCCTTTGGGAAGGGATAGATACTTAACATGCCTAAAATATATATAAATCCATACTTAAACATGTTGTGTGAATGAGTTTCCATACTCTCAAAGATGGAATTGCATGTCAACCAATCAAGCTAATGATTGGCGAATTAAGAAACACGCATGTTTCTTTTAAATGGAAAAGCAGCTGAACACAACATTAAATTCACATGTTATGATTATTTATACGACCCAAGGTAACAATATACTCGGTAATAGATTATGACTAGTGATTCTATATACATCATCTCTCATCGACATGATCTTTGTAGAGAGGCGTGACACTCATTCCATATTTCTTTGGATTCAGATTTGATGCATCTCTCATCATGTATTCATCGCGAGTATGCTATTTCCATCCCATCGAGAACTCACTTTGTTAGAAAGGTGTCTGAGAATTCACCGTATGCAATCTTACATCCGGACATCATGGATTTCTCAAGCCGTGGGGAAGTCCTCCTTGTTGAAGTTCAGTGTGAGAATGGGTACCTGTCATGTATCAATTCTTGAGTTTCGAGATGATTCTATCTGTTGCCGAATATTGATCTAGATGAAATAGGGATATTTTGCGTATGTGCAAACATGCGAGCCCCGATCATCTCTTATGGGCACGCTTTCTTGGGCATGATACATGACCTTGTCATTTACAATGGTCTATACTGATGGCCTTTTTGCACACTTTTGTACTTGCTACGTGTTCCACGCGTTGGCCGTGTTAAAGTGAAGGATCGAGCACTCCTAGTCTAGATGCATGAAGAACAAGATGATCAAGGAGGGTCGAAGCACCAGGAAAGAGACATAAGTACGCAACACTCAATCTATTGCAAATGTATATGATCAACAATACATGGTAGGCTTCTTATATAGAGAGGGGAAGAGTAGGAGGTCGTTGCTATGCTGTTGATGCCACATGCTTGTGAGCCGAGACTTCGTTGATGCCACTTCCATTAGCCACATTCTCTACGAGGGGGGTTTCAGCCACACATAGCCCTATATTTCCGACATCTCCCCATGGTTCAAATTCCACGAGTGTGAGGTGGCCAACCAAACACACTGATCACCCACCCACACAGGGCAAGATCGGCCAATTGGAATCGAACAACCCACATAGGGCAAGATCAGGCAAATAGCAATGACCACCTACATAGGGCAGGGTCAACCAATCACAAATAGTCGATCCATTCAAAGTCACATTCAATTCAATTTGCAGTATACGCAGGCCATCAATTCCCATGCCAGCCGACTTCGGATTTTTGCAATAGTCTGTTGTGAATACATGTCTGGCCACAGAGCGACAGCCGCCCATAGCCGCCCACCACTTGCAGATCAAGCACAACGTGGGTCGCCACTCGCACGTGTGCGAAGTTATTGTTCAATTGCCATGCTAGAGCTTTCAGTTACAAGTCCAGTCATATAGTCGCAATAGTCGTCAATTACACACAGTCCCGTGCAATTGCCATGCGTCACCGCCATAGTTCGCACCGGTACCATGTTAGAAATGCTACAGATGTTGCCACGTGGCAGCCATAGGGAGCACCGGGTATGGGGGTCCCCAAACCTCGCCTTGTAGCCATGCATGCCTCCAGAGCTCTCCAAAAGGTCCCGAGAAGGGATAGATTTGGAGGATTTTATCTCTTATTATATTCAAGGTCTTCATATACCTTCATTGCTTTATGGGATTTCTTCCTTCATATATGTACATTTGTCAACCCGCGCTATAAGGGCCTTTTTAACCCCCTCTAATTTCCATTAACCACATGCTCCACGAGGGGGGTTTGAGCCACACATAGCCCTATGTTTCCAACAAAGGCGTTTAAATGAAGCGGTTTACATCGGTCATGAGCCCAAAAAACTATAGGACCATTATGATTGGATGAATCATGTCCAAGACCTATGCCTCAGCGCCCGATACATAGGTTAGTCCATTTGCAGAGCTTTAAGGAGTGAGAGCTAATGGAAAGACAGGATTTCGTGCTGATCATGTGATTCTAGATCAATCATATCCTCACACTCTGAGGTGCCATTGAGGAGGCCAGAGCACGGAGACAGAGGGTTTATTGCTGCATTGTAATTTTCCAAGACTTTTGACATAGTGTCGAGAGCTCGCCTCATCGGACGCTTGCAGTTGGAACATTCAGGATCGTGGCGGTATTTGCTACCGCTACCATGGATAGCGGATATGTAAATAGCTTTATCCAGGTTTTTCAAGGGACCCATTGATATTCTTTTTATCTTAGAGCAGTTTACTTGACTTCCAGCCCCCCTTTTAGTATAGGTTATCCAGGAAGATATCATACAGAGTACACAATTTCAGGAATTGGTTAGCTCATAGCGAGCTGCCTGTGAAGCTCATCTTCTACAAAGATCATGGCTTATGGATATCAAAGGAGAGCTTCATCGATCTGCCAAGCTACACACGAATCCACCTCTCTCACTCTTTGAGGATTTTGATTGGGCAATTCTGTGTTTTGTCTCATGGATTGCATTGAGTGTGGAGGGACTCATGTCTAGCCGCATTGCACTCTATGTGATCTACATGAGATTGAGTTAGAGGAGCACTTTGCTTTCAGATGCCCTGTGTACAATGAGATTGGAGTTGGTCACCATTGTCTTTTCAGAGATGGATTCAGACTCCTCTTCCGCTTGTCTCATCCATATTAGAGATGTTTGGTGACTTTCATGTATGGCTATAGAGACCAACTACTCAATGCACATAGACGAGATGAGGGTGTGATCACTGAGTTTTTTTTAAATCGGATAGCACACACCAAAAAGCCCCAAGGAGATGGTTTAGTTGAGGCTTGGAGCGAGAGACAAGACTGACCCGCTAGCATATCGATATGCATAGATCAGGCTAGGATCTTCCCTCCATGTTCACCCGACCAAGGGTCAGGTGTGACAATGGCACATGTCTGACGCAGAGTATGGCTAGGAGACCACAGCAGAACATGCACATTGATCGACGTCAGCTGGTTTTGTGTCGTCTCAGCCTTGTACACCATCAGAGCCTCTCTCTACAAGATCCTCTTAACCATCCTCTTATTACTTGGACTTGGTTCCTCAGATAGCATATGGAGGACCAACACAACAATGCCACATTGTGATTCCCACCCTCTTTATGGGATTAGGCACTTTGTACTGGTGGTTATGTTTATGTTCGTGGTCTTGGGTGTGGATGGCCTGGAAGCTCCACCTGTTGAACTCATTGTATTTTGGTTTTCTCAGCCCATAGATCCTTTGTTAGAAAATGACCCAACAGAGGGTACGTACAGCGGAAGACGGATAGTAATGCCCAGGAGCTCACACAGTGTGATGTGGGGTGTGGAATCACAAACTTGTTAACTAATGTGCATAGATGTGCAAGCCAGTAAATAGACAATGCTCAGAGACAAATATAGAAGCAACACTTTATATTTCCGTCTGTCCACAAAGTAGGACAGAATACAATACCAAAAGGTCCTTCTACTACAAGCCTGGCACTTCTAGATCTTTGAGCCCGCATCCTCCACCTCGAGCATATGTAGACTCTCTGTCTAGATCCCTTCCACCTTGCTGTCCGGAAGCGAGCCTAGGTGGGCAGCACCTTGAGCTCAGTCTGCAGCCCTATGTCAGCCTCCTTCTCCTCCTGTGTGTAGGTCCAAGGGTGGGCCTGTGACTGCTGCTGTCTGCTCACCAACTGCTGCTTCAATTGATAATGAATGAGGCCAAATTCCTCTCCTTTTATAGGCCCAAGGGGCCCTGAAATGGATCGACCTGGTAGGGCTGACCCCTAGGTCTGTTTGGGCCGACCAGTCTGCCCCCTCCCAGTCTGTAAACGGACTTGGTTTGGGGGCTGTTCCACAGACCTGCCTGGCCACGTGGCAGCCTGCCATAGGCGCAGGCCTCTGCCCTTCTGCTGGCTTGTTCCAGCCTTGCTGCAGGCTCCATACAAGGCCCAATGGCCCTGCCATGCAGGCGCCTTTTGGCCACTGCAGGTTCCGCCCTCTGTCAGGCTTCCAACAGCCCTGTTCTCCATCAAAGAAGCCTCTGTACAGCCCTGCACAGTGGTGCCGTACCCTGCTGATGTCAGCACGCCCTTCACAGGTCCCTGTTGCAGGCCGTACGCCTGTCCTTTGCTTTGACAGCTGCCCACATGGCAGCTCATGTGCTGCCCATGTGACAGCCCCAATATCACCAGGTGTACCTCCCCCATGCTCTCCTCATATGGGGGCTTACAAATGGGGAGGTGACCATTCCAACATCCTTAGGTCTTTGGAAGACTTCAATAATTTCTCTCTCTCTCTCTCTCTCTCTCTCTCTCTCTCTCTCTCCACTGTGTAGTCACATCATGGCCAACATTTGTGCTTCTCATGCGAGGAGACTTGTTGGTTTGTCCTATGATATGAGTTATGTGTTCGATCATTAGATTGACTTCGGATGAGTCATATTTGTCTTCTTGGAATCGTTTCCACCTCTTTCTCTGTCTGCCTCCCCCCCCCCCTCCTCTCAATGGACTTGGAGATGGTTTGTCATTCAAATGTGCAAGAAATCACACCTTTGGATGGTAGATGAGAAAATGTTGTTGCAAATAGTTCTTCGTAGTCAGGGATGGGCTCCAGGTCTTGTCGAGGGATAGGAAATGGTGTCAAAGAGATTCATTTGGGTGAGATAGGGCGTAAATCTTAGACTCCCTTCTGGGTTTTATTAGCAAAGACATGGATACAACCATCAAGGGGAAGCTTTATGCCAATAGAAACATTATCTTGTCCTTATTCTACATAGGGACTACTATCAGCAAGGAAGGCTAATATACTTATTGGGATGCATCTCTCATGGCTTAGGTGAGAATAGGTAGATGGGAGAATGAAGACAGAATATGTAAATTATACGAATGAAGAGAAATGAAGTACAAGCACCATATCCCAAATGTCAGATGTATTAATATGTCATCATATTAGGGGAAAATACATGATGTACACTCTATCACAAGCAAATCTATAGAGCATCTTTGAGTAGCTGACAAAAAATGCTATGATCCTACAGAATCATGGACTTGGCAAGTTGGTCACGAGTAGAAAGACACACGGTTGATAGCTATATGTAGAGCTGCATAGATTTTAAGACGTCTCGTGCAGTCTTTAATACAAACGTTTCGTTTCTCCCATTGGATCGATTTCTTGTAATATTTGGTACGATGACGAGTGTAAGGCCTTATGTCGTCAGCTTAGACTCGAGACCAAGCATTACCTTCTCACTACGATAGAGACCACATGAGATTATCGTCGTTGGTCCACCAGAAGAAGAGAGACTTCTTCTTCTATTAGAATGAGGAAGAACTTCTAAACATCCTGTTTAGTATTTCATTCCAAGCGGAGGTCTGCGTCCCCCCTCACGGATTGATCATTTGGTACACCTACTCATACACACTTTATGACATTCCTCTTTAGCCTACACCAGACCTCCTGCATCTACTCTGCCCTACTCCTTGCTCACTCTTCACCACTGGTGAAATCAAACACGCAACCCTCAAGCTACACAATGGTCGAGCCAAAGATCATGAGGGACTATGAAACCCAGATGGTAGCTTATGCTTGGGTACTGATGAGAACATAAGCGTAGCTTTGCTTACTAAGTTCTTTTTCCTCTTTTTTATTTTTCTCATTTACTCGTGATCTAAAGTTGCTTACAAGCTTCCTGCTTCCTTTGTTCTTTGGCTTGTTCTATAAAAATTTCTAAGATTGGATATTTTCTAGTCGTATGAAGGTATACTATGTACTGAGTAGTTGCAGATGGTATTAGTACACTAGCCCCGCTCTTGGCATAGCGATTTGCGCCGATTTCCCCCGCGCTTAGACCCTTAATACTATTATCCCAATCCACAAGGCAGGGGAGCTATGAGCTTGGAAAACTATAGGACGATCATGATTGGACATGCTATGTCCAAGATTTTTGCAGCAAGACTTGACACTCATGTTAACCAAGAGACAAATTGTGAGGGATTTAGGGTATAGTTAGAACATCATTTGGGCAGTTTGGACATTATATGAGCGGGTATCAAGCAAAGTTAGGGCTTTGATTGGGTGGACAGAGGTGTTAGAAATGACCCAACAGAGGGTACGCATAGTGGAAGACTGATAGTAATGCCCAGGAGCTCACACAGTGTGCGTGTGGGATGTGGAATCACAAACTTCTTAACTTATGTGCATAAAATAGACAGACTCATCAATAGACAATGAACCAGCCAGATAGAGAAACCACCAAAATAATATATTTCCGTCCAAAACTATGGACACAATACAAAAGAGAGAGATCCAGAGTCCCACCAATGGTGTGGTCCTCTGATCTTACCACAAGGTACTTCTCCTATCTGCTGGCTATCTCTAGACTCGAGCCCGCGTGCTCCACCTCGAGCGTCTGTATACTTTCTGTCTAGTGTGTTCTTCTCCACCTTAATACCTGTGAATCAGCCTAGGTGGGCAGCCCCTGCCAAGCTTTGTCTGCAGCACACAGGTCCCCTTGGTCCTCCTGAATGTAGGCCCCAAGATAGCTGTTCCAGTGCTCCAACCTGCTTGTGAATGGCTGCTCCAGAAGGTATGATGATCACAACACCTTGCTGCCCTAGAAGACAGCCAAGGTCCAGCCTCTAGGGAACTCAGTCTGCAGCACACCTTCCACTCTCCTTCACCCCTAGTGTGAGGCCCAAGGGAGTGGCTCTGGCTGCTCCTGTCTGCTCCCTTTCTTGCTGAACTGTTGGATGTGAAATGAGGCCCAGGGCCTCTCCTTTCATAGGGCTCAAGGCCCCCTTGAACCAACCGACCAGCCAGCCCTAAATGGACCGACTGGCTGGTCTGTTTGGGCCGACCAGTCTGCCCCGCCCCCAGTTTGTAAACCGACCTGGTTGGGGGCTGTTCTTCAGACCCGCCTGGCCACGTGGCAGCCCGCCATGGGCCCAGGCACTCTGCCCACCTGCTGGCCCTGTTCCCGACCTGTTGCAGGCTCTATACAAGGCCCAAAGACCCTGCCATGCAGGCGCCTTTGGCCTCTCCAGATCCTGCCATCAGCCAGGACACCAACAGCCCTGTCCTTTCTCCGGTAGGCCTCCGTACTGTAAGAAATCCTAGATTTACTATATTTAGAAATGTGCTAAGGAACAGAAAGGAGACTGAAATAGCAGAGAACAAGGAATGATTGTATTGCTTGGGTGTCTGTAGTGTAGCTGTCGTGTGTCATCCATACAATTGGGCCTCTCTTATATAGAGAGTGAAGAGTCACACATGAAAAGGTGTGTACTCCAAAGTGTATGTGCATGAAGAGGTGTGTACCCCTTGTGAAGGGTGTGACCCTTGATGAGAGGGTACATTACAATAGGAGTGTCTCTTCAATAGAGTGTCTCTTGTGAAGGGTTGTGCCTCATAGGAAGTGTCCCGTCGAAAGGGCATACCCTTCCACAAGTGTCCATTCATTTAACCATCCATAAGTCTAGATATAGAAAAAGGAATACGTCACAGATCGTGACATCCCCTCCCACTCAAAATAAGACCCTGGTGGAGATAATGAACTGATGCAGAAAAAATCACGGTAAATTCTGAAAATACTCTATAAAATGTCAGGGTACTGCTGTAAGTCTTCATCAGATTGCCAAGTAGCGTCGGAGTCGTCCAGATCTCGCCAAAGAACAAGGAATTCTGAGATAAGTCGATGTCGAGTCTCTCGTTGTCAATGGTCCAGAATACGCTCAAGAATAAGGGGAACATAAACGTCTGCAGGAGAAACTGCTTCATCGCCTGGAATGTACGTCTTTAGCCAAGAAATATGAAATGTCGGATGGATTTTACCCCATGATGGTGGTAATTCCAATTTGTAACTTAAAGATGAATTTTTCTTGATGATCCGGAAAGGTCCATAGTATCGTGGTCGCAACTTAGGAAACACAGACTTAACCGTCTTATAGCGATGTGGGGCTACAAATAATAGCACCATGTTACTAGTGCCAAATTCCAGGTGACGTCTATGTTTGTTGGCAGACCGTTGATACCGCTCTTGTTCGCATATGACCCTTGACTTGGAGTAGAATGTCTTGCATTTCTTGAACTAGTTGATTAGCTAGGGCCACTCGATGTTGAAGTACAAAATTCGTTGGTACAATCGGAGTGTGTCCATAAGCTGCTTGGAATGGAGTCATGCTGATACTATGGAAAGAGTTATTATAAGCAAACTCAAGGAGTGGTAGATACTCTTCCCAAGCTGCTAGGCGTGACTGAATATAATGTCGAAGCATTTCTTCCAGAACTTGGTTGACTCTTTCAGTCTGGCCATCTGATTCTGGGTGATAGGCTGAACTGAACAGTAGAGTTGTTCCCAAAGATTCGAACAGTGAAATCCAAAAGTGACTGGTAAACTTAGGATCTCTGTCGGATATGATATTCTTGGGCAATCCATGGTGTCGGAAGATGTGTTGTATGAAGAGTTTGGCAGCGTGCTTGTCGAGCGTTCATGACTGGCTGAGTAAAGATATACTTTAGGGAGTGATGGTCTGTCTTGACCACAGAGTCGGCTCCCATGAGATAATGTTTGCAAGAGCGATAAGCATGTACAACAGCAAGAAACTCCTTATCATAAACCGGGTATCGGGTTTGGATATCAGAATGTTTATGGCTGTCAAAAGCAATAACTCTGCCTTCTTGCATCAAGACTGCTCCTGTAGTGATGTCGGAAGCGTCGGTCATGACCTCAAATGGAAGGTTTGGGTCAGCAATAGCCATAACTGGTGTGGTAGTGAGTGCTTGCTTGAGTTGTTGGAAACTATACTCTGTTCCGGGAAGCCACTGAAAAACTGTTGTGCTTTTCAATAATTCGGACATAGGAGCTGTAATTTCGGAAAACTGATAGACCTTTGTATGGTAGAAGTTTGCCAATCCAAGAAAAGAGGGGACTTCATGAACATTCTTAGGACTAGGCTAGTTTCGGATTACCTCGACCTTCTTGGGATCCACAGAGATGCCTTGAGCTGAAATAACATGTCCTAAATGTTCGAGTTGGGTCTTGAAGAACTCACTCTTCTCAATGTTGATGTAGAGAGAAGTTGCGCGGAGAACTTCAAAAACTTGGTGAAGATGTTGTTTATGCTCATGTAGGGGTCTGCTGAAAACGAGGATGTCATCGAGGTAAACGATGACGAACTTATCGAGGAAAGGCCTGAAGATGTCGTTTATTAGTGTCATGAATGTGGCCGGGGCATTGTTTAACCCAAAAGGCATGACCAAACATTCATAGTGTCCATACTTTGTTCGAAAAGCTGTCTTGTACTCATCGCCTTCTCGTATGCGAATTTGATGATAACCTGAACGAAGATCAATCTTTGAGAATTGTGTTGCGTGTAGAAGTTGATCGAAGAGGTCATCGATGCGAGGCAATGGATACTTGTTTTTGATAGTGAGCTTGTTGAGGGCTCGGTAGTCGATGCAGAGGCGCATTGACTTATTCTTTTTTTCCATAAGTAGTACAGGAGATCCGAAAGGGCTGCGACTGGGCCGAATGTGACCTTTGTCGAGTAGTTTGGTGACCTGTCTTTGGATTTCTTCATTTTGAGTGTAAGAAACCCGATAAGGAGGTTTCGACGATGGATTACTGCCGGGAATAAGTTCGATTGGGTGATCCACTGGTCGTCGAGGTGGTAACTGCTTTGGCAATTCCTGTGGAAAAATATCCAGGTAGGGCTGGAAAAAAGGTTGGTTGAGGTATTCAGGAGGATCCTTTGTTGGTGTCTCCTCTACTGCCGTAACCAACAAAAGTGAAGTCTTTACTTGACGTTTACGAACCCACTTCTTTACTTGTAAGGCAGAGGCAACTGGGGTTGAAGGAGAGTCCCTAGAACAAGTTAGCTCAATAAGTTTTCCATGGTGGACAAACTGGATAGTATGGCTGCGAAAATTGATTGATGGATCATAGTCGTAGAGCCACTGTTGTCCAAGTATGACATCATACCGAGAAAGAGGCATGATGTTGAAGTTCAACTTGTCCGTATAATGTTGGATGCGAAAAGACAAGTTTTTGATCCTGGTGTTGCACAAGAAGGTAGTTCCATTTGCGAGTTCAATCTGATAGTCCATGAGACTAGGACTGGTGGTCAACCGAAGTTTGTCGACCATAGAACTGGCTAGGAAGTTATGAGAGCAGCCAGTGTCGATGAGGATAGTGACCGTTGTTCTACGAATCGATCCTTGAACACAAAGTACTTGAGTGACTAGGGAAGGTTCGGGGTTGCTGGCAAGGCTCAGGTGGATGGTATTTGCCATTCGAACAGCTTTGCCTTTCCTGTCTTGTGCTGGGGTAGCATCTTCTGTTTGGGAAGTGCTAGGTTCCATATTGGAATTTTGCTTTGGTCGCTTGGGACAATCAAACCATCTATGGTCGCCTGTACAGATGGTACAAAGTCCTTTTGTGCTGGAGTTGTTCTTCTTGTCAGTGGCCGCACCTTTATCGGTGATGACTTTGTGAAGAAGAAGAGGCGCGATCCTTGGAGGAGTGCTTCTGTGGGAATCCAGCATACGATATCTGAGACTTGTGGGGATCTTGAGACTATCACTGACCTTGATTACCCGAGTTTTTTCTAAACTTGGGGTTATCTTGAGGGCGAGCGCCTTTGGCCATAGCAGAGTTCTGTGTTCGATTAACACTCTGCTTCCCTGTGTTTTGGAAATGTGTTATGCACTCTGCGTAAGCAATAGCGCCAGTTGTGGTGGTGATGTTTGCTTTAAGGACATCAATGCGTAACGAGGGATTTAGGCCTGAGATGAAAGCATGAAGGCGATCATCCTCAGTTAATCCATCAATCTCCAGCACCAATGTGGTGAACTGAGAGATGTAGGAAGACAGGGAGCCTGTTTGCTCCAACTGTCGGAGTTTTGAACGTGCTTGGAAGTCCACATTGGCAGATATGAACTGCTTACGGAGCACGTGTTCAAAACGTTCCCATGTTAACACGCTTTTGCCGTCCTTTAAGCGTCTTTGCCACCATAGAAAAGCTATATCCTTAAGGAGGGAGGCTGCCAAGGCAATCTTTTTGCCTTCCGTGAGGTCAACAGTATCAAAGTACATGCGCAGTTTTGCGAGCCATTGGTCAACTGTTCGGCGATTGCGTTGACCAGTGTAGGCATCCAGAAGTTTAATGTCAAGTCTTTTAGTTTTGGAAGCTTGGAGTAAACGGTAGAGGGCACGGAGTTTAGTGTTTTCTACCTTTGGTGGGAATGAGTCCACATAGTCGTTTGGTTGCATCACTCATCCTCTGTATGTGTGGTACTGCGAGAATCTTGGAGTTGTTGGACTTTTTGGACCAAGTCGGAGATGCTATCCTGAAGCTGGGAAATTTGAAGTTGAAGTAGTGCTTCGCCTTGTAAGTTGACTTCAGGGGTCTTTTTTGGACTTGAGTTGCTTATCTCCGGAGAGGCTGCACGCGAGCGTTGCGACTCGCGTGCTCGCGAGCGACTCGCGACGCTCGCGAGACTGCACGCGAGCGTTGCGAGAGGTCCCTGTGAGAAAAGCACGAACCTATGCTGAAGCTGGGGGTAAAAATCTCTCCAAAGATGGACAGCAAACTCGTGAGGGATATCGGGTTCTGGGTATCTACTTGTCTCGTGGAACATAACCTGAACTGTGCTGAGGAAGTAATGTAACTGAGGTGCCTCACGCAGAAGGTATAGGATGTGGTCCAAATCACTGGAAGGGCACGTGACACAGAAGACCCACGATGCAAAAGCTCCGAAATGGGCTGGTTGTGCAATCTGAACACGATATTGTGCGGTAGATGATGCCTGAGGTGTCCTTGAAAGGACTGGGGAATTACCAGGGGTTTCCATGCTTTAAGGAGGCGGCTTTCATTTGCTGTAATTTGATAATAAGCGTCAAATAACAATATGAAAGAGAATCCTTAGAAATAGAATGGAAAGAATCCACCTGGCATAGATTAGATCTGCCAATTAGTTGCATAGAATGGCCTGAGAATCTTTGTCCGGAGGTCCATTGACTATCTTTGCAGGTTCACGTTGAAGTGTGAGCAAGAAAAAGGTGCCTGGCGAGACTTTCGAGGCAGATAGGGGCGTTGGCAGAGGCGTGGTGCAAAAAGGGCAGGTTGCGTGGAACCAAACACGCTTTTCCTGCGTTGAATTTAGAGGAAAAGTGCCTGTGGGGTGCGAGGAGCAGATCTGGGCCGGGCTGGTCGGAATTGGAAGGCAGCAAAAGGGCGCTGTTCACAGGCTAAGGTGGCGAGATGAGCCAGCAGGATTCAGGCTGTTCGGAATCGCGATAGAGGGGCAGAAAAGCTGCTGGGCACAGGTAGGTATGGTGGCGATTGCGACAAAAGGGGCAGCCTGCTTGCATGTGGCGTGCTTCCAGGGCTGATTCGCGGCAGCAATGGGCAGGGATTTGGCGCTGAAAGACTGTCACGAATCCAGGGCAGCAAATCGGCTGATGGAGAGCTGCGTATGGCGTGGAAGGTAGGCGAATCCTGTGTGACGAAATTCCGTACGGGCGTCAAACGTGAATCGTCATTTTTTTGTGTGGCTGCCTAGGTTGGGTGGTTGCCAAAAATTAAAACGTGGATTTAATTAACCCTTGGGTAGTCTAGGGTTAGGCCTAAGGTATGGGCTGGTTTTTCCTTTTTAGCCCCTCTAGGTACCCTTTTATAAGGTGCTTGGTGCCAAAAGGTGTGCCTTTTCTAAGGGGTGTGACCCTTGGAATAGGTGTACCTTTTCATGAAGGGGTGTGACCCTGTTTTCAAAAGGGGTGTCCCCGCACGAAAAGGTGTCTCCTTTTTTCCACGATGGGGTGTGTCCCTTGGGTGAGGAGTCAAAACTCTTCATCAAAAGGTGTGTCCGATGGTGGAAAAGGTGCGTCCCTTGGTTTTGGGACAGCCCAAGCACATGAAAAGACACGATTTTTGTCGTGTCCATTCACATCAACTCGTGATGTGTGGGAGAAGGAGAGGCCATTGATGACTTTAGGCAGGGTTGGCGCTAAAAATTTTTACGCTCATTCTCTCCATCTCTTCCATGCACAATGTGCACGGATATCCTTCTAGCGGAAAGAGATGTATCAGATCGGCGCTACAAGGTGGGGGGCATTTCCTACAGGCAAGAGCGAAATTTGCTCTGATACCACTGTAAGAAATCCTAGATTTACTATATTTAGAAATGTGCTAAGGAACAGAAAGGAGACTGAAATAGCAGAGAACAAGGAATAATTGTATTGCTGGGGTGTCTGTAGTGTAGCTGTTGTCTGTCATCCATACAATTGGGCCTCTCTTATACAGAGAGTGAAGAGTCACACATGAAAAGGTGTGTACTCCAAAGTGTATGTGCATGAAGAGGTGTGTACCCCTTGTGAAGGGTGTGACCCTTGATGAGAGGGTACATTACAATAGGAGTGTCTCTTCAATAGAGTGTCTCTTGTGAAGGGTTGTGCCTCATAGGAAGTGTACCGTCGAAAGGGCATACCCTTCCACAAGTGTCCATTCATCAAACCATCCATAAGTCTAGATATAGAGAAAGGAATAAGTCACAGATCGTGACACGTACAGCCCCGTACAGTGGGGCCGTACCCTGCTGATGTCAATGTGCCCTTCACAGGGCCCTGTTGCAGGCCATACGCCTACCATGAAGCTCTGTCTTGCCATGCCAGATCCAGGGCTACATCCCCCCGCCATCTTTCCTGCACAAGGTCTTCTTTGTGCTGCCCATGTAGCAGCCTAATCATGCCTTGGTCTACCTCCCCCATGCTCTCCTCATTTGGGGGCTTACAGATGGGGAGGTGATCATTCCAACAAGAGGAGATCATGAGCACAATTGAGGTCAAACAAGGTTGTGCATTATAATAAACCTAGTTTGGCCTATGCATTGACGAGCTCGAGGACTTCATTTGGACTCTGGGGGGTGCAGGCTCCCCATAGTTGGTGCCTTGATCCCTATTCTACTATACGTAGATGACGTGGTCCCGCGGCTGAGGGGTACCAAATCTTGGGTTACTTGTCTTACCAAGAGAAGAGCATAAAGGGGGGAGATTAGATGAGGAGATCTTGACAGATTCATGCATCTTAGAAGGTGTGAAAAAGTAGTCGAAATGCAAATAATAGCAAGAGAACAGGGGACTTTTTGTAGATGTTGAGATATGATTGATTTTTGGTTTTGCAAAATATCTAACATTGGACGCTATATAGAGCTGCTGGCTTTAAAGGTATATGTGCAATCAAAGATTGTGGGAGGTCTATACTGGACAGTACTAATATTCACTGCCTCTTTTCATGCTTTCTTTATTCCTTTTGGGTTCAGTTTTTTAATGGTGCAAGTGTTGATATTCAGTCTTGGTATATCTTGTGAAACATAATGGCAAGAAAATAGCAATTTGCTAACTCCTTAGTTTGGGACTGCTTGTTGTTGATACATTGAGCAGGTTGAGATTATGAAATCTCTGGATCATCCTCGTATCGTCAACTTGTTTGAGGTCATTGATGATCCTGATAGTGATCATTTTTACATGGGTATGTACCAAGATGTTTAGACATCAGTGCTGAATTTCAGAATGCCTTATACAATTGCTTTATATTTGGAAATGATAGCAGTGCAAATATATTATACTTTACTCACCAATAATCAATTGTAAGATGAATAGTTCAACCTTGTGACTGTCACGAGATTGAACTGCTAGCATATGTTTGTACTAAGGTCTATACCCACCGTTGGGTGCTGATGACGTTGGTGGGGATGTCATAGTTGCTAGTCCTTGCTATGCATGATGGTGTTTACGGTATTCAACCTTGTGACTATCATGAGATTGAAGCTGCACAATGGGTTGTGTTTTCAGAGGATGAGTTTGGGCGTATTTCTGGATTCATCCAGATGTATGAATATTGTGTTTTATACTCTTTTTTAAACTAGCCATGGCAGTTGCCATAAATTTGAATCAACTTCATGGTTTTTCCCATGATATGGTTAGGCTATGTGGTCACCATTGAGACTTGGCCCTATTGGGCCTCATCACTGAACAATGCCATTGCCAATGTGTTAGTTAGAGCTTAGAAGCGTACTCTTTTAAGCAGTAAACAAAACTACTTTACAGGAGATCAATATTTTTGGTACTGCGAGCAGTTTGAAAGGTGGTTTCGAAAAGCTGTATTCAAATCTCTGGAACTGTTGGTCATCTTTCTTGTAAAGGATGGATTTGTTACTTTTGAGGAATAGTCCCAGGAGTTGCTAGCAAGAATGTTGGCTATTTATTGAGATATACCTTTCCTGAGCTGGTCAAAGCTATCTGGCTTGGAACAATCTATGAACTGTCAGAAAGAGATGGGGATGTTCATAGTGATGCTGTCATCTTGTTCGTATTTACAATATTGAAGAGTGCATCTTTGGTTAAGCTCTCTGCTCTTTTTTTTCACCTCGTATGCATATTTTCCCCTCTTTGAAATGATTTTTGTTTGATGATTTGCATTGTATGTAGTTCTTGAGTATGTTGAAGGAAGGAGTATCTTTGAAGGGTCAGGTCCACCTGGGGGTATTGGAGAAGCTAATGCCCGACGATATTTCAGAGATGTCGTGACAGGACTAATGTACCTGCACAACCAGGTGAACTGCAGTTTGGAGATAGCTGTCTGAGCGTCTTTGCTTTGCAATTTGATTGTTGTTTTGTTCCTTAGATTCTGTCGATATGTTCATTCTTTGCGAGAATACCGTTGAGATTTCTAGAGGATCATGTAAGACCTATGTCATTTGCCAGCAGAATGTCATACATGGTGACATCAAGCCAGATAATCTGTTTGTAAGTGGTGAAGGTCGCATCAAAATTGGAGACTTCAGCATTAGCCAGACTTTTAAGGTATCCTTTTGGTGCTCTGCTTTTTGAGATTTGTATGGTAAATACCGTAACAGTATCTAACATTAACTTTTATCGCACTTTCTTTTGCCTCACTGTGCACAGGATAACAATGATGAGCTACAAAGGTCGCCAGGAACACCTGTATTCACAGCTCCTGAATGCTGTTTAGGTGATTTTTCTTATGGTTATAAGTAATTGGACTTGTGAACCATTTAATTTGCCTGGACCTATCATTTTCATGTTATACACTGCTATTGCCAAAAAGAGGTTATCAAATCTGGCTATATTTGCATCAGGCTTGGCATACCATGGCAAGGCTGCAGATGTTTGGGCCCTGGGCGTCACACTTTTCTGTATGCTATTTGGCTGCTATCCATTCATTGGGGATACTTTACAGGACATGTATGACAAGGTGAATTCATACACTGATGGTTTAGAGCAGTAGCTTTATTTAACCTAGAAATTTTAAGGTCTTATCTATTAAATGTATGACAAGGTCAATTCATACACTGATGGTTTAGAGCAGTAGCTTTATTTAACCTAGAAGTTTTAAGGCCTTATCTATTAAGGGGGTTGTGATGTCAATGCTTCCATTAATTGTGAAACCTTGTGTCTTTTGTTACCTTAACACATGCAATCCATGTCTTTCTTACACGATACGAAACTGTGTAGCGATCCACTATGGAATGTGATGATTCACACTCTTGAAGCTGAATTTTAGTTGCTCTTTCAAGGATGGTAGGGATCTTCCACTTCCAGATGCAGCAAGCAACATTTTTGGTTGTAATACAGTACATACATTGAAGATCTGCAAGAAGTGTTTATATTATTCCACCTCAAAGAAAGCAGCTGTGTTTGAGGTAGAGTCCAGAACTGGTTGGTTTCCAACTGCTCATTACGAGAATATTCAGCACAAGGTGTTCACTATGAGGACTGAGGTTATGCGTTATGCATTGAATGATATAAAAGGTTTGTCAAGGAAAAGACACTCTCACCTAATTATACTGGTCATGTCAGTATGAGGAATTCAGTAAACATCCTTTTCTGATTTGCGGATTGAATCTTCTGAGATGTTTGTGCCTTTGAGCCATTCAAAGCATATTGTAAATGTGGTCAAAATGGAGCCTGTTGAGTCTGTGATGTAAAACACAGAGCCTAACCTCCTTTTCCACAGAAAAATGAGGACCTTGAATGTAGGATGAGGGTTGCTTGCTGGATGATCCTGCTTTTGGACAGTTGCTTGCATGTTTGACTTCACTTAACTGCAGCAAACTGCTTGTTTGGTCACATTTCATGCTGCAGGTCGACTACCTATGCCTTGCTTATCTTTGAATTCACTTCTGCATGACTGACATTGGAGGCTTGGTTGCTCTCCTACCACTTGATAATTTTGTGGGATGTCAGTTTCCCACCTGGTCTTTTTGCTTCTTTCATAGATTTTTCTGACTTGTCCATACATCATGACAAAACATGTCTGGATCTTTATCCAAATGTTTTTCCCCCTTCTGGAGCGTAGTGCTTATATGTGTAAGTTCACAATGATCAATGATAAGGCTACAACATGCATACTTGAGGTTTGGGTCTTACGAATATTTGGTAGCTATGGTAATCTTATGGTAGGGATACAGGCCTGTGAGCCAGTTCCATGTATTTTTAAAAAAGAAGTATATAGTTTCCAGAAAGTATTCCTAGCATCAGTTGAATTTCTATAATGTCATGTCATATCATTGAAGTAAATTTATTATGTTACTGCAACAAGCCACAGTTTAGACATGGTTTGGAGAATTGGATATGCTCTGCTAGCTAAGAAGTGGTGACAAATTATTGCAGATTGTTCACAAACCTCTTCAGATTCCAGAGGGGGTGAATCCTGATTTGGCAAACCTTCTTGAAGGTCTTCTCTGTAAAGGTGGATTGCAATTTCCTTTTATTCCTTGAAAATAAGCAAATTCTACTCAAATTTTACTTGCTGCACAAGCACTATGAAGTAACATGTCATCACGTGTCTTTATTTCCATTGTTTTCATTTGTGTGCTTTGCACCTCCTCATGGAACCATTGTCGACAACGTTGTTCTAGCATGAAGTCCAGGCTATCTAAGACAGTTATTCTCTGAGGCATCGTGTGTCAACTTTTTATGTATACTAGCACAGATATTGTGCAAGGTTGAACTGGATGTATACTTAAGCGCTTGACTCTTACAAAAAGCAGATCCAAATTTGCGATTGACATTGGATAAAGTTGCTCACCAATCATGGGTTGTCAAAGGTTTGGGCCCTCTGCTTCAAGAAACATCATAAGGTGACTTCATCATGTTGATCTTACTGCTGTGATGTCTAAATAGTATTCAAAATCAAACATGATGCTTTGGCCAATAACATGGTGTAAATTTTGTTGCACACACCTGCACGTGATACCCGAACTTGCACACAGATTTGCATGTATCTATCTACCTATGCGTGTATGTGTGTGTGATAATATTATTTTAAATATTAAAAATCAAGATCAAAATTAGAAGATAATGATTCTCTCTCTCTCGGTTAATGTTTGATGAAGGAATAAAAAGCCTATGAGACCAAAGACTGAATTCAACATGAGAGTACACTCCTCACAGGGGAGGTGGGGGTGTCTCTCACACCTCTTGGAAACTATTGATGATGAAATTAAAACTACGAACGACATGAATGGGAAGAGGCTCTGCGTGCCACGAGAATCTCCTATACTAGTCCGAACTGTGTGTGGGCTTTGACTAGAGTCCCATTGGGAGTCTTGGTGTCTTTGGAACATGTCCAAGATTTGTCATTAGCGTCCTTGGCTCTGTGTTGTGAGATGTACTCAAGGGCGACACAGGGCAGCCTGACATTAAGATGCTATAATGTTGGTACCCGGATGGGGTGGTACTCACAAGAGTTGTGTCTAGGCCCTTGTTGACCTGACACATGCACGTGTGATGCAACAACGTTGGTACCATGGATGGCGTGGTACTCACAAGACTGCCCTTGTTGGCCTGCACACGCGCGTGTGGGTCTGTTTGCAGAAGCATGGTGTACATTGACTTTCTCATTTCCCAATTCCATAGGTGTGGTTTCCTGCACTTATTTTGGAAGCTGTATAGTGCTTTCAGACTTCCCATTGTTCTCCTTTTCATGCGTGCATTCCACTTATTGTTGTCGTTAAATCCAATGCGTGGTATTTATATGAGTTCACTGCTTCCAAAGGCTCTCCTTCAAGTGTGAAGGGCATCTGTTTATTTCGAGTTCCAATTATCATCAGTTTGGTTTTGGCTGTGTCGATCGTCATGCCAGAGGATCTACAAAAGATGCCTAATGCGTCCGGGTGTGTGTGTGTGTGTCCCTCTTGTCTTTTACTCTTTTACAAAGAGTACTACGTTGTCTACGAAAATGAGCAATAGTAGGGCATACCCTGTGATCTGAACTCCCTCTGTGCTATGCATTCCTATTCAGTATTCTAGTTTGTGAATGAGACCAAAGAGAGTTGGTGAGAGGGGTCATTCTTGCTTGATCCACTATATCGTGTTTATTATGACCTTTTCTTTGGAGCATGATCCATCTGTTATGGCTGCGCTACCATGGCTGGCGTCCCTCTCCTATAGTCGAAATGTTACCTCTCTAAGTGCTCGAGGGGCTTGGAGCATTTCTGTTCTCTCTTATAGCTTTTTACGGGGTAGTGTGTCAAAAGCTTTCTTGAGTCTACAGAAAAGCAGTAGACTGCCCTTTTCTTATTTTGCCTCTGTCTGTTGCTGTTCTCATTGCGACTAAGTTATCCACTTTGTATAAATGGATGCTCAAGTATATGTGGGTGTGTGGATTTTGTATGTGTGAGAGCATACTTTTATACTATGGTCTACACCCACTGTTGGGCGCTGATGATATCAGTGGGGATGTCATAGTAGCTAGTCCCTGCTAGCGTGATGGAGTTTATGGTTTTCAATCTTATGAGTGACTATCATGAGATTGAAACTGCACTATGTTGTGTTTTTAGAGGATGAGTTTGGGAATGTTCCTGGATTCATCTAGGTCTATCCACTGTTGAGTGCTTGGGGTGGAACCTTCCCTGGGTTACTGCTCTACTTCCCTGTGTCTCTGCCCATCAGCTGATTTCCTGCTCAATGATGGTGCTGTACAGTCTGGCCATTAGGCTGCTTACCATAATTATTATGTAGTTTTGTGCCATCTTACTGTCCCTCCCTTTGTGAAGTGGGACAATCGTGTTGAGCTGCCATTTGGTAGGGAAACCCTTCTCCAGAGATCTTTTCTTGAGCATGGTGGGTATTTCCTCTTTGTTGTCCCCTCCCCATTTCAGCATCTCAGCCTGTAGTCCTTGTGCGTATGTGGCCATCTTGTTTGCTAGCTTTTTCATCCCTATCCTCACATACGTCTAAGTGTTTGAGCTGTTTAGTCAAGAGGAATCCTCTTTTTCCGCTCGTTACTACCCATGTGTACGCTCTTGCTTTGTACTCTTGCGACTCAATCCAAGATCAGACCTAGCATCTGGGAATGAAACTTGCTCCCATCGGCTCCCTGAGAACTGAACCTCTGGGCCCCTTATATAGACTCGGGCTCCTAGTGCCAAAAATAGCGAAGGCCTCTAACTGGTTCGTATCCTTGCCACTCAACCTGAGAATCAAGCCTGCCTAGCTCTAAGCCTCCCCAGGCTACCTGAGCTAGTCTTGTGTACCCAGTACACGTCGGATACCAATCTGTGCACATGCCATACTTCCCCTCCTCTAAGAACTGGCTCCTGAGTTCGCTAAAAAACCCGGGAATGTCTTCTGGAGGTTCTGTAATGTCTCCCATGTTGCATCCTCCTCAACACGATTCTTCCACTTGATCTTGTATGCCGTGATAGTTCTATTACGAATCTGTCTTTCACGAAATTCAAGAATACACTCAGGTTCGTGTGGAATAAAAGTCAAATCTGTAACTTCTATTATTTCTTGAGGAGAAACAAGTTGATCATCCGCACCCAATACTTCTTTCAGTGTATTGACATGAAATACTAGATGTACTTTAACATCAGGAGGCAATTCTAGTCTATATGCAAGTGGTCCAAATTCTTTTAATAACCTTGAACGGACCACAGTATCTGGGGGATAACTTCGGAATCAAACTAGTACTTAGGCTCTTGGATTCCTTGGGAATTCGCAAATATACCATTGTTCCTTTGGAGAACTCTCTAGGTGAACGATGTCTATTAGCATAAAATATGTCCCGATCTTGGGCACTTCTAATAGACTCCTTGGCAAATTGCAACATTTCCTGCATGTCTTGCAAGGTCTTTGCCGCATCATTTTGGATTCCCTTTAACCCAACCATAACTGGTGACTTAGGTTGAAACCCGTACATAAGCATAAAAGGACTGTAACCAGTACTCGAATGCTTTGCACTGTTATAAGCAAATTCTATCATAGGTAGATAATCTTCCCATGAAGACTGTCTCTTAGAAACATATGCCCGAAGCATATCTTCAACCAATTGGTTGACCTTCTCTGTACTGCCATTGGATTGTGCATGATCTGAGGAACTCATACTTAGAGTAGTTTCTAACTTCTCAAAAACAAGTGTCCAAAAGTTACTTGTAAACTTCGAGTCCCTGTCACTGACTATGTCAGAGGGCAAACCATACAGCTTAAACAAGTGGTTCACAAACTCGTGAGCCAGTTGAACAGCTGAAATAGTTGTTCTAGTAGGTAAGAATCGAGCCATTTTTGTCAGATGGTCGACTATGACCCAAATGGAGTCATGACCCTTACGCGTTCGAGGCAAACTAGTAATAAAATCCATGGAAATACTTTCCCATTTATTACCTGGAATTTGCAATGGCTGTAATAAACCCGTGCTTCTAAGGCGTTCTGCCTTAGTAGCCTGACAAACCCGGCAACCTACCACATAGTTTTCAATAAATGCATGCATTTTAGGCCAATAAGAGGTATGCTTCACAAGAGACAGAGTCCGATGTATACCTGGATGTCCAGTACTAGGAGCATCATGACACTCCCAGAGAATCTTGGGTCGAAGCTCCAGAACATGATGCACTCACATGTGCGCGTGCATTAACAACTTTATGAGAGATGCGCACGTGGACATGCATCTTAGGGAACACTGTAATCACAAGATGCTCGTTACTAAACCTATGATGATCATGTAGGCTAGTCTATACTGATGGTGGGAACATCTTCTAAGACTTGTGATTTACACAAACCGTGTGAAGGAACGATGGGTTATCTTGCCAAGTCCATTTGTAATGTGAATTTACATCCTTGGTAGTTAGCCATGGCTAATGACTATGCATAGGAATTTAAAGTAAACCTTTAGCTGTCGTAAAAGTCAAGACAAATGTACCGCGCCTTGAGTCGATAGTGAGGGAGAAGTTGGTGAAGAGAGAGAGAGAGAGAGAGAGAGAGAGGGGGGGGGAGGGAGATGCACTCACATGTGCACGTGCGTTGACAACTTTATGAGAGATGCGCATGTGGACATGCATCTTGGGGAACACTGTAATCACAAGATGCTCCTTACTAAACCTATGATGATCATGTAGGTTAGTCTATACTGATGGTGGGAACATCTTCTAAGACTTGTGATTTAGGGTTCCCCTGCGGCACAAACCGTGTGAAGGAACGATGGGTTATCTTGCCAAGTCCATTTGTGATGTGATTTTACATCCTTGGTAGTTAGCCATGGCTAATGACTATGCATAGGAATTTAAAGTAAGCCTTTAGCTGTCGTAAAAGTCAAGACAAATGTACCGCGTCTTGAGTCGACAGTGAGTGATGAGAGGGAGAAGTTGGTGGGGAGAGAGAGAGAGAGAGAGAGAGAGAGAGAGGGGGGGGGGGGAGAGAGAGAGAGAGGGGGAGGGAGATGCACTCACATGTGCGCGTGTGTTGACAACTTTATGAGAGATGCGCATGTGGACATGCATCTTGGGGAACACTGCAATCACAAGATGCTCCTTACTAAACCTATGATGATCATGTAGGTTAGTCTATATTGATGGTGGGAACATCTTCTAAGACTTGTGATTGAGGGTTCCCCTACGGCATAAACCGTGTGAAGGAACGATGGGTTATCTTGCCAAGTCCATTTGTGATGTGATTTTATATCCTTGGTAGTTAGCCATGGCTAATGACTATGCATAGGAATTTAAAGTAAGCCTTTAGCTGTCGTGAAAGTCAAGACAAATGTACCATGTCTTGAGTCGACGGTGAGGGATGAGATTGGAATAGCCAGTAGCATGTCTTTTTAATGACCGTTTCGGATGAGACTGATGTGTGCTTGGGAAGGTGTCTCCAACAAATAGGTTGCTTTGTATGGAATGCTGAGAATTTGCTGGGATTGAATAGCTTGTGTTGTATCTGGTTTGGAAAGAACTGTCTACATTAGCACAATCTTTGAATAAACAAATAAGAAAGAAAGAAAAAACGACATATGACTATGCTTATCAAAGGTTTTGCCAGGTTTCATGGGCAGGATCTTGTTTTCTGAGCCTTTCTGGAAAACACTTTTTTGCAATGTATTCTCATAAACATTTCTTTTGTGTAGCTTCTTTGTATTAAGTAGAAACTTTGTTTATAAGTGTACAATTTGTCACGTTCCAGTTTCTAGAGAAGATTAGGAGTGCTTGTGGATACCAAAGAGAGGACTAAAGATCTGTACTTCGATACATAGCAGATTCTGAAGAGAAGCTGAGTAATTGTTGTCGATGAAAGATGGGTGTGGTATGAGGTCGCTATTTGTGCACGGGATTTCACAAAGCCTTGTCCTTCTTGTTCCTTGCTTGTGTTAGATTCCCTCCCTTGTCTTTTCTGTTTTCTTTGCCCTCTCTTGTCTTGGTTATTATACCTGAATATGGGTGCCTATTAAGTGTGATTTTTACAGTTTTTACGGCCATTGTCCTTGGCTTGCTGTAAGGGCAGCAAAGTTGTTGAAATTTTATGACCCGGCGAGAATGAGATTGTGCTTTTAGGGGATGCATGTCTTCCTCTGGTCGTAATCATGATTAGCTGGATTCCTTGCTTGTGTTAGATTCCCTCCCTTGTCTTTTCTGTTTTCTTTTCCCTCTCGTCTTGGTTATTATACCTGAATATGGGTGCCTATTAAGTGTGATTTTTACAGTTTTTACGGCCATTGTCCTTGGCTTGCTGTAAGGGCAGCAAAGTTGTTGAAATTTTATGACCCGGTGAGAATGAGATTGTGCTTTTAGGGGATGCATGTCTTCCTCTGGTCGTAATCATGATTAGCTGGAATTCTTGTCACAGGTTATTGACTGTAAAATGATCTGTAAAAGTTCAGGAGACTTGGAATTCCTGCAGGCTTCCAGCTTTGACGGATTTGACAGATCAGCAGTGAGTTTTTTTTTTGCATCTCAATTGTGGATGCATTGATCGTAGTTCCAGAGCAGCAGTGTGCAGACGATATTCTATTTCTGAAAGCTTGAAGCTAGTACTTATATTTTATGGCTTTGATCACCAGGGTGCTGCCCCAGAGGGCGAGTTCTTCTGTGTTGCTAATGCCAATAGAATGACCTCTATCAAAGCATGCAGGTGTACCTTTCATGGGTGAAAGTCTCAAAGAATTAACCGTCCACTTTAAAAGAGGAAAGATAAGTACCATGTTTGTAAAATAAATTACCATCAATGACGGATCTGTTACTGTTTCGAAGATGAGGCTCGCGATGCTGTCCTTGGCTGTCTGAGCTGGAGGCTCCAGCAATGCTTTTGTGGGAAGGCATCCACTTGTACAAATAATGGGCATGTGTAATCTCATGTTTGCTATGCTGCTCCAAGAATTGTAAGGAACCTTGAGGCTCCAAGAACTTTCCAGCAATGCAGCAACTTTGAAGGGAGTTTCTCATACAAGAAGCTGCATGAAGAAGTTGATGGCAATACCATGCAAGTTTTATTGAGTGCAAATTTAGGTTTTATCTTCATATATCAACAGGTACGTTCTTCATGACCTCTCGACTTTGTTGTTTTAGCTTCGTAGGTCTTAAAAGGGGGGTTGTGTGCATTTTTTTGTTCCTGGTCCCCTGCCTTTTGTATTTTTGCGTAGGATTGGCTTTCATGAGGCCTTCTTTGGAATCATGCAGAAAATGCATGTTACATCAGAAAACTGGAAAGCATGTTCTAAATGTTGCTAAAGCATGCTCCTCATGGAGATGTACAATGCATTAAAATAGGGATAATCCTAAATGTTTACTCAAAACACCTATGTAGTAGACGACGTCAAATAGAATGGTGCAGTAAAGAATCTTGTTATGGAGGTGATTTATTTTGCATAACCGATGGAATTTAATTTGAATTGGCAGGTAGCTTGGCTAGCCATGATTGGTGGTTTCATGGTAGAGAAATACAGTATCTTCTAGACATGCTTATTTTGTGGACCATTCTCTTACTTGCTCTTTGATTTTTGGGGCTTTATTGTTGTCGTGCATTTGGAGTGTGCCTCTACCCAACCAAGAAAAACTGCACTAAAAGTGGAGCATGAATTTTTCTTGTTGGTTCCAGCATATGGAAACAAGGAATTCCAATCAATAGCTCAATGATTTGATTGCTTGCATCATTGCAAGCAAATTTATTTTGCTCTTTAAAACTCTTCTTGTAGCTTCTTAACCTTATCTTGCAGTCTTTTGTTAGCTCTTATACACCTTGTAGGATGATAAAAGAAATGATGGAACATACCTACCATTTCTAGTTGCTTGCTTGAAAGCATACATTTCTGATGACTTCTAACAGTAATACAATTCTATTGGGTTTCCCCTTTGTCCTTTTGTCATCTCCTTTGAGTTTGTGTTGCATTTCTCTTTCCTTGCCAAGACAACCAATTAGACTTGGAAGAAGACCATAGGTAGGCCCACCTCTTCCCTTTGTTTTCAATCTAGATGTTAATAGAAGTTAGTCACAAAAGCATTAGTCACTTCAACATGGGCATCCATTTTCTATTCTTGAGAAGTGGTAGAGTTAATTATCATACATATAAGCTTGGAGTTACTTCCTTAAAGGAGTGTAAAGTCATTTGTCTTTGCACAATCGAAGCTTGCAAAAGACGACATTCCGTTTTTTTGGCACAATTGGAGCTTTGCAAAGGAGGGATTATGTAGTAATCTCCATAGAGGAGCTAATGCGCATTTTGATTTTGTCAAGGTAGTTTATTGTGTTAACCTCAGTCTGGTGTAGCCTAGCTCCTAGCTAACCAGTCACTCACGCCCTTTAGTTTTTATAGGTTTGGCCTATTGTCTTAAGCATTCCCCCTCGCGTGTACCTTTTGCATCTCTTCTTTGAATTCTCATCACTAGATTCTTAGAAACTATGCATCAAACTCTTCATTACCCAAGTTAGTAATTCTAAGTAATTTATTTTTTTTGGTGAGAGAGGATACATATGTATTACATGGAGGAGAAAAGGTTGTCTCATCGAATGAGGCAAAAACATAGTTACAACGGAAATTGGTAAACTTGCCTAAAGCAATCATTTCCCCTTAAGACTTTGAATAATTGTTCTTATGAAGCTATGAAGATCTGCGTACCAAATTCTAACCTTTCCATTCTTATTGAAAATTAAATTGTTGTGGCATTTCCATATACAACACACGACTACTGCTCTCACCATTTGCCAAAACTCAAAAAAAGCATCACTCAAGCACAGGTAGCGCTAGTTTCCATCTTAGTGGAATTCTAAGACCATTTTCCAAATCTCAAACATAGCATCACTCAAGCACGAGTAGTGCTAGTTTCCTTCTTAGTGGAATTCTAAGTAATTTGTTGACAATATGGACTTTTTTTGAAAAGAAATGTTATTAAAGAATAGATTCGAAGATGCTCAAAATTTTACATGAGCATAGGACTCAAGGTTCAATATGGAGCCATTTTGTTGCCTATGAATGATTGACAATCTCTATGTGCGTTGTTAACCAATCTCATCTATACTTTCTCTTATAGAGTGTAGTAGCTACAAATCTTTGGAATCTTATTAGGTCCAAAGATCAACATGGAGCAATTTTGTTGCAAATAATTCACAATCTCTATCCACCTTCTTAATTGGTCTCTTTATTAGTGAGTATTAGTATAATGTTGGAACTCTATTGGACCAAACTTTTCACTAAGCCATATGAAGCTAATCTAGTGAACATATGTTACAATCAAAAGCTTATATGTGGTAGTGCAACTTACATACTGGAAGCACTTGCTTGGAGGAACCTTTGAAGCTTTGTGTTTTTAGTTCTCATGATGGCTACCTTTCTTCTACTCAAGTTCTTTTTGCTTAGAGATTGTTGTGATGGCCGAATCATCCTTATGCTTTCTTTCTTTCTCAAGAGTGCAAAAATATTCATTACATCTCAGAACATCCTAAAAGTCACTCAATTTCACTAGATTGTATTATGTTAAAACATCAATGATTCAAAGATTTTATTTTTTGGGGAAAAAGAAGTGATATTTTATTAGAAAAAAGACATATACATGATGTTCTTGTTACATTTCATCCTCATATAAAAGATTCATCAGAAGAAAACAACCCTGTAGACTGGCACCCGTTGTGTAGAGTAACATTGGTAGGCATAAGCACACTAGATATTAAAAGAATTTTTGTTCCACCTAAAAAGGTAGATTTACTATTTACAAAAAAAGATGTAGATGCTCAACATCTAGTAGGCTTTCTCCTTTACCCCAAAAAAAAAAATCAATGGGGGTGCTCAACCTACTCTCTTGTCATTGTTATAAAAACATTTCCTTGCTAAAAAGAGAAGCTACAAAATGTTCGCTACACTTGTATGCGAGATATTTCCTACACACGCGTGCACGCACACGTGCACGTGCGCGTGGGCACGCATGTACATAATTAATGAGATTTGGAATTATCCCATTAATATAATCCTTCAGTATTTAGTTGAGGGAGATTCAATATTTTTGTCGTATAGTTGATGCATATGTGTCGTCGTTGGTAGTGATGCATGTGTGCTACATGGATGGATATATGGCTACTATAACTACTTGACTGTGTGGCATTGTGTGTACCACTTACGTGACGGCATGAGTTGCACCATCTAATGGCATGTGTTGCATGTGTCATTTGTGATTTATTGATTTTGTGTTCATTGAAATATTGAAAGGTTGACTTATTGTGGTGATGAATTCCAAGGTTATTCTATGCTTGAAATATTGATTTTGTGAATTTTGGGAAAGAATAATTGACTAGGCAATGACATTTGGTGAGCATGATTCACCATATTTTTGGCGCGTAAGCATATCTCCAGTGATGCGGGGGTGAACTAGGCTAACCCAATTCTATACATTACAAATGCTCATGTACATATTTAAAATTTTAATTATTAGAGTCATAGCCTAAGCATATCAACTATAGTGGAAAGAGTAAGCTTGATTTTTAGAAAAAGTAAGCATGTGGCATTTTTTCAATTTGTGCATAGAGGAAATGTCCATAGAGCTTGTATGATTTGCACTCTTGGACTATCTACACCTCCCCCACATGGGCCTATCCTATATGGAGGGAATAACCCAATATAATATCCATCTCCATCTATTTTATATTACTTCTCCCATGGACTTTGGGCCATATCTCACTAAATGCAGGCATGGGACCGCCTAGGTGGAGGGGTGGCACATGGAGGAGCCATGCCACCTTAACATTTTATAATATTACTACCATGGATTATGTACAACACACCTTATGGGTCCTCTTACGTGGAAGGGTGGCACATGGTCATGCCCTGCCACCTCAACCTTAGGCCCTATGCACTCTATATTTTATTATACTAATGCCACACATACAAACACACACACATATTCAATCAGTCAAAAATCAAATACATAGAAGGTGGAAGGAGAGAATCATTCCAATGGGGGGAGATTGCTCCTAGCACGCTTTTTCAGTCTCTTCTATTTGTGAGTTTTGAAAGTTCGTGCGTATTTTGCATAGTGCTTTTGTTGTGTTTTCAAGGATTTGCATGCTCCACAAGCATTTTTTCCATCGGAGTGGTGTCAGAGCAAGGATTCGTCGGTCCATAGCACGAGAAGCTCATGGTCTTGCAAGCAAAACAACGATTCTCTGTGTGTGAACACCATGCAAAAGGAAGTTCGGATCGAATCTGATTTTAAAGCAAAGGAGAATCAAAGAAAATTGCTTCAAACACGGGGGAAAAACATTAAAAAAAAGAAATCTAAGAGAAGCTGATACGCTTGTTCAATCTCTTCTATTTGTGAGTTTTGAAATTTGATGCATATTTTCGTATAGTGTTTTTTGCTGTGTTTTCAAGGATTTGCAGGTTCTGTGAGCGTTTCCCTCACAGTGGTACTAGAGCAAGGATTCATCGTTCCATAGCATGGGAAGCTCACTATCTACCAAGCCAGAAAGTGATTCTCTATGTGCAAACAACAAGTGAGGATTTCGAAGCAAAGGCAGCTTTTAGGTGCACGAGGATTTTTTTAAAAGAAAAAGAAATTAAGTAAAAGCCAACATCGTGGGAAGCCAGTAGCTATGACTATGGCCTAGCTGCACCAAAGCAAACAAAAGAAATCTAGGAGAAGCCAAACACGAAGGGTAGCCAGTAGTTGCGACTCTGGCTTAGCTCCAACAAAGAAGAATAAAAATAAAAAAAAGAAATGAAGGACAAGCCGACACCATGGGAATTCAGTAGTAGCTGCGACTTTGGCCTAGCTTCGCCAAAGTGAACAAAAGAAATCAAGGAGAGGTCGACATCGAGGGAAGCCTGTAGCTACGACTTTGGCCTAGCTCTGACCAAATTGGTGACCAAGGCATAGCCCTTAGCATACCTGGCACTGAAGGCACCGTTGGCGACATTGGTTGCACATGAGGGTGACGTGTGAGATAGCTCTCAAAACTTCCTGAGAGGTCACCCATCTTGAGAAGTTTTGTTGGAATATCCACTAGGTCAAGTCACTTTGTTGGAGATAAAAAAATGTGCAAGTAAGGGAGCAACCCAATGGATCTTGGACTATTTTAGACCAAGCTTCACTAGGTCAAGTCACTTTACAGCTTTATACTCTGTAAATCCTAATGATAAAGATATATTTCAAGGGAAAAATTGCAAGCAAGGGAGCAACCCAACAGATCTGGAAGTGAGAATTTTAAAGGCCATAAGCACGTGCAAGAGACAAACTACAAGTGCTATTGGACACGAGCTTTGCTTTGTACTTTGCAGTGTGGACGCATGCGTTGGAATCGTGTGAGTGTAAGAGGACTTAAAGATACTATACTCTACAAATATCTGCTTTCGAAGGTTGGTAATTGAATCGAGATAAGTCTTGTGTTTGTGTGTAGTTCCTTTCATAGTGATTTCTTGCTTACACCATGCACATATTTAACTATGTCAGAAAAGTGTATTCTATCAGGAACAGGTCATACTAAAGATCCACATCATGACGAGGATGTGGAAAACAATCATTATCAAACAATGAGAAGTCCAATGCCAACAACGCTTATTGAGAAAGAGTGGTAAGCACGCTATTAGCATGAGAAGCGATAACATCAAGAAACTGAAGATGCATGATGTCAAGTGACGTCAACTTGAAAGCCACCTACATATATTGAGATAGAGGACTCTATGCATACATGAGATTTGTTGGATGCATGGAAACAACATGTGTGGGACCTCGAGCAGAAACTTGAGTATATGCATAACATGTGCGACGTGTGGGGGTTAAAGACCACTGTGCCTTAACCCTAGTTATGTACAATACTCAAACACACACATATATATGAATGACATAGAAGATCACGGTGTTCTGCACCCATTAAAACTTGTGTGGCTCTGTATTTAGACTTTCCCTCTCGCTCACCTTCTTTCGTTCCGCTTCCGTTGTTGAGATCTCTCAATTGGTATTAGTGCACAGGTGTTCTAGCTGAGCCTGGGTGTGAGCTTGGAGCCCAAAGTCTACTATTGCAGCTTTGTGGGAGGAAGGAGAAGCTCCGTTGGGTGACTTAACTTGCATCCTGGTGTACAGAGACCTTGCAAAAACCTTTGGAAAGTTCTATGAGTGGTTTTTGGAGCAAAAAAAACGTTTCTTAATGATTCCCCTGCTCCTTTCAACGAGTGAGAGTTCGGAATGACTTGCAGAGGCAACCATTGCTTGCTTTTGGTATCCATTTCACTTTGGGAGTTTAAAAATTCATTTATTTTTGAATTTGGGATCATTTCATTGGATTTCTGACTCATTGTCTCTACTTAAATGTTTTTGTGCTAGTGTGTTGGAACTCAAGTTTGAAGCAACTATTCACAGATTTGTCAGTTTTGGTGGACTCAAGAGGTCCTTAAACTTATATGTTGCTCATCATTCACACTCCGGTGGTGTTTACAAATAGGTCCGTTTGTAAAAACGTTTTTTGGTTCGTGTGGTTGGACCCAGTGATTGGGACCACGTGGACCTTTAGTATGACCTTTTAGCTCAAATAAACTTCTGATACCATTCTCTAGGCACTTGCTTAAGGCCATAGAGACTCTTTTTCAGCTTGCAAACCGTTTATTTCATTGCGTTCTAGAGGTCCACGTATTAGCTCTTGCATAATTTTGTGGAGATTTGGAGAAGTTTTATCTCTCTAAGATGCCGAATTGTCTGTTTCTCTGTCAAAAATCAATTCAAAGGTTCAAACCTTTGATTTCTTGATTACAGGTAAATTGCAAGGGTTGACTTTCTGTTTTCCATTCATTGGTTGAGATTTTGGAGTTCTAGCGGAAGAGAGATATTTATAGATTTTCTTACTGAGTTTGATTATGCAGTGACGCCTATGTTTTAAGGTATCTCAGGTTCTATTTTCACTAGCGATCATTATGAGGCCGTAATTTTTTGGATATACCTTATGCAGATCACTCTAGTTGCAGTTTGATCCATGTGCGCTCATTTGTGGTTTGCATTGGGTTGTTGTGGATGCTTTATATGCCATTAGGATGCATTGTGATCCTTGTTGGATGCGTTGATAGGCCTAGATTTCCTTGTGGGATGCTTTATTGATGGACGTTTAGCACGTAGATGTTATTTTATGTTGAGAGAAAGCTTCGACACATTGCACTTGATGCACTCATAGTGTTATGCTCTCTTGGATGAGACATTATTAATGCTTTGCCCATGGACGATGTTTATGCTTGAGGCATTTGGCTCTTATTGGCATTGGGTTTGCCATTGTTTTATCATTGCAGGTTGACATTTTCTTTTAGGCCATATTTGCTCATATGGATGCATAGTATATGCACATGAGTCAGATGCATTTTGATGCTTTCAGCCTTGAGTTTTGGTGACACTATTCTTAATTAAGACATACATATTTGGGTGCACCTGGTATTTGGTGTGATTTCTCTCTTGCAGGTACTAGCATTTGGGATTTTGCTTCATTTGCATCATGGGTCCTCTTCCATGTCTAAAATGGATTTTTTCAACATTAAAAAGTTTGATGGGACAAACTTTTCTTTGTGGAAAGAACAAAAAAGGGATGTGCTTATTCAAAAGAAGCAGATTAAACCCTTGGTAGAGCCTGAAGCTAAGCTTGCAGATATGTCTAAGGATGATTGGAATGAGTTGGATGCATTAGCAAAGTCTAGTGTTAGACTCATCTTGTAGAGTCAGTTTATTTCATAGTAGTAAAAATGAGCAGACTATTCAAGATTTGTGGAACAAATTATGTGCCACTTATGAGAAGGAAGCTGCCTCTAATAAAGTTTATCTCATGAAGAGATTGTTTGAGCTGCCGAAAATTTACATGGTACAACCGGAAGGCTTTGAAGAAAAGGGCAAAGAACATTTGGTTTGCAAGCTGAAAAAGAGTCTCTATGGCCTTAAGCAAGTGCCTAGAGAATGGTATCAGAAGTTTGATGCTTTCATTCGGTCCCAGGGTTTCCGAAGAAGTGAGATTGATGACCGTCTCTACACTAAAAGGGCTAAGGATAATAGCTTGATACTCCTGGCACTTTATGTGGATGATATGCTATTGGCTAGCAAGAACACTTATGAGCTAGATGCATTGAAGTCCAAGTTGCATGAGGCCTTGACATGAAGGATTTGAGACCTGCAAGTCATATTCTTGGTATGCGCATCACGCGTGATCGGAGTAGGAAACTCTTTTGGCTTTCACAGAAGGAGTATGCTATAAAAGTGTTGTAGCGTTTCAATATGGAAGGGGGGAAGGTAGTAAGTACTCCATTTCCTCCATATGTGAAATTGAGTCAAGTTTCAATGTGATTGTATAGTGGAACCAAGAATGGTGGTTGTATCACACACATGGAGATCAAAGCTATTCAACATCCTAAGATCAATAGAGGTCTACTCCATCATTTCCTTTCTCACCACTTAGCCAAGCACCTCACCACCACCCTACTAGATCCAACTCAACTAGACAGTGGCTATAGTCTTGCAGACCAAGTGTCAACATGGAGACCTTAACTTGCATTGCCAACACCCTCAAGAACCCTAGAATGATGAGTACCTTGGTTACACATTGACAACCTTTTCATGGCCGTGTAATTTGAGCCCCCAACCTTCACCTCCCTATTGTATGTGGAAACCTCAAGCTCAGGTTTGGACTAGGAAAAATTAGTCGAAGGTAAGTTTGGGTAAGTATAAATCCTAGACATCCGCATGCAAGAAAATCGCAAGTGGGTATTCATGCAAAAGAATGTGGTCAAGGTTTCAGACAAGTGGTACAGGGAGTGGAGCATGCAAGAAGATGTGCTCCAAAAGAGAGTGTTTTTGAGAGCTATTTGTTGTGCTCCAAAAGAATGATAATTCGACACAGAAGAGGTCAATGCACACTTGGTCACATAACTCAATTGTTTGTAATACAGGTGGACCATGGGCATTTCCTATATTTTAAGTTCATATGTTGATTCTTGTACATCACTAAGTGTTTACTATTAACCATCTCCCCATGTCTGTTGCAACATATTTGATGGTTGTTCTACTTTCTATGAGTTTCCCTCACCAAAATAACATCACTTGATTTTACAACATGTACGCTAGGATTAAGTAAGTTGCAGATTCTATTGAGCTGATCCTTTTTTGTTTTTGGGGCTCCTTAATTTGAGATCCTAATCTAAAAGTAACAATAGTTCGAAGTTCGCTTATAAGGGTGGGATTAAGGGTGAAATGGAGGGTAACACCTGTCATAGCATGGATCTAAGGGTGGACGAGGGAGATAAAAGATACTAGGAAAATGGGACATGATGCGGATGAGGGAAGAGAGGCTCATGGCATTTGGAGGGAGGAGAATGTGAGGAGAGAGAGATGTCACATCTAAATCTAACACTTGGTTCAAGATAGTAAATCTAAAGGACCCATGATATGATTTTTAGTTCAAATGAAGACATAGAGAATTCACATGAAGGTTGAGAAGCAATAAGGCTTTAATGTGCAACCATCCACACATCAAACTAATCCCTCCACGGAGTAACCAAGAAATGATTCTTGCTCATGTAAGGCAGTTCAAGTCATTATACATTAATCTAAGGTCATTATTAAAATGCTCATGATTTTTTATGGGAAATATGATTTGAAAATGAAAAATCATTGTTTTTTAATGCTCTTCAAGTCTATGTGATTAGAATAGGGACTAGGATTACTGTCATGATTTTTTGTAATTTTCAAAACTAGACCGACAAGAAGATAGCAACTTCCTCTCTAAAGTGATGTAATATAACAGTATATACTATATAATTTTTTGTGATTTTCAAAACTAGACCAACAAGAACATAGCAACTTCCTCTCTAAAGTAACCTAATATAACAATATATACTATATAATTTTACTGATACACTTACTTTCATGTTCATGGTTAGCTCAGATCACTCTTCTGCAAAAAGGTGAAACGATCAAAATTGCAAGCTCTACACATTCGTGTCCACTACCTCAAGTGGCTTATTTTTAAGAAATAAAGAAAATTTCTTAAGGTAGTAACCCAAGGTTGATGCTTGGGGTTGATATGTTATGCTAGAGTTGGAAAATTTTTTTCTCTCCTTGTCCTTGAGTATTATGTTTGTGAAAATTTATAGTAGTTCATGATTTACACATACTTGCGTATGTTTACTTGTTACTTGAGATGCTAGTCTCCCTGGCAGCGTTTTACACATACTTGCATATGTTTACTCGTTGCTTGAGATGCTAGTCTTCCTGGTAGCGGCGCCAAATTTTGGCTCTTTCCCATAGCTTCCGTAGTAAGAGTAGGGTATTCTCAGTATGTAGGGTTCCGAGGCTTTTTGTCACCTACAGATACATCAGGGTTGTCGTTCGTAATATACATGTAGCTTAGGATCTCGAGTCATATTCCGGTGAGAGACATAGGCTTAAGTGTGGTATGCAAATATAGTGCATGCATGTGTGAAAGGAACATGTATCATCATGGTTGAGGTAATGAAGGCTTTTGCCTTCATTGGGGGTTGAAGGGTTTAGGAGGAGTTTAAGGATTAGAGGGAGGTTCAAGGTTTAGAAGGAGGTTCCAAGGTTCAGAGAGAGGTTCTAGAGTCTAGAAGAGGTTCAAGGGTTAGAAGGAGGATCTAAGGTTCAGGGTAGAGTACATGGTGGAGAACTTGTTTCCATTGTAGTTCATGGAGGTTAAGGGTTGAGGAACTAAGGGTTTAGGGGGAGCATAGGAGTGGGAGAGGGAGAAGATGTGAGAGTATGGGGGGAAAGGAGAGAGAGAGGAAGGGAGGAGGAGGAGAAGGGAGGAGGAGGGAGGAGGAGGGGGGAGGATTGTTGGCTCTTTCCTACTGCTTTTGTAGGAAGAGCAAGGTATTCTCAGTATGTACGGTTCCGAGGCTTTTTGTCACCTACAGATATATTAGGGTTGTCGTTTGTAGTATACGTGTAGCTTAGGACCTCGAGCCATGTTCCAGTGAGAGACATAGGCTTAAGTGTGGTAAGCAAACATAGTGCATGCATGTGTAAAAGGAACGTGTATCATCATGGTTGAGGTAATGAAAGCTTTCGCCTTCATTGAGGGTTGTAGGGTTTAGGAGGAGTTTAAGGGTTAGGAGGAGGTTCAAGGGTTTAGAACAGGTTCCAGGGTTAAAAGGAGGTTCCAAGGTTTAGAAGGAGGTTCCAGAGTTAGAAGGAGTTCCAAGGTTTAGAAGGAGGTTCAAGGGTTAGAAGGAGTTCCAGAGTTTAGAAGAGATTCCAAGGTTTAGGGTAGAGTACATGGTGGAGAACTCGTCTCCCTTGTAGATCATGGAGATTAAGGGTTGAGAAACTTAGGGTTTAGGGGGAGCATAGGAGTGGGAGAGGAAGAAGGTGTAAGAGCTGTGGGGGTTAAAGGTGGGGGTTAAAGGTCACTGTGCCTTTACCCCGGTTATGTACAATACTCAAACACATATATAAATGAATGAAAAAGAAGATTAGGGTGGTTCTGCACCCACCAAAACTTGTGTGGTTCTCTGTTTCTCTCTCTCCCTCTTCCATTCTTGCTTCCATTGAGAGCACTCTCAACTGGTATCAGAGCCCGGGTGATCTAACTGAGCGTGCGTGAATGCTTGAAGCTCAGCAGCTCTATGGGAGGAAGGAGAAGCTCTGTGGGAAGCTTTGTGGGCAACTTTACTTGCGTCCGAGTGTGCAGAGACCTCGAAGGAACCTTTGGAAAAGTCACTTTGGCTTTGCCAAGTGGTTTTGAGAGCCTGTTAAGTGTTTTCAAAGAAAAAGTCGTTTTTTGAGCTTTTCCCTATTCCGTTCGATGAGAGAGACTCCGTATTGACTTGTAGAGGCAACTATTGCTTGCTTTTGGTGTCCACTTCACTTCAGGAGCTTGGAAACACCTTCATTCTTGAATCTGAGATCATTTCATTGGATTTGTGACTCACTGTGTCAGTTTTTGCATTTTTCTGCCCGGGTGTTGGAACTCAAGTTTGGAGCAACCATTTGTAGATCTGTCAGTTTTGGTGGACTCAGGAGGTCCTAAAATTTCTATGTTGCTCATCATTCGCACTCCGGTGGAGTTTACAAATAGCTATGTTTCCAAAAACGTTTTTCAGTCTGTGTGTTGGACCCAGTGATTGAGACCAGGGTTTCCAAAACCATCTATCCCGTTGCGTTTCAGACGCCCAAAAACCCCTACTTGTTAGTTCTTATGTGATTCGGTGGAGGATTTTTAGAGGTATAGATCTCTGTGTATTCGATTTCGTCTCTCTGTTATGCATTTTTCATTCTAAGGTTTTGAAACCTTAGATTCATGCCACATGGTAGTGGATAAGTGTTGACTCCCATTTCTCACTCATCGGTTGGGATTTTGGAGTTTCGACAGAAGAGAGATATTTGCAGATTTTCTTGCTGAGTCTGATTATGCAATGGCGCCCATGTTTTGAGGCATCTCAGGTTCTATTTTCAGTAGCGGTCATTACCGTGGGACTATGATTTCTTGAGCATACCTTATGCAGATCACTCTGGTTGCAGTTTGAGTAGTGTGCGCTCATTGTGTGCGCTCATTGTGCGCTCATTCGTGGTGTGCATTGGGTTGCAGTGGATGATTTATAGGCCATTTGGATGCATTACGGTCCTTATTGGATGCACTGATAAGCCCAAATTACCTTATGGGATGCTATTTTTATGGACACTTTGCACATGGATGCTACTTTATGCTGAGGGATAGCTTTGACACATTGCAGGTGATGCACTGATAGTGCTATGCTCTCTTGGATGAGATATTATTAATGCATATGCTAGTGGACGGTGTTTATGCTTGAGTCATTTGGCACTTATTGGCATTTTGGATTGCCATTGCAGTTGGCATTTTCTTTTGGGCCAGATTTGCTCATATGGATGCATAGTATTTGCACATGAGTCGGATGCTTTGAGACATGAGTTTTGGTGATATTTCACTCTATTGTGGCATACACATTTGGGTGCACCTGGTATTTGGTGTGATTCTCTCTTGCAGGTACTAGCATTTGGGATTTCGTTTCATTTGCATCATGGCATCCTCTTCCATGTCTGAAAAGGAGTTTTTCAGCATTAAAAAGTTTGATGGGACAAGCTTTTCTTTGTGGAAAGAACAAATAAGGGATGTGCTTATTCAAAAGAAGCAGATTAAACCCTTGGCAGGGATTGAAGCTAAGCCTGCAAATATGTCTGAGGATGATTGGAATGAGTTGGATGCATTAGCAAAGTCTACTATTAGACTTCATCTTGCAGAGTCAGTTTATTTCACAGTAGTAAATGAGCAGACTACGGAAGCTTTGTTGAAGAAACTATGTGCCACTTATGAGAAGGAAACTGCCTCTAATAAAGTTTACCTCATAAAGAGGTTGTTTGAGTTGCAGATGAAGGAAGGGGTCTCCATTGCTTCTCACTTGAATGAATTCAATATTATTTTTAGCCAGCTTCAGGCTCAGAAGATGAATTTTGATGTGGAGACTAAGGCAATATTTCTCTTATGTTCATTGTCATCCTCATGGGATACCTTCCGTACAGCTGTCACTAACTCTGCACCTGGTGGAGTACTGAAATTTGATGATGTTGTGGGTAGCTTGTTAGCCGAGGAGATTAGACGGAAGTCTATAGATGGCAACAAGTAGGATGCAACCTTAAATGTGCAAAGGGGCAGATCATAGTTCAGGGGGAAGTCCCAAGAAAGAGGAAAGTCTTATAGCAAATCCAGGGCATGGAACATTGAGTGTTACCACTGTGGCAAGAAGGTCCATATGAAAAAGGATTGCTACAAGCTGAAAAGAGAGCTGAAAAGAGAGCAAAAGGATAAGAAAAAGAATGCAAATTGGGGTGCAAATCAAAAGGAAGAGAGTCTAAGGAAGAACAAAGGAAAAGTGAAGATCGAGGAGATCAATGCAGTCACACATGATAGTGACAATGACGTTCTTACCACTTCAGATGATGCATATTCCCAGGATTGGATTTTGGATTCTGGTGCTTCATTCCATGTTACTCCCCATAGGGAATGGTTCTCCACTTATGACAGTGTGAAAAGACAGGTTGTGTGCATCTTGGAAATGACTATGCATGTGACATAGTGGGAGTAGGTGACATAAAGTTTTCTTTTGCAAATGGGTCTGCATTTATTTTGAAACATGTGAGACATGTGCCTAACTTGACCAAGAGTCTTATTTCAGTGGGTCACCTAGATGATGCTGGTTTTCACACCACTTTTGGCTTTTAGAGTTGGAAAATTCAGAAGGGCTCTATGCTTTTGGCCAGATGTGCCAAGTGTGGGACTTTTTATCCCTTACATGTATCAGGGGTATTTGATCATGTTATTGCAATAACTAAGCAGCCAAGCACTTCTTTGTGGCATTGCAGGTTGGGGCACATGAGCCAGAATGGAATGAAACTCTTATGCCATTTGGGTTATGTACCGCATTTAAGTTTCTCTGATTTTGAATTTTGTGAGCACTGTCTCTATGGGAAGCAGACTAAATCAGCCCATAAAAGAAGGGGAAAGAAAGAGTTTGAAAAGCTTGATTTGGTGCATTCAGACGTATGTGGTTCCATGCCTACACGGTCATTAGGCGGGGCTGAATACTATGTGACATTCATTGATGATGCAACTAGGAAAGTGTGGGCTTATGCTATAGCTCGGAAGAGTCATGTGTTCCAGGTATTTCAAAAATGGCTGGCCTTGGTTGAGAATCAGTCAGGTAGAACGCTTAAATGCCTACAAACTGACAATGGTGGAGAGTATCTCTCTCATGACTTTCAGCATTTCTGTGATACACGTGGGATTAAGAGGGAGCTCACATCCCCTCGTACTCCAAAGCAAAATCCAGTTGCAGAAAAGATGAAATGTACCATTCAAGAAAGGTTGCAATGCATGCTTTCCAATGCAAGTCTTTCTGGTGGTTTTTGGGCAGAGGCAATGAAGACTGCAGTGCATGTGATCAATAGATCACCTAGTAAGAGTTTGGATGGTGGTATTCCTGAAGAGGCATGGAGTGGCAAGAAGCCCTCTTACTCTCATTTGCGTATATTTGGGTGTGAGGCATATGCACATGTGCCAAAAGAGCTTCGAAAGAAGCTAGATCCTAAGTCTAGGAAATGCATCTTTCTGGGTTATGGTGAAAGTGGAGAGATGGGCTATCGTCTCTGGGATCCAGAAGCAAAGAACATCATACGCAGCCATGATGTAGTCTTCAATGAGAAGAAGATGCATAAGGCACCCATGAGGGATGTTGAAATGAGGAGAATCACTTTCCAGGATGTGAATCCACCTGCATATGTTGATAGATAGCAAGCTGTCCATGCACCAAATGTGCAAGAAATGGTACCACCAAGTACTCCCACATGTATACAATCAAGGGTAGATGATGGATCATCTATTGGTGGAAATGATGAGCCAAATGTGGCTGATATGCAGGTGGGACAGTAAGCTGAAATGCCCTTGAGAAGATCATCTAGAGTGTCTAGACCACCTGATAGGTTTGTTCTAGGGGTAGACTATGTGATGCTTACTGATTGCGGGGAGACTTCTTGCTATAGAGAGGCTATGATGCGCGAGGATCAACGCAAGTGGGAGTATGCTATGCAATCAGAGATGAGTTCACTTATGAAGAATAACACTTGGGACTTGGTTTCTTTGCCACATGGAAAGAAAGCATTGCCATATAAATGGGTCTACAAAATGAAGGTCACAGGTGATGATATGTCTAGGTACAAGGCCCATTTGGTCGCTAAAGGGTTCAAGCAAGAGAAGGGTGTGGACTTTGATGAGATATTCTCTCCGGTTGTGAAGATGACCACACTTAGATGTATGCTTGGACTAGTGGTATTAGAGGATATGGAGCTTATGCAGATGGATGTCAAGACAGCTTTCTTGCATGGGAACTTGAGGAAATTTACATTGTGCAGCTAGAAGGCTTTGAAGAAAAGGGCAAAGAGCATTTAGTTTGCAAGCTGAAGAAGAGTCTCTATGGTCTTAAGCAAGTGCGTAGAGAATGGTATCAGAAGTTTAATGCTTTCATTCGGTCCCAGGGTTTTAGAAGGAGTGAAATTGATCATTGCCTCTATACTAAAAGGGCTAAGGATAATAGCCTGATAATCTTGGCACTATATGTGGATGATATGCTATTGGCTATCAAGAATACTTATGAGCTAGATGCATTAAAGACCAAGTTGCATGAGGCCTTTGATATGAAGGATTTGGGACTTGCAGGTCATATTCTTGGTATGCGCATCACGCGTGATCGGAGTAGGAAACTCCTTTGGCTTTCATGAAAAGAGTATGTTGCAAAAGTATTGCAGCATTTCAATATGGAGGGGGGGAAGGCAGTGAGTAGTCCATTACCTCCATATGTGAAACTGAGTCATATAGATAGTCCCAAATTAGATGAGGAAAGGGCCGTGATGGCCAAGGTTCCTTATGCATCAGCGGTCGGGAGTCTTATGTATGCTATTATAGCTACTAGACCAGACATTGCATTTGCAGTGGGAGTTGTTAGCCGGTATATGGCTAATCCAGGAATGAGGCATTGGGAGGCAGTTAAGTGCATCATGAGGTACATGAAGGGTACCAAGGAGATGTACATTTGCTTTGGTAGAGGAGACATGCGTGTACTTGGGTACACAGATTCAGACTATGCAGGGCATGTAGATAGTAGGAGATCCACTTCTGGTTATGTGTTCACCTTTGCAGGTGGTGCAGTGTCGTGGATGTCTCATGCACAGAAGTGCGTTGCTTTATCTACCACAGAGGCTGAGTATGTTGCAGCCACAGAGGGATGCAAGGAGGCTATATGGCTTGATCAGCTAGTGGGAGATTGGGGGATTCATACAGGTGTACCGACATTGCATAGTGATTCCATGAGTGCTATTCAGCTAGCACGGAATCCGGTCTTTCATGCAAAGACCAAACACATTGAGGTTAGGTACCATTTCATCAGGGAGGTACTTGAGGACAAGCACATAGAGCTTGTCAAGATTCATACAGATGATAACGCTACAGATATTACTGATGAAGAGTCTACCTAGTCAGCAATTTGAGTATTGTCGTGTATTGATGGGCATTGGATAGTAGGCTCACTGGTTGTTCTCCCTTAAAGGCACATTGTCCTTTAAGTGGGACGTTGTGGGGGTTAAAGGTCACTGTGCCTTTACCCCGGTTATGTACAATATTCAAACACATATATAAATGAATGAAAAAGAAGATTAGGGTGGTTCTGCACCCACCAAAAATTGTGTGGCTCTCTGTTTCTCTCTCTCCCTCTTCTGTTCTTGCTTCTGTTGAGAGCACTCTCAAGAGCATGGGGGAAAGAGGAGAGAGAAGGGAGGAGAGAGGAGGAGGAGGAGGAGGTAAGAGAAGGAGGGAGGAGGAGAGAGGAGGAGGAGGAAGAGGGAGCAGGAGGAGGAGGGAGGAGGAGGAGGGAGGAGGAGAGGGAGAGGATGGGTTGCAAGGTTGGAGGAGAGGGGAGGAGGGGTTGCAAGGTTAAGACATGCTTTTGGACATGGAGTGCAAGGAAGCATGGACACTTGAGACAATTGCTTGGAATACCAAAGTAGAACTCAACACAATGCCCCAAAGAGTGTGGGCTTCATTCCATTATGGGGTATTTATACAAGTTGGAGAGCTTCTCTCTTTGCATCTAGGAATTGTAACACATTCTCTCTCTACATGTAGAACTCGCATATAGAAGTTGTAACACATTTTCTTTCTACATATAGAACTCGCATATAGTTGTAACACATTCTCTTTCTACATGTAGAACTCGCATATAGAAGTTGTAATACATTCTCGTTCTATATGTAGAACTCACATATAGAAGTTGCATGTAGAAGTCGTATGTAGAACTTGCATGTAGAACTCACATGTACAAGTCGTATGTAGAACTTGCATGTACAAGTCGTATGTAGAACTTGCATGTAGGAGTTGTATGCAGAACTTGCATGTAGAACATGCAAATTGGATTTCTAAGAGGGATTATTTCTAGCCTTATGCAAGTATAAGCGGAGCTTTGCTGCTACTGTACTTACACATTTTGTTCTAAGTCCATGTTGGCACAGAGTCAACATACTCCCAGATCCATTTGATTACCCATCCTCAGGTTATGGCTTATTGCGAGCATGACCTTGGGTTGCCATGCCTTTAATCCAGTGGCTGTGGAACTTGTGGCAGGCCAGTTGATCCTACTATAAAGCCTTGGCACCATATACAGTTTATGCTCAATTTCCAGGAAGCATGTATCCACCATTTGCTCAAATAGAGATATGTGGTGTGCTTCTAAGAAGATCACTCTTTGATAGAGTCGACTTGTAATCTGAGCATCGACCCTTTCATTGGGATTAAAGTTGAGTGGAGGCAAATGGGAATCAAGGTAACATGGGACCTCCAGAATGAATTCCAATGTTTTACATAATATAGCACTTTGGGGAAGGAAGCAATCAATGTTGCCGCGCATTATTTGCTCATGCTGATGAAGTGCTCGGACCATTGTGCCTTGGATATTCCATTTGACACCAGAGTATGGTTCGATCATTAGATAATTAATGGTTCAATCTTCAGCCAAAGTGTGTATGCTAGCTTCCCATTTTTTATGCCGTGGAACTGCATAAAATTTGTGATGGGTTCTGAGACATGGAGGTGCCCGTAGGTACTCCTTCAAGAAGATTACATCAAAGAGCTTGGGGCAGTGCCAATTAGGTTGTGGATCCAAGTAGCTAATCCAACCTTCACTAATTTGACGCTGACGAAGGTTGGTAGGAAAGTTGTCCAGGGTCCATCCACCTCGGGTTTTCATATCGAGATATTTGCTCCAAAATTCCTTGATGGCATTACTGGGAAGTAGTATCTCATCAAAATCATACCCATCATTGGAACTTGGCATGGGCGTACGAATTGGATTATTCGGATCTTGATATTCAAAATCAAATACTGTGTCATTTTTTGCTGATGAAAGCACATGTAGTGCGGAGGTGATGACGGGGCAGGGAGAGAATTTGGGGACATGGGAGAGAAATATGGCAGAGTGTTAGTTGCAGAAGGGGGAGCAGAGGGGAGGGGGGGAAGAACTGGGCAAATGGTTTGAGCAGCTTGGTAATCCTCAAGGGTAGGATTAGCAAGGGAGGGGAAAAAGCTAGGTGTGAGGGGCTCGTAAGTTTGTGACTAATGGGTTAGTTGAAAATGGTGAGAGGCATGAGCAAAGAGACGATGGAGGGAAAAGATGTTAGGATGGATCTTGGGGAAGGTTAAGAGGGTGGTAGCAGCAAGGGTAAGTGAGGTTATGATGTTGGCAGAAAGATTGGTTAGATATGGGAAGTTGGATGTGAGATAGGCCCTGTCATCTTCCGACACTTCTTTTTGCTGGTGCGATGGGATGATTAGCTGCATGGGTGGGATGTCAGTTATGTTGTGCCTTGCAAATAATAGTGATGGCCTTTGTAACAATGGCAACAAACCTGCAATAACCTTGAGGGGAGGACTACCCAAGATGCATACATATGCAATGAAAGCATCTGTCTAGAGTGTTATAAAGCCGGCATGTATAGACAGGCAGAAGATATTTTTCTCATCTTCAGACAAGTATTGGCAAATTATGCGGAGGGTTTTAGTCCCAATGGAATGTTCCCATTTGATTGTTGGATGAGCAGATACGATCCTGAGTTGGAGTTGCTTCCATTGAATAAGCACACGTGCATTCAGGTGATCTTCCATTTGTAGAGCAGCCACAAGCTCTTGGTACACCAGTGTTGCGCATTGTAGTGGGGCATCATTGGTGTTGTCTTCCAATGCCTCATTGTTGTGCAGTAGCAATTGGAGTTCAAGCTTGGAGATGATTATCTTTTGGAGTGCATCTCATTCATTTTTTCTTTGTATTGATGGTAGATGGTTGTGTATGCCTCCTTAAGCTTTCTCATTTGCAAGGTGACCTTTGCCTGTTGAGGAATGTCTTCAGTGGTATTGGACCATTGGTCCAAGACTTGTGCTTGCAAAGTGCCGGCCTCTTGAAAGGGGTCTTTTAAGATTCTGCATTCCCTTGTAAGCTCGTCAATGCTGAAGGCACGTATTGCCAAAGATTGTTTCATGTTTTCAAGCTTGTCTTTGCAATCCTGGAGCTCTTCTTCTTTGTGAATTAGAGTGAGTCGAGCTCGGGCCACTACCTCCATCTGTTGTGCATGTGCGGATGTTAAGGAGTTATAGTAGGTCTATAGGATTGCCGTTGCTTCTACTGTCGCAATCAGTTGTGCTTGACTTTGGTGAAGAGTGGAGGTCACATCCCTTACTACCTTCTCTTAAGCTTAGAGAGCTTGGTTCATGCGCACTTCTTATACCTCCTCATCTATCTGTGCCCGAAGTGCCTTGACCTCTATGGCAATTGCCTAGAATTGGTCTTCAATTTCTGATGCAGTCTGCCTTTCCAATTCTCTTGCATATCCTTCCTTGGCCAAGCTAGTGAATAGTTCTCACATTTGGATCATTTGGCTAGCTTGATGTTGGAGAATGACAGACGGTGATGAAGTCTTGTGATATTGCTGATACAAGTGGTGCCCATGTAGCCATCCTGATGATTTTGTAGTACTTGGGGGAGGTTGTTCCAATGGCGTTTTAGTCCCTTGTGTACAATAGTCATACTGTTGATCTAGCACTAGCTCCCCTTGTGGCTCATCGACTGGCATGGCGTCAATGGGTGGTTCGAGTGCTGATGTAGTCTTAGGCTTTGGTTCCGATCTTTCGTCAAGTTCGGATGCCGATCTTGTCTTGAACTCTGGTTGCTGCTGTTGGTGGAGACATATTGGTTGCAGTTGTGCACTGAGCTGTAGCATCTCGAGGGGCAATTCCACAATCCTGACCTCCAGAATAGGTATTTCTGCTAAGGCATCTGCACTTATCAATGTGATAGTAGGAGAAGTTGGTGACACCATATTGGTGAGAAGGGTATGTCCAACTCCTCAATTGGTTTTGGTGACTGGGGTAGAGTTATTTCTCTTTCTTGTAGTTCTTTTTTGATGATTATAGCCAATAAGTGTGGAATTTTACATTTTTGGCCTGAAGAACCATTGAGTTTCTTTGTAAAGAAGATGACGAAGTGCTGGACCTAGTCTTGTTTTAGCTTCCTACTCAGCAAAACAAATGTGCGGAGTGGAAGGGAGCGACGATTCTTGCCGCACTTAACCCCCAGGATTGTGGATAGGAATTGTGCTGCTTCCTTGAGGTCATGGTTAAGGATTGTGCGAAGCAATATGCCATCTCTATGGATCAGTGTGCCCTTAGGGAGGAGAGACTATACTTTGAGAAACCTTGCATCAGCAGGCTGTTTAGGGTATTTGCCACCTTGTGTTGGCAGTGAGAAAGCCCTTTGAATGACTATATTGTCGAGGATAATGTTGAGTGGGCTCTGCTGTACAATGATTGTACCATACTTGCCAACCTTGCATTGCTGGAGTAGTAAGAATGGAGAAAGTCCTTGATGTATTTGGTCAGGGTAGGACTGTCCTCCAAGGATTTGAGGCTCTCATGCAAACTGCCTAGACCTCATTGCTCTAAGTAAGATGTTGCTTCTTGGGAAAGAGCATAAGTCAATGTGGGTGGCTAGACAAGTTCCAATGACTGGGCCCTATCAATGGCTGTGTAGGATAGTGGTGAGTGGGGTGGCATTTGTTCTGCTTGGTCATGCACTGAATCTTCTTCCGAGCTATCGCTCTGGACCACGAATGACTGTGATCGCCGTGGTTGAGAGGAGGTAGATGGCTGCGAACTCTGGAGGGGGTCTCATGGTTGAGGTGGTGGGCTCTTTTTGCACATCCTCTTTAGTGGCGACATCTTTGCTGAACCTGCATCCATGTGCATGTAGTGTACCATTGATCATTAGATTGATTGGCATGCCCGTATGACCTTTCTGTGTGTGTGTGTGAGAGAGAGATCTTATTTTTATACATGCTTTGAGAGTGTGGAATGAAAGTGTGTGATACAATTATTCATGCAATCATCTATGTGTCTAAGCAGAAGCGTGTGTGTGCATGTGACCTAGTAGCTAGGTAGAGACTAACTATATGCTTTAAAAAAAAAAAATTGCTGGGATTTTCATAGGGCAGCTAGAACTCAATCATCACTTCTGAGCCCTATGTTAAAATCGATTGATGCTACCTATATGTGCGAAGACGTACATATGCAAGTGAGTGCTCGTGATACAATCTAATCCTAACTAAGGAAGACTTGGTTTCCCAAATCTTCAATAGTTCTTGGATTACCTCATTAACAAAATGTGTGCCTCTATCTGACACAATTTCAATGGGGCATCCGAATCGGGTGATCACATTTTCGTATAAGAATCTTCCTGTGCTTCTAGCATCTGCCTTTCTGACTGCTTTAGCTTTAGCCCATGATGTAGCGTGCTTGTGTTCCTTATGCTATTGGATGTATGGGACCCACATAGTCAATCCCCCATTTTTCAAATGGTTTTTGTGCAACAACTGTTGTTAGGGGATTGAAGCCTTTGGGTTGTGGTTTAGTAGTCTATTGGCATACATCACAGCATTTTACATATTCATAGGCATCTACCCACAGTGTTGGCCACCAGTAGCCTGCGAGGATAACTTTTCTTGCTGTGGCTTCCCCTTGGAAGTGTCCTCTTGCAATGCCTTCATGGACTTCACTCAGGATTGGCATGATCTCATGAGGCCTGTAATGAGATGATAGGATGTAGCCTTTAGAATCAATTTTCTGGCATCTACTGCTTTCATTTCAGGGGGTGGTCTTCCTACCATCAAGTACCCAATGATATCTCCACACCACTTTGGAACATCATCTATCTAAAATAGTGTGGCATCTGGTAAGTTGTCTTCGACTCCAGTGGCTTCTTCGCTCGACTTGACTCAAGACATGTGATCGGCAATGTAGTGTTGGGCACCTTTGCAGACCACTATTTTGAAGTTGAATTCTTGAAGCAAGAGAAGCCATCTGGTTATTGTGAAGAGAGTGGGAGAGATGTAAGGAGTCTCACTTACAGCTTTCTCACATACACAATGGGGGAATACACACAAAAGTGGAGGCTGAAAACAATTTTCCTCTTCTTAGTTGTGTAAGCCAAAAGAACTCTCTCTAAGTACAAAAGGAATAGATGAACCCTATATGTGGGTCTCAAACCAAACTCAGCTAACCTAGGTGGCATACTAACTAAGCCACTAACTAGAGTACGTAAAGATAGCTGTCACCTAGCTATTATTCATGGACGGTGTACCAACCGCATCTGCAGTTAACAAGTCGGTGACATAAATGCACAATGGTCACCTTGGCATATCATGAGTGAAGCTCGATGTCTCAACACTCCCCCTCGAGCTCAATCCCAATCCCTGCACACCAAGTAGGTCTCTGAACAGGTCTTTGAACTTGCACAGCTTCTCTGCACCCAATGCCTTCATGAATATGTCAGGGGCCTGATCCTCTATGCTGACATAAACCAGATCAATAAAACCTACTAGAACCTTCTCCCACACATAGTGATAATGCACCTCAATGTGCTTTGTTTTAGCATGATAGACTAGGTTATTTACCAAGTGTATACTGCTCATGTTGTCACAATAAATGACAACTGGCCCATCTGTAGACTGATGCATATTAAGGAAACACTAAGGACCCCTATCCAAGGTAGTGCCATAGTGCCCAAAAGTCAGGATGAATATCCAAAACCGTTGCTAGAGAAACACCTTATCAAGGCACAAAACTTGGTACATCAGTGCCAAGAAAATTTGGTATGCCATGACAATTACAATGGAATCCAATGCTACTAGATGCAATATAGCAACAATTGCACAACAAAATATCTACTGAAGACCTATGAGCACTGCAAAGGGCAAAAGTTCACATGAGTGTACACCTGGAATTATCTTCATCAACATCTCTATGGCCTTTACACGATTCAGGGGACTGTATCAAGAACAAGAAGGGGGGCACTTACCTACATTAGTTGGCAATGTCATTTGATGGGATAGTGGGAAGGCCGTAGAGCTAGGATTGTGCCTTGAAGCCAAGTGGGCCCAAGAGGATTGTAAAGAATGAGGAAAGAGAGTGGTATAAAGAGATTAGGATTGGCTCCCCATTCAAAAGTTGGCATATATAAAAGGACAAATGGTTGAATTTGGTCCACTTTTTGGTTTCACACATTGGAATACAAGCTCTCCTCCTCCTCTTTGGAGTTGTCTCTTGTTCTCTCATAGTGCCTTTTGTGAATGCCATGTTCTCTTCTCCTCTTCCCTTCTTCTTCTTCTCCTCCTCCTCTCCCTTCTCCACTCCCCTCTCCTCTCCTTCTTATTCTCTGTATGGATTCATGATTGCAACAAGCCAAGAGTCGCTAGAGTGACACTAGTGGACAGCATTTGCAAGCATTGCTCTCAACCGAGAGTAGCTTGGAGTACTCCATCGGTGTTCCTACAAGATCCCCATAACACGTTTTCTCAAACTTCACATCATTTCTTTCTCATAGCCTCCTTGCAGGTCTATCTACCTCTCATCCTCTCATACTTCTCCACTCTATCTAAACAAATCCATGTCACCCTCGTGATAGCTATCAAATATAGACTGTCAGAGTGAGGTGATGAAAAAATCATAGGGCTAAGAAGGCTGATGATCCAAGAAGGCATAATTCCGATGTGTCTAAAGTTTTGACAATGCCCAAAATATGACACAATAAAATAGAAAGTATTAGGATATCACAAGTGCAAGTCTCCCAAATATCCAAAAGAATTTCCCAAAGGAAGAATCGGCGAATTTAAGCAGCAAATGTTGGGAAATTTGACTAAGGAAAGGACGTGACTGAGGACAATGCTAGAGCAAATGTGGACAGTCACATGAATGTGCGGGCATCTCAAACATCTGAAAGGGTTGTTTGTCGTTTGGCTAATGTGACTCCCATAGAAAGTACTCCTATAGCCACACACACACACACCCCAAATAATTTTGATGAGTAAATGTATCTCACACACACACAGATACTTATTTCTTTACACACACACACATGTATACTTCCCCAACTATGACTGATTCTTTTATGTAACCCCATGAAATCTACCCTTTACACTCTCTTTCTAACCACCCCACTCCATCTCCACCACCATCTCCTCCCCCTTTTCCCCCCTCCATCTCCACCACCCCTTCCCCTTCCCCCCCTCCATCTCCACCACCCCTTCCCCCTCCCCCCACTCCATCTCCACCACCATCTCCTACCCCTTTTCCCCCCTTCACCATCTCCACCACCCCTTCCCCCTCCCCCCCTCCATCTCCACCACCACTTCCCCCTCCCCCCCTCCATCTCCACCACCCCTTCCGCCTCCCCCCCCCCATCTCCACCACCCCCTCCCCCTCCCCCCTCCATCTCCACCACCCCCTCCCTCTCCCCCCCCTCCCCCCTCCATCTCCACCACCACCCCTTCCCCCTCCCCCCCTCGATCTCCACCACCCCCTCCCCCTTTTTCTCTTTCTCTCTCTCTCTCTCCCTCTCTCTCTCTTTCCCTCTGCCTCTCTCTTTCTCTCTCCCTCTCCTCCCCCCTCCCCCTCTATCTTTCTTTCTCTCTTTCTCTCTCTATCCCACACCCTCGCTCTTTCTTTCTCTCTCTTTCCCTCCCCCCCCCCCTCTCTCTCTCTCTCTCTCTCTCTCTCTCTCTAACCCTCTTCCTCCCTCTTCTCTCTTTCTCTCTCTATCCCTCCCCCTCCCTCTTCTCTCTCTCTCTCTCTCTCTTTCTTCCCCCGACCCCCCCCTCTCTCTCTCTCTCTCTCTCTCTCTCTCTCTTTCTCTCTCTCTCTACCCCCCTCCCCAATCGCTTCCTCCCCTCCCTACCTATTCCTACCCCTAAAACAAGGGCCTAAGCCCTTGCTGTGTCCCTCCACAGGCAAAGCGCCTGCGGCGGTGCTCACAGTACTCGCTCGTAGTGCACGCCCCGCCAACGACAGAGACGCCAGCGACGGCACCCATCGGCCTACACCTGTGTCCCCTCCCTCCCACCCTCCCTACTCCCTACCCTCCCCTCCCCTCCCCTCCCCTGCCCCCTCGTGGCCGCTACACCCCCCTCCCCTCCCCTCCCCTGCACCCTTGGCGCGAAACCCCCCTCCCTCCCTCGCCGCCACACGTAGCCCCCTCGGCTGCCACCGTGACAGCCCCCCCACTGTGTTATTATTATTTTATTTATTTTTTAACTAACTAACCCAAAGCTAACCCTAGGTTAGTATTAACCTAGTTTAGGTTAGTTTTACCCTAGGTTAGTATTAACCTACGTTAGGTTAGTTTAACTGTTAGTTAGTTACACTAACTAGATTAGTTGAACTAACTGTGGTCAGTCTAACCATCACTAAGTTAGGTTAGACTAACTGATTACCATCTAACTAGACAGTCAGTTAGTTACACTAATTAGGCCAATTAGATCAACTAAATTGGGTTAGTTACACCCTCAGTTGGACTTACATAGCGCTCCACACTATTTTCGATTTTTCTTAAAGGATGAAAAACCAGTGATGCAATGGCAACACTATTCTCTTGATACAAAATGGGAACCTGAAGAACCTTACTCTCTCTTAACTTCAATCCCGAGCAAAGAAATGCATCCAACATGGGCTCTTATAAAAGAATTCAGCGAGAAATCCAAAGGTGAAATAGAAGGCTTAAAAGCTTTTATTGCATACAAAGAGGACATGCTCCGGAGATTTCCTGATTGGAAGCCCTCTTGGAAGGAACACACTATTGTTGTAATTAGCAAGACCTACCAATTGATAAAGGACCTTGCAAAAATGCGAGAAGATGATATTAAGGCAGAACGGCCTTTATTTTGGCCAAATGTTGGTAATGACTTGCGTCCAGCATGTGGTCTCTTTGAAAATGAGTTTGAATCGTTGCTCCCACGTCCATATTGTGGACCCAAGAAGAGAGAGTTTATGCCACAAATAGACATAGATGTCCATTGTTTTGTTGCAGTTCGACCATCGGATGATGAACATCAGAACGTGAAGTTTTGGGTTGCGAAAGTAGTTGACGTGAGCATGGATGACCGGGGGAGAGCTACAACATTTACAGCGGTATGGTATGAGCCAAGGGGTAGGAAGGAGAACCAAGATAACAGTACATTGTATAGTAGTTGTTTGAAAATCAAGTTGTGTTAGCATATCTTTGCACGCTTGTGGAGAAAGGCATATTTTTGAAATTGAAATTAGGATAACTTATGGTGGGTCACACACAGAGGCAGCTCAAGGCGCCTTCATGGCAGGATGCAGTCACGTAATAGGCGACCCGGATGGCAAGGGTTGCAGGCAGGATCTCGACCTCCAGCAAGCCCTGGACAAGGCGCAATGACAGCAGGCCAGCACAGCAGGCTGGAACAGGCCTCACATGGAGGCAAACAGTGGCGCAGGGCTACGTGGCAAGGCGGGGGAGCAGAGGCTGGGCTGGACCCTGTATATATAGTAGGGCATCTGCCCTTGAAAGGTGGGCCAAGGGCCCTTGTAATGAGAGCCCCAAAAGGGCAGCCCATAGTCCCATAAATGGGGAGCTGTGGGGTCAGTTTTGGTCGGCCAGGGGTAGGGGGCTGAACCGACCAGCAGTCGGCCCTTTCTAGGGCCGCTGGGGTTTCCTAAAGGAAAACAAAGGGTGAAAAAAATAATGAACACGAGACACGACACAGGGTCCTTCAAGACCCGATCCGCCCATCTTGTACAGTTGTTTAAGGAGCAAGACACATGATCTTCGAGATCTTCGAGATGTACGAGATCTGGTATCCTAGAGTTAAGCTTGTCTTGTTTGGCGTGAAGAGGAGAGTAAGAAAAGGGGGGAAGATCACGAAGGAGAGCAAGCACCGGAAACAACAAGTTGAGGAGAGGGAGGCATATAAGATAAGGGAGTTCAAAATTGGAGAAGAGACGAGAGTTTCAAAATTTAAATCTAAAAGGTGGTTGGTGGGGGCAATGTTGCCGTGAGTTGTTTGAAATTGAGAGTGGAAATTTTTGAAGCAAAAATGGAGGTGCTCGTTGTTGTCTCCCTCCATGGCTTCCCTCCCTCCATCCATTGCTATATAACATTCGCCATAGCCATCCAGCTTCCATGGTGCTTTGCTCTCTCGCACCCAGGGACCTCCTCCCCCCTTCATCAATCTTCCCCCTCGCCATGGATCACTCTCCCCTTCCCTCCCACGAGAATTCTCCCCTTCCTCGCTACCTCCTCCCTCCCCCCCTGCCTCACCATTCCCTCCCCAGACTCCCTCTCTCCGATGTCACTCGCTTCTTCCCCCCCTGCGTGAGTTTCTCGCCTTTCCATCTCCTTTCTCTCAGCAAACTTTGTTCTGCTTTTCCTTCTCACGTACTTGTCCAGCATTCCTAACTGTGCATGGCTTTTGTTCTTCCAATTCAGGCTCCGGAACATCCTTCCAAAGTGGCCCGGACTTCTGCCATTGCTCCAACTTGTGCTGCTCGTAGCGTGGCTCCTGCCGCTCGGAGGCGGACGGCCTTCGATCATGCAACCACGCATGAACTTCAGGCTAAGCAAGTGTTAAGAACGTTGCGATGATGTTGAGAGAGGGATTTGTCTTTCTTGCAGGAATTTCGATGAGGTCGCAACTCTGCACTCGCCTGTAATCTCTTCGGTTGGGACAAAGGTCGAGATCTAGCATACTTCAAGGCGCCCCATTATATACGGCTCGAGTGTTACAACAGAGTGAGACTCCCCTAGTCCCTCAATTTGAGTACCCAAATATTGCTGCCCAGCGGCACCCCCAATTTCATTCATCATTGCGCGACACCCACAATTGGGAAGCTTCAAACGATTGATGTATAATTATTTCATTTGGAACCAAAAACGTACACATGTATGCATAAGGTCTGTTTACCTTAGCAATGTTCTCCATTGAAACAATTAGCATGAGCATATGCTACGCTATTGCCGAATTCTTCATATCAGAAGGAGCTTGCACTTTACGATAAGCACAGGTCCATTCTAATTTAAGAACCCCTATTGAAGCAATATGCAAGACTAGAGACTGAGAGAGAATTTCTCGTCATGCTGAGAATCATATACAAGCAGGTTCTGATACTCTACATAGGTAAAGGCGAACACCACCATACACGCATAGCTAATCTGTCGAGCTGTGACTTCATGTGCATATCGTGCAATACACCTAGTCAATAATGAGATTATAAACCCAATCATCCGATATGAGCCCGATCGCGGCTCCGTAAAGTCACCAAGCATCAATCCTCCCATTCCATCTAGCAGTTAAACTGTTCCTTGATTATGTACACGGATTGTCATTCGTATGAATTCCAACTATAAATTTGAATAAAACCACAACTATACTCAACGTTTCATAATCTCCTTTGATGCATAAAACTCATTTTCAAAAAAGTAAACAGGCTACAAACCCTAGCAATGGTTGTCAAATCAATTTGCAATGCTCCTTTGCAATGTTTCTATTGATAGATTTCATTCCATAATAATATGACAAGAAAACTTTCAAACAAATACAATATGATGTCACTTAGTGATATGATACCATAAATGATTAAGTTCAAAGGTATAAGTATGAGTACGTGCCTAGTTGGGTAGAATAACATCTCCATGATGTATACAATCTCATTAAGTTCAATTTTTTTGATGAAGTCTATAGATGCTTGTGAGCATGATCTTTCCAAAATTTCATTGTCTTTGGGAAAGTGCATATTATTAGGGTCCTCAATCGCAACTTCAAAGTACAGGTCAATCTTGTGATTTCCATCCAATTCTTGCAATTTTTTTCTAGAAAAAGAACTTCATATTTGAAAACTGAATTGTTAAAAGGAGCTAAGGTAGGTAAGTACGAGAGAAAGAATTGATTACCAAATAATAATAACTTATCTAGAGAACCCAATGCATTGCTCAAAGAATCTATGGAATAAAGGCTAACAACCAGGGCAGTGGTGTACACGTCCGGTAGATATCCCTTGCAGAAACTGTGTAGAAGATGCCTACAAACCAAGTCTTGCAGAGCTTCTCCCGTCTTTTGATAATCGCTCTTGATCTTGTAGTACCTGCTCCCAAATGGCTTCCAAGGTAAAGATATCTTGCCAATTGGCAACAAGGATGGTGATGGAGTGATCTGCTAACCTCCCATCCCTTAATTGCGTAGTGCAACCCATATGTTCTAGGTGACCTCCCGTCACTTGATTGCATAGTGCAACCCATATTGTCTAGGTAGTTATAGTGTGACCAATATGTTCTAGGCAGTGATAATGGATACCATCTCCTAAATAATGTCCTCTAGTGAGGGCGTCAAGCATACAGGCGGCAATGGATCATCAATCTCTACACGAAAGACCTGTTGGCCATAGACCATGTACACTGACGAGATTGGGTCAAGAGACTGGGTCAATCAAGAAGGCATGTTATCCCTCTGTGAGCCATGTGACCATCCTCCCAAGTGAAGTCTCGTTGTATCCGTTGTGTGTGGGCCATAATTCTAAAGGCCACCAGCCAAATCCTTCGAGTTGTAAAACATCCCCATAAGCAATGGGGTATCGTCTCCAAAGCGCCCTCTATGCAATAAAAGCATGGACCATCTATACACATCTGCTCTAGCTAGGAGTTGACATGCAATCCCCCATGGGCCAACAATTAGAAGAAATAGAAGATCTTTTGTGGTCTCATGCTAGTGCAGAGATAAGGTGAGAATTGAGAGACGACCTCTCGAGGAACCTTCAACTCCGACCTAGTAGTGCTCCCTCGAGGGTGACCAAGCAGCTCCCTCCAACTGAAGATGATGGCCAATATGAGTCATGTACGAGAAAAAGGGCACCTCCTCTACCTTGCTCGAGTGCCCTACTCTAGTTGGCCAAAATGACTCCCCCGAGGCCCTCTGAATATGATGCCCTCCCAGAGCAATATACACCAAATTGCTCCCTCCTAGGTTAACAAGATTGTGTTTTGATCAATGTGTCATGCCTTGCCTAAGCAGACTCGAAAACCATCCAAGCCCACCTCCTCAAGACCATCCCTACCTGTCTCAACCTATAACAGGCCTCCACGCCCCACCCTGTAAAACCTGTGGCGATGAAAGGAACAAGGGTCTCTCAAAAAAAGTGAACCTTGAGAGGCACCTGTGTCTATGATAATTACCCAAACCAACTGTAAATGATCCAAGGACTACGTAACTCTTCCCACCAAGAGGTGGGGCATCCAACCACTACTCTCTACAACTCCTAGCAAAGTATTAGATACTGTAGTGGCTGACTATGTGCACGGTTGTAAAGCCCTTGCATGTTCTAACTAACCACAATCCAACTCATGAGAAAAGGGTGGTGGAGAATAAGGCTAGCTTGTGGTTGGGAGACTGCTCATGCAGGTTAGATCTTTGTGATTTCAAAGGGGTTTTGGAGGGAGAACCAATCTCTATCTGTGCGCCTATGTACCAAGGTTGTGACTGGCTCTATGGCAACCTTCCCATGCCCACTACAACGTGAAAGAGATATCTGTCTCAAAAAGTTTAGTGCACTACTACTGCAATGTCCAGGTTGTGTGAGTAGGGCCTCAGGTGACAGGAAAATAACTCCAATTGCCAAACTAGAGATTGGCCTCTTTGGAGTAAAGCCAAGCTAAAAGGGAGCAGAAGCCCCATACTTGAGCCATATATCCACCCCATATCGCCCCATCTAGTCATCCATCATCCGATATAGCTAATTGTCCATCATGACATCAAACATCGTCTCGATGTCCACTTTTCCATATTTGTGGAGAGGTAAACTAATGAACCCAAAAGGATGCATGCGGGAGCCAACCACCTTGATTGAGCCCCCTTTTGTGGGTTGTAGTATTAAGGCCCTCAACTGTGGAGGCACAGGACACAAGTCCGAAATGGCAAGGTAGTTCCATGGCCTAGGCCTTTAGCCAACACATGGACTTGGAGGAAAGACTAAGAGGATGAACCCTCTTTCCACTACAATGGTTCAACTCACTTTCGATGCTTTTCTTGATGGAAAATACATTCTTATTTTTTTCCAGACTTGGAATCCATCAAAAAACCCATCCATACATTCTCGGCCCATTTTCATATACTAACATTACAAAATGCACGTTAATTTTAGTGATTGACATGCTACCCAAAATTACACACAAAAAGAGTGAAAGAAGAGGTACTTACAAAAACATTTTTGAAGGTGGCCCTACTGTTAGAGCCCAAGTGGGATTCGCTTTAGTCTTTCTCATCACCTTCTTTTTTTGAGAGTATTTTTGCGGGTCCTTTAACTCTTTTTAAACAATTTTCCACTCATTTTCCAATCTTTCGGGTGGACCCAAGCAGGATTCCCTAGCCTTTGCCTTCTTGTGGATTTGATCTTTGCCTGACTTCAGCACTTGGGCCATTTTATTCAACATCCAGCAATTGTTGAACTCAAGCTCCTCAGATGGCACAGGGAATCCGCCTTTAATGTATTAAGGATATAAAGGCTTTTTCTTTTGTGGGCTGCTTGCAGAAATCCATCACCAGAGGATACAAGCCTGTGCATTTGGTTTATAACCTGGGTACCTCTAGAATCCATTATTATTACAAACTCCCTATTAACCTCATAGGGTAGGGTGGTGGAAGTTTGGGAGTCATCTTGATTCCCCCCAACAATAGCATTGCCTGTACTAGAGGCTCAGTGTCTATGTTGACGATGGCTCTCTCTCTCCCTAGGGTGGGGTGGTGGAAGTTTGGGAGTCATCTTGATTCCCCCAACAATAGCATTGCCTGTACTAGAGGCTGAATGTCTATGTTGGTGATGGCTCTCTCTCTCCCTATGTTGGTGATGGCTCTCTCTCTCCCTGTACTAGAGGCTGAGTGTCTATGTTGGTGGTGCCTTAGGAGATCTCTAGGGAGGCCAGCGGACCTGATGCTCACTATCTCTCCTCCTTCCACTCACAAAGGAGTCTTTCCCTAGTATTGGGACGCATATGCATATATGGATAAACTTTTTAAAGCATATACATAAAACTTAAAGCTTTAAAGCATATGCTTAAAGCTTTATGCATATGCTTCAAACTAGGTATAAAGCTTTTAAGCTTTAAGCATATGCATATGCATATGCTTTGAATCTATAGACCTTGCAAATTCAACTTATTAAACACTCATTTCTTTCAAAAGATAGGGAAAGCATATGTTTCAAGCCTATTTCTAAAGAACATACATGCATAGAGCCTAACACTCATTGTAAATTTAATTAATTAAATATACATAAATTTTGAAACAAAGAGAGAAAAGAGAAAAGAGAAAAAGGGGAAAGAGAGAAAAGGGAGAAAAGAGAAAAGGGAAAAGGAAAGGGAGAAAAGGGAGAAAAGAGAAGAAAGAGAAAAGAGAAGGGAGAAAGGGAAGAAGGAAAGGGAGAAAAAGAGAAGAGAGAAAAGGTGAAAAGGGAATAATAGAAGAATGAGAAAAGAGAAGAGAGAAAGGGAGAAAACAAAAGAAATGGAAAAGGGAAGGAAAGGGAAAGGGAAGGGAAGAGAAAGGGAAAGGGAAAGGGAAAGGGAAAGGGAAAGGGAAATGGATGGAAAGGGAAAGTGAAGGAAGGGAAAGGGCAAGGGCGAAGAAAGGAAAAACTTGAGAAAACCAAAGAAAATCAACATACTTTGTACAAATGGATGGTTCCAAGGTGTGTTGGTCATCCTTAGTTGTGGAAAGGTGCTTCCAAGCTGTGGAGGTCCTGACAAGCTATAGAGGTCAGTGAAGGATGGGAGAGAAGAATGAAAGTGACACAATTTGGGATTGGGTTTTAGTTCCCACAGCATCGATATTACCATCGCTAAAAGTGTTACAAATGACTTTGCATCATTTTCTAGGGGGTTTTTTATTAGTCTCAAAATTTGAATGCAAATCTCTATTCTAGGTATTCATAGAGTTGGTATGATGATAGCATGAAATGGGTTGCAAATTTTTACAATCTATGGGCATTGTTTTAGGGTCCATTTACTATTTTAATTGCATCGAGACATTGTGGGTCGAAGATGTCGGTTTTCCATGGTCATGTTCATTAGCATCCATTCTCAAAATGGGATGAAAGTTGGCAGTCCTCTACTTCAAGATGGTACAAATATTCTCACTAGGTACTATTGCATTTGGTGTAATAAAATGGCTTATTTTTAAGGATCCGTATCACTTTTTCACCATGTATCAAAAAAATACCTCAATAGTCTTCTAGTCATGCAAATGGGACCCGATGGACATGATACCTTGCAAGGGAATTAAAATCACTTAGATTGAGGACTGTGAAAAATATCATGGCTATTGGATCCCATTTGCATGGTCAAGATCGAACATTTCCATGTTTTTTCCCATGCATCTCCTCTTCTAGTTCATAAAAATGCACCAGTGGTATTCTAGTCATGAAAATGGGACTCGATGGACATGATACTTTGAAAGGGACTAAAAATAACCCATATTGAGACCCATGCAAAATATCATGGCCATTGGATCCCATTTTCATGGTTAAGAATGAGCATTTCCATGTTTTTGCCCATGCATCCCTTCATCTGGCTCATAAAAATGCCTCGGTGGTATACTAGTCATGCAAATGGGACCCGATGTCCATGATACTTTTTGAGGGAGTTTATGCCACCTAGATTGAGTCTCATGAAAAATATAATGGCCATCGTAATTTGCATGGTCAAGAATGAACATTTCCACGTTTATTCTCATGCATCCCTTCTAGTTCATAAAAATGCCTCGGTGATATTCTAGTTATGCCAATGGGATTCTAAGGCCATTATACATTGAGAAAAACTTAAAATCACCTATATTGAGTATTTTGCAAAATATAATGTCTATTGGATCCCATTTGCATGGTCAAGAATGAACATTTGCATGTTTTTGCCCATGCATCCCCTCTTTTGGTTCAAAAAAATGCCTTGGTGGTATTCTAGTCATGCCAATGCAACCCAATGGACATGATACCTTGAAATAAACTTAAAATTACCTAGTTTGAGTCTTGTGCAAAATATCATGGCCATCGGATCCCATTTTCATGTTTTTGCCCATGCATCCCCTTTTCTGGTTTATAAAAATGCCTCGGTGGTATTCTAGTCATGAAAATGGGATTAGTTGGCCATGATGCCTTGAAAGGTATGTAAAAAGCCCTATATTGAGGCCTATGAAAAATATGATGGCCATCAAATCCCATTTTCATGGTCAAGGACAAACATTTTCATGTTTTTGCCCATGCATCCCCTCTTCTAGCTCATAAAAATGCACTGGTGGTATTTTGGTCATGCAAATGGGACCCGATGGCCACAATAATTTTCAAGGGACTTAAAAACATCTATATTGAGTCCCATGAAAAATATCATGGACATATGATCCCATTTTCATGGTCAAGAATGAACATTTCCATGTTTTTTCCCATGCATCCCCTCTTTTGGTTCATTATAATGCCTAAGTGGTATTCTAGTCATGAAAATGGGATTGGATCACCAGGACACTTTGAAAGGGACTTAAGATCACCTATATTTAGGTCCATTAAAAATATCATGGCCATCAGATCCATTTGCATGGTCAAGAATGAACATTTCCATGTTTTTGCCCATGCATCCCCTCTTCTAGTTCATAAAAATGCCTCGGTGGTATTATAGTTATGAAAATGGGACCAGATGGCCATGATACTTTGCAAGGGACTTAAAAGACCATGAAAAATATCATGGCCATCGGATCCCATTTGGATGGTCAAGAATGAGCATTTTCATGTTTTTGCCCATACATCCCCTCTTCTAGTTCATAAAAACGTCTCAGTGGTATTCTAGTCATGCAAATGGGATTGGATGGCCATTATACTTTGCGAGGGAATTAAAATCACCTAGATTAAGGCCTTACAAAATACCATGGCAATTTGATCCCATTTGCATGGTCAAGAATGAACATTTTCATGTTTTTGGCCATGCATCCCTGCTTCTAGTTTAAAAAAATGCCTTTACTTTGATGCTCCTTCACCCCAAAATGATAGAGATGAAGATGTGGAAGTGAATAGGGATGATAACATGAGTCTTGAAGAGGAGAGCCTATGACATGAAGAGAGCACCATGTTGTATGAAGGGGCAAACCATTCTTATCTTGCCTCCATACTTCCGATCTTGACTTTATAAGAAACTTATGGATGGTCACATTAGTGTGATGTCCCTCCTTTGGTAAGAGTTTTGATGTATCTAAACTATAGTTTCATATGTACTTCCAAATTGTTGCTTCAAATTCATTGAACATGTCAATGTCATAGGTTAGTCTAAACAATGCTTCCAAAAAGAAATACCGTATGCCTGGCTCAAGAAAGGATGCAACGAAGATGCTGGCATCATTAGGAATGGATTATAAGTCAATTTTCCCAATGATTCCATCCTTTACAGAGGAACACATGAGCACTCTACAAGCTGTCCACAATGTGATGCATCTCGATACTGACAACACAAACAAGGAGACAAGGTTCTAGAAAAGGTACTATGACACATGCTAATCCTAACATGCATTGTGCACTTATTTTGTTGTGAATTGTTAGCTGGACTTATGGATTGGCATTATCACAACCACTCAATGCATGGAATTTTGAGGATCCCTATGGATGGAAAGGCTTGGAGACATGTAGAGACAAGATGGCTAGAGTTTAGACTTGAGCCTCATTATTTGCATCTTGGGCTAGCTATGGATGATGTTATTCCCTTGTATATCAATCCACATCATGGTCCACATGGCCAATAGTAGTCACAATATACAGGATTCCTCCTTGGATGACCATAAAGAAGGGGCATTTGATGTTTGCACTCATTGTGCCAGGCAAGCACAGGGTGGAAAACATGGATGTGTATCTATACCCTTTGGTAGATAAGGTGCAAATTTTATGGAATGGCATGCAAGTTTATGACATTTCAAAGCCTTTGGGTCAACTTTAATTTTAAGTGAAAGGCATTCTGATGTGGACCATGCATGATTTTCCTTGGTTACATGATTGCTTAGGTACCAAATTTCTATTCCTCTCAATTCTCTTCTACCTATTAAAATGCAAGATATAACTTTTGTCGATGCTCTTTGCCTCAGTGGTCTTTCACTTCTGCAAGGTGTAACTTGTGTCCTTGCATTTTAATAGGTCTCCAAGTGTCTAGATACTTTGCATGTCCAAAGTGTGGAGACAGTTTGTGCAATCGGCACTCAAAATATCTAAACAAGTTGGTATATGAGAAGCACATGCGGTTTCTTCCTATGAACCATTCATATTGTGGTGGATCCATATTTTGGGGGGCTAGAAATAGCTCCCATTCCTCCAGTCATGAGGTCCAGAGATTGGGAGCAACTTTGGCATGATCCAAAAGTCCAAACACCTCCACATGGCATGGAACATATCTCCATATTTTATACTCTTCCTTACTACTAGAGACAACACAAATTCCTTCCTTACTATTGGAGACCACAAATTCACATATCTATTGGACCCAATGCATATATTCAAAAATGTGTCGAAAAGTTTGTGGAAACATATGATTGGGGATAGAGACACCCCAAAGGCATGACGACTTGTGAATGTGATGAAAACCAAAAGAGCCCTTTTGCTAGGAGAAAACCATGATGACAAGGTGATTTTACCAAAGGCACCCTGGGTTTCACAAAAGTTGAGGAGACTTGGGTAAAGAGCATTATCGTGGGTATGAAAGCCCCAGCCTAATACATGCATAACTTAAAGGGTCCAAAAAACTAAGTGGTATAAAGTAACATGGTTGGCACAAAATGATTCAGGTAACATTGTTTCCATGTCAGTTCAATCCATTTTTTATATCTTATTTGAATTTGACTGACACAGCATTGTTTCTATAGTATGTACTTCCAATTGCTTTGTGGGTATGTAGTGCTAAAGATGCATCTAAGTCCATCAACAAGCTCAGTGTATTCATAAGGTAGTTAGAGGCTATACAGATGCATGCTTAATTTTTATGCTCATTGCAAAAGCAAGTTCCATTGCTTACTGGCATGTAAATGCAGGTGGATATCATCAAAAGAGATCAAGAAATGATCCATTCTGCAAATGAGACTTCTTGCAGTAAAAGCCATATGTTTTATTAAAAAGGCATTTCCAACGAGTATCATGGACATCCATTTGCATTTGCTTGTGCACTTGGCAGATGAAGTGGCATAGGCAAGCACTTTGCATAGCCGATGGATGTTTTTCTTGGAATGGTTTATGAAGGTGTTGAAAGGGCATGTAAGACAAAAAGCTACACCAGAGGGAAGCATGACCAAAGGTTTGACTGGTGCAAGAGTCAATGTTTTACATTATGGAGTTTCTTGTACAACTCATGCTATACACGCCTCGAGTTTGGGATGATAGCAATGACAAATGTGTTTAAGGAGAGATCGAACAAGGGAAGGGAAAGCAAAAGAAAATCAGTATCGCCTTGCAACAAAAGGTGAACACCTTTTGTCTTTATAATTGTGGAGAAATGGAGAAATGGCTCAAAAAATATGAAGAAGAAAGTGCTAAAAGAGAGCAAGATAGAAAAGCTTGGCAAAGGACCAATAGAGGTAAGAAGTATCCTCAAGTTATAAAAAATGCTATAGCTAAATGCACCATTGATTGATTAGAAGGTGCTCTTGGACCTGCTAGTAAAAGAGGGGAGATTGTGACAAACAAGGAGGATGAATTTGCATGAGGTTGTAATCTAAAGGTCTGTAATCATTTTTCCTTTATTTACATTCATCTACAACCTTTTGTATAAGCTAACAAGAATCCATTACCTTTATAATACCACTTGCTCAATGCAATGTGGGCGTATGGTAATCATTATTGAGGAGGGAAAATTGCTGTAAGTTGCAACATATTTGATCGAGGAGTCATGGCCAATTTTTTGCAAGACAATAGAGCTAGTGTGAGGGATATAAATCTCATTGCAATCAAAATGAATTATTTTGGAACCATACAAGATATTTTGTGAGTGAACTTTAGGAAATTTCAAGTATTTATAATTTGATGTGAAATTGTTCAAAGTCATCTATAGAGGTGCTTAGGATATTGTTAGGAAGGATCCAAGTGGATATTTTGCCATTGACTCAGAAAAAATCTAGGATGACCTTAGTGACACATTTTTGTAACCCATTCACTGCGAGCAAGTAAGCATTTCTTGTATGGACATGATTTGCTATTCAACTTCATCAAAGATTATATGAACATACCATAGATTTGGGGTTCTTGATCTACGTGCTAAAGATTTGTGAGACTTGGCCATGGATGATCAAGAGGATGAGCATCAACCTCACACTTCACTTGATTAAGAAATGGAGAACAACATTGATGCAATACATGTCGCAATGTGAAAACATTTCAATTTGATTTGAATTTTTCAAGGTTTAGCAAGGGTGAATATTGATACTTTTTTCGACATTGTGTGTTTTTCCAAAGGCTTTTTTGTCTGAAATATCGATGCTAATATCAATGCTACCTCCAACAAACAACACTAATATTGATGCTAATATGGATGAAAATGTAGGTGTTACGACTTTTTGGTTGCAATATAGACAAAATGTCCCACAAGGGACCTTACCCTTCTAGCCCTCTCATGGGCTCCCCTTTGCACCTCTTTACTAATGTCTAGGCCTAGGCTCACGTGACCCTAGACCCAAACCCTCTAGGCCTCATAGTATGCAAGTGTTGAGATATCAAGCTCTATCCCCGACATATCTCCTGGATGACTATCATTTATGTCACCGCCTATGTTAGTTGTACTCGTGGTGTAGTTAGACTACCACGTATGTTTTGGTTTGGGTTCACATATGAACCACGTATTCTAGGGTTTGACATATAGGGTATTTCCCTCTTCTATTGTAGTTTGTTGTTGTGTGCAAAAGTGCAAAAAGGCTTCACCCTCCAACCTTGTGTCCTCTCTCTTTTGTGTGTTGTGAAGAAAGCTGAACTTGAGTCTCCTATCTCTCTCCCTTATTCTTTACATGGTATCAGAGCCTTGTTTGTGGTAAGGAGCTCAAGAGAGAAAGCCAAGTTTGTGGTGTCCTAGTAAGAGGACCAGTGTTGCTTTCCTATTTCGAGTTTGGGAGCAAATCTCTGCAGGTAGCACAGCCAGAAGTGCAGGAGTGCACTGCTTCAGATTGAGAGGCCCTTCGCGGTGTGGCGAGAGCGCAGTATATGCTGCCCGCGAAGCCCTTGGTGACTTTATTTTTTTGATTTGAGGCCGTTTCGGGGCCCGTTTTGAAGGCGGAAGTTCTTCGCAGGCACTCAGAAAAAGGCCCTGTTTTTGCTGTGCGACCACTGCGCGCGGCCAGTCGGTGGAAAGGTGCCACAGAAATTGCATCGTATGCCTGTGTGTAGAGATATTGGGAGTTGCAGATTCATGCCTGTTGCCTGTTGATGCAAAATCGTCACTAGGAAGTGACTGTGTGGTGAAATACCACTTTCGTCAGTGTTGCAGATCTGCCCCTGTGAGGCTTTTTGCAGAAGTTTTGCTATTTGCCCTTCTGAGGCATTTGCTGTGTTTACAGGTTGCTGTTGCAATTCGTGATTTGTAAAATGTCTGAGAATCTGTCTACCATTGTCAGTGAGAAGCTTGACAAGAACAACTTCCAAGCATGGAAGTTCAGGATGACAAACTTCCTTATGGGAAAGGGAGTTTGGGATTACATCAGTGGTGAAACTACAGAACCAGTTTTGGGTGCTGCTCCCACTCCTGCTAAATTGAAGGCCTTTAAAGAATGGCATGAAAAAGCCAGAAAATGCTTGTATTGGCTGTCTGTTAGCATTTCAGATTCTATGATTGTGCACATACAGGATGTAGAGACACCTAAGGAGGCATGGGATACATTGGTGAAGCTGTATAGCACAAATACCAAAGCACGAAAGATGCAGCTAAAGCAGGAGTTGCACAATGTGCAAAGGAAAAATATGAATATAAATGAGTATTCTTGCAGATTCTCTTGCCTCCATTGGAGCACCTGTTGATGATGAGGACTTAGTGTCCGTGACCTTGAATGGTCTTGGGAAAGATTATGCACAGTTTCGGACATCCATTGGAGTCCGTGAAACATTTCCTGATTTTCAGGAACTTATTGCTCTCTTGCTGAGTGAAGAGCAAAGGAATGGTGGTTCAGCCACCTCAACTTCTCAAGAGACTGCTTTCTACTCGAATACAGGTAGAGGCAGGGGTAGAGGAAGAGGCCGTTTTGGTGGCCGTGCAGGAAATCAGAACCAATAGCAACAACAGGAAAACCAGTCCTATGGAGGAGGACGTGGTAGTTCTAGAGGCAGGGGGAGCCAAAGAGGCCGTGGTTCATGGCAAAGGAACCAGCAAGTAAATAGCAGCACAGAATGCTATTATTGTGGAAAGCCTGGACACAAGGAGAATACATGCTATAAAAAACAGAATGACATCAAAAGTGGGAAGTTGCAGCAAAGCAACTATGCATCATCAAGTGGGCATGGTGACGACAGAAATGAGCACCTTTTTGTGATGCAGCATATGGTTAACTCCATGTCAGGAGATGCTGCAGCTTGCAATGATGTTTGGTATGTTGATTCAGGTGCCTCTAACCACATGACCAGTCATGGTGAGTGGTTTCATGATGTTAGAAATTTGGATAAGCCAGGTTATGTTGAAACAGGTGATGATACTGCGCACCCAATTACGCAGGTTGGTAAAGTGCCATTGGCTATGCAGGATGGCAAAACAAAGTACTTGGCAGATGTACTTCATGTTCCAAAAATCACTAAGAACCTAGTTTCAGTTGGCCAGATGGTTGAGCAAGGTCTGCAGGTTAGATTTAATCCTGATGGATGCTTCGTTGAGGACTTGAAAAATAAGTGCCGCTTGGTTGCGAAAGGCAACAAAAATGGCAGAATGTTCACCTTGGATGTTGATATGCCTGAGGTGAAAGCTGCTATGTTTGCGCATGGGAGAGGTGTCATTGCAGATATTGAGATATGGCACAAGCGCATTGGGCATGTGAATATACAAAGGTTGAAATCTATGCAAACAAAAAACATTGTTGCAGGTTTGCCTAAATTCAGAGTTGAGGGAATGCAAAAGGTATGTGAAGCATGCCAAATGGGTAAGCAGGCCAGACATGCATTTCCCAAAAATGCTAAGGTGAGCAGAAGACCTTTGGAAGTGATCCATTCAGATGTTTGGACAACCAAAGCTGCTTCTATTGGTGGATGCCATTATTATGTGACGTTTATTGATGACTACACTAGGAAGGTGTGGATTTATTTTATGAAGCACAAAAGTGAAGTGTTCAGCCATTTCAAGGCTTTTAAGGCCATGGTTGAAAAAGAGAAAGGTGTGCATATTAAAGTGCTAAGATCTGATGGAGGGGGAGAGTACTTTTCAGAAGAATTTTGTGAATATCTGAAAGAACAAGGAATTCAAAGGAAGTACTCATGCAGGTCTACCCCTCAGTAGAATGGGGTTGCAGAAAGGAAGAACAGGCATATTGCAGAAGTAGGACGTGCGATCCTAAATGAGAAAAACATGCCTGATTATTTTTGGGCTGAAGCAGTAGCAACTGCTGTTTATATTATGAACAGATTTCCCACTGCAGCTGTCCATGGCATGACGCCTGAAGAAATGTATACAGGCCAAAAACCAGATATTTCTCACTTGAAGGTATTTGGTTGCATAGCGTATGTTCATGTTCCTGATGAGAAGAGAACCAAGCTGGATCCAAAGGCAGAAAAATGCATCTTTATTGGATATGCTCAGCACCAGAAAGGGTATCGCTGTTATAACCCTTCCACTCACAAAATGCAAGTGAGCAGAGATGTTGTTTTTGATGAAATGAGCAGCTGGTATGCACCAACTGTTATGGTAGGAGATGCAGATGCAGGAAATGGGAATGCTGCAATAAATGCAGAGCAGCAATCTCAAGCCTTGAGTGGACCCAGAGAGTCCTCTACTAGTGGATCTAATGCATGGACAGGGAGATTGAGATCTAGTGAATCGTCACATGGCAGTCCTGATAGTGTTGTGCAGGTATCACATAAGGGAAAAGAAAAAGTGGACCATACTCCAGTGTTTGATGTGTTTGCTGGTAGCTCTCATGTTGATGGAGAGTCAAGCGGCTCTGAAATGAGCCTTGATGAGGAACTTGGGATTCCTTCTGTTGTTACACCTGGTGCAAGGAAAAGCAGGCATGATTTAAAGACTCCTGCAACTAATCCAGTTGTACGGAGGTCCACTCGTATTAAGTATCCAATTGACAGGCTGAGATATGATGGGTATACAGCACATCACTATGCTTATATGGTTAAGGTTCTAGAGGAGCCAGAGCCCACATGTTTTGAGGATGCAGCAGGGCATAAAAATTGGGAAGCAGCTATGGATGAAGAGATGGCTGCCTTGGATGCAAACCACACTTGGGATTTGATGCCTTTGCCTCATGATAAGAAGGCTATTGGCTGCAAGTGGGTTTACAAAGTAAAGCACAATGCTGATGGGTCTGTTAGCAGGTACAAGGCAAGATTGGTTGCCAAAGGTTTTGCGCAGACATATGGAATTGACTATGAGGAAACTTTCAGCCCAGTTGCAAGGATGGCAACCGTGAGAGCAGTAATTGCTATGGCTGCTGCAAAGGGATAGTCTTTGCATCAGATGGATGTGAAAAATGCCTTCTTGCATGGTGATTTGCAGGAAGAGGTTTATATGATGCAGCCAGAAGGTTATGAGGATAATGCACACCCCGATTTTGTATGCAGGTTGCGCAAAGCCTTGTATGGCTTAAAACAGGCGCCGAGGGCATGGTCAGACAAGATAGGGCAATATCTTGTCACTATTGGATTTCAAATTTCCAATTCAGATTTTTCACTTTATGTGAAAAGGACAAACAGAGGGATTGTGCTTATAGTCATCTATGTTGATGACTTGATTATTACAGGTGATAGTGATGCAGACATTAATGAAGTGAAGCTGCTGTTGAAGCAGAAATTTGAGATGAAGGATTTGGGAGAGCTGCGTTACTTCTTGGGCATTGAGGTTATTAGATCCCCGAGTGGGATATGGCTGTTGCAAAGGCAATACGGTTTGGACATGCTGTCCAAATATGGGATGACAGGCTGTAAGCCTATTTCTGTTCCATTGGAGTAGAATGTGAAGCTCAATGCAGAGACAGGTGAGCTTCTTGAAGATATTACTATGTACAGGCGCATAGTAGGTAGCTTGATTTACATGACTATAACCAGACCAGATTTGAGCTATGCTGTGGGGCTGGTGAGTCAGTTTATGCAGGCACCGAGGAAGCCACATTTGGATGTGGCTAGACGCATACTGTGGTATGTGAAGTCCACATTGCATTATGGACTGTTTTATGAAGCTGGGTGTGCATTACAGGTACATGGATACACAGATGTTGACTGGGCTGGTAGTGTCTCAGACAGGAGATCTACTAGTGGTTTTATGTTTTCCCTTGGGAGTGGTGCCATCAGTTGGAGCAGCAAGAAGCAGCCAACAGTTGCCTTGTCGAGCACAGAGGCTGAGTACAGGGGTGCAGCAATGGCTGCATGTGAGGTAGCTTGGTTACAGAAGCTACTTGCAGATATGGGACAGTCAGTTCATGCAGCAGTTGTCATTCATTGTGACAAAATTAGCAGCATCATGCTTGCTAATAACCCAGTTTATCATGCTAGAACGAAGCACATTGAGGTGCATTATCACTTTGTGAGAGAGAAGGTTCTAGCTGGTGAGATTGATCTTGTCTATGTCAGCACTGAGGAGCAGGTGGCTGATATTTTTACGAAGGCATTGGGTACCGAGAAGCTTCGCAGATTTAGGAGCTTGCTTGGTGTACGTGAGATGGATTTGAGCTTGAGGGGGAGTGTTGAGATATCAAGCTCTATCCCCGACATATCTCCTGGATGACTATCATTTATGTCACCGCCTATGTTAGTTGTACTCGTGGTGTAGTTAGACTACCACGTATGTTTTGGTTTGGGTTCACATATGAACCACGTATTCTAGGGTTTGACATATAGGGTATTTCCCTCTTCTATTGTAGTTTGTTGTTGTGTGCAAAAGTGAAAAAAGGCTTCACCCTCCAACCTTGTGTCCTCTCTCTTTTGTGTGTTGTGAAGAAAGCTGAACTTGAGTCTCCTATCTCTCTCCCTTATTCTTTACAGCAAGCACCATCAAGCCCTCTCGTTTCTTGCCTAACCACAATCACACCACATGGTTCCGTAATTATGGCTGACGTAACAAAAATCGAAAGATGAGTGTATAATTGCAATGATCTAGTCCATGTGGAATCATGTTAAAAACCAAGCTTTAAACAATAGGGGGCTAATGGGTCAATGAATTCCATAGGCCACACCTTCATTGCCACTAGACATGAAATGAAAAGATGCAGCAAAGTTTCCAAACATGTTGTACAACACTTACGATTACCAGAAGTAATCCATCACTTTTGCAAGTGCTCCCCCATGTGTAGGCCTCCCACTAGCATGTCTCAAATAAACTCCTTCCATTGATAAGAAATCTTTGAGCCCCAGCATTTCAAAAGTACTGCCTTCCACCAGCCCCTACTCTTTTAAGCATGCCATACCCAAAGAGCCTTTTGAGTGAGCCAAAATTTTTCCTTCACCATCATATGGTATAGTTGGTTTGTAGTGTACTTGACTATGTTGCAAGGCTTTGTACTGGCCCTCCAACTTAGGAATGTCACCAATTGATGTAAGGTTGGACTGCACCTTTTCCCATATAGCTAAGTGTAGGCCTAAGGTATTGTCTAATTTTTCAAAAAGACAATAAGCGGTTTCTATGGGGTAACAAAGCAACTCAGATCCATACCAAACCCAACCGAGCCAAGCGATTGAATGTTGGTCAGTTTGTCAATTTGTGAACCCAATTCAAAAGTCAGGAAGTAGGAAACACTTCACCGACCATAGAATTCGACTACAACCTTTGATAAAAGGACTTCCATTTAGTATGTGCCAATACCTCCTTCCATGAAATGATCACATGAGAAAGGAAAGATGAAGCTACCACCCGAGCCTATTGTGAGTTGTTCACTACATCCCACCATGTACCTTCAACCCTAGTTTTACCATTATGCATAAGGTAGATCTCTCTCTCTCTCTCTCTCTCTCCGCTTGCATGTGTGTGCATACAAAAGAGCTTTGAGACATGTAAAATCTCATATCTTTGTTTTAAGCTCCTAAGAGTATGGTAAAGGAGGAGATCAAGAAGGTGAGAAATTGGTATGACCTGTAGGATTTACACAAAAAAATTGCCCAAAATCGCATCAACATCAATATCACCATAATGTTTTATTGATACCTTGACCTTCTCATATTACCATTTATAAGCAACTACATTCAATTCCGCCTAAACATCAGCAAAACATGTAGCATTTCATAGCATTTTGTGGGAAAGTTTCTTTGCAGGCTAGAACATGTTGCGCTAGCATGACTTGTAATTGGAAATTTTTCTTAGCATGGAGTAGAAAATTGGTGCAAATTTTGGAGATTGACATCACCAATGTGTCTGGAGTGCCCCGAAACCCACAAAATGGCTTTTGAATAACCAAAATCGGACTTTCGATAAGAGAGAAATGACATTTTTAGGCTTTTTTTTTGCTTAGATGAGGCCGTTCCTAGATCAATAGTTTATTACTTAAACCTCTTACTCCAAAAGAGGGGTACTTATGCTGTTGATACTACACAAATACCACTACTATCATTAAACTTAAATTTCACTTGAGGAGATGGCAATTTTTTTATGATAATGATGATGATGAGCATGGTAAATTTTTTTGCCTAAACCAGATGCCCTCTGCACACTAATGTCAGTTGCCCTCTATGCAATAATGTCATTTTGATGGGTTTTGCTCGATTTCTTCTTCACTTGAAGCCTCCTTGAAGCTTAGGGGAACTCAAATAGCCTAGTTGATCAACCATTGCTAGAAAATTTTATTTTGAAACACACTAGCCAGTTTAGTCTTTTTTTTTGCCAAAATAAAGAAACTCAATTATGGAAAAGAATTTACAAGAGATACTTGGGACTCTTTACAATGCACCGGAAAGTATCTTGGTTACCATGACCATAGAGCTAGATCTTTTCCGAGGCCGTTAGTAATTTGAGGTTGTTAGTTATCTGTGTAATATGGCGGTGTTTGCCATTAGCTTCTTGAAGGAATAGAAATTCTCTCTCAGTTTTCTCTTCTACTTTTGCATATTGCTTCAATAAGGATGCTTAAATTAGAATGGACCCATCCTAATCGCTTAAAGATGGAAGTTAGCAATGTGCACATGTTTGAACTTAAAGAAGCGTATCTCCTTCTAGAGCTGAGGAATCCATATGCTCAAGGTAATTTTATTAGATGGAGAACATTGCGATGGTAAACATATATGCATGAATGTGTACGTTTTTGGTTCAAATGGAAAAAATTTACATCGATCATTGGAGCGTACCAATTATGGGTGTTGATCAATGATGAATGAAATTGAGGATGCCGAATGTAAAATGAACTAGCAATATTCCCATTGGTATTTTTATTCAATCAACACCTATTTCATTATTTTTGGACTTTTTTTGTTGTTTTTGGACGAAGCCCAAAAATCCTTCCCAAATGAAAAGTTTACTTTGTGAAAATATCCTTCCCAAATCAAAATTTTACTTTCTGAAAATATTCTTCCCAAATCAAAAGTTCACTTTGTGGCACTATCATATTCACATAAAAATCTGGTTTTTTCAATCTATACTTTTGCATCAACATGCAAGAATTTAAAATAATCCTATTTTAGAAATTCTAGCTATACCTAAGTTATTTGTTAATTTAATTATTTTCAATATTTTTCCTTGATGTGATAAATTTATAAATCCATGAAAGGAGAGTTAAATATTTCATGTAAATAACATTGGCACTCGCAATATACACAAAATTTTTAAAACTTTTAATAAATAGGAAAAAGACATGATGCCATAAGACCCAAGCTTTGTATTGAACCAAAGAATTATAATAGCAATTATAGCTATCATTATATGTTTACATTGAGAGACATTGTTCTCAGCTAGAGTCCTTGTATAAAATGATATAGATTGAACATATATTTACAATTTAGATAATTGTTGCTCTTAAAGAGCCTCAATTCATGCCATCTGCATAATTTGACTCCCATTGTCCTATTGCTCAATGTCACGACAGTCCCTTGCCAGGTGCCATATGCATTAACTCCCACTTGTCTTGCCAAGCCTTGCCCCTTGGGTGCATTGAATCCCCATTGTCTTATTGCTCAATGTGACAGTCCCTTGCCAGGTGCCATCTGCATTAACTCCCTATTGTCTTGCCAAGCCTTGACCCTTGGTGACATCCAGTGCATATTTTGACTCTCATTTCACATAGGAGGTGATGACTCTGATTCTAATTGTCGATGGGAATGCCACTTTGCATGTAAGTCAATTCCACCTAGTTGAAGGTGTGTGCAAAGTATTGTGCCCATCGGGCATGCTTTGCATTGTCCATCAAGCATAAAACACCATTTTTACCTTAGTGTCATGCACAACCATAAAAAAACACGGTCCTAGGTGTGTTATTCAAATAAGTACTTATTGGATGGGGGCTCCACTTTGTATGCAAGTTCGTTTCAACTAGGTTGAGGTGCATGCAAAGTATTGTCACCATCGGATATGCTTTGAATGGTCAATCACGCATTATACAACATTTTTCCTATAGTGATATGCACATCTGCAAAAAAACATGCCCTAAAGTATGTTGTCTGACCAAGTACTTATCGGATGGGTGTGCCTCTTTGAGAACATTTCAAGACCACCTAGGTTAAGGTGTAGGAAAATTCTTGTGCCCATCGAATATGCTTTGCATGGTCGATCGAGCATTAAATACCATTTTTGCCTTAGTGTCATGCACATCCGTAAATAAACACACTGTAAGGTGTGTTATCCGATCAAGTACTTATGCGATGGGAATGCCACTTTGCATGTAAGTCAAATCCACCTACTTGGAGGTTGTGCAAAGTATTGTGCCCATCGGATATGCTTTGCATTGTCGATCAAGCATAAAACACCATTTTTTGCCTTAGTGTCACGCACAACCATAAAAAAACACGGTCCTAGGTGTGTTATTCAAACAAGTACTTATCGAATGGGGGATCCACTTTTCCCACAAGTCCTTTTCAACTATGTTGAAGTGCATGCAAAGTATTGTCACCATCGGATATGCTTTGCATGGTCGATCATGCATTATACAACGTTTTTCCTATAGTGATATACACATCCGTAAAAAACATGCCCTTAGGTATGTTATCCGATCAAAAAGTTATGTGATGGGAATGCCACTTTACATGTAAGTCAATTCCACCTAGATAAAGGTGTGTGCAAAGTATTGTGCCCATCGGATATGCTTTGCGTTGTCAATCAAGCATAAAACACCGTTTTTGCCTTAGTGTCATGCACAACCATTAAAAAACACGTTCCTAGGTGTGTTATTCAAACAAGTACTTATCGAATGGGGGATCCACTTTGCATGCAAGTCTCTTTAAACTAGTTTAAGGTGCATGCAAAGTATTGTCATGCTCGGATATGCTTTGCATGATCGATCACACATTATACAATGTTTTTCCTGTAGTGATATGCACATCTGCAAAAAGTACTTATCAGATGGGTGTGCCTCTTTGAGAACATTTTAATACCACCTAGGTTAAGGCATAGGAAAATTATTGTGCCCATCGGATATGCTTTGCATGGTCGATCAAGCATTAAATACCATTTTTGCCTTAGTGTCATGCACATTCATAAAAAAACATGCTGCTAGGTGTGTTATCCGATCAAGTATTTATGCGATGGGAATGCCACTTTGCATGTAAGTCAATTCCACCTAGTTGAAGATGTGTGCAAAGTATTGTGCCCATCGGATATTCTTTGCATTGTCCATAAAGCATAAAACACCGTTTTTGCCTTAGTGTCATGCACAACCATAAAAAAACACGGTCCTAGGTGTGTTATTCAAACAAATACTTATCGGATGGGGGATCCACTTTGCACCCAAGTCTGTTTCAACTAGGTTGAGATGCATGCAAAGTATTGCCACCATCGGATATGCTTTGCATGGTCGATTACGCAATATACAACGTTTTTCCTATAGTGATATGCACATCCGCTAAAAAACATGCCCTTAGGCATGTTATATGACCAAGTACTTTTCGGATGGGTGTGCCTCTTTGAGAACATGTCAATACCACCTAGGTTAAGGCATGGGAAAAGTATTGTGCCCATCGGATATGCTTTGCATGGTCGATCGAGCATTAAATACCATTTTTGCCTTAGTGTCATGCACATCCGTTAAAAAACATGCTGCTAGGTGCTTTATCTGATCAAGTACTTATGCGATGGGAATGCCACTTTTCATGTGAGTCAATTCCACCTAGTTGAAGGTGTGTGCAAAGTATTGTGCCCATCGAATATGCTTTGCATTGTCGATCAAGCATAAAACACTGTTTTTGCCTTAGTGTCATGCACAACCATAAAAAAACACGGTCCTAGGTGTGTTATTCAAACAAGTACTTATCGGATGGGAGCTCCACTTTGCACACAAGTCCTTTTCAACAAGGTTGAGGCGCATGCAAAGTATTGTCACCATCAAATATGCTTTGCATGGTCGATCACGCATTATCCACCATTTTTCTGGTAGTGATATGCACATCTGCAAAAAAACATGCTCTTAGGTATGTTATCTGACCAAGTACTTATCGGATAGGTGTGCCTCTTTGAGAACATTTCAATACCACCTAGGTTAAGGTGTAGGAAAAGTATTGTGCCCATCGGATATGCTTTGCTTGGCCGATCGAGCATTAAATACCATTTTTGCCTTAGTGTCATGCACATCCGTAAAAAAACACGCTGCTAGGTGTGTTATCCGATCAAGTACTTATGGGATGGGAATGCCACTTTGCATGTAAGTCAATTCCAACTAGTTGAAGGTGTGTGCAAAGTATTGTGCCCATCGGATATGCTTTGCATTGTCGATCAAGCATAATCACCATTTTTGCCTTAGTGTCATGCACAACCATAAAAAAACACGGTCCTAGGTGTGTTATTCAAACAAGTACTTATCGGATGGGGGCTGCACTTTGCATGCAAGTTTTTTTCAACTAGGTTGAGGTGCGTGTGAAGTATTATCACCATCGGATATGCTTTGCATGGTCGATCACGCATTATCCACCGTTTTTCCGGTAGTGATATGCACATCCGCAAAAAAACAGCCCCTTAGGTATGTTATCTGACCAAGTACTTATCGAATGGGTGTGCCTCTTTGAGAACATTTTAATACCACCTAGGTTAAGGCATAGTAAAAGTATTGTGCCCATCGGATATGCTTTGCATGGTCGATCGAGCATTAAATACCATTTTTGCCTTAGTGTCATGCACATCCGTAAAAAACCACGCTGCTAGGCGTGTTATCCGATCAAGTAATTATGGGATGGGAATGCCACTTTGCATGTAAGTCAAATCCACCTAGTTGAAGGTGTTTGCAAAGTATTGTGCCCATCGGATATGCTTTGCATTGTCCATCAAGCATAAGACACCGTTTTTGCCTTAGTGTCATGCACAACCATAAAAAAACACGGTCCTAGGTGTGTTATTCAAACAAGTACTTATCGGATGGGGGCTCCACTTGGCACCCAAGTCTGTTTCAACTAGTTTGAAATGCATGAAAAGTATTTTTACCATCGGATATGCTTTGCATGGTCGATTACGCACTATACAACGTTTTTCCTATAGTGATATGCACATCCGCTAAAAAACACGCCCTTAGGTATATTATCTTACTAAGTACTTATCGGATGGGTGTGCCTCTTTGAGAACATTTCAATACCACCTAGATTAAGGTGTGGGAAAAGTATTGTGCCCATTGGATACGCTTTGCATGTTCGATCGAGCATTAAATACCATTTTTGCCTTAGTGTCATGCACATCCATAAAAAAACACGCTGCTAGGCGTGTTATCCGATCAAGTACTTATGTGATGGGCATGCCACTTTGGATGTAAGTCAGTTCTACCTAGTTAAATGTGTGTGAAAGGTATTGTGCCCATTGGATATGCTTCGCATTGTCGATCAAGCATAAAACACCGTTTTTGCCTTAGTGTCATGCACAACCATAAAAAAACATGGTCCTAGGTGTGTTATTCAAACAAGTATTTATCGGATGGGGGATCCACTTTTCATGCAACTCTGTTTCAACTAGGTTGAGGTGCGTGCAAGGTATTGTCACCATCGGATATGCTTTGCATGGTCAGTCACGCATTATACAACGTTTTTTCGGTAGTGATATGCACATTCGTAAAAAGACATGCCCTTAGGTATGTTATGTGACCAAGTACTTATCGAATGGGTGTGCCTCTTTGAGAATAAATCAATACCACCTAGGTTAAGGTGTAGGAAAAGTATTGTGCCCATCGGATATGCTTTGCATGGTCGATCGAGCATTAAATACCATTTTTGCCTGTGTCATGCACATTCGTAAAAAAACACGCTGCTAGGTGCATTTTCCAATCAAGTACTTATGCAATGGGAATGCCACTTTGCATGTAAGTCAATTTCACCTAGTTGAAGGTGTGTGCAAAGTATTGTGCCCATCGGATATGCTTTGCATTGTCGATCAAGCATAAAACACCGTTTTTGCCTTAGTGTCATGCACAACCATAAAAAAACACGGTCCTGGGTGTGTTATTCAAACAAGTACTTATCGGATGGGAGCTCCACTTTGCGCGCAAGTCCTTTTCAACAAGGTTGAGGTGCATGCAAAGTATTGTCACCATCAGATATGCTTTGCATGGTTGATCACACATTATCCACCATTAGTGATATGCACATCTGTAAAAAAACACACCCTTAGGTATGTTATCTGACCAAGTACTTATCGGATGGGTGTGCCTCTTTGAGAACATTTCAATACCACCTAGGTCAAGGTGTAGGAAAAGTATTGTGCCCATCGAATATGCTTTGCTTGGTCGATCGAGCATTAAATACCATTTTTGCCTTAGTGTCATGCACATCCGTAAAAAAACACGCTGCTAGGTGTGTTATCCGATCAAGTACTTATGGGATGGGAATTCCACTTTGCATGTAAGTCAATTCCACCTAGTTGAAGTTGTGCGCAAAGTATTGTGCCCATCGGATATGCTTTGCATTATCGATCAAGCATAAACACCGTTTTTGCCTTAGTGTCATGCACAACCATAAAAAAACATGGTCCTAGGTATGTTATTCAAACAAGTACTTATCGGATGGGGGCTCCACTTTGTACACAAGTTCATTTTAACTAGGTTGAGGTGCATGTGAAGTATTATCACCATCAGATATGCTTTGCATGGTCGATCATGCATTATCCACCGTTTTTCTGGTAGTGATATGCACATCCACAAAAAAACATGCC